>NC_064245.1:74083031-74741542 GCF_003254725.2 Canis lupus dingo
CAGAGCAATGCAGAATCCTAGGGTCACAACCAGTGCACAGAGTTCATGCCTTCTGGAAGCAACAGGAATGGGGCCACTCATAGGTGTGGTATTCGCTCAAGAGTAGGTCAACTCCCATCAGGTGTTTGGGAGCCCTGCTCAGGTCAGTTAAAAGTAAACAAACAAACAAACCCCAAACCCTACAGCTTTTTGTAACTGTAGGCATCACAGCATAAAGTGCTCTTGGAGTCAGGAGCCTGAGGCAGGAACTGGGGGTTCTCCACTGGCTGATGGGAATATGAAGAGAGACCCCTTGAGTGCTTTAAACTTAAAAGTAGGGGCCCGGGAGCCAGGAGTTCCTCTGGGACACTCACAACACTGTGATGGGGACAACCTGGAGAGATATAGCAGTAGCCCAAATGTCAAAGTATTGGACTGTTTGAGGCCCAATAAAATGGTTCAACCCCATCTTGCATGCAATGGTAGCACTTGTGCCTCCAAATCCCCTGGGGATTCTTGGTGTTAGAAAAGCATTCTCTGGGTCTTCACTTCTTCTCCATCACTTCCATCTCTGAGCTCATTTCCCCTGAATTAGTCCAGTGAACAAGTGCCTTGCTCTTATTCATGGGCTGCCCCCGCTAGGGCACACCATTTCTCCAAAAATACCACCCACACAAGGCTCAAATTTGAGACACAGAAAAGAATTATGGCACCAACGCTCTAAACGTCTTCAAGTTGAACAAAGGACCTTCCTATTCTTACAAATCAGTCTGTCTCATTACAATCTTGCTTTAGACTTCCTTAGTCTCTGACCTACAACCACCACCCTTTGGTTTTCTCTCACCTTTGAACTCAATTCTCCACAGTTTTTAATGTGGATGAATTCATCTCTACCTCCCCCCTCTACGGCATCACTGCAGGATCATTGGTGTGCTCTACCAAACCCTGGCCAGTCCATGCCAGCAGCAATGAACTAGAAACAGGCTTTGAAATGTGATTTTTCTTTCTATCTCCTTCTGTCTCTGGGAGAGAAAGGGAGCAGCAATAGAGGGAAATTCTCTGTCTGAATGTAGGTAGTATTCCATAGGTGCTTTGGGTTTTAAATAGCAATTCTCCTCCTCACATTATTTACACAATGAGGTAAGGAAAGTATCAGTTTAAGGACCAAGACACCCAGTTTCCAGTTCCATCACTGCCAAGCGATCTTGAATAAGTCACTTTACTTCCCTGAAACTTGGTTTCCCCACTGTTAAACAGCTGCATCATGTCTCACAGAACTGTTCTGATGCTTATAAATAAGAAAACACGTGGGAAACTTTAAGAGTGGCAAAAGACTATAGATGAATGAAAGATTGTTAGGATCTTTAATAAGGAAACTACTATTTATGCAGTTGGTGATCAATCAAAAGGTAAGTGGTTGGTTGGTTGGTTGGTTGGTTGGTTGGTTGGTTGGTTGGTTTTCTCACACTGTGCCTCAGAGAGCTGAGTGACAAAAAAAAAAAAAAAAGAAAAACAGAACGAGTTGAGTAAATGACTAGTTCAGCCCATGCTGATTTGAGAGTCTGGCTGTCCTGCTGCCAGGTACAGACAGGCCACCCACATGTACGGGTCATGGGGCAACTGTGGGTGGTCTTGAGAGGCTACTGGCATTTTCCAGTTTCAGAGAAAAAGAAGAGGGAGACAGTGTCACCAGCTGGACCCATGTGGGCTGAGGTCATAGGACTTGGCCAGGCCTTCTTTACACTCTTTCATGTCAAAGCCAAACACAGACTAATAAAATACAAGGTGATGCTCCTTTTTGGTTTCTGGGTCATTGTTCATTGACAGCTAAAAATGATACTGTTGCCTGTAACTTAGCACCACCAACCTCTAAGATTTCCTGATTTCTTTATTATTGTTTCAGTCTTTTTGTTTGTTTTTACTTTTAATCAATAGATTTTAAACTAAAGCGAGTTCTTGAGGATGCAAGAGCTATGAGATGCTTCTTAAAATAAAGGATCATGGTCTTGGCCAACGAATTTTGGGAAATTGTCTATTTCCATTAAAGAACCATACTGTGCCTTTGAATTTTAGAGTTTCAAAGAAGTCCTAGAGTAAAAATGTTTTGCAAATTTATCCTCTCATTTGACTCTATTATTTCTAAAGAACACTTCTTAGTATCCAGTAGAGAGAGTTTCCAAACAGGAAGACTTGAAGACTGCTGCTTTGGCTGGACATTTCCTTGTGCCCACAGGTCTACTTTCATCCTTCTTTCTGCCCTGTGCTTTGAGAAGTTGATTTGTCCAAACGGCATCAAGAGTCTCTTGCCTGCTGACATCTAGTCAAGTCCAACCAATGGGAGGAGACATGAGGGCAGGCAGAGGGAAGTCAAGGTACTGATTTCCCCAGCGCATTCTTTTCAAGGATACTTACTGCCTCGTACCATCTGAAGAGCACAGTGGGCCTCTGTTCACTGTTATTCCCTCCAGGTTCTAGTAACCAGTTCTTGGCCCTTCAGGCCAAGAGTGCACTGTACTTGCTCCCCCACATTGCAAATCCCAGGTCCCTGCTCCATCTCTGGTCAGTTTCCCTTAACCTTAGTCCAATCTTTGGTAAATTGTCCCTTTAAAACACTTTCTGAATTATTCCATTTGCATAAACCCCCCTTTTCCTGCCAGGACCCTGACTAATGCACTGCTTTAAATCCATGGGGCGGCGGCGGGGGAGGGGGGGGTGGCTAACAAAAAGTCTAACATGGTAACATAGAGAAATATTTTAAAATCTAGTTAATAGCCAATTGCAGTTAGAATCCTGTAAGATATACAAAACAGAGCATATGCCAGTGGAATATTTAGATCACTGAAATGGCTTAGCCTGATGTCACTGGGTCATCAGTTTCTGTCCTGACTCATCATGGATTACAATCTCATAGCTTTGAAAGGGCTTTAAGAGGCAAGGCCAGGTCCACCAGTGCCCAGCCATATCCTTAGCAATCGACAAAGACTTCTAGTTCCTTTTAGGATAGTCAGATTTCTGAGTTGGAACATCGGCTAGGAAGCTTAATTTTTTAAAAAGCTGTTTTTATGACAAACTGATGAAAGGCATTTGCAGTGGATTCTCCTTTATAAATGGGACACCTCGTGTGCTTCCTTCCTTCCTTTTTTGAAGATTAATGAAAAAGAAAATTCAATGGAAAGACCTCTTGTCTTCTGTTGGTTATCAAATATGTACTAATATCTACTGAGTGCAAACACTGTATATGTTAGAGCCAGCGGGCCAAGTGGGAGGAGGAATGAGAATAAGTGAAAATGTTGGGCTCTTCCCTTGAGGAATTTACAGTATCATTAAAAGAAAATGTTTTCTTTAACCATTTGAATCCAACCATATAAAGCTTAAGAAATGGTATTACAAATAGTATAGATATCTAATGTAAGTATAAACAAAAATATTATATTTTATTTAATGTTGAGGCTAGATTTCATGTGTTGGTCTATCTGCATGTCTGTCTATGTGTGTGCAAAACAATGAGCAAGTTTAGAAGCAGTATGGAATAAGGCAAGATGTATGAGCTTTAGACTTAAGTATTTGGATTAATTTGCATGACCATAGATAAATGATTGAATTCCTCTAAAACTGTCTCATCTGAGAAATAAATAAAGTAAATGAAATATGTCCATAGGTAGACAGGCACAGCTGTCAAGAAGATTCAATGGAGTCAGATAAACAAGAGTCCAGGCTGAGTTGGCACTTTAAAGGCCCTCGTGAGATGTCAATTCCTCTCTTCCTTAAAAAAAGAATACACTTTTTTTGGAGGCGTAGGGGCAAAGGGAGAGAGAGAGACAGACTCAAGCAGGCTCCATGCCCAGTGCGGAGCCCAATTCGGGGCTCAATCTCACAACCCTGAGATCATGAACTGAGCCGAAATCAAGAATCAGACACAACCAACTGAGCCACCCAGGTGCCCCTGTAAGTCTATTTCTCATTTGCCTAGAAAGACTTTGTGGAGAATGTGAGACTTCATATGGATTTTGACGATACAAAGGAGGGGCCAACAAAAATCATGACCCCTTCAGGTACTGCCAGAAAGGGGTATCAGAGCCTGGGGGGGTAGGTGGGGGATGTCCTCATAAAGGGTTGTGCCATCCATTTTGCTACTGCTACGGAGAATTAAACTTAAGCCAGTCCAGAAAATACGAGAGTATTTTCTAAAGTAGTTTCTAAAAGAGTAGTCCCATAACCTACCTAGGTAGTATTTTTAAGAGCCACTCAAATTTTATGTGTAAACTTGTACATTCAAGCACTTCTCTCCACTTTCAACACAGCTTTCTTATCCGAAATTTAGCTCCACTGCCCCCACCCCCATCCTATGTCCCCTGGGACAGCGTAATTCCCTCACACACCATGCATGCCGTTCTGCATTTCCTTTTACACCATCTTCTGAACCTCTTTTTTCCAGTCTTTGAGAAAGTGTTATGTGAGTGCCAGGGTAACATAGGAAGGAGACTTTGGGAAAAAAATCCAGCTTGGGTCCGGAGGTACCTTAATTCTAGGGAAACTTTCAAAATCAGCTGCAGAACTGACCACTTTGTTTAGAAGAGCTGGAAAGCCTCCAAAGCTAACTCATACATCTTCCACGAATGTGTGTGTGTGTGTGTGTGTGTGTGTGTGTGTGTACAGGACATTTGCAAACTGCTTGCTTCCTCAAGGACCATACCTCCCAAAATAGTCTGTGAATTAGCAAACAGGTGAGTGACCTCTGATGACTGCAAATACTGTCATACCCAGAGCTTCGACCATAATTTAAAAAGGGGCAACAATTCATTCCCAAACCACAACATTGTTTATTTGGCAGGAAGAGACGGGGCCACTCTGCAAATTGTCAAGAAGCTGAGGAAGAGCTGGCAGTAAAGGGCTTCCTTGTGGGTTTCCTGGGGCTGTGCCCTGCAGACTGTGGTAATTAGGGGACAGGGTGGGGCCCTCTGGCCTGAAAATGATAGGAAAGGTGCTGCCCTAATTACTGGATTTTATTGGGATGATACTTGAGGTGTGGTTATTACCAACTGTAGAAGTTCATTAACGAGACCTCATAAATGGCAGGCTAGGGCTCTAAAGAGGAATGGGAGTATTATAGACTACCCTGAAGCTTCTAAGTGGATGTCATTTGAAGGCCAGGTCCAAATAGCCATCTTAAATACAGATAAGTACTTGGTGTCTTTGCAATGAAGCCATTTTGGGAAAGAAGATAACTCTGAATGCACATCTCTCATTTGTGTATCCAGTGAGCCTTGAGCACCCGGATGTAGGCATATAGGATCCTGGCCCTCAGTGAGTTTATTCTAATTGCCCATTGAATTGCCTGTCTACACTGTTTGGCTATAAAATGTGGCAGTTTCCACGACTTAGAAAGTGTAGGGTACCTTGAAATCACATGGTGAGGACAACTCATGGAATTGGGAAGGTCATGGGAAGTTTCCATGAAGGAGATGACATCCCAACCAAGACCCAAGGTGGGGCAGTGTGTCCAAACCAAAAGATAAGGATGGCAATCCCA
Source organism: Canis lupus dingo (assembly GCF_003254725.2). Taxonomy (NCBI): domain Eukaryota; kingdom Metazoa; phylum Chordata; class Mammalia; order Carnivora; family Canidae; genus Canis; species Canis lupus. The sequence continues at coordinate 74,088,541 of NC_064245.1, forward strand.
CCTCCAGCATGATTCATCACACTCGTGCTTCTCAAACTTTGATGAGTTTCTAAATCACCAGGGGATCTTACTTAAATGTAAATTCTGATTGAGTCGGTCTTGGGGACCGACTGTATTTATAAAAAGCTTCCAGGGGATACGACTGGTCCAAGAATTACTCTCTGAGTAGCAGTGTGCTAGATGATCTTCTGTAGTACTCAGCTTCTCTATGCCTTAGTTTTCTAGTCTATCAAATGGGCCTCCAAGGGTCAGAGAAACATGATATGGATCCTTCTGTAGCATATTTTGAGTTGATCACACTGCCGACCAAATGCTTGCTGATTGAATTAGTGTGTGTGCCTGCGCAGGTGTGCACACCTGGGTGTATTTAAAGATTCCCCAAGAGACTTGCCAAACTGTTTTTTCTTATATCTTGTCAGTATTTTCTTCACCTAGCTGAGGAAACTTTTTTAATCCTTTTCCTATTTCAGGTTTTATACTATTATTAGCCAGACATCAGTTCCTAAAGTAGAATATATTACACAAAGGAACTGAATTATTTAAAATGTGAAAGTTCTTCAAATAAAAATTTGAGAGCTGTTGCTATCTTGTAATTTTGGAGGTTAACTGATATACTGATATGCGTAATAAACCCTGAGAAAGGCAGGGCCCTCTGCAGGCTGATTTCATAACTTGGTGACAAGCATTTGCAATCATACAGCCTTCTTGCTATAATTAGCTTTCAGGTTAAACGGCCTATCATTCATCTCAAAATTGCAAAATTTAGACTTGCAATCAAACAGATGTTAAATTCGGGGGCTTTGTGACTAACCACGAAATTCACCAGTTGTATCTTGGCTTTCCGTGGCATCTCACCGGGAGCCTGCGTCAGGGTGTGAAGGGAATTTTCGAGAAAGCATCCATGACTCAGGAGAACCAAAACGTGGGCGGGGTTCATCTCAGATATGACAGTGATAACAAAACATAAGCAAATCCAGGCCAAACAGACTTAGTCATTTTTTTTAAGGGAAATTATGTATTCCCTTGATGGACTCACTGCAACTGCTTTCTTGGAGAATGCCTGTGACCACCATTCTTTTCTTACCTTTAAGATCTTTTTAAAAACTCCCAGTTTCTGATTTCCATCTAATTGCTCCTTCCATCACATTCCTACTCAGAGAATTATTTTTCATCATGGTGTCACATGAGGATGAGAACATATTTTACGTGCCTCAGGGAGAAGACTGCATCCCTCCTTACTAAGTCACCTCCTACTATGTGCTGGGTGCCCTTACAGGTGACCAGTGGTGAGTACAACAGATGTGTGTTCTGCTCTTTTGGACTTTAATTTTTTAATATTTTTTAAAGATTTTGTTTATTTATTTGAGAGAGAGAGAGAGAGCAGGAGTAGGGTGAGGGGCAGAGGGAGAAGCAGACCCCCCAGCTGAGCAGGGAGCCCGATGCGGAGCTTGATCCCGGATCATGACCTGAGCCGAAAGGTAGACGCTGAACTGACTGAGTCACCAGGCTTCCCGTAAATTAGGTTTTTAAAATTTATTTTTACAGCAGAGAAAATCATGGTTGAGGTAGCTTGTGACGTGCATTTGGAAGGAAGGAAAGAATTTCACTCTAGAGGTGGGGAAAGAAGAATCCGCCATCTGTGGATCTTCTTCAGATCCTCTTCACATCCAGGTGACCATCAAGTCCTTTCTCCAATCATCCATCATGGCCTTTGTTCAAGTTCTTTGTGGGTCTTGAAGTCTGGCCCATAGCAATGGTAATTACCTGGTCACCGGCACACCCCTGTGGTATACTTAGTACAACAGTATATGGAAATTGTCCACGTGTGTGCCTGTCTTCCCCTTGGAGACTGGGCCTGTGCCCTAAGTTTTTAATGAATACTTGCTGGCCTGAATTGCTATCTGCTATAGCTCCCTTCTTGGTCCATCAGAATCCAATCAAGATAACAGATGTTAACAGGTGTTTCCAAAAGTGGGAATGGAACACGGGGAATTGGTTTGCAATTGATAGAAGAGGTAGGAGGCAAACTGGGGGTTCAAGGCAGTTCAAAGATTAGCATCTGCAGGAAGTTGCTACCGCTCCTAGGGCAGGGAGGAGATGAGTCGGCCAGAGTCCAGAGGCCGGGGCTGTGTGACCAGTGTTGAAACTCAGCAGGAACTGGAATGGTTGGAGAAATGCAGCCTCTGAAGGAGATGGTGCCAGAGAGAGAAGGAGTAAAAGTACCCTGGCTTCTCTCCAACTTGCTCCCTACCTGGTTTTTGCCAGAGCCTTCCAAGGGCCCCATCTATTTGGGAGCCCAGTGGCAAGGAAGCCTGTGATACAGTGAAGAGCCAGGAGGGTAGGGAGTGGGACTGGAGGCAGACAGGCAGCCTGTGGGCACCGCTCTGATTCCTCCCCCTGGCTGCTGACCGGGTCCTTTCCAAAATGCAGATCTGACTTTGTTTCCCTAGCTCCCCTAGATGTAATCAGAATAGCTCCTTGCAATCTCCAGGATAAAGACCAGTCTCTGCAGGGATCAAACTAACGATAGGAGTGTATCTGAGAGGCTAGTCTGAGATCTGAGAACACCACCCTCAGCACCCCAGATAAGACCCGAGGCCCAGCAAGGGGGAAGGGGTGATCTCACTCACCTCTCCTGGAATAGAACTGAGTGTGCTTGAGCCCTTGATGCTGGTCCTGTCAGGAATATTCTCCAGTGTTATCACAACAAAAAATAGTAGACATTCATATACATTCGACTCATCCTTGAAGCTTTTCAAATGCTTTCAGAACCATTGTCTTCTGGGGTGCCTTAGTCAGTTAAGCATCTGCTTTCTGTTCAGGGCATGATCCCAGGGTCCTGGGATCCAGCCCCACGTTGGGCTCCCTGCTCAGTCCGGAGCCTACTTTTCCCTCTGCCTCCTGTTCCTCTCTCTCTCTCTCTCTCTCTCTCTCTCTCTCAAAAGAAAATAAAAGACAATGCTTTTTTTTTTTTTTTTAAGATTTTGTTTATTTATTCATGAGAGGCACAGTGAGAGAGGCAGAGACATAGCAGGGAGCCCAATGTGGGGCTCGATCCCGGACCCTTGGGATCACAGCCTAAGCCGAAGGCAGATGCCCAACTGCTGAGCCACCCAGGCATCCTGCATTGTCTTCTTTGAACCTCACAACAACAGGTAGGAGGAACATTATGAGACTCACTAAAGTAATTACTGAAGCATCTGACACTACCAGATGGTACATGGATGTGTGTGGAGCTCAGAACTGACCAGTGACAGGTGCTTCCTAGAACATGGGGCCCCTTGTTCCTGCTTGTTTCCACCAGACCTGTGGGCCCCAGCCTTGGGTCTCAATCCTCTAAAAGTCCTTGAAACCTGCACAGGGCTCTACAAGGAGTTTTCAGTGCACATAATGTTAATCAGAAATCACATGTTAGCATAAGTTTAAATACTAAATTAAATGTGAAGTTGATTTTTTTCCATTGAACTTCAGACCCCTTAGCTTGATAACTAAAATTACTCTGTGAGAAAAATGAATTATTAACTAATAAATTAAGCTTATTTAGTGGGGAAAAAAAAGCTCCAATCCATGGGAAGTGAAGAGGGCAGGAGAAGAGACAGAGAGAGGCCTGGAGCTACTATCGGATCCTTTTAAAGAATCCCCTTCCTCTATATGCAGCCCTTCAGAAAGTCCTCTGCATAGTTTCTGGGCTAGAATTTTTCTATTAAGAGGGGACAGGATGAATTTAGAAGAAAGGTTGTGAAATGGGGATAAAAGAAAGAGAGCCTAAAAATAGGCTTATGAAAACTGGTACAAACTCTCTGCAGGGAGATTTGATAACACTTATATAAATATCCCTAAAAATGTGCCTTTCCTTTGAACCAACAATGTCATTCCTAAGAATTTATCTTAAAGAAATAAATCATGGTTATCCACAAATATGCATATAAAAATATTTATTGCAGTACCACTAATGAAAGTGAAAAATTTTAAATAACCTGAGTGTCCAATAATAGATCATTTGTTAAATAATCTGGAATGTGTTTATACAATGGAATAACCTTGTGGCCATGGGAAATAATGCTGTAGGAGAAAATGGTCATGAAAAGATATTAAGAAATCAGAGTGAGCTATAAAACTTTATATAAAAAATGTATGTACCTCGAGATGTAAATACTGACTAATCATCTATAGGAGCTATAATTATAGGTGATTATTTTTTTCTTGCTTATTTATTTTCTAAACGTTCTATACTCCATTTGGTTTGGCTATCTTTTTAATTTTAACTGCATTTTTTAAAGATTTATTTTAGAGAGAGAGACCACACAAGAGTGGGAGTAGGGAAGCAGAGGGAAAGGGAGAGAGAATCTCAAGCAGACTCCCCACTGAAAAGCAGAGCCCTAGGCAGGGTTCGATCTCATGACCCTGAAATTACGACCTGAACCCAAATCAAGACTCAAACATTCAATCAACTGAGCCACCCAAGCGCCCCTTAACTACATCTGTTAATGTTATGGTAAAGGTGGACAATTCCTTTTAATTGGGTTTAATGAGATATATTTTAGATATATAGAAAAAATTACATTTTAGTATATTTTCCTGTAACTTTTGACAAACACAACACAATCTAGATAGAAGTTTCAATCACCCCAAATAAATTCCCTTGAGTCTCTCTGTCCTCAATCCCTTCTCCCACCTCGATCACTGACTTATTTCTCTCACAGAAACGGAATCATTTCACGTGTAACCTTTTGGGTCTGGCTTCTTTAACTTAGCATCAAACTTTTAAAATTAATTCATACTCTTGCATAAATCAATAGTTCATACCATGGATACACCACAATTTGTACATTCATTCATGAGTTGATGCACATTTTGGTTGTTTTTAGTCTTTGGCTGCCATAAAAAACGGCTGCTGTAGATATTTTTATTCAGGGTGTGGCGTGAATAAATACATATTTTCATATGTATTTTATAAATACTTAGAAGTGGGATCTCTGGGTCATATAATGAGTGTATGTTTAGCTTTAGAAGAAGCAGCCAAACTGTTTTCCAAGTGGCTGCACCACCCCCAGCCCCACAGGCACTTGGTATTGCCAGATTTGTTTGTTTATTTTTCAAAAACCATTCTGATAAGAATGTAGGGGTATCTTATGCTTTTAATTTGCATCTCTTTCATGACTAATGCTCTCGGGTGTCCTTTCATATGCTTATTTGCATCTGTATCTCGTCTGCGGTGAAGTTTATTCAAATCTTCAATTCGTTTTTTTGGAGGGCCTGTTTTCTCATTACTGAGTTACAAGAGTGCTTTATTTGTTCTAGACACAAATCCCTCATCAATATGTGATTAGTAAATATTTTCTCCTGGTTCGTGGCTCATCTCGTAACAGTAGTTTCCATTTCCAAACAACAGAAGTTCTCCATTTTGATGAAGCCCAATTTATTAATTCTTTATGAATTGTGCCTTTCTACGGTATCTAAGAAATCTTTTCCATCCTGAGGTCCCAAAGATTTTCTCCTGTGTTTTCTTCTAGAGCTTTATTATTCAGGTCTCTGATCACATACGCATTTGCAAATATTTTCTCTCAGTTTGTGCCCTGGTTTTCCTTGTTCATCATATCTTTTGATGAAAAGAAGTATTTAATTTTGATGAAGTGAAATTAACCAATTTTTATGATTTGTCCAAATGTCCTTATGTTTATCTTTAGAAAAAACAAAACATTTTTTTTCCTCTCTTCCCTTCCTTCTCAGTCGCCCTCCTTTCCTTTCTCCCTCACTTCTTTCTCCTTCCTTCCTCCTGCCTTCCTTCCTTCTCCGGCCAAGAAAGGCCTGAGACATGTACACAGTGCAAGATAATGGTGAATGAAGGCCCAGCTCCTCTTGAGGCTTTCTGTACACTGGTATTTGGACATAAATCGAAAGCATAAGAAAGGTAGATGAGCAAACCTGGTGGGTACAATCACAGGAAGATGCAAAGGCAGCCTTGTGGTTAAGGGATTATTCAACTCACACACTTCATATAGCCACTTCTCGAAAATGAGATGGGTACTCATTTTTCCTCTTGTATCTCAAAATTTAAATAAAATGGGAATTGTTCTATGGAAAGAAGTGAATACGAGTTTGTTATTACGTGGTTTCGAAGGGAATATTTCATCACTTTCAATTCAAAAATTTGATTGTGGATGTTAACTGATACCTCAGTCAATATAACTTGATTTCTAAGGTAATGGAGTGTTCGGAAAGGTATCCTATTTCATGCATCAAATAAGACCAGAGTCACTCCACAAGTGTTTTATAACCTGCAGGAATTAAAGCTTCTAAACTGACCTCCATTTTACATAGTGTGTCCTATGAGTTAAGAGTATGAAAAGTATAATGTGTCCGAACAAAAATATTTCAAATCAATAATGCAATGGCTGAGAGGAAAGTCAAAATGGAAAAAAAAGATCCCAATCTCTAGGATATCATTCAAAGAGAAAAACGCAAGGTCAAACATAACTTTTCATAGCACTCATGTTTCAGGAATCACAGCATTCCCTGCCTGCCCCAACACTGCCGCCCCGGTTTCCCCACCCTGGTCTCATATTTGGGATTGGCAAAAACAGTAGGGCCTGGATTATTTGTTTTGGGTGTTGATTTTGATAAGCTCTTCATGTATCTTGGATACTAGCCCTTTATCTGATATGTCATTTGCAAATATCTTCTCACATTCTGTAGGTTGGTTTCACTCATATGTGGAATATAAGAAATAGTGAAAGAGACCATAAGGGAAGGGGGGGGAAACTGAGAGGGGAAAAATTAGAGAGGAAGACAAACCATGAGAGACTCCTAACTCTGGGAAACAAAGGGTTGCAGAAGGGCAGGTGGGTGTGGGGACGGGGTAACTGGGTGATGGGCGTTAAGGAGTGCACATGACGAGATGAGTACTGGGTGTTATTCTATATGCTGGCAAATTGAATTTAAATTCAAAAAGTAATAATAAATAAATAAACTAGTAAAACATTAAAAAAAAAACATAGTAGGGCCTTGAGAGGAAATTAACTTTCAATTCCCTTTTCATTGTAAACAGAAATTTCCATGTGTAAACAGAAATTACCTTTGAACAAACAAACAAACAAAAAATCAAGACACTGAAGTATTAAGAGGCAAATGGTTTTGTGAGCATTGGTGTGAAGACTTTGAACAAACATCTACTTCTGTTGGGCTGCAATCTCTGATGCCTAGAAATAGAGAGTGGAGGACAGAGGAAGGAAGGATCAGTGGCATTAAGTATGGTTACCAGGTCAATAAAGTGTAACATGGTTTGCTCCCTGCTTCTCTAGGAAACTTTTGGAATTCTAGGAAGTGATGTCATGTATCACAATCCACGTTTCTTCTGAATGGCTGAAACAAATCTTCAGACAGGACATGAACCAAATAGAAAGATATGGAGAGGCATCGGGGCTTTATGATAACTAGTCTTATAGACCCTTTAAAGGCAGACCTCTAAGTATGTTTGTAGGGCAAAGCATGGACCACACCTTTCATGGAATTCCATTGTCCTCACAGCTGCCATTTGCCACTTGGCATTTTTCTGCCTTGAGTTATAGTTAGTTGTCCTCATGGAAATACTTTCTCCTCCTGGCTAGATCTTAATTTCCCCAAGGACAGGAACCCCCACAGTACAGCATGTAAACTCTTGTATACGACAGCAATGCAATAAATATTTGTTGATTGATATCATAAGTGCAAAGGGCATATACAGATTTTTTAAATGACTGAAATATTTTCAGACAACTCCACAAAATATTTGGATTCCTTCCATGATGGATTTGTTTTTTACATAGAATTTAAAATTTTTAGTGCCTTTTGTAACGTTATCACATACATAACATTCAGCATCCTTTACAACCCTGTAAATCTAAACAAAACCAGCTTGAACTTTTACATTTCCATCCATCCTTAAACTCATATAAAAGGCATCATTATATTTTGTATATTTTTTTATTGGAGTTCGATTTGCCAATATACAGCATAACACCCAGTGCTCATCCCGTCAAGTGCCCCCCTCTCAGCCCGTCACCCAGTCACCCCAACCCCCTGCCCACCTCCCTTTCCACTACCCCGTGTTCGTTTCCCAGAGTTAGGAGTCTCTCATGGTCTGTCTCCCTCACTGATATTTTCCACTCATTTTCTCTCCTTTCCCCTTTATTTCCTTTCACTATTTTTTATCTTCCCCAAATGAATGAGACCATATAATGTTTGTCCTTCTCCGATTGACTTACTTCACTCAGCATAATACCCTCCAGTTCCATCCACGTTGAAGCAAATGCTGGGTATTTGTCATTTTTAATGGCTGAGTAATATTCCATTGTATACATAAACCACATCTTCTTTATCCATTCATCTTTCAATGGACACCGAGGCTCCTTCCACAGTTTGGCTATTGTGGACATTGCTGCTAGAAACATTGGGGTGCAGATGTCCCGATGTTTCACTGCATCTGTATCTTTGGGGTAAATCCCCAACAGTGCAATTGCTGGGTCGTAGGGCAGGTCTATTTTTAACTCTTTGAGGAACCTCCACACAGTTTTCCAGAGTGGCTGCACCAGTTCACATTCCCACCAACAGTGCAAGAGGGTTCCCCTTTCTCCACATCCTCTCCAACATTTGTGGTTTCCTGCCTTGTTAACTTTAGCAACTCTCACTGGCGTGAGGTGGTATCTCATCGTGGGTTTGATTTGTATTTCCCTGATGGCAAGTGATGCGGAGCATTTTCTCATGTGCTTGTTGGCCATGTCTATGTCTTCTTTGGTGAAATTTCTGTTCATGTCTTTTGCCCATTTCATGATTGGATTGTTTGTTTCTTTGGTGTTGAGTTTAATAAGTTCTTTATAGATCTTGGATACTAGCCCTTTATCTGATAGGTCATTTGAAAATATCTTCTCCCATTCTGTAGGTTGTCTTTGAGTTTTGTTGACTGTTTCTTTTGCTGTGCAGAAGCTTTCTATACTAAGTCCCAATAATTTATTTTTGCTTTTGTTTCCCTTGCCTTCATAGATGTATCTTGCAAGAAGTTGCTGTGGCTAAGTTCAAAAAGGGTGTTGCCTGTGTTCTCCTCTAGGATTTTGATGGATTCTTGTCTCACATTTAAATCTTTCATCCATTTTGACTTTATCTTTGTGTATGGTGTGAGAGAATGATCTAGTTTCATTCTTCTGCACATGGCTGTCCAATTTTCCCAGCACCATTTATTGAAGAGACTGTCCTTTTCCCAGTGGATAGTCTTTCCTGCTTTGTCAGATATTAGTTGACCATGGAGTTGAGGGCTCATTTCTGGGTTCTCTATTCTGTTCCACTGATCTGTGTCTGTTTTTGTGCCAGTACCACACTGTCTTGATGATCACAGCTTTGTAGTACAACTTGAAATCTGGCATTGTGATGCCCCTGGATCGGGTTTTCTTTTTAATATTCCCCTGGCTATTCGGGGTCTTTTCTGACTCCACACAAATCTTAAGATTATTTGTTCCAACTCTCTGAAGAAAGTCCATGGTATTTTGTTAGGGATTGCATTGAATGTGTAAATTGCCCTGAGTAGCATTGACATTTTCACAATATTAATTCTTCCAATCCATGAGCATAGAATATTTTTCCATCTCTTTGTGTCTTCCTCAATTTCTTTCAAAAGTGTTCTGTAGTTTTTAGGGTATAGATCCTTTACCTCTTTGGTTAGGTTTATTCCTAGGTATCTTATGCTTTTTACAATTGGGCACAATTGTAAATGGGATTGACTCCTTAATTTCTCTTTCTTCAGTCTCATTGTTAGTGTATAGAAATGCCACTAATTTCTGGGCATTGATTTTGTATTATAAAAGGCATTATTAAGCCTGATGCGTCCATATATGCAAAATGCTTAGAACAGTGCCTTGTGTACATGTGTGTGGTTGCAATTATTACTGAAGGATTGGTCTATTGGCTCTTCACTCTCTCCCTACAATGGAATTATAAGTCCACATCCTGCCATATGGTTTTGCTGTATCTCCCAGAGTAACTGTGAGGACAATGTAAAAGTGTGTGTATGCATGTGTGTATGTTTAAAATCTCCCTGGCTAACTTTGGGCTTTATGACTTACTTTAACCAGTGAAATGTTAGAACATGTGATACAAGTAGAGGCTTTAAATGTACTTTTGTGGTTTGGTTTGCCCTCTTAAGTTTCTGAATCTAACCTGGAGAAATACATGTCTCTGGTAGCTGCTGATCTCACAATGCCAGATTTGGGGAACAGACTTAAGCCCAAAATAAGATAGAGCCACCTAGTGAATCCAAAAATCCATGACCCAAAAATCCCTGAGAAAAATAAATACTTGATGCTGTAAACCGCTAAGGTTTTTTTAAGTTGTTTTATACCATTATCATAGCAAAAGCTGACTAATACATGTCTTTCAAAGAAAAGGACAAGGTCACAGTATTGATATATATAGGACATAGAGGGAACATCCTTTTTTCCTCAAGTTTAGGCATTTATTCATTCAACAAATTCTTAATGAGCTCTTACTGTGTTCCAGATATGGCAATAGAGATTTCCAAGAATACTACCTGGGCACCTGGGTGGCTCAGTTGGTTAATCATCCAACTCTTGATTTTGAGTCAAGTCATGATCTTGGGGTTGTGAGATCAAGCCCTGCATTGGGCTCTGTGCTCAGCAGAGTCTGCTTGTCCCTTTCCCTCCGTTCCTCCTCCCCTCTCCCCTTCACTTTCTCTCTCTAATAAATAAATAAAGTCTTTAAAAAAGACTTTAAAGTCTTTTACTTTAAAAAAAAAAGAAAAGATTGGGGCACCTGGGTGACTCAGTGGTTGAGTGTCTACCTTTGGCTCTGGTCGTGATCCTGGGGTCCTGGGATCAAGTCCTGCATTGGGCTCCCCTGGGGGAATCTCCTTTTCCCACTGCCTAGGTCTCTGCCTCTCTCTCTGTCTTTCACGAATAAATAAATAAAATCTTTTTAAAAAGAAGGAAAAAAGATTTAAAAAAAATAAAATCAATACTGCCAATAGAGATTTAAAATGAATACTACTAAGAGAAAAGGGACCTATGTGAGAGCAGAAGATTGTTTTAGCTGTTCTTCTTCCTATAGTGACTGAGTGTCCAAATCATTCTCTTCCATGGCATTCTCCAAACATCAGAACCCTCATATCCACCATGTAACAGCCCTTTAAAACCTCTAAGGGCTGCCTGTCATTTTCCCTAGGCTGGGAGGTTTCCAGCTAGGACAGAAACTGCACAGTCTCTTGCATCTTTTCAAGTGAACACATCTGACTGTGATGTAAGCCTAGTTTGAGGAACTACAGGACACTTGGGTGTGACGTGCCCAAGTACTGCTTACTGTACTGCCTGCCTGGCACATCTCAGCAACCACACTGCCATCTCTTCCTCCAGGTATCCTGGGAATATAAGCCATGCCATTACTGAAATATCTCACAACTTTAGCTCTTAAGAACCAAAGGATTTCTCAACATCCAGCCTGTGGCTTTGTTGTTGTTGTTGTTGCTGTTGTTAGCTCATTTCTCTCCGGGATTTAGCGTACCCACACAATACTTGAGAAGGATATATCATGGAAACAAGAACAGAGAGAAGAATTTTGGAGAGTTGTTGTTTGTTCCTCAAATGGCTGCATTTCAATGCCTTCTGATTGCAAAACCTACATGAGGCACAGAGTTCAGTGGAAGGAATATTAGCAAGGACAAAGAGAAGCATTATAGAATCAAAGGGGATCAATTTACCAGAGAGGATGTGACAATTCTAAATGTGTATGCATCTAACAACAGAGTTTCAAAATACATAGAGCAAATATTACTAGAACAGAAGGGAGAAATAGGCAAATCTTCAGTTACAGTTGGAAGATTTCAATACTCCTCTCCCACTAATCCACAGAGTAAGCAGACAGAAAATCAGTAAGGCTAAAAGAGACCTAATAACACTATCAACCTACTTGACCTAATCGGCGTTTAAGGAAGACTCCAAAATGTCAGCACATACTTTCTTTGTAAGTACACGTAGAATATTCACCAAGGTAAACAATGTATTTGGCCGTAAAATATACTTCAACGATTTTTTAAAGTTAAATCGTGTAAGTAATTCCTTAGACCACAATGGAATTAAATTAGAAATCATCAAAAATACATCAGGAAAACCCCTAAATATTTGGAAATTAAACAACTTCTAAATAACTCATCAATCAGAGAGTATTTCACAAGGGGCACTAGAAAATATTCTAAGCTGAATAAAAATAATAAAGTTTATAAAAATTTGGTGGCTGCAACTAAAGCAGAGTGTTGAAGAAAATTTATAAGGTTAAATGTTTATATTAGAAACAAAAGAAAGAAAGGATGCTTGGATGGCTCAGTCAGTTAAACATCTGCCTTTAGCTCTGGTCATGATCCCAGGGTCCTGGGATCAAGCCCCACATCAGGCTCCCTGTTCAGTGGACAGTCTGCTTCTCCCTGTCCCTCTCCCCTTCCATGGGTGCTCTTTCTGTGTCTCTCTCTCTTTCTCTCCCTCTCTATCAAAAAATAAATATAATCTTTAAAAAATATATATCACTTATCTAAGTTTTGGCTTTAAGAAACTATAAAAAAGAAGAGCAAATTAAACCCAAAGAAAGCAGAAGGAAGGAAATAATAAAGATTAAAATCAGAAATCAATGAAATTGAAAACAGAAAAAGGAAAACAAAAGTCAATGAAACCAAAAGTTCTTCATAAAGATCAATGAGATTAAAAAGCATCCAGCTGGACTGATCAAGAAAAAAGAGACAAGATACAAATTACCAATATCAGGAACAAGAGAAGCAATACCGTTATGGATCCTATAAACATGAAGAGGAAAAAAAAAGAACCTTATGAAAAACTGCATGTCAATAAATTTGATAAGTTACATAGGAATGGTCCAATTCCTCAAAAAATATAAACTACCAAAACCCTCCAAATATAACCTCAATATCCCCATATCTATTAAGGAAACTTAATTTTAATTTAAAAACCTTCACACAAGGAAAACTCCAGGTCCATATAGCTTCACTTGGATTCTATCAAACATTTAAGGAAGAAAAATGCCAATTCTATAGACTCCTGTGGAAAACTGAAGACCAGGAAATTTTTCCAAACTCATTCTATTAAGGCCAGTATTACTCTGATGCCAAAATCAGATCAATAATATTTTAAGAAAAGACCACTAGAGACCAATAGCCTTCATGGAAATTGATAGAAAAATTCTAAGCAAACGTTTAGCAAATCAAATCCAACAATATGAAAATTGAATAAACGTAATGGGGTTTATCACAGGAAAGCAAGATTGATTTAACATTCAAGATTCACCTTATTAACCAAAAAAATTACATAAGCATTCCAATAGTCTCAAGAAAAATATTTTATTAATTCCAATATCCTTTCCTAACAAAAACTCACAGAAACTAGAAACTTCAATCTGATGAAGAGCAGCTATGAAAACCTACAGCTAGCGTCACACATAATGATGAAATATCAAATGTTTTCTCCCTAAGATTAGGAACAAGACATGGATGTCAACTCTTACTATTTCTATTCAACATCCTACTAAAGGTTCCAGCCAGTGAAATTAGGCAAGAAAAAGAAGTAAAGCCATCAAGTTATGAAAGGAAGAAGTATTTATTCCTGAATGACATGATCATCTATGTAGAAAATCTGAGGAATTCTGATAAAAATCTATTAGAACTAATATGTGAGTTTAGCAAGATCACAGTACATAAGCTCTAAATACTGAAAGCAATGGTATCCCTATATACTAGAATAAATAATGCAAAACTGAATTTTTAAAAATGTTATTTACAATGGCACCAAAATATGAAATACTTGAGGATAAATCTGATAACTTACAAATATTGCTGAAAGTAATTAAAGAATACCTAAATAAGAGGTGAACAATACTAGGTTCAAGGGTCAAAATACTCAATGTTATTAAGAAGTCCATTCTGCTCAAATTGATGTGTAGATTTAACACAATTCCAATCTAAATGCCAGCAGGGCTTTTTTCTCTTTTGATAGAAATTGACAAACTGATTGAACAATTTACAATGAGGTGCAAAGAATGTGGAAAAACCAAAGCAACTTTTAAAAAGAACAAGTTGAAGAGTTAACATTCCTTGATTTCATGACATTATAAAGCTACAGTAATCGAGATTACGTGGTATTAGAATCACAATAGATAAATAGATCAGTATAACAGTAATACAATGTCCAGAAATACACACATGTATAGAGATGAATGACTTTGACAAATGTACAAAAGTAATTTAGTGAGAAAAGATAGTGTTTTCAACAAATGCAAATTTTCCTTGTGCAAAAAAAGCAACGTCAATACCTACCTTGCACGTAAAAATTAACTCAAAATTGATCTTAGACATAAATGTAAAACCTAAAGCCATGAAAATATGAGAGAAATATCTTTATGACTTTAGAAATCTTAGACGAAGATTTTTTAGATACAATGCCAGAAGCAAAAACAATAATAATAAAAAAAAACACTGTTAAACTAAATTTAATCAAAATATAAAGTTTCTGCTCTTCAAAAGACACTGCTACAAGGATAAAAAGACAAGTCACAGACTGGGACAAAATTATTTATCAAGTATATATATCAGTTAAAGGATTTATATCCAGGAAATCTAAATAATTCTCAAAATTCAGTATTAAGAAAACAAAAGCCTGATTTTAGAATGTGGACAAGTGATTTAAACTGACACTTTACCAAGAAGAGCATAAAAATGCCAAATAAGGACGTGAAAAGATGCTCAACATCATCAGTAATCAGGGAAGTAAAAATTAAAACCACTTCACACCTGAGATACAACTTCACACCTCTTAGAATGGGAAGAATAAAATGACTGTCACCATCAGGGGCCAGTAGGAATTCAGAGCAAGTCGAGCTCTCAGGCATTGCTGGCAAGGAGGAAAAATTTTTAAAGTTTGGCAGTTCCTTCTATGGTTACTTAACATACACTCGCCCGATGACCGAGGATTTCACTTTTAGGTATTTTTCCAGAGGAAAAACAAAACAAAAATGCATAAGTATGTGAATATTCCTGGGAGTCTTATTTTAATAGTTAAAGACTTGAAATAGGCCACATGTACATTAGTTGGTGTGTAGTTAAACAATGTGTGATGTATCCATGCAAGAACTATTCACTGATATAAAGAGCCCCCCACTGGTACATGCAGCAGTTACTGATAAATCTCCAGTGCATTATGCCAAGTGACTAAGGCCAGGTTCAAAAGGCTGCACACTTAATTTTCCATTTATAGGATGTCATAGACTGAAACTTTGTGTCCCCAAAATTTATGTGTTAAATCAGAACCCCCAGTGTGTTGGTATTTGGAGGTGAGGCCTTTGGGAAGTGATTAGGTCATGAAGGTGGCACTCTGATGAATGAGATTAGTGCCCTTATAAAAGAGGACCCAGAGAGTTCCCTTGTCCCTATTATCGTGTGAGGACACAACTAGAAGCACCAGGAAGTGGAAGTGGGCTTTTGCAGGGACGCTGAATCTGCTGGTGCCTCTACCTTGGAATTCCCAGTCTCTTGAACTGTGCCTAACAAATTTGGTTTTTTTTTTAGCTACCCAGTTTATGATATATTTGTTATAACAGCCCTGAATATGGGATGAACACGTATGATGGATCTGAAAAAACGCAAAAATGATACAGGGACAAAAACCAGACCAATGGTTCCTGGAGTGGGGTGGGGAGAGAGAAGTGATGAAAGTGTCTATGTCTGAGTTGTGGTGGTTACCTGACCGTGTCACCTGTCAGTACTAACAACTAACAAGGCTGTAACCCTTGAAAACTGCCCAGGGAAGTCTGTCAGTGGGATGGTGTTCACACTTGTACGCCCTGGGTGTCCTTCAGTGTGGTCTAGTGAAAGGAGCGCGTGCTGGGACCCCGGTGTCTGCTCTGTAGTTACACAGCTGTGTGGCCACGGCCGAGTCACCTCCTCTTCCAATCCTGTTTTCTCATCTGTAAAATGCCTCACTTGGACTATAAAAATGTCAAACTCAGTCCTCTAAATTTCTATGATTTTTCCCCAAGGCTCTTTCCTTGGGTGAGAAAGAATAGCCTTAGCAATTCAGCACCCATCTGTCTAGTTTTAGAGTTTTAAGTGCTTTTACAGACATCAGCTCACTGGCCCTCACAAAATCCTGTGAAGGATTTTGTTCATTATCCCTATTTTATTGCTTAAGAACTGAAACCCAGAAAGATTAATTTACCCAGTCATGAAGTTCTCACAAAAGGCTGGGCGAGTACTCTCATCTCCTTTGAGTTGCCTTGTCCCAACTGGAGGTAGGGCCAATTGTTAGCCTCCAAATCTTTCTAGGGGTTTCTCTGTTGTTCTCCATTAGGTTTAGGGATCTCATGAAAATCATTTATGTAGACCAGCCATTTTCAAGTCAGATAAGCAAAAAATTGACTAAACAGAAAGTAGCATTTATGTACTGTGATAAAGACTGATCCATAGGGATGCCCGGGTGGCTCAGCAGTTGAACGTTTGCCTTTGGCTCAGGACATGATCCCAGAGTCCTGGGATTGAGTTCCACATCGGGCTATCAGCATGGAGCCTGCTTCTTCTCCCTCTTCCTGTGTCTTTGCCTCTCTCTGTGGGTCTCTCATGAATAAATAAATAAATAAAATATTTAAAAAGAAATGACTGATCCATAGATCCAAAGTAAGACCCACTGTCCGGGCTGCAGTACCTGCTAAAGGGAAAACCTACAATAATATTAATGTTAGTATTCAATAATATTGAATGTTTACTGTTCTCAATGTTTTATGTATATTATCTCATCTAATCTTCCCAACCACTAAAAGGGTCACCATAGTTAATCCCATTTTATATACATGGAGAGCTGAGCTCAGAGAAGCTTAAGCCCATGCTCCATGGCCCATTCCCTTTCCACTGTCTATCAGCTACATGTTCATTTTTTAAGGTCACAGAAAGATCTACTCTACTGGAGAAATAAACAAAGGAAGGGAAGGGGTGGAAAACAGAGGGAGGGAGCAAGAAAAGAGCAGGAAGGCCAATAGGCAGAGGGCAGAGATAGATCAAAATAAAGTGAGATTAAGATGAGCATCAGCACGTCTATCATGGCAGGTAGTGATTGCCTCAGGGACTCAATGAGAGGCCCAGGAAATAGAACAAAGAAGAAAGAGGCAAAGGGCTTTGGGGACCCAGCACCCCATCCCCATACATGTACACACACACACATTTACACACATTCATATACATGCATACCCACCCATACATACATATATTAACACACACAACCACACACTCTCACACACATTCAGACACATGCACACACACACAAATACACACACATTGATACACACATATATACACACTGCCTAAGACCCTGGCCTCTCTGACCTCCCTGCCTGCATCCTTCACATCGGACTGCCCTGGCTTGTCTCACTTGTGTGTTTATTTAACTTAAGGCCTGCTTTAAAGGCCTCTCCAAAAAAGGCAGAGGGGGAGCAGTGGGGGAAGCGACTCTTTAAACAGAACATAGTGGTCAGAAAGGAGCCAAGATTAAAAGCTCAGAGGGATACAGCAGCCTGGGAAGCCAGCAAAACCCTGCAGGTGGGCTCCCTTCATTTCTACCCTTCCCCCACCACCACTGCAGAGCCCACCCCACCCTCCTTCCTGTCCTCTCTCTGCAGTGGGTGGTGGTCACCCCTCACGCCCCAGGCTTTTCCTGTCATACTTGACTGTGTTGAGTGAGAAAATCTTTTTAAGATAGTATCTACAGCAAACTCAAAGCAAAAGTCATTATAAAGGAGTGTCTGAGGCCAGGGAGTGTAGCCCTCTCTCTGTGCCATATCCTGGGATGCTTAGCCAGTGTTAGACGCCAAAGAGAGAAGTTATCTGAATGTCGAGAAGAGTAAATCATGATCAGGAGACCTGGTGTCGGGGAGGAAAATTTCCTTTCTTCCCTTTTAGGTTCTTTGACTGGCCTAATAATTAAGCTAACACGAAACAGATTAGCAGAAGGGGAAAAAAACACATTTTAATTTTGTATGTACAGAGTTCATAGAAATCTAAGATTCAAAGAAGTGACCAAAGCAGGCAATTGTATACCTTTTAGACAAAGAAACAGTGAATTTGTGACAAGACAAAGAATTGACAAAACAAAGAAGTTTGGGGTAGTAAATTAATTAAGGGAGTAGGTTTATATCACTCTCTCGGCCCTGAATTCACGAAATCTGGTGATAAAGATGTCTCTTCACTTCCTCCTACAAGGAAGGTACCTTTCACATGGGAGATATATTTCCTGTTTCCGGAGAACAAAGGAGGGTCAGAGTGTCCTTCTTGCACTCTCTGTTTCTTGAGTAACTTTACACTTAATCTTAGCCAAAAGGCCGAGAAGCGATTCCTGAAGAACTTTAATTCAAAATAATCAATAGGCCAAAGAGGCATGTTTGGGGGCAAGCCACCCTGAAGGCCCATCAGTTCCCTCTCTGAAATGTCCCTGGAAGTTTTACCTATTAAAACCTGAGCCAGGGGCAGCCTGGGTGGCTCAGAGGTTTAGCGCTGCCTTCAGCCCAGGGTGTGATCCTGGAGACCTGAGATGGAGTCCTATGTCGGGTTCCCTGCATGGAGCCTGTTTTCTCCCTCCCTCTGCCTGTGTCTCTGCCTCTCTCTCAATCTCTCTCTCTCTCTCCTATGAATAAATAAAATCTTAAAAAAAAAAAAACTTAAAAAAATAAAATAAAACCTGAGCCAGTGTCTATGGAGAATCAGGTTAGTAGGTAGTAGACAGGCCTATCTCTCACTGAACCAGGCTCAGTCTTGAAAACAGCTGTGACTCATTTCAGGAGGCAGTGATACAGGTGGGTTCCTAAGGTTAGGCCTAGACTGTTCAGATGGAGAGGGATTTAAAAGAGGTATTTCTATGGAAATAAAATAAAAACAATGGTTCATTGTTGGAGCAAATTATAACCCGTTTCTGAATTCTGTGGGTAGCTAGTGGAGATTTGTAGATGTCAGGCTGGAAGCATCTTTAGACAGATGGAGGATAGACAAGGGCAATCTGACAAATCTTCCTGATTTGCAGTCTGAATGTCTCTGGTGATCTTTCTGAGTGGCCTACACAGCCACAGGCATGAAGATGGTCTCTCTCTATATAAGCTGTTGCGGTAATTTCTCTGAAGTTTATATCAGGTTGTGTAACTGATATACATCATGTAGCTTGCATGATGGCTTTGGAAAAAAGGCCAGGAGAGGGGCAGAAGGAGAAGGAGAGAAAATCTCAAGCAGACTCTATGGTGAGCACAGAACCTAACTTGGGGCTCAATCCCAGGATGAGGAGGTCATGACCTGAGCCAAAATCAAGAGTCGGACACTTAGCCAACAGAGCCATCCAGACACCCCTCAGATTGGACTTTTAAAAGCCTCTCAAGGCTGAGAAGCCAAGCCAAGAACTTGCCATCAGACTTTGCCTATAATACCTATAGACTTGGGTTAATTTCTCTCTTTTCAAGGTCCCCAAAATATCCTGAGCTTCTTGCATCTGCCAGGAAGTGACCTTCCTTGCTCACCTAATAAGGCTACTGGTAACCCTATAAGCAAGGTACAAGGCTGAGTTTTCCAGGGGGCTTTATTGGCTCCATAAAGTCAATCTTAGTTCCTTAAAGCTGTCTGGTCATACTTGACTCTTTGTCGATCTCCCTCAAATATGACGTGAAAGTCAAAGCCTTGGTAATATAATCAATGTTTCCCAATTGTGTCCTGTTACAAGAACAACAGATTTTGTAAATGTATATAAATAACTATAGTGCCATGAAAATAAGATTACTCCCTGAGAATTTCTGAATTCTTGGGTAGGGGTTGGGTTAAGGGGGGTCAGGTCGGGAGAAAAAGATAAATGTTTCCTCTTTGTCCACAAAGGTATATTTTACCAAATTGCTCTAAGTCATAGGTAACTTAAGAGAAAAAGTGGGGTTTTTTTAATTAGAAAAACAAAACATTAAACATATCAGCTATGTTTTAAGCAAAGTTATAAAAATTATAAACATCCTCCTTGGTTTATTCAGTCCTTTGTAATTAATACTTATTTTGCTTGCGTCCAGTTTTTCCACTAGTTGCAAAGTCTTACCAGGTGTTTTTTTTGTTTGTTTGTTTTTTGTTTTTTTAATATGTAGTAAAGATATCAGAGACCTGTATTCTAGAGTACTTTCCCTTGAGTCTACTTGAGGATGAACATTTTGCAAATGCTTTTTCAAAAGCACCAGAGTGAAACAATAATTGTATGTAAATGACAAAAGACCTAAAAATGGCCATATTAAAGATCTGCTGAGAGTTCATTACAAGCAATTGACAAGGAAATTTGCTTATGTCTGTGACACAACATTTTGAGATAAAACTAGAATTATGACTGATAACATAATACCAGAACATATTGAATTTCTAGGAATTTCATACAATTTGTAGAATCCCTATAACACATACCTATACCATACAACATGAAGAAGACTTAGTATTACTTTTTATGTGGCAATGCTTCCCATGAATTTAACATACCCAATCAGTCTAATTAGTTTAACATCTCCCTTTCTATAAGAAAACAAAATTTTTGAGATGTTCTGGGGATCCTCAGAAACATCGCAAAGTTGGTTCAAGGTCAAAACAACTTAATGTAGAGTTTGATTTGACAGAAGTGTGTCAAAAATATCAAAGGGGTTTTAAAATACTTGGTCAAATAGGATTGTAGGTCACTATAAAACAATACTTAGTTATCCATTTAACCATAGTGAGAGTTAAAGACTTCATAGGCAAATGCAGAAAATTAAACAGTTATAAAAAACAAACAAAAAAACCTTAGCTCTTTCACTAGAGAAGACTCAGTTCTTAAATAATTAAAGACCTTGACAAGACACAGGAAATTATTTTAACAAGATACAGAATTTTTGTTTTCTAGGCAAATTACTCTTAAAAGTAAGAAATATGTTTCCAGAATGGGACTTGGGTGCTCATGCTCCTGCACCCAAGTGTGCGTCACTGAATGAATACATGTACCAAAAAGTACTTAATTAAATATACTCTAAAAACACATGCAAAAACTTTGTTTCTAAGAATGTTGGTTGACTATGAGAATATGTAAAGTACTATTTCTTTGAAAAATGTATGTTTACCACACTGAGGTGCATAGAATATTCTCTGTAGGTCACATGAGCGAAATAGGTTTTTAAGAGTTAGAGATAAAAAAAAATAATAAAAAAAAGAAAAAAAAGAGTTAGAGATAGATGATAGATAGATAGAGCAAAGAAAAAACTTTTATAATCTCTTGCAAATAACAGACCAGTAGTTCAAGAAAACTCTGTCTTTAGAGTTAGACAGAAAACCAAATTCTAATTTTTACCAACTTATTTTTGATATTAAAATCTCTTTAACTTAATTAAATTTGTTCTAATCTTAGCCAGCTTGACTACACATTAAAATTCTTTTCCAAAGATTATTTTTCCATAAACTTTCTACAACTTTCTTTATTCAGTCAGATTTTATCCCATGTTTTTCCTCTTTTCCATTTTGAAATAATTAGCTTCTCTTTAGGACAGACTTGTTTTATTTCCCCTCAGCAAAATACATGTCCATTCCTCATACCTTTTTTTTGTTTGTTTATTTAACTGAAAACACACACTCTGCTTTCTTGGCATTTGTTTCCCTTATTATTTGCGGTGGCTTTAATTACATATATTGGCATTTTTAACCCTTAAAATCCTTAACTTTTTGGTGAAAATAAAGAAGTAAACAATTACCAACTTTTATATTACCATTCTGTGACTTATTATTTGCAGTGGCTTTAATTACATATATTGGCATTTTTAACCCTTAAAAGCCTTAACTTTTTAGTGAAAATAAAGAAGTAAACAATTATCAACTTTTATATTACCATTCTGTGACTTAGCAAATCTACAAACACTTTTTACAATTTCTAGAAATATGATTTCTCATTGTAAATTTTTCAGTATGGCTCTGGAGGTATTTACAATCAGACCCAATTATCTTTAGTTTCTCTGTGAAAGAAAGCCTGGGTTTATCTATTAATGTCTTAGTATTTTATCTTATTTGGAAATGATCTAGATAACAAAATTCTGTCATTTAATTTAACTTAGCAAAACTCTTAACAGTGGAAGTTACCAAATAGATGTGGGTAACTATTATTAGGTAGACATACCATAAAACAATCATTGTAAAAAGCTTGCTTAAAAATTATTACTTCACTTACTAATTGATTTGTTAACAACTGTAGATTACTCATTAAAATTTCATGAAACATTAAAGTGGTTAGCCATCGTCTTAAATTATCTTTCTTGCTGACAGATTTTGTAGCAGGGATAGAGCCAGCTTATTTGACTTTTAGTGAATCTATGTAGAATAAAAATATTATACTTAATGCTGGTAACTTTACAGACATGTCTGTATTAATTAAACCAACAAAGTTAAACTAGCTTTTATTTACCAAAACTTATCCTGGATTACGTGAACTTGAAAAACATTTGGGTTAGTTTCTATTATATTTCTGAAATTTAAAAATACTTAATTCTTGTACACTTATTTTGGGGCCAATTAAATTGAGATCTTTACAGATTAATATTTACAATATCATGCAGAGGTAGAAAAATATTGCGTCTCTAAGGCACATACATAGACATACATAAACATACAGAGAGACAGACACAGAGATCTCAAAACAGCCATGAATCGAGTACAATATAAAACTCATTTAAAAAGAACTGTGTCTCGGAGGACAGAACAAATTAAGGTTACCCACTGAAGGGATTTAGGGATTTTGGTCAGGGGGTGGATTTGTTATTGTTGTTGTTAGCTAATATTTGTGGAGAAGACTTAGGATTTGAATTTGTCCTAAGTAATCTTAAGGAGGCTGTGGGCAGGAGAGCCTGTCGAGCAGTTTGTAATTTTATTTTTTCTCAAGTTGTCATTTTAATTCCAGTTAGTTAACATACAGTGGTATATTAGTTCCAGGTGTACAATAGAGTGCTTCAACACTTCCATACATCACCCGGTGCTCATCACAACTGCCCTCCGTAATCCCCATCACCTATCTCACCCATCCCCCCACCCACTTCCACTAGTAACCATCAGATTGTTGTCTACAGCTGAAATTCTATTTCTTGCTCTCTCTCTTTTTCCCCCTTTGCCTATTTATTTCGTTTCTTAAATTCCACATGAGTGAAATCATAAGGCAATGTAATCCCTATCAAAATATCAACAGCATTTTTCACAAAACTAGAACAAACAATCCTAAAATGTGTATGGAACCACAAAAGACCCGAATAACCAAAACAATCTTGAAAAAGCAAAGCAAAGCTGAGGCATCACAAATCTGACTTCAAGTTATATTAGAAAGCTGCAGTAATCAAAACAGTGTGGTACTGGCACAAAAATAGACACGCAGATCAATGGAACAGAAAATCCAGAAATAAACCCACAGTTATATGGTCAATTAACCTTTGACAAAGCAGGAAAGAATGTGCAGTGGGCAAAAGTCTCTTCGACAAATGGTGTTGGGAAAACTGGACAGCCACAGGCAGAAGAAAAACTGGACCACTTTCTTACATCATCCACAAAAATAAATTCAAAACGGCTTAAAGATCTAAAAGTGAAACCTGAAACCAGAAAAATCTTAGCAGAGAACACAGGCAGTAACTTCTTTGACATAGACCGCAGCAATTTCTTTTTAGATATGTCTCCTGAGGGAAGGAAAACAAAATAAAAAACGAACTCTTGGGACCACATCAAAATAACAAGCTTCTGCACAGTGAAGGAAACAATCAACAAAAATAAAAGGCAACCTCCGGAATGGGAGATTTGCAAATGACATATCTGATAAAGGGTTCGTATTCAAAATCTATAAAGAACTTATCAAACTCAACACCCCCCAAAAAATAGCAGTTTGTATTTTTAAAAAGCTTATTCCCCCCCTCTTTTGCTTTTTTACCTCAAATGAGGAAATGAGTTTTGGTTACCTCCCGAGGTGTTTACATTCTAAAGACCCAGTAAGATTTACCGCTTTAAGGGACAGAGAAAGAAAACAAACACTGCATTGAAGGAGGAGGCACTCTATTATTTTTTTTAAGATTCTATTTATTTATTCATGAGAGACACAGAGAGAGAGTCAGAGACACAGGCAGAGGGAGAAGCAGGCTCCATGCGAGAAGCCCGACATGGGACTCGATCCCAGGACCCTGGAACCATGATCTGAGCTAAAGGCAGATGCTCAACCACTGAGCCACCCAGGCATCCCTGGAGTGCTCTGTTTGAATCTTGTGGGGAAAGAAAAGCTAAAATGGGCAGCTGGGTGCTGATGGGATTTTTTAGGGAAGGTAGAGTAGTTTGGGGAGCTAAGGGAATTTGCTGAGAAGATGAGACCAAATTTAAGAAAGGGAATTCATGTTGGATGTGGACTTCAATTTTATATTAAGGTGAATTTCCATTCTTTCATCTTGTGAAGAGGATCCCTAAGGCTAGCTGTTTTACTTTTTTGTAACCACTTTTTCATTTGAGTTTTCCAGAGGTACCCATAAGACAATTGTTTAGGACGAGAGCTCTCTAAAGAAAATATTTCAAATATAGAAATTGTTCCAATTCAAAAGATCCATCCTCTACCCATTTCAATAGTGACTCAAACCAATATGGCTTTTTATAGCTCAAAACTGAGGATGCAAGAGGCATCCCGAAGGAGAGTGTAAAGGACGCAGCCCCCACAAAATCCAGGAAGTTCACACCCAGAGTTGGTTGACGTAAGAAAGCAAAGGCATGTAGAGTGAAAACGGTGTCCTCAGTCTCTCATAGAACATGAGATGCCTCCAGTCACAGACCCGCTGATCTGTGACACTGGGCAGGAACTACTGGGCCAGGACTTTACCAGCACTAACAAGACAATGAAAGTTGAGATGACAAATGCCCCTTGTGGACTGGGACCCCTCCTGACAAAGTGCCCTGAGAGCTGGCACAGTCAGACACAGAGAGCGCTGCCTGGGACTTGGGGTCTCAGAACCCCAATCTATTCAACCAGCCAGAGATGCACACCAGTAAGTGCACTTTCCAGATGGTGGAGGCCGGAGAGAATATTCTCACTGATCACAAAGCCAGGCTCTCAAGCTGAGGAATAAAACACAAGGAAAACCTCATCTAGTTTCCTACGGAGGGAACCCACAGCAAAGTGCATCTGAACAGACACCAGCCTAGTGAGAACTGGGAGTTCGCCCGTCTGTGAGGCCAGCTCGAGTAGGCTTAGAGGGTCTAGGCCTGCATTCTAAGCTAGTTCTCCTCCTGATGACAAGTGACACAGAAGACAGAGACGAGGGAAAACAACCATCTCGAGGAGGAACAAGATCTCGATAGAAGTCAAGAGGACTCCTACCAAATCTTTACCAGATTCACTCTACCCAAAGGACTAGCTCACACAAAATCTTCTCCTGGTAATCCTAGTAAATTTAAATAAATAAATTAAACAAGCAAACAAATAAATAAATAAATAACTGACTCTCGCCAGCCAATCTCCTGTACACCAGACTCTGCAGGCAGAGGCCCAGAGGCTGATACGGTGAGAAGGTAATTCTGACCTGCCAGCTTCTGTCCAAGGCCCAGGGATCTCTTAGCTGCCACAGCGGCTGCAGAGCGAGTGGTATCCAGCCTGTGGATTGCCTCATGTTGAGCACCAAAACTGGAGGGGAGGGAAACTTTTTCTTTCTTCTCTTCTAGGTTCTTTGACTGGCCTCAGTAACTAGACACAAGAGAGATTAACAGAAGAAAAAATAGATTTTAATATCGTATATATGGGAGCTTCTGGAAATATGAGACTCAAAGAAGTGACCAAAGCAGACAGCTTTTCTACAAAGAAAATAGAATGGGCAAGACAAAGAAGTTTGGGCTTGAGGTAGTGAATCAGTGAAGAAGTAACAGAGTTTGTTTATATGACTCCTTGGCCCTAAATTCCCCATCTCTGGTGATCAGAATGTCTCTTTATCCTCTACTACTGGTGTCTTTCAAATGGAAGATTCATTTTTTGCTTTCAGGGGGACAAAAGAGGGGCAGAGTTTCCTCCCTGCATTGGCTGTTTCTTCAGTAACTTGAATTCAAAATAATCAAGATGCCAAAGCACAATATTCTGGGGTGGCCTGCCCTGAACCCCATCACAGGGTTCCAGCCTCAGCTCTGTCACCATCTAGCAATACGATTGTGCCACTCAGCCTCTAGGGGCTCATCCTCCTTATCTGTCTGAGAGTGACATCTGTCCTGCCCACCTCACCGGGTGGTTGAGGGAAGAAAGGAGATAAGGCATATGTCAGTGCAGTGCCTTCCACAAATGAGCCGATAATAAGTACCCAGCAAAGCTTTTGCTGATGGACTGACTGCCCAGGTGATTGATAACGCCTTGGGGGACAAGGCCTCCTTGCTTTCTTAAAAATACTTTTCACCAGAAGCTAAGGGATAATGGATATAGTCTTCAGGGGCAAAGACATTATTACAAGCATCAAACTGGTTTGATTGTGTTTTGGCCAAGGAGTTTCCTACTCACTCCCTCCTCCTGTGGAATTCCTAACCCATTTAACGTGACATGTCTGTGATGGAGTCTCTAATTAAAGACTTGCAGGAAAGATAAAAAGTCATTATGTCTCGTTTTAGGAAGCACTTACATTACTTAGAGTTTTCAGTGAGAAGCCCCGGGGAACGTCTGTCTTCTGAGACTTGGCAAACCTACCAGCTTTCCTAGACTTTTCTGTACTTGGCCACCAAGATGCCAACAGTACGAGGCTCTAAGAGCCCCACTAGCACCCCTGTTGGGTACAGTGAGCCTAATCCCAGGCTTTAGGAGGAGCTAAGAGAGAAGAACCAAGACTAACCAATGTTCTAGGCCATGCAGAAAGAGAAGGCATGTCACTTTCGAGGAAGATGAATCAAGACCCTGCAATAATATAGAGGAGGAGAGAGAAGAGGAGCCCTTGTAGCCATATTTGATCTGTGTCTTAAAAGGATAGCGTGGCTATTGTAGGAGACTAGAATTGGGAATGGGGCTGAGGAAGGGAGTTGGAGTGGGGGCAGGAGGACGAGTCGGGAAGCCACTGGTAAGGTTCTGTGGAGAGGTGATCATTGTGTACACCAAAGTCCACAGTGAAAAAGTGAGAAGTGGGTGGGTTGGTATCCATCTCAAAGATCATTTGAAACCCTGGGCACTCTGGCAGCTTCTGTGTGCCAGGCCCTGCTAAATGTTCTCCTTTTAAGATCAGGAACAAGACAAGGTATATCCACTTTTGCTGCTTATTCAACATTGTACTGGAGATCTTAGCCAGGGTAATAAGGCAAAAAGAAACAGAGCGCGAAAGGAAGGAAGAATATGCATTAAGAATGGAAAGGAAGAAGTAAAATGTCTTTATGTGAAGATGACATGATCATGACAACATGATCAAGACAAAAAAATCCTAAGGGATCTATTTTTTTAATGACTAGCACTAATAAATGAGTTTAACAAGGCTGCAGGATAGAAAATCCATATAAAATATTTCTATGTACTAACAAAAACCAATTAGCAATTGAGGTAAATCCATTTATAATAGCATCAAAAACTAGTATGCTATGAGATACATTTTTTAAAGATTTTATTTA
This sequence comes from Canis lupus dingo, assembly GCF_003254725.2. Lineage (NCBI taxonomy): Eukaryota > Metazoa > Chordata > Mammalia > Carnivora > Canidae > Canis > Canis lupus. Next base: position 74,116,208 of record NC_064245.1, read on the forward strand.
TTTATTCATGAGAGACACAGAGAGAGGCAGAGACACAGGCAGAGGGAGAAGCAGGCTCCATGCTGGCGTCCCTGTTATGAGATAATTTTAACAAAATATGTGCAAGGCTCATACAGTGAGACTTACAAAGGCCTTGCTGAGAAAATCAAAGTGAAGTTAAAGAAATGAAATTATATGCTCCGTTTATGCCTTAGAAGACTCAAAATTATTGTCAGTTCCCTCTAAACTGATCTAGGGATTCAACAATATGCCAATCAATATCCTAATGGCCATTTTTTTTAGGAATTAACAAGCTAACTCTAAAATTTATATGTAAGTATAAAGGATCTAGAATAGCCAAGTGGATTTTTAAAAGAAGAACCAAGTTAGAGGCACTACAAGATTTTAAGACTTACTATAAAACTACAGTAATCAACGGAGACTGGTTTTGGCATAAGAATAGGCCTGTAGATCAATGCAGCAGAATAGGGTCCATAAATAAACCCACACAGATACGGTCAATTGATTTTTAACAATGATTTCCTATGGTGGAAAGAATAGTGTTTTAAACACATAATGTTGGAAAAGCTGAATAGCCATATGGGAAAAATGAACCTTGACCTGTAATTACACCATACCCCCAAATTAACTGGAAATGCTAGTAGATGCTAAAAGTATGAAAATACCTCGAGAAGAAAACACAGAAGAAAATCTTTGTGATCCTAGTGTAGGCAACGATCTCTTAGATGGGATACAAAAGCATGAATCACAGAAGAAAAAAAAAAAAGATAAATTGGACTGGATCAAAATGAAACACTTTTGCTCCTCAAATACAACATCAATGAAAGAGCAAGCCAGAGATCCGGGGGAAATATTTTACAAGACTTGACTCCAGGATATAAAGAACTTTAAAGCTAAATTGTAATGAAATAGACAACCCAAGAAAAATGGGCAAAAGATTTGATACTTTACTGAAGAAGGTATACCAGAAAATGCCATGCCGTGCCTTTTTCAATCCTGCTAATGTGTGCATTCTCCTCCAGGACACACACACACACACACACACACACACACACACATACACCTTCTTTGACTGCTGAACGTTCACCTGTCCTTCAATGTCCCTTCTCTTAAGCCATACTCAAGGTCCTTCTTTGCCTTGCTGTTACATATTCCTTTGTATGAGCTTTTATCATAGGACTTGCCTTGCTTTCTTTTTTTTTTTTTTCTTTTGCCTTGCTTTCTTATGATTGTTTCAGGGACTGTTTCCTCTGCTTGAATGTAAACCCCTTAACAGAGAAGATTATGTCTTCATCTTGTTCTCTCCACCACGCATGACGAGGCCTGGCGCAGAGCAGGTGCTCAATAAATGTTTATAAATGGAGAGAAAAAAAAAGTCTCTTCCTTATTTCTTGAAATGCAGATTACATCCTGGTCCTCTCACTTCTCTTCAGTTAGGCTCTCCAGGACAATTTGGCAATCTTAGAGCCGGAAAATCATAGCATTTTAGAGCACAGGGGACCTCAGATGTTTACAAATGGTGTTCTGCAAACCCGGGGAGTTTCCTCAAAAGCCACCTGCAAGGACTGAGGGATATTTCTCTGTAATTTCATTTTAAAATCCTCTTCTATTAGAAATTCAGATGTTTGTCAGGGTTCTGCTTTCATATCTGCTACAGGAGGGAGCCTCTGGCATGTCTGACTAGCGATAAAGGATCATAGGATCCTTTACAATCTTGACAATCTAGTAATAGATATACCCCAACTCCATCCTCCTCCTGCAGTTGACTTTGGTATGCTTTTTATTCAAAGCCAAGTAATAAAGAGTGTATGAGCCAAATGGTATCTCTCCTTGAGGTTCAGTAATCCATGATCTTCTGTTGGTTTCAGACACACTCTTCAATGTCACCATAAAATACACGACGATGACCTCCTTTGTGCTTCCAGGGCCCCCCTCGGTCCTTTGCCCAACCTCCCATAAGCACCTCTACACATCTGTCTCTATCCCACCTTATTGATTTGGTAAAACACCGAAGAGCTAACACGCTGCAGGAGAGGCAAGAAAGTCCTCTCTAGGGGTTTAAAAAAAAATAATTTGCTTTCATACTATAAAGTATGTCCACTATATAAATTTACGTAGATTGGATGAGAAAAAAGAAAAAGGTGAAACTATTGATACCATCTTTTCTAGAGTTAATTCCTTTTAATCACTTCACAGAGATCTCTCCAATCTTTTATGTGTACGCATGTGTGTGTGTGTCTATAACCAAACTGAGATCAAAGTATTATAGAATCTGTGTTTTCTTCTCTAAATCACAAATTGAACATCTTCCAAGGTCACTAAATTTTTCCTGTAACATCTATTCATATTTAACAAAAAATTTTTTTTAACAATCCCCTACCATTGGATTACCAATAACCAAATTAGGTTATTTCTAATTTGGAGCCATTGTAACAAATTCTATAGTGAACATGCTTGTACCAATAGCGCTAAGAATCACCTTGACCTGATGATTTCTCTAGAATAAATTCCTTCAACTAAATTTCTAGATCAATGGGTATGTAAAAAATTTGAAACAACTCTTTTATTTTCATTCCAGGAGAGACAACCCTTTAATTTAGATTTTGTGAGAGGCCTCCATTAGCATATATAATTCCTGAGCTTAGCTCCGTGTGATTTCCTGGTTAATTAAATGATTTTGGTGGTTGAACTTACGGTTGCCAAACTGCAAATATGTATATACTATAAATGAATCACCTACCACAGATTTTCTCTTCTCCCAGTAGTCCCCAGCAGGTTGGCATCTCCTGCAGCCTGTTTCTCTAGTCATCCTGGTTGCTCACATCCTGGCCTTCCTGTTTTCTGCCTCCTAGTGGATGTGTGTGCTTTGAATCATGCTGGGCCCAGATCTCTAAATCTCATTGGGCTATATCCTGTCTTTTAAGGCCAGAGGCACTTTCCACTGGTAAGTCTGTCATTAGTTCCTCTCTGCCAAGGGTTTGTAACACCTTATAATTTGGTCACCTTGGCCAATTTTATCAAGGTGTTTCTACCTTAGGGATCATTAGTAAAGATGAAATGGGCAACACCCAAGCTGACCTCCCCAGCCCCACCCAGGGTTCCACCCAGTGTCAGTTTCATCCTGAATTTCAGGACACTTGTGTGCTTTCTAATTTTCATCCCAAGTGATCACACATTGACTGAAGCAGCCAGACTCCATGGTCAGCCCACATAGGGCCTTAAGTGGTGACCACACCTAGGAACTTGAAGACTCCACCTCACATTTTCTTTTCCGAAGGCTCTTAAAATGATCCCCTGAGCTGCAAACCCTCCATGTGCCTTCCAGTTGCATGCTCCGCCCCTCTCCTGCTTGCTCTATACCTCAGGAGGCTGACCTACAGGGGCTACCTCGATAGATTCCGCAGCCCCCTGGCAACCACTTTGGGTTCAGCCAATAGGGAGCACTATAGGGAATGAAGGGGAGGGAGGAGCATGAGGTCAGGGCGTCCATTCGCTGAGCATCTTCCCTTAGAGTTGTTGCCAAGTCCTTCCGCCAAAGCTCACTGCCTTGTCAGGAAGCCCTCCTCCCCCAGAGCTCTCTCTGGTTTTCCGACCCACATCCTCTCCTTGCCCTTTCAGTCCCAGGGGTGATAAGCACCCTGTTGTACCATCCCTGGGCTTCCAACTCATCCCAGTGGCTCCCCTACATCTTGCCTGTTCCTTGTAAAAAGTCACTTTATTAGACTATCCTCGATTTACCCAATATGAGAGTGCCATCTGCTCTTCATTAGGACCCTTAAAATATGGCTGGCATGATGCCACTCAGCTGCTGGGCTGGACGTGGCCTAGGTCCTTCAGACAGACTGCAGGGACCCCAGATCCCTTCTGAGGGAGCCTCTCAGCCTTCTCTCAGATCCATAAACGTTTAGCATTTTCGGAGTTCTCACATTTTTTTTTTTTGCATAATAGGACTTTGACATTCTCTTAACAAGAGCTATTGCAGGTGTTCTAGCATTTTCCATGTATTCGGTTAACAAACATTTATCGAGCACCTCCTACGACGTGCCAGGCCCTGAGATAGACACCACGCACACATCTGAGCGAGGCGGACAGTTCGGTGCTGGCCCCGAGAAACCAGTAACCCCGAGTGCTCCGCAGAGGGGTTGCTTCCTGCAGAGGGAGGTGCCTCTTGTTGGACTGTCCTCCCACCCACCGAAGCCCAGTGCCTTTTCCTTCTGAGTGTTTATTTATGTTCAACACCTCACGATGTAAGAAAAGACCTTCGGAAGATGGGAAGGCCATGCAACCGAACAAAAGAGGAAATTGTGGGAGGGAAGAGAGCCTCAGTGTCATTGAAGTGAAGGTTGGCCTTGAGCACCCACGAGGCCGATCAGTCTTGGCACGGCTGTGCCACTGTTGTCACCTTCGTGTCATCTGTGACCTCTGCTCTTCCCAGGCCTGCCTCGGTCTCAGCCCGGACCCGCCCAGCCTGTGGGACAAGGTGTGTGTGTCCCAAAGTGATCACCCCTGGCCCCCTTCCTCCTTCCTAACATGGTCAGCCTCCTAGTCCTTGTCTCCAGACACCTTGCGTGGGGCCGCCGTTACCACACCCCCCCCCCCGGCCCCCTTCCTGGTCCCTTGAGGCCCAGCTCTGGCCACCCCCCTCCTCTCCAAGAACCCCAAGCCCAAGACTTCTTCTTCTAGCCCATCCCCTATTAATTTCTCGTTTTTTGAACACCTCCCAAAACACCAGTTTTCTTTCTTCCCTACTCTCCCTCTGTGCCTCCTTGCTCCTGCCTACGTTTTTCTACATTCTCTGCATTTTGCCTCTCACTCTTCCTCAGAAGAGCCCCAGGAGTTCCTTGCCTTGAAGAACACGTCTTGTCCCAGAGATTGAAAGTAAGTCAAGTTGCAAGCATTTGCAGTTTGGTCAACATGTTTCAAATAATGGCAGTGATGTTGACAACGAGAGTCAACATGTTGACAAGAGCAGCTTGGTGCCTGCGTCGTCTCCACTGTAGGCACTGTACTGAGAACTACAGGCCCCGGCCTCTCTGATCCTCAGCAGGAGCCCTTGAAGGGAGTACTGTCATTCTGCCCGGCTCACAGCCAAAGAAACTGAGGCCGAGACAGGTGCCGTGACTTGCCCAAGGTCACACAGCCAGTGGTAGTGCTGGGACTCCCACACGGGCCTGCTCGGCTCCAGATTCCCAACTCCGACCTCCTTGCTTCACCGCTGCACCAAAAAGGGATCCTTTCTGACTTCTCCCGAAAGGAGCCAGCTTCTGCCACCGAAGTGGGCCTCCTCCCGCTTCCCGCCTTTAAGTTTAAACTTTTATATAATAATGAGCTTCCCTCAGCAAGGCACACCCATCCTCCTCCCTGGGTGGGGGCAGCCTCACCAGGTGAAACCTCCTATTTACTCCCCATCCAGGGCTGGCCCCGCGCTGGGTGTGGCAGTGGGTGGGGAGCTTCCATCTGCTCACCCACAAGCCGTCTCAAGGACGACTCTGGCTGCAGCTGCTGCCCTCCCGACAGCGCGGCCAACACTCCCCCTTGACCAGGATTAGAGCTTCCACCAACATCTAACCTCCACATGGTCTGTGCCTCTAAAAGAAATGACTTTTTCCACGATGCAGGCAGAGAAAGGCCATGCGTCTAGTAAAACTGCTCCACAACAGTTGAATCATTCATTCAACAAACTTGTGCAGAGTGTCCGTAAGGCACGGGGCTCTCTCTTCCAGGAGTTTGTACCTCCATCTGTAGAAGGAATAAAATATGCTAAATGTCCCCGCGGTAGACTGAATTATAATTTGGCCAATATTCACTCTCCCCTCCGCTCCCCCATGCTCTGCCCCCAACTGAATTGGGACTTCGCTGTGTAGACCATTTTGGCCAATGCAGCGTGGGCAGAGGGGATAGCATGCCCGCTTCAAGTGAAGCCTTACAGAGGCATTGCAAATATCTGCCAGCTGCCTTCCAATGTGGAAACACTCTTGCCCAGTGGGGGGCTGTGTTCCTTCAGCCTGGGTCTCAGAATGAGAAGATCTATGGCAGCAGCCCTAAGCCATAGCACCAACTCACAGCCACTGACAAATCACACGAGTCAACAATACACGTTACTGAAGGCCGTTGAAACTTTGAGGTTGTTTGTTCCACGGCGTTATCACAACAACACCCAAAGCATCCAGTCCCATACAGAGAGCTACCCTCCACACCCATCTTCCGGCCTTTTTCTAGCTCAAAAGCAAGAATTGAAATCTCCTATCATCACCCTATAGTGGCGTTTCCCTCATCCACCCGAGGTGTTTGCAGAACCACGAGTCAGGTGGGGGGAAGCTGGCTGAACAAAACTTACTGACCTACATGTCATATCGAAGTGCCTGCAGAAACCCCATATGCCCAACGCCCTGGTACGTAGACTATTGTTAATCACTGCTACCCACAGACACTTTGTTTTCTATTGTTCATTATCCATTTCTAAAGTTAACATTAACCACATCAAGGGCACACACTTGTTTGAATACTCTGAAGGCCCCAAATGAGTTTAATGTTTATGATCCAAGACCAAGGCAAGTCAGGAAGACAGAAAAACTGGCGTTTTGGCTTTCAAGGCTTCTCCAGTCACCACCAGCCAGCGCACCATAGGTGTTTAATTGTGTTCTTTTAATATCCTTTAGTTCAACAAATATTTACTGAGTACGTCCTCTGTGTAAGGTGCTGGAATACAGAGGGAGAAGGCTCCTGCCATCAGCTCACTAGCTTGCTAGCTCATGGAAAGAATGAGTACTTACGTAACTATAACTAAAGACACCACCATGTAAAGTATTTTGAGACAAGTGCCAGAAAAGGATTGTATCCAATCAGAGGGGGTAAGAAAAGACAGCCTTTCAAGCAGAAGGGACGAAGATGCAGAGGCTGCATGGAACAGAATATGAGCTATGGAGAGATAGAACTGGAAGATTTGTAAAGGCCAATGATGAACAGCTTCCCATGCCAGGCTGGTGAGTTTGTTGTCAAACCCAAGAATGACTGAACACTTCAATAAGTCCATCACATGTCCCTGCTGACCACACCCTTCACGAGGCCCAGATTTTGGATTTTCCTGAGAAAGTCAAGTCACTAACAGCTTGAGCCTCCACAAAAACCACCAGAGATAAAAGATGTTGCCGAAGAGCACATATGACAATAAGGGGGTTTCCGTGACTACAACCAAGCAGAGGTTCTATAAACAGGCTGTGTGGAAGGAGCCTCGGTGTCCGTCGAAAGATGAATGGATAAGGAAGATGTGGTCTATGTACACAATGGAATATTACTCAGCCATTAGAGGTGACAAATACCCGCCATTTCCTTCAACGTGGATGGAACTGGAGGGTATTATGCTGAGTGAAATAAGTCAATCGGAGAAGGAAAAACATTATATGGTCTCATTCATTTGGGGAATATAAGAATTATTGAAAGGGAATAAAGGGAAAGAAGAGAAAATGAGTGAAAATATCAGTGAGGGTGACAAAACCTGAGAGACACCTAACTCTGGGAAACAAACGAGGGGTGGTGGAAAGGGAGGTGAGGGTGGGGGTTGGGGTGACTGAGTGATAGGCACTGAAGGGGGCACTTGGCGTTATGGGGGGGTTGGGGTGACTTGATGATGAGCACTGGGTGTTATGCTATATGTTGGCAAATTGAACTCCAATAAAAAAATTTTTTAAAAATGACAGTCTTGAAACTACCAAAAAATTTTAAAAATTAAGAAAAATAAACAGGCTGTGTATTGGGAGAAAAGGGAGGAAGAAATTCTCAGCAATGGGTATGTTTGCAAATATTGTCACAATCTAGACTACAGTTTGTACAGCTGGGTAAAGGGACATGGAGTAGTGCAACGGACTGTGTTGACCCTCACTGGTGACGCTGACCATGGTGTCTCGCCTCTCCAGCAAGTAGCACCCTTTAGACCACTGATGGCACTGCAGAGCCCTGCCCACCACGCCCTCCCCACGCCCGCACATCTTCCCCAGGCTGCACCTGACCTCAGGTCTCACCTGCCCCACCTAATTACACTTATGACTCCAACTGGCCAGAAGACACATCACCATCAGGCAATTACAAAACAAAACAAAGATGTTCAGGTAGTACCAGGTTCTCCGCTGGCCTCAGCTGAGCTGCTCTAGCGCCATCTGTGTGCTCCTAGCATTCTGCTCCCATACCCTGTTGAAATGACCTGCTCATGGGTCCAACTCCCCCACCCCGTGCCATTAACTGTGGATAGACAGGCCGTGTCTTTTTTTTTTTCTAAGATGTTATTAATGTACTCATGAGAGAGACACACACACACACAGAGAGAGAGAGAGAGAGAGAGAGGGAGAGGCAGAGACACAGGCCGAGGGAGAAGGCAGGGAGCCTGATGTGGGACTCGATCCCGGGACTCCAGGATCAGGCCCTGGGCCAAAGGCAGGCACTAAACCGCTGAGCCACCCAGGGATCCCCCCGTGTCTTTTTAACTTTAGGCCTAGTCCATAGATGACACATGTTAAATAGTACAACCACTTTCCCAAGGATTAAATGCTGTCTCTTCACCCACACTTGATATGTTATGTCATTAAATCCTCCCAACGATCCAACCTTAACCAGGATAGGCATTATCATCGCCATTGTACAAACAAGAAGCTGTTTGTAAAACAGAAGCTTTTACAAAACAGAAACTCAGAAAGCTTAAGTAATTTTTCCAACATCACACAGCTAGAAAGTGGAGCAGCAAGATCTATCTGGGTATAAGGGCCCCCTTTTTTTTTCTTCAGCTAAGACAGAAGAGATGATTTATTGTACACGGGTTACACTGAGCCACAGATGAAAACAGAATCAGCCCCCAGAGTCGCAGGTCCAAGGCAAGGGACCAAAAAAGACTGGTTCAATATGAGCAAAGCGGGTTTTCCAAAGGTGGTCCCCGTGATCGGATGGCGATGGATGTTCTAGATCTATGGAAACAAGCTCTAGATGTAAGCATGCTGTCCCACAATCGGGGCCAGCGTCCCTGACCTCTGGCTTTCCTTATTTCTGCCCCTATGGTCTCCATGGGAGCACAAGCTGATGACTTACTCGGACCCCTGTCTTATCCTTCTTCTGTGATGCTGCAGCCTCCATATTCGCTTCTTTCTCTCATGGCATGGGGGTTTCCAAGCAGATGGTGCTAAGGCCAAGACTGAGTGGAAGGCCCTTCTTACAGAAGACAGTTTACATGTATTAAATCGAATTTGCAGCCAGGTTTCCAGAATAGTAAGACTTAGAGTGTCCCTACTTGATCAACCTTTTCAGAGAAATCTTCCTTCAAGGACTGATACTCGGGAAGTTCACCCCAGGCTGATGTTTAGCAGAGACATACAGGGCCCTTGTTTATTGTCTTCTCACCCTGTTCAAAGCTGAATTTGAATCTGTAGGCTGGGTTACAGGGGACGTACAAGGGCTGCTCTGTAACTCTTTCATGAGGGTTACACATGCCAGACCAGGTGAGAACTTCCCCAAGGAAGCCAAGAGGAGGGGTCTGGACAAGTGACAGGGACTTGCAGACCAGCAGTGGCCTCAGCCAAGTGTCTAAGTTCCACAGGACAGTACTGTCGGGAGAAGGGGCAGGAGCTGGCTCGGGACGGAAACTCAGAGCACTGGCTGGAGGTTGATGGGAGCTAGAGTTAAGAACATTGGTTTACTCAACCTCACATGAATATTCAAAAGGTCATTTGTCTCAGGGGAGTCTTTTTTAATCCACTAAGAAATGAAACCACAACCCTTCCAGATTTGTCCAAGAAAGGGAACTGGGCTTCTATCACTGCCGGATGATGACCAACATTTTTTTTCTCAGAACCACGTTCCACAGTCCAGTGTCCAGGTGCATCATGAGGCGTGTCTGAAACAGCCAGGTTTCCTGGCACCCTGACCCCGGGTCAGGAGCCGTAGATAAAGAGTGTGACTCCAGGCTCTTACCTTGAGCTTGGGTAAGAGCGAGCGGGGATCCGCCCTGCTGACACCATTCCCGACCATCTGGTTCCTCAGGATGAAATTATTTTGGTTTGCAGCCACACCCACTGCTCCACCTCAAGAAATAACAGGTAGCAGCACCAAATCTGGTTTGAGCCCGGCCAAAAGGCACACACCCAGAGTGCAGGTCTGCAGCCAGACCCCAGCGAGCAAAATCTCTATGGGCATCCAGGAGGTAACAGGGAAGGCCTGGAACGAAGGGAGGTAGGGCTATCAGGCCCTGAAGCATTTCCTTCTCTCCCTACAAGGAGACCAGTTAGGGACCTAGTGAATGATTTACAACCAGACTATTTCTGAAAAGGAGCACATTAACTTTCTGGATCATTCATCCACAATAAATTAAGAAAACTCAGTTGAAATGCAAGCTTCTAGAAGGCTTGAACTCTATAGCTCCCAGTGAGTTAATAGCTGCAACTTTTTTTTTTTTTTTTTTAACCTTGGCCTCAATTCAGATGTTAACTAAAGAAATCAGCCCTGTTAAAGGCTGGTATTTTCTCAGACAAGCCTGAAGCTCATTAAAATCAGAAGATCTGTTCAGGGTAAGGACTCAGATAGTCAGGGAAGAACGAGGTGCCGTGTTTCGGCAGAGTTCTAGATCTACCTGTCTCTCGTCTCTCCTCCTGCTCCCCCATCCTGAAGAGCAGTGGCAAGTTGCAAGTCAGGTCACTCATTTGCAAACGATCTTGTTTCAAGAATGCAGGATAAATGTTAAAATGATTAATTCAGCCAACGCACTGAAAAGAACTTTGTGAGTTTTGCTGAGTTAAACTGTTTTCAATTAACATCGTTTTTCAACTACACTGATTTGGGGACAAGCTTAGAGTATTTATCTTTCTTTTCCCAGCAGGAGTTGCTTCTTGTGTTTATTTCATTAACAATTATGAGTGCAAAATCAATCGACTAATATGAAATGTCAGGAGGAGAAATTGGGACCAGCAGGGTGACCCTGCTACGGAATGTGTTCCCAATCTTAGAATAACCAATTAAAGAAGACATCATTCTGCAGATAATCTCGGCTCTACCTATAAGGCATTCAAATCAAATCAAAAGTGAGGACAGAATGCCCAAGACTAGAACACACATTCAGCTTGGCTGCCCTGATATGGCCAGGCTACTGTCCACATTTGTGCAGTACACAGCCCACACAACTGTACAATGCAGGTCTCACCAGTTGTTTATAACCGGCATCTTTTTGGTTGTCCCGTGCCCTTGCTTATTGTTAAACATTATGACTATCACTCTGTCCAGGCCCAAGACCCTGCTGGTTACAGAGGCTCGGCCCCTGAGGTCTAACTTTTACTCATCCTCCCTTTATGATGTGGGCCTTATTTAAAGTATCTTCTGCCAATATCAGTATTCAATCTGCATACAATCACTTAATCCCCCAGTTTTGGCCATATTTGCCCATCTACCTGCTATCTCTCAACCAGGGAGGGACCCTCTGTTTTTCTAGAAAATAAACTTCCAAACATCTTTCATGTAGGTGACACTCTCAGAGGCATGGACTGGGGAAGCTGATCTAGAGATCTAGTAACTTCTCAAGTAGGTTCACTCTACCTCCTCCATGAGCTCCCCCTCTCATGCACAGTTCTAGAAGCATCCACGCCATTTGTACAGGTTGGCTTCCTCACTTTCTTCACTGCCATTTCAGGTTATGGCTTTTTCCAATCTGCTAAGTCAGTTACTGTGTGGCCATCTATTGTCTAACTTCCAAAATTGTGTTGCTGCTGTCTCTCCTCTCCTCTTCTCCCTGTCCTTGGGAGGAGTTTTCTGTTTTTTTTTTTTTTTTTTTTTAAGTCTTTCCTATACTTTCAGTTGGGTCAGGGGAGAAAGCTAACTTAGATAAGTACATCAAGTCCACCATCTATCTGAACAGGAAGCCAGAATCCTTTCAGTTTTCAGGCCTGGCTACACATCCAAGACTAATAATAAGAAGATAATTAGTAATTGGTTCTCTGGAATGATCTTTAAGAGTTTTTAAAATTATTATTAGTGTTATCATTGTTGTGTAAAGAATAAGAAAATCTAAAACACTTGCAATACAAATCAGAGTTCCTTCTCCAAAACTGTTTAGAACTTCATGAGAACATTAGATTTTCTTTGTGGTGTCCAGAACAGACTGCTTGTCTCTTGACTGGAGAATCTAGATCATATCATGACTGTAGCCAGCAGTGAGGGTGTTTGTCTGACTAAGATCAAACATAGAGCAGTTATCCATTCTGACATAGTTGGAAATAATTGGAAAAGGCCTTTGGGATGTTACCCACACTGATAAGCCAATGGCATGTGCTATTGACCTACCACAAGAAAATACTAACTTGTGTGGCCATTAAAGTTGTCTCAGTCACTTGAGAAAATAATACAAAATAGCTAAATCATTCATTGCAGGAAAGAGAAGGACTTAACTTAAGGGTAGGTGTGCTCTTCCCTATGCTCCTTGGCCTTTTTCCTCATTCCTTAGACCCCAACAGCTGTCACAGGAGACAACGTCCTATAATACCCATCCAGAGTGTTCCTCTCTGGACCTCATGTACTTCACTCAGCCAGAGTTTCGTGAGTTCCTACCAGGTGCAAGGCACAGTTCAACGTAGAGCAAACCAAAGAAAGTCCCTGCTTTCTTAGAGCTTTCCTTCAAGTGGGTGGTAAAATAGTGCATATGTAGTAAATGTGAAGGACTAAAGAAGAAATTTAGGAAGGATGGAGAACAGACAATGATGAGAGAGGGCTGCTGTTGGGAGAGAGTGCATAGAGATGAAATGATTTGAATACCTGGAGGAAGAGCATTCTAAGTATAAAGTGGGACCTGACATAGACACACAGCCAGCATGTTTAAGAAGAAACAGCAAGAAGGTCTGTGTGGAGCTAAGAATGACAGGGGATGGAATCAAGGGGGTGGGGTAGGTCCTACAGGATTTTAAAAGTAATAAGAAGAGCTTCTCATTTTATCCGGAGAGATTTAGGAAGCCACTGGAAGATATGATTGAGCAGGGAATGACATGATTGGGCCATTGTGCTGCCATGAAGATGTCACGGAGGCTGGACAAGGACAGAAACAGGTAAATCAGATGCCATTGCAAGGAGCCAGGCAAACGGTGGTGGTGGCTCGAAGCCACATTAGTGGTGGTGAGAGGTGACTGGGTGAATTACTATTCTGACGGGGCAGCTGCGGCACTGGATGTGGAGTTTGAAAGCAAAAGAGGCAACCGTGTGACGGCGAGATATCTGGCCTGAACACTCGAGGCCTGCATCTGACATCTATGGAAACAAGACAGCTGGGAAAAGGGCAGGTGTCAAAAGAGTTTGGTTTTGGACATATGGAGCCTAAGGTACCTACCAGACACCCACTGGAAAGTGTTAAATACGCAATTGGATCTAGGAATCTGGCATTCTGGTGATAGATTCAAAATGAACACAGAATGGGCCCCCTTTGACCCTACCCCCAGCTGCAGAGGTCTGAGCTAAAGAGGGAAAGAAGAATTTGGGGAGCAACAGGACACAACCCACAAGAGGGTCCAGAAGCTTCTTCCAAGGCAGGTTTGCTGAAGAAATGCAGATAAATCGAAACATCAGTCAGGATCAATGATTAAGATACCTGGCTTGGAGGACCCAGAATGAATAGAGCAAGAAGAGTGAAAGGACAGGCCCCTGAGAACCTCAGGGGAAGAGGAAGCCCGCCCCCCACCCAGCGGCTGCTGCCGGGCACCCTGCTGATTGTTCCTCTCTCTTTCCCAGCTTCTCTGGGGCCACAGGGTGGTCTTCTAAGATTTAGGTCTTTTTCCTGTATATTCATCTACATGATCTTTTATTTTTCTCCAAATTTCCAGATCATCCTTTTGTTTACACTGTAAATATTTTTTGAGTATATACCTTCAGGTGCATACTTATACCTGTGTGCAGCACCCATGCTAGGCACGGCAGCAGTACAAAAACAGACAAGCTTCAGAGATGTAACAGCAATCCAAATCACCGTTTAAAAGACACTTCCCACAAAGCACAGTAGGATTTTGAGAAAAAGAAAGATTCCTGGCTGGGATGGTCAGGGCAGGCCTCTCAGAGGGAGGGCCCAGTGTGCTGGGCTTTAGGAAATGAGTGCATTTCCCTTTAGAGAAGACGGAGGGAGAGGGGAACCATCGAGGTAACATCAGAGCATGTATTAGGAGACTTTATACTTACATTCCCTAGCCTTTTTTTTTTTTAAATTGTATTTATTTATTCATGAGAGACACAGAGAGAGAGAGAGAGGCAGAGACACAGGCAGAGGGAGAAGCAGGCTCCATGTAAGGAGCCTGATGCGGGACTTGATCCCAGGACCCCTGAACCCAAGGTAGATGCTCAACTGCTGAGCCACCCAGGCGTCCCCATTCCCTAGCCTTTTAAATTCATGTTTTCTTGGCTGCATGTACCTTGTGACTTAAGGTACAAACTTACAACTAGTAGATAAATAAGTCCTGGGGACTTAGTGCACAGGATAGTGAATCTAGACAATATTGTGTTATGAGCACACAACTGGCTGAGAGATTAGATCTTAATTATTCCCTCCACAAAAACAGAGGGTAATCATGTGAAGTGTAGAGGTGTTAACTATGGCTACAATGGCAATCCTATTACAATGCATAAATGGGGCAGCCCAGGGGGCTCAGCGGTTTAGCGCCGCCTTCAGTCCTGGGTGTGATCCTAGAGACCTGGGATCGAGTCCCACGTCGGGCTCCCTGCATGGAGCCTGCTTCTCCCTCTGCCTGTGTCTCTGCCTCTCTCTCTCTATGTCTCTCATTAATAAATGAATAAAATCTTTTTAAAAAAATTGTTAAACATTGCATAAATGTATCAAATCAGCAGGTTGTAGGCCTAGAATTTATACAATGTTACGTGTCAAATATATTCCCGTATTAATTAATTCATACTTTCTTTCAATAAACATAAAAAAGTCATATCCTCATTGAGTGTTTTTTGAATCTCAAAATAAATATCGGGGCACCTGGGTGGTTCATTCGGTTGGGTGTCTGGCTTTTAATTTCAGCTCAAGTCATGATCTCAGGGTCAGGAGGTCAAGCCCCACATCGGGTTCCACACTCAACAGAGTCTGCTTGGGATTCTCTCTCTCCTTCTCCCTCTCCCTCTCCCTCTGCACCTCCCCCCCGCACCCGTTGTTCTCTCTCTCTCTCCCTCTCTCTCTCTTTCTCAAATAAATCTTTTAAAAAATAAATTAAACATCAACACTTAAAACAAGTTGAAGTAATTAAAATGAAGTCCTCAAACTAAATCCTACTCTTTCCAACATTCTCTCTCTGTCTCTGTCTCTCTGTCTCTCTCCCCCACCATATACCCACACAATTCTTGTTAAAGGAACAAATAATGTGAAGGTGATCCTTTCCAAAGCCAGAAAACTATGAGCTAAACATCCCTCATCCCTTCTCCCTACCTCCCCATGGCATCACAAGCCCCCCAAAAGCAAAAAACAACAACAGCAACAAAAACCACACACACAATGTCGGGCAATGCAGCAGAAAGCAAGTGGGAGTAGGGGTGGTCCTGAGCTCAACTCGGTTTCTGGCAGGAGGAAGGGCTCTGCAGAAACTGAAAATCAGGCTTTTCATTTTCTTGCTCAAATTTGAGCTGAGTTTACCTAAAACTACAACTTTGGCAAGGGTACCTCTACAAACCGCCTCTTTCTCCATTAAGTGTGAGTTCGAAGAGTAACAACTATATATTTGCTGTAAGAAAAGCAGACATTTTGAAAGAAAGAGGCCTGATTCATTAGAAGTGCACAGCGGCCTGTGCTGGTTCTAGATTTCGGTGGCCATGCATCATCAAAGGGACTTTTATATGGAACACTGAAAGGTCCCGCTGTGACAAGCCTCAGTCACAGAGCAAACAGAGGCCAACAGAACTTCTTCCTCCAGAGGGACAGAAGGCAGGCCCCCTGTCCCCACTCCCCGGGAAAAGGCCTGCCGACCGCAGAGTTCTCTCACTACAAAGTGAAACAACGGGCACCAGGGTTGCACCACCCAAATAAATACAGGACTCATTTATGTGTCTAATGGTTAACATGAGGTGCAAATGCCATGGGTCACATGGGTTAATTCAGAAAGAAAACACAAGCAATCGTGCCATTAATCATTGACTTGAAATCTTAACTCCCACGATAGGCTCGATTCTTAGACTTTCTTCCAAAGAACAGTAATAAAGGAGATGAGACTGGAGGCAGATTGAGCTCCCAGCAGCTTTTTAATCAGAAAAGATTGCCGGAGTCATGGACCTAACGTTGGCAATCAAGTTTCATGAGTTGAATAAATGCCCTGGCCTGGTGTCTTTCCCAAAAACCCTACGTTCACTAATGCCATACATTGGAATTGTGTTGCACAAAGGCAGCTGATTCTAACTGTTGCAAAGGAAGTTCACAGAAGTTCAGGCTGAACTTGGCAGGCCAAGGCAGGGCACTTTGGCAGTCCCTCAGCTTTGGATTTCAGTTCCCTAAATCTGCCCTCAGGATTCCATTCTCCAGAGGATGGGCTGGCAGCAGGACGGCCCCTCTGTGACTGATTTATTAGCTCCTATACCTTATTTACAATCTTGCAGGGTACTGTTCCAGGAAAGAAACGATGGTTCCATGGAAGTAAATCAAGTCTCATGCGGTTTGACATGTTCTGCTAACCTTATAAGCCTCTCCCCCCCGAACCCCATTATTTTTTGGAGTCTATATGAAGAAACTCAGGAAGAGCTGGTTTGGAGGATGTGACTGGATGACACATAATTTGGGGTGGGTTTCTTTTTTTCCCAAAGCTCAAATCACCTTTGTCTTCTAAGGTCTCCAAACAGAAGGGAAGGACAGCCTTTAAAACCCAAAAAAGGGTGGGATAGGGGTGCAGCTTCAGGGAGTGGTTGCTCTAAATAGATGCTAAGTAAATATTTGAGTCTACAACCACAGGATCTGGTCATTTCTTCCATTACCTGAGGGCACTTTCTAATCGTCAGATCAGAAACATGGTTAGCTCCGTTTCCAACAGAGTAAAATCTAAGATTTTCCACTCTTTGATTCTTATGAAGCTTTCTAGTCTTATCTCTCACTACATCTTCCTCCCCCAGTTTTGTCATCACCACCCGCCCATAAGCACAGTCACCTACAGTGCTCCCTACCTGCCCACCTGCAAACCCTCTCTCAACACACAGGGATGTATACCTGCACACACACACTTCATCTCAAGCATTTACTGAGAACCTCCAAAAACTACACTGAAATCTTCCCAACAGGGCACCTGGGTGGCTCAGTGGTTGAGCGTCTGCCTTCAGCTCAGGTCAAGATCCTGGGGTCCTGGGATCAAGTCCCGAATCAGGCTCTCCACTGGAAGCCTGCATCTCCCTCTGCCTGTGTCTCTGACTCTCTCTCTCTCTCTGTGTGTGTCTCTCATGAATAAATAAAATCTTTAAAAATAAAATAAAATAAAAAATAAATAAAATCCTCCCAACAAATCGATGAGGTAGGCACTTTTTTTTTTTTTTGAGGTAGGTACTTTTTAATATCCTCACATTACAGATGAAGAAACTTACTCAGAGAGATTAAGTGACTTGTACAAGGTCGCTCAACTGGTGAGGATTATAGACATGGGGCCAGAGCCCAGATCTCTGAACTCCTGAATAAAAACATTACCTGTGTCTCCTCCCCACAACTCCCACGAATCTGTCTGTTTAAATATAGTGTTTGGGTTTTTTATTCATACATCATACTAGGATAGCTTTACCATAACTCCTATTGAACACTCATCTCTCTACCCCTACATCCCCTTTGTATTTGGATTTGGCCCCTAGTAGGACACTTCACAATATCAATTTTATGTCAAAGTGAATATGTATCTGCCCCCCCCAAAGGATATTGGGCACAGGCTAAAGCTAATGCATGTGGAGTCTCCACAATGCTCGGCATCATGCTCTGCACAGAGGAGATGCTTAGAAATATCTGTTGACTCTACTAGAAGAAAAGATTCCCAAACCCCTTCAGCAAAGCGAGCATGACAACAGAGAATGGGAAAACTTCAGCCATCGCTATTTTGTATTTTAGATTTTTCTCCTTACTCCTGGGCAGGAATCGGCACAGCTAATGACCAGCACCCTGATCCACTCTGCATAATCTGGGATAAACCAGAAGGGTCTTGGGAGAACCTCGAGGAGCCCAGCAAGCCCGTGGGGAGACAGATGGCAAACTCTGGGAATTCTCTGTGTCTTCACTGTCTCTCCTCTCCAGCTCGTCCTCTTTGGTTTGTCTTTGTAATCTAGAACATCAGCAAATACCTTTCATGAGGTCAATTACACCATCAATAACTCAGGCCTGGCCACAGAACAACTCCCCAATGAACTTTACTCAACTAAACTTTACTGTAGTGACAGAGAAGCAACCTTAAAAATGACACACTGGGAAACAGACATAATAAATAAATATATATATAAATATGTTTTACAAAGGAGAGAAAGCAAAAGAGGAAGAGAGGCAGGGAACTTATGTCAAAAGGCTGTGTAACAGCTTAGTAGTATAGGCTTTTGGAATAACACTGAGTATAAATCAGTGCTCTACCAATTTTTAACCATATAACCTTGGATGAAGTATTTAATTTTCTCTATGCCTCAGTTCCCATCTCAAGAAAATACTAACTCCAATCTCCTAGACTTCTATGAGGGCAAAATATGATATAGTACTTGCTACGTGCTTAGAACAGTGCCTGGCACGCAGTAAGCTTTCAGTGACACTGTATGGCTAGGACCAAACTTCTACCAAGAGTTGAGTCTATGGAATTGGGGGAAAGCACAGTTCTTTGAGTTAGAAGACCTGACAAATTCCAGCTCTGCCACTGAATAAGCTATGTGATCTTGGGCCAATCCTACCCCTCTCTGAGCCTTCACTTCCTCACCCACACTTGGACTTCTCATCTCTCAAGTCCTACCTATTTGTGAGAAAAGGGAAGGCACCTACTTGTCAGTCTTCTCACGTCTCCTTCAGTTCTCACCCTGGGCTCCAGATCATTCTGCAGTGACATCAGTTGCTCTCCCTGGGTATGGTACAGGTCCCAGGTGTAATATCAACCCACTGGTTAATTCTCGCTGAATGGTCCATTAATCTGAGACAGATTCACTAGCCATTGTCAGAACTGAGTCTACCTAATCATAAGCAAACTTCCTTCACTTTATTATCCATCTTTCAGGTTTGGGGATCTTGGGGTAAGTACCTCTCACCCCATGGCTCTGGGACCTCTTTGCTCTGACCTATAATCCTCAGGTTGACAAATACTTCTCAATACTAGAAACCAGAAGGACATTGAAAAGAAAAGATAAATACATTTAACTATTCTTACACATTTGTGGGCAAAAAAAAAAAAAAAAAAAAAAAGCCACAAAAAAAATTGGAAAAATAATGGATTTGGTATATAATATGATACACATGACAGACCAAAGACTAACATCTATAAGACAAAAGAGCATTGACAAATTGAAAAAAAAAAAAAGACCAAATATACACAAAAGATAGTAAATTGACAATTCAGAGCTAATACAAGTAGCAAAATTATTTCAATTAATTATGGTTAGGAAATGCAAATTTATGCAAAAAGAGATATCGCTTTACTCCCATTATATGCCAAAAGAATTTTAAATTGAAAACATCAAGTGACTACAAATGGAGTAAAAACTAGGGGATGCAGTGAAGATGTATTCTCCTTCACTGCTGATAGAAATGTATATTGTCACAGCCTTTTGGAAACAATCTGACAATGTCTATTAAAATGTAATAAATATCACCTACCCTTCCACCCTTCAATTTCACTCCTGGGAATCTATCCCATAAACATAAAACTACTAGTACAAAGGACATGTTTACAAGAATATTTATTGTAGCCTTGTTTGTAGTGACAAACCTGGAAATAATGCCCATCAGTAGGGGAATGATCCAATAAATTATGTATATCCACACAAAAGGATATTTTTATAACCATTAAGAGAATGAATTAGAGCTGTATGAGTTGGCTTAGAGGGATTTCCATGAGGCATTATTAAATAGAAAACACAAGTGTGCATAATATGAACCCATTCCTGTAGAATAAATAATGGCAAATCTTCATTTGTATGATTACCTGTGCTCGGAGAAAAATCTAGAAGAACACATCCTGGACTATAACATGTTTTATTTTGTGGAGGCCGAGGTCCATGGGGTGATAAATAAGGAGGAGCTCAGGAGAGGAAAATCAAGCACAAATGACAACAAAAAAAGATGGCAGGATATGTTCACATTTATAAAAAATTATGTTTTTGTATGTATAAAGAAACTGATTGTGGGCAGCCCCGGTAACGCAGCGGTTTAGCACTGCCTGCAGCCCAGGGTGTGATCCTGGAGACCCGGGATTGAGTCCCACGTTGGGATCCCTGCATGGAGCCTGCTTCTCCCTCTGCCTGTGTCTCTGCCCCTCTCTCTCTCTCTGTGTGTGTCTCTCATGAATAAATAAATAAAAATCTTAAAAAAAAAGAAAAAGAAACCGATTGTTTCTTATCTTAAAGTTTAAAATATATATATATATATATATATATATATATATATATATATATATATATATATTAAAAAAAAAACCTACAGGGGAAACTGGGTGGCTCAGTCAATTAAGCATCTGCTTTTGGCTCAGGTCTTGATCCCAGCATCCTGGGATCCAGCCTCACATCTGCTCCCTACTTAGTAGGGAGCTGCTTCTCCCTCTCCTCTACACTTGGGCTGTTGCTCTCTCTCAAATAAATACGAAAGAAAGAAAGAAAGAAAGAAAGAAAGAAAGAAAGAAAGAAAGAAAGGAAGGAAGGAAGGAAGGAAGGAAGGAAGGAAGGAAGGAAGGAAGGAAGGAAGGAAGAAAAAGGGAAAGGAAAAGGAAAAGGAAAAGAGGAAAGGAAAGGAAAGGAAAGGAAAGGAAAGGAAAGGAAAGGAAGGAAAGGAAAGGAAAGGAAAGGAAAGGAAAGGAAAGGAAAGGAAAGGAAAGGAAAGGAAAGGAAAGGAAAGGAAAGGAAAGGAAAGGAAAGGAAAGGAAAGGAAAGGAAAGGAAAGGAAAGGAAAGAAAAAGCAGACAGCCTTTGATCATTTCTGCTTCAGCCTCAGGGAGTCAGCCCTATGGAGCTGGTCCACAGTGGGCCTCTCCTCTGTGTGGGGAGGAGCACCAGAAGGTCTCAGAGCTCTGGAGACCAGCAGTGAAGGATCTGTTCGACCCCTACCTCTCCGCCTATTCCTTCTCTCTCCCCAGCTCCACTCTCCAGCCTTTCCAGAGTAAAAAACAGAGACAGTGGAAATATAGTACGTCCTGTGAGTGAAGTAATAAAGGACCATCAACCTTAGCCATAAAAAGGGTTATTTGTTGTTTGGAGGTGCCTTCGGAAGTATTTGAGGCTACCTTAGCAAAGACACGTGGGACTCAAAGATCCAGTGCAGACCCTGAAATCTGAAGCCAGAAACCCAAGAGCAAAAGACATGAGACCTGGGGAAGAAAAGAGAGGAATGACTTCTAGTTCTTGCAGCAGAGCAGTGTGGACAACACCAACAGCCCTCCTGCTGCGGAGAGCTAACAGGCTTCACAAAACACTTAAACTTTTATCTTAGTAACTATATCCCTGGGCTGTTAAGAAAAGAACTTCTCAGAGGCCAGAAATAAAGTAGAAGTGAGAATTCAGGGGATGCCTGAGTGGCTCTGCCTTCAGCTCAGGTCATGATACCGGGGTCTTGGGATCGAGTCCCGCATTGGCCTCCCCTCAGGAAGCCTGCTTCTCCCTCTGCCTGTGTCTCTGCCTCTCTCTTTGTGTCTGTCGTGAATAAATAGGTAAAATATTAAAAAAAAAAAAAGTGAGAATTCAGATAGGCAATCCACTTTGCTCTTGGGGGCTTAAGCCAAACCCTGGTATTGAACTTCTGTTTTGACACTGAAAACTCAAAGCCAATGTTTTATCCAGGGAAAGAAGCATAGGGAGTTCCCCTTGTAGATCTGAGACCTCAAAGAGTAAGACGCTCATTATTAGGGTAAATGAGCAATAAACCTACCCACAGAAGAGGAAATAATATTAAGAGCAGGAATTAATAAATATAAATATAAGCAGACAGAGAAGATCAATAAATCTGCAACTGTTCTTTAAAAAGCAAACCGAAGTTGACAAGCCTCTGGCAATATTGATCAAAGAGAAAAAAAAGAACAATTATTTTTTAAAATCACATTACAAATGAAAAAGAAACTGCAGTTGCTGCAAATATTAAAATAGATTATTATAAATATATTTGTGCCAAAAAATTATAAGCAGGTAAAAAAAATTCTTAGAAAACAAAGTACTAAAGTGGCACCAAAAAAAATAAAAACAAACAAACAAACAAACAAACAAAAAACCCCTGGGCAACCCGAGTGGCTCAGTGGTTTAGCGTCACCTTCAGCTTAGGGCGTGATCCTGGAGACCGAGGATCGGGTCCCACATCGGGCTTCCTGCATGGAGCCTACTTCTCCCTCTGCCTGTGTCTCTGCCTCTCTCTCTCTCTCTCCCTCTCTCTCTCTGTGTGTGTCTCTCATGAATAAATAAATAAAATCTTAAAAAATTTTTTTTCTTTAAAAAAATAAAATAAATAAAACCTAATGATTTTTTGAAAATTTTAAAAATCAATTCCATAGTTAAAAATGTTTCCACAAAATAAACATATCATTCCAGCCTTGGATAAATTCTTCCAAATAGGAATCTGCATAACTCAGGGCATAACTGTTTGATACTTAACTCAAACAGTTAAGTATCTGACTCTTGGTTTTTAGCTCAGGTGGTGATTGAGTCTCCTCAATCAGGGCAGTCTGCTTGAGATTCCCTCTCCCTCTGCCCCTCCTGTTTGTTATCTCTCTCTCTCTCTCTCTCTCTCTCTCTTTCTCTCAAATAAATAAATCTTAAAAGAAAAAAAAGAAGAAGAAAAATGCCTGATTCTTTTCACTCTCTGAGGCACCAACAACCAAGGTCAATTTGGAAAAGGAATATGACAATATAATCCTACTGATGAACGTGACACAAAATCATAAACATCGTCAAACTGAATCCACTTATACACAATAAAAAAAGACGACACAACAGGATGGGTTGACTATGCAATATCAAAAGAAAAATATCTCACGATCATCTTTTAAGAGATGCAGAAAAGCATTTAATAAAATTCAACATCTCTCATGATAACTCACTAAACTAGAAAAAAGAAAATACTGTTTTTAAAACCTACCCCACACATAACAGTAAATGGTGAGTGCACCAAACAGGGTGCCCAAAAGCAGTTCCTTGAAGATCAGGGACATGATGACAACTGTGACCACTTCTCAGCATCTCCCCGGAAATCCTGCCCTGCACAAGAAGGAACCACGAGAGAGAGAGTCTCCTGAGGATGCACCTAAGGCTGACTTTGAGTAAAAACAGGTTACGGGTGCAGGGAAAATTTTCAGATAGCTTCTCCATGCTACGTAAATTTAAGTCCTGCAAATCTTAAGACTTTGCACGTGGCATCGCATTTTTGGTGGGACGTGTGTATGCAAGGCACACTGCCCGGGCCATATTAGAGGTCAGCTGGAAAGTCATACTGGGGGAAGCAAAAGGCTACTAGGAATCGTTGACATGTCACACCTCCATCCAGCCTTAGTGCGTCCCAGTACCCAGGAGGCCCGAGTCTGCTCTGCGAGCCCGGGGACCACAGAACTCCTATTCTCCACTCTCCTCCCAGCAGCCACGGCCAGCCTCTCATGACCTTCAGAGCTCCGTAAAGACTGGATTAACTAGCAGAAATGGAAGACCTCTCTGCTGGAGGAGCCAATGTCTACAGACACTTGCTAGAAACAAACAAAAAAACACCCTTATGCGAAGTAAAACCACTTTGCAACAATGTTATCTGTTGTCACAGATATTCGGATATTTGGGCCCAGACATTCCTCTGTCATCTCTGAGATCACAAGATTCCATCAGGGGAGCAAAAAGTTAGGAGAACAGATCCCTTTGGCCATAAAACAATTAGAAGCTTTTCGGGAACCCGTAAGATCATGCAAATAAAGTTATTTTTTAGGCTTTGAAGCAGTGCGCCTTTGTCACCATCTTATTTTTATGACGGTATTTATTCCAGCGTCCACTTCAAAAATAGAACTTCCCCTTTCCCCCTCCAACTTTTATTTTATCTCCCCTCTACAAAAAAAAAAAAAAAAAGTATTTGCAATTTCTAAAGTTTCTCAATTTTGACAGTCCCCAGACTCTGAAGTAAGCAAGGCTTTCTGTAAGGTTCCCAAGTCTGGGGGATTTTGGTGCTTCTGAGAGCTTTAGTTCTGGGGCCGCTTGAACTTCCTTCCTCTTTCTCTTCCACATTTTGCTTCCTTGATCTTTGTGATTGGGGACAGTTCTTCCTCTCCGAGTCACAGTCTTTTACTGTTAAAAAAAAAAAAAAAAAAAAAAACCTCTTATCACTGTCACCTTCACATTCCGTTTCTGGCTCTGATTTCTCAGAGTCCTTGTCGCATTCCCAGAGTAATAACGGACAGCGCCCTAGGTTGGAGTCAGGAGAGCATGATTTCACAATGGTTTCTCTTCTGGGTGTGGAGAAAAGAGGTTGGGTTCGGTAGGAAATATCCTGGGTTAAAGTCCTAATTTACTTCATCTTGGGGAAGATGTAGTCCCTGTGTGGGCCTCAGTTTCCTCCTAAGTAAAGGAAATGTTGGTCTCCGGCAGGGATTCCAGAGCCAGGCAGCACATGTAAAGGAAGGAAGCACGGTGAGGGTAAAGAAGGTTCTGGTGTCCAGAAGGCTATAAGGAGTGGTGGAGACTGCAGAGATCTAGCACAGGGCCCTCCCTGAAGTGAGGACTTCTCAACTACAGCAACTCAACTGAACGACCACAGGAATGTGAACTCTGTGCTGTCAACCCTCTAATTTCTTTTTTCTTTTTTTTAAGGATTATATTTATTCATGAGAGACACAGAGAGAGAGAGAGAGAGGCAGAGACACAGGCAGAGGGAGAAGCAGGCTCCCCACAGGGAGCCGGATATGGGACTTGATTCCAGGGTCGCAGGATCATGCCCTGAGCCAAAGGCAGATGCTCAACCGCTGAGCCACCCAGGCGTCCCAGCCTTCTGATTTCTTAAAAGAGCCCCAAAATATGGAATTGTATTTGAATTATGATTTTTTTATTGCTTGCTCAAAATTTGTAGATCATCTTTTTTTTTAAGTAAACCCCTAGAGTCTCTCTTATGTCAAATGTCATATGATCCTAAGACTATACCTGGTTGTCAATGTTCTTGGAACTTTGTATCAAAGTAGCTCAGCTCCTGGGGGCTTTGCTGCAGATTTGGGAATCAGCACCTCACCCCCAGAGGAGAAACATTTTGGAGCTAGGTCTTCTCATGGATAGGATTTTCCTAAGTCTGATTCCTTGGCTTAGAGTAAGCGAAGGGTGACGGTTCTGCCTGTAGACCAGTCTCCCCTCTTGGAACAGGCCAGCGTCATTCCTTGCATGCACCCACTTGGATATTGGGATTTTTGGTCTTTTTTCCTGCATCATTTTCTCACCTGTCACTAATCCTACTCAGACCAGTCTACACGGTCCAGCTCACTTCCAGGAAACCAACCAGTAAAATCTGGGTGGTCTAACTAGCCCCATTCCTCAGGCCCCTCTCCTATTTGGTTCCTGAGACCCACAGAGGCCCTCATCTGGCCAGCATCTCTTAGCTACTTATGCTCTACTTACCCTTATAGTCAGCTCACGTGCAGACACTGACTGACTTTCCTACGTGTCAGGTCTCTCCAGAACTACTGTGTGTAAGGAGATAAAAAGATAAAGTGGCTAAGAGCCCAAGCTTTAAACACAGAAATACCTGAGTTTGAAACAATAAGAGCAAAAACAGCCTATAGTAGCTACTTGTTGGCTTTGTGATCTCAATCACATTGCTGAGAGTTTAAACCCCAGCTGCTCCATCTGTAAAATGTATACAACAAACATACCTGTGATGGTTAATTTTATACATCCACTTGGCTGGGCCGCAGTGCCCAGATAGGTAGTCAAACACTATTCTGGATGTGTCTACAAGGGTGTTTTTGCATGAGTTTAACATTTAAGTCAATAGAATTGAGATGGCCTTCTGTAATGTGGGTGGGCCTCACCTAATCAGGTAAAGGACCAAACAGAATTAAAAGACTGACCTCCCCTGAGCAAGAGTTACTTCTACCAGGAGACTGCCTTCAGACTTCATCTGCAGCATCAACTCTTCCCAAGTCAACTTGTAAGCCCACTCTATAGATTTGGGGCTTGCCAGCTTCACAATCACATGAACCAATCCCTTAAAATCTCTTTCTCCCAAGGTGCTTGGGTGGCTCAGTTGGTTGAGTGTCCAACTCTTGGTTTCAGCTCAGGTCATGATCTCAGGGTCATAGGATCAAGTCCCAAGACAGGTCCCTGCTGATTGGAGAGTCTGCTTGAAGATTCTCTCCCTCTGTCCCTACCTCTGCTCACACCTGTTATTCTCTCTCTCTCTCTCTCCCTCAAATAAATAAATCTTTAAAAAATCTCTTTCTCTCAAATATATACATAGTGTATATATATAGTGTGTATATATATATACATATAGATTTGAACGAGAGGGTATAGATCTAGATATAGTAGATTTAGATAGACTATATGTGTTACGTATATAGAGAGACATTGATCTACATCATATCCATATCTACACACATGCACAGTTGTGTTGGTTCTGTTTCTCTGGAGAAACAGACTGTTATATGGGTTCTTGTAAGGATTACATGAGATAAGTTTTGTAAAAAACGAATTACATAGTGCCTCGAATGTACAAATCTCTCCATAAGTGGTAAGAAGAGACAAATGCTTGTAGCTGGCTCCATGTCTTCCCTCTTTCTCTCCACCCCCACAGAGGCTAGCACCCCAGGTGCCTGCAGCCTCACCCCAGCACTGCTATTTCGTAAGCTTCAGGTGCATGCAAGACTCAGGTTTAGGCTGGAGCAAGATGGAATAACATGCTAGCATTTCTATAATATTCTAGGAGCGAAGCCAACTATTTCAAAGCCATGGGCTTAGGTGTTATTGTAGGGTACCTGCAGGTCTAGGGGACGATGATGGCCACATCTAGTACTTTCTGAAGGAAGTACTGACTTCCTAGTACTGACATAGGAAGGCCCAAGGTCAGCCCACTCGAGGACCTCCAGGAGTCAGACCAGCCTAGCATGATGTAACACTAATAAGTGATCTGAATCCTAAACTGTCTCCAGATAGTTCAGACTCTCTGATCATCAGGCCAAAATCAAAAACTATCACAGTATGTGCTAAGCCATCAAACCATAAGAGGAAACAAGGAAGACAGAAATACGTGTTCTGAAACGTGAGCCCTTGTACACTCTTACTGCCCTTTATTGACTTAGGGTCTGGACACCTGGCCCCGCTGGAGCTCAGCCAGACCAAATAGCCTCCCTACACACAACAGCTTTGCCGTCTCCACCAGAGACCCCATTAGAGTGGAAAAGTCTCAGGAACTTTCTGTCCTCCTGGCAAGCTGCTTTCCAGGAGCGGCCAGCTATAGATTTCTGCCCCAGTTGGTTTGTGCTTGGACCACCTAAGGCTATTACAGACAGACCCTGACCGCTCTGATGTCATTTCTGACTTCAGATTCTCCATCCCAGGCCACTGTATTGTTTTCATTTCCTGTGCTCTTTAACTTCTTTACCATAATATGATCACACATTCCCGGCACCCCTGGGTGGCAGCCAGGAGGATACACCACCGTTGAAATTGTCTGGACACATTCCAACTGCAGAGGCTTCAGGTGCCCGGTAGGAGCAGCAGTGAATGTCATGGAATGCAAGGCCTGACTTCATGCGTGGTGTCTATCTCCAAGATTGGCTGCTTGGCTGCCTTATATTGACATTGGCTGGTGAGGAATCCCATGTGCCCAGCAAGGAATTGGGAAGTGGGATGTGCGCCACACGATGAGGTATAAATGGAGTCCTGATGCTCCCTTTCCTCTGAGTCTCAGAAGCCAGGTAAGCTACCTGACCCCCGGTGGCCACAGGCCTGACTGCCCCCCAACCAAGACGCCTTCCTCTTCATGGGCAAGCTGCCCCTACACTGCCTCTTCTGCAACAATGACCCGGAAGCACTACTCCCAATTGCAATTACAGGCTTGCACTCACAGTGGCATACTCAGTATACAGCACCAAACAGGTGAAATCAATGGTTTTTGTTTTGTTTTATTTTATTTTATTTTATTCGTTTATTTTTTTTTAACGGTCCTTATTTTAGCTCAAACCTCCCTGATTATAAGATTTCTGAGACTTTAAAGCAGTGGGAGGGGGAAATGGCTAATGGTGATTATAAAACATCATTCATCGAAAGGCACATTCTTATTTCAGAACTGTTAAAAGATGGGGGAGGAGGGGTTTCTAAAATGGATGGAATACAGTATTAAAGACTTGGTAGTATTTTAGCCGGTAACTGATTTGTTTGGGTACCAGGCATACCTCTTGCATCGTTTTATATCATTGATAATGTAGATGACTATGGAAATCACAGTAATATATTACATTTTCATTGTATTTCACACTTTATAACATGGGAAAAGACCTCAGGGTGTTTCATGCACCCAAGAGAGATCCTAATGTTGCCAATCTGATTTTCCTCCTCCATCCAGAAAGAATTCTTTCTTGCTGGGAGAGAAGCTAGGTTCATCTGTGGATGAACAGACAGTATGGGCAGAAGAGAAAAATAACAGTGCATGCAGAAAAAGGGAAGGGTTCGTGCGGGAGGAGGGCCTTGAGCCGCGGGTAGGAAGTATGCATGTGTGAGGAAGGGATTGTCTGTGTATTGTGTGCTTAGATCTGCTTTACTGTCCTTCAGGAGATATGAGGGAGGAGTGGAATTCCTTTTTAATTACTTTGGCTGTTGTACTGTGCTTCTTAATTATGATAATTTTTTTTAAGAGGAAACGGTGGGGGAGGGGCAGAGAGAGAGGGAGAACCTCAAGCAGACTCCCAACACGGGGCTTGACCCTGAGATCATGACCTGAGCCAAAATCAACAGTCTAATGCATGACTGAGCCATTCAGGTGTCCCAGTATGATACCATTTTGAGACTGAAACACTTGGGTCCAGGGTTTTAAGGGGAACATGAATATTGATGCTATAATATGGCACAGCAAACATCATTTGGTGGAGTATTTAAAGTATTTGAAGCATAGTTTTAAAAATGCTAAAATTAATCCATTTTCACGGAGTAAATACATGATTCTTTATATATTCAAAATGGTAGGAGCAGTGTCAGTTCAGAGATGCCATAAAACGTCCTCCTTCAATGAAGATATGACAACTAAATTGAGTAAGTATTGGAATGTTTGAACCAAGTGATCAACTGGCTTTGCAAATTGTTTCAAAAATTTAGTATATCTGTATGTTGCCCATCATGACACTGTTAAAATTATTATTAAAAAGATTTGTGCCCAGGGTGCCTGGATGGCTCAGTAGGTTGGGCATCTGACTCTTGGTTTCCACTCTGGTCATGATCTCAGGGTCTTGGGACTAAGCCCTGCATCAGGCTCCCTGCTCAGCAAGGAGTCTGCTTCCCTTCTCCCTCTGCCTCTGCTTCCGCCTCTCCCCCCCTACTCCCACACACACTCTCTCTCTCTCAAGTGAATAAATAAATCTTTAAAAAAAAAAGACAAAAAAAAAAACTTGTGCTCATCAGTTCCATACCTAAGAACTACCTAAGAAAAATGAAAACACATGTATGTCCACACAAAGACCTGTATGCAAATGCTCATAGCAACAGCATTCACAATAGTCAAAAAGTAGACACAATCCAAATGTCTATCAACTGGCAGTAGGCAGTAGGGTAAACAAAGGGTGGTCCATCCATACAATGGGATCCTGTTTTTTGGAAAGATTTTATTTATTTATTTATTTATTTATTTATTTATTTATTTATTTATTTATTTTTATTTATTTTATTTAACAGAGAGAGAGCACAAGCAGAGGGAGTGGCAAAGGAAGAGGGAGAAGTAGGTTCCCCGCTGACCAGGGAGCCTGATCTAGGATTCGATCCCAGGACCCTGGGCTCATGACCTGAATGGAAGGCAGACGCTTAACCGACTGAGCCTCCTAGGCACCCCAATGGAATCTTATTCAGCAATAAGAAGCAACAGGGTCCTAATATACACTACAGCATAGAGGAAAGGCAAGTATGTCATGCTACATGAAAAAAAGACAGACATAAAAGACTACATGTTTCTATTTACATGAAATATCTAGAAAGGCAACCTGAAGGAGACAGGGAATAGATTTAGGGTTGTCTAGAGTTGAGGTTGGGAAAAATGGTCACGACAGATCTCCTAGGAGTGACGGGAATGTTCTTATTCTTACACTGAATGATGGTGAAGGCTGCATGACTCTGTTCGTATACTAAAAATCACTGAATTTGTGTACTTAAAATGGACAAATTTTATGGCATGGAAATCATGCCTCAATAAAGTTTTCAAAAGAAAAAAACAAAGTTGTTAAAAGAGAAAAGAAGGAGGAAGAGGAGGAGGAAGTGTGCTATTACGTGGAATTCAGAGATTGATTAGGAAGTGGAGAGCAATGGGTAACCCTGGCCTGAGTGTCCGGGAGGGATTGTTGGCTGTAGGGTTAGCCTGAAGGACAAATAGCGAATGAAGACTGAAATACGGGACCAACGTGCCATGGTTCTGCAACCAATGATAACAAGAGAGGAGGGTCAGCGATGAATAGAAAGGCAAAGTTTTGAGTGTGAGGCTAGAGGACCAACATCAAATTTTGATGCCTATGAATGTAAATTCGAGAGATTAAAAGTTCTTATAAAGTCCACTGTCAGAAACTTAACCTGCAAGTAAGATGAAGGTCCATAGTTTCTGGCCCTCGTGTTTTGCTGGCCTCGCCACTGCATTGTGGATAAAGTCCTCACCATAGGAAGCTTTGGGTAAATTATTATCTACTATTGTACAAAATATATCCATCAGCTTTACAATCTATTATTCGAAGACAGTTAAGTTATTGCCCGAGGTAAGTGTTTGGTATTTGGACAGAGTTTAAAATACATTATCTTGAAAATACTTAATTTGTTTCTACTTTTATGATGTACAAAACCATGTGTCTTGTTTAAAGTACAGTTTTATGGTGCCAAATGAGTAAACTTCTACTGATGAAAACTTAAAAACCCCAAAGAAACACCTGGTCCTGGTAAGGATTAAAACAAACAGAAGGGACTATTATATTCCAGGCAAACAGTAGCTTTCTTGTATCACCCAGAAGATGGAGGGACTCAGAAAGGCAAAAGGCAACACCAACAAAGAAATCCACGAAGGTACCAGCCCCCACAATTTATGTTCCTCCCTCCATCTCACCCTTCCTTCTGTCCCCTCTCCTACCAAACCACCCAGGAAGGAAAGGACAGGAGATGAGTTACTTAGTCTACCTGTCTGTCGGGATGACTCTAGAGAGCCACCGTCTGCAGGATGAGAAAGTTCCCAGGAGGTATACCAGAATAAATACCCCGCTAACCGTGTGTGGGCATTCTCCAAAGGAATCAAAATTCCCTCGAGTCTCTCGGATTCCTGAAGCCAGGTCTTAGGTCCAGAAAGGATGAGAGGATGGTGCCAGTAATTGGCAAGACTCTTAAACTCATGCCTTTCCACCATGCTACAGGTGATTCCCCTGAATCAGGAGTCGGTAGCTTTATGAGAGTGGGGACCAAGTTCGCATTCCTGTTCCCCTCCAACTGAATGAATTTACCAGTGGCCTGGAGGAGGCCAGGCTGGGGAGCAGAAGCTCAGTGCTGTCAAAGAGGGAAGGAGTAGGCTACTGGCACAGGTCTGAGGCCCAGGAGTGATGCTGAGAGGCATTCCCATGGCAGCTGGTACACCGGGGCTCTCTCCCAACCTGTGCTTGTCTATTTTTAAAAATACATTTCTATTCATTTTCTCTTGTTTGTTTTGGCCCATTTTAAAGAGAATCGAATTTGAAATCAGAAAAACCAGGACGTAAACCTGGGTGCTCTGCAGCATAATGTTGCATGATCTTGGGGAGTTTATGTAAGTCCTGAGTCCCCTCTAAAATGAGGATAATTGGTCATACCTACTACACAGGATTGTTTAGAGGCTTAAATAAGATCATTCTTTCGAGAAGGGCTTTGTAAGGTGTTATGTATGTTAGTTATTATTTTAAAAACCTTGGCCCTCGTTTTCTTGTGTGTGTTAGCTACACCCCCTTTGTTTTTGCCACCCACCAATTTTATAAACCAGCCTCCTGTATCCTCATTCAAGTTGTTCAAAGAGAGACAAAGGAGGGTGGGAAATGGGGGTGGCAGGGGGAGTGAGGTGGGGCAGGACCCAGACAGGATCTGGCTGAGGACAGAGTTCCATTGTTCGACACCAGCAGCCTCCCTCAAGCTGTCACTAATCAGCACATCTGATTAATGACAGCGAAATTTTTTAACCAGCCAAGAACTAATCTAGTTGCCCTAAATCAGCCTGTGTTTCCCAATCTTCTAAAAGAGATCATGAAAGGATTTGTCAAACCCCTGAAAACCCAGGACGCTGCCCTCATGACCCTCCCTTGATCGGCCAGTCCAGCTCTTTTCACAGAGGAAATCAGATTTGCTAGACCACGTTCATCCTTATTGAACTCATGCAACCCTCATGAATCACCTTTAGAAATCCCCACAGGCCTCTTGTTCTAAATTTGTTCTAGAATGTTCCAGGGAGGTAACTCTCCTTGGGGTGACAGGACTTGGGAGAATCCTGATGGCAAGCCAGGTTGTTAAGGAGAGAAGGGGGTCAGGTGCCAGGCTTTGAGAGCTACACGCAAGGCAGTGTGGGTAAGCAGCAGGAACCTAAATGGGCAGTCATGCAAAGAGCCCTCAAACTGCCCCTGAAGGGACCAAATCAAAGGTACAGGGAATAGGTAAGCTGAGAATGAAGGCAATTGTGCATTAAAGAGCACACGAGTATAAAACCAATACTGGGAGCAGAAGAGATCGGCTGACCATTACCCGCCCGAGCTGAGGGATTAGCATGAGGAAGCTCAGATGAATTCACCAGTCTCCTACCAGCGTCCAGCCTGATTTATTGGTCCAGCCACAGGAATGATGGCTTTTTCCCTAGAGTATTTCATAAAACATCCATCCATGACACAAAAAGAAACTCAAGCCTGTATACAGTTTCAGGAGCTCACTTCCTCCCACCTCTTGAAAATTCATCCATTTGGGTGTGTCTAATCTTCTGGCCTCTTCTTCTTCAGCCACGGTTTTTGAAAAATTCTCTGGCAGCTCCTCTTCCATCATAGCCGTTGGTTGTTTCAATAGAGTTGAGTCAAGGCTAAGAATATGGGCTTTGGTGCCAACCAGACTTGGGTGTGTGTCCCTGCTAGGTCACTGACTTCAGTGAGAACTTGAGCAACTAACCAATATGAGCCTACATTTCCATGTTGAAAAATAAGGAGAACAGTAATCCTACTGAATAGAATCTTTGTGGGGCTTCCACGAAATCATGTATTTAAAGATTGATTGATGGATGGATTGATTTTACAGAGTGAGAGCTCGGGGAGGGAGGTGGGAGGGGCAGAGGGGAAAGGGGACAGGGGACAGGGAATCCCAAGCAGACTTCCCACAGAGCACAGAGCCTGACTTGGGGCTCAATCTCACAACCTCGAGGTCATGACTTGAGCCAAAGTCAAGAGTCAGATGCTTAACCAACTGAGCCACCCAGGCTCCCCTAAGTCACATATTTAAAGCACATGGCACAGTCCCTGCAGGCCATGCATGTGCCACACATGTTCCTACGGTCACTTGCACCATTACTCCCCATTTTTCCCTTCTCCCAGGATCAGTCCCCTTTGCCAGATGATACACAGTTCTCCACACTAGAGAATGGGATGTATCGCCCATCCCATTGGTGTTGAGCTTGGCCGCATGGGACTTGCTTCAGCCACTGGACTGTCAGCAGAAGGAACCATGGGCCCCCTTCCAAGTCTAGGCCCTATGTATCATGAATTTCTCACCCTATTTGTGCTCTGTCATTGCCAGGGGGAGGACATGCCCCAGGAGGCCCACTGGTACCAGCATAATGCAAGATTCATGGAGCAAACCTGGATCCAATCCAGAGCAGCAGAAGATCCACGCCCAGCAGAGCTCAGCCTAGATTAGCGAAACCCCAGCCAGCCCACAAACACACGAACAAGAAATAAGTGCTCGTTGTCCACCACAGAGTTTCGGAATGGTTTTCTAAGTGGCGTTATTGTGGCCATAACTTATACTTACCTTGTTCAGGGCTTGGAGATTTAAGCTTATTTAAAGCAGTTAAAGGGTACATTTCTCTCCTACTCCAGTTCCTGTCAAGCCTCAATGCAAAACAATAAAAAGCCTAGGTTCTGGAACCAGAGAGACTCAATTCACTTCTAGCTTCCTGAGTAGCTTCGGGCAGGTTGCTTAACCTCCCTGAACCTTGATTCTTCATCTGTTAAATGGGAATGAGAAGATCAGCCCCCTATTAGTGTGAGAGCTCAGTGGCGTGATTTAGGTCACACATGGTGGACACAGCGTGGGTTCTCGAGAAAGGTGACTAACTCTCCTCTTTTCTTTATAAACTTAGTGTCCTTTGGAGATCCTCATGTCCAGATGTGGACCCTGCAGAGCAGGAGTGATTAGAGTTTGGCTACCTCCCCCAGAACACAGGGGTTGAGGCATTCGGCTTTGTCTCAGACTTGGGTTCATTCATTCACATGTATGTGGCACCTGTCACGGCCTGGGCACCGGGGATCTGGTGGCCAGTCAGGGAAATGAAGTCACTGCTCTCCTGGAGCTCACATCGTAGAAGAGGTCGAAGTAGATAAGGCATAAGAAAACAATAAATAACCTACCCAATTCCAAGCAGCAATAAATGCCATGAACGACACGATAGACAGAGACAGCGTTGGGGGGGGGGGCGGGGTGGCAGTGGTCAGGCTGGCCTTGTGAAGCCAGTGACACCGTCTGTTTTTCCAAATAGCATAAATGTTCCTCTCTAGCCCTTTTTGCTCTACACTTACCCAGAGAAGCTCTTGTCGTCAACACTTTCACAAGTTACATTTTTCCTCTTTCCTAGCCACCTGCCACTCTTGGTATAGCTCCAAGAAAGTCTTCTAAATTCATGCTCGGTCGTGTGTTCTTCCTTCCTCCTTCCGGGCATGTCTGCATTCCATAAGTTACCTTGGGCAGCCACGCCCACCTTTTTAGACACCCTCCTTTTCTTCCTGGCTGGCACCCTTTGTGGTTTCATACATCGTGGAGCTTCTGTTTTTAAAGGCTCTCACCTTGTGATGCCATCTTCCCTTAAAGAACCTTGTATCCTGCTCACCTTTGAAATCTGCTCCTCTGTCCCCTGCCGTATTTGGCTGTCCTCCCATCTACACATTGTTCTCTACGGTCATGCTAATTTTCCCAGTTGGCTGTCGAGAAGGGGGGTACATCTCACTAGGGCGGGGGAGAACAAGACAGAAGATCTGCCCGCATGGTTCGGAGAACATAAAATGACACCTGAGCCTTAAAGGGGAAAAATGTACACATAAAACCCTAAAACCAGAGTCAAGGGAAAATCATTCATTTCTATAACCAGAAGAACAACAGTGAGGAAGCAGTTATTTTTAATGATTAAAAAAAATGAGAAAAAAGATTATGAAAAATATTCATTCATTCATTCACTCATTCATTCAATTTAGTTAATACTTGAGCAACTCTTAGAGCCTATGCCAGGCTCTTCTAGGTGCCAGGTCTGTGTGCTGAAAACAACAGAATCCATCCCTTTCCTCATGGAGCTGACATCCTGGGGTGGGGTGGGGGGCAGGGGGAGGACACAAAGCAAGGCAGTGGACAAAGAGATACATAATTAGAAATAGCAATTGGCTGCAAAGGAAACAAGGTGTAGTGATAAAGAATGAAGTGTCAGGGCCTCCCTGTGCCCTGAAAAGTGGTGAGAGGCCCCTCTCAGGAGGTGATGTTCCAGTGAAGAGTCCAAAGAGAAGAAGCATCAGGACTCATGAAGAGTCAGATTGGAGGTGGAGCAAAGAAAGATCACTTCCAGGAGAAGAAATGGCATCTGCAAAGGCCCTGAGGTAGGAAAGAATCTAGTGGGTCTGAGAAACTGAAATGAGTCTGCTTGGCTGGAGCCTAGCACAATGGGTGGGGTCAGGGGCAGCAGAGGAAGTTGAAAGGGTGATTTATAGTCTTGGACGTTTACTCTCATGGGCTAATCCTGGCTGTCAAGCAAAATGAACTTGAAAGCTGAGTGCAAGAGGGTAAATCTATAATTGAGTGGGATGGGATTTGTTTAAACAGATATTTCCAGAGTGTCTACTTGTTCCAGGATTGGTATATGGAAATGGGCAGTAGATTAAACAGAAGAAAAGGATCTGATGGAAAGGAACGGGCAAGACCATCCATCACTGTGGAGAAAGCTGTTGATTTACTTGAATAGATGGGAACCAAGAAAGGAATGTGGTAAAGAGTGTTGGGTGGGGGGTGGTAGACGTCAGTGTAGCCCTGCATTGGGCTGGCCTTGGGTCATGGAAGCAAGAAGAAGCTAAACATACTGCACATGCATGCGCGCGCACGTGTGTGTGTGAGAGAGAGAGAGAGAGAGAGATTAGAAATATGCATCAATGACATGAAAGAAAATTTTGAAAAATCAAACCCTCCATAATCTCACTAAGCTCACCTAACCTCTTTCATTTTTGCCACAACTTTCTAGCACCACGTAAGTGGCCCATTCGCTACAACCATCACACAGGTACTGTGTTGTCATCCCCGATTGTCATTGCAGCATACACTGCTACACAAAATGCAGCACCTCCTAGACTCCATGTCTCCACAGTCCTTACAATTATATTTTAAGGGGTATCCCACATTTTTTCTTTTTTAAAAGATTTAATTTATGTATTTGAGAGTGAGAGAGAGCACATGCATGCACATGCATGAGCAGGGGAGGGGAGGGTGGGGGTGAGAGACGGAGAGGGAGTCTCCCCGCTGAGCAGGAAGCCCATTTCAGGGCTCGATCCCAGAACCCCAGGATCATGACCTGAGCTGAAGGCAGATGCTTAATTGACTGAGCCACCCAGGAGCCCCTACCCCACATTTTTTCAAGAAAATATAATTCCTTCCTCCTTTGGTGGTTGTGAGGCCAAGTTTTGGAGTCAGACAGGCCTGGAGTTTGACATTTGCCATCTGAGCAACTTTGGTGAAACTGATCTCTTGAAATGTCAATCTCCTTGCCCATAAAAAAGGAATGGTGATCCTTATCTCCCCGAATAGCTGTGAGAATTAATGGTATTGGGTAGAAACCGAACATGGTCCATACTGATAACTGGAAGTGGCTTTATTAATAGCACTGTTTTTATTATTCTCTTTCGGTAATTCAAACAGGATATAGCACAGCACAGAGGAACTCTGAGGAGTGTAACTTACGTCTAAGTTTCCCAGCAACAGACAAGACCAATTGTCCCCTTCGGGGTGTGGAGGAAAGTCTTCTCCCCCTATCCGGCCAAAAGAGTGCCCAGGCACTCACACCACACAATTCTGCTCCCCACCCCGTCTCTCTGCACCTGGTTTCCCTCCCAAACAAGGATTTACCTGACCTAATCCTACTGCTGTCCCCCAGGGTCCACGTCACTACCTTTTGTAAAGTGACCACACTTTAATACTTTAGGGCCCCCAATGCATTCATCAGTCCCCCGAAGCAAAAATATTTATGGAAGCTTGCCTGGCCAGACTAAAAGAATTGGTGCAACTTGGAAAAACAGATCCTTTCCACACAGAAGGACATGCCCCCTCTGCCCCACCCTGTAGGAGTCCCCCGATTAATTATATTTTCTTCCTAAAGGCCACTGAGGCAGGTCAACCCTTCAGCCGAATTTAAGAGTGAATACTCTTCACAAAGTGTCCAAAGGGATTTGATATGGAACGAAAACGCAGCAAGTTCTGTGTGTATACAGTAGGCAGTATGGCAGCTGTTATTGCTGCGGGAAGGGAAAAATGAGTCAGTATAATTCTCTTCAGCAAATCAATTATCAAGCATTCATTCATTTTACCGCTTTTTATTGAACACTTATTATGTGTTAGATGCTGAGAAGGATACCAATAAGGCATAAAAGCTGCTTCTGGATGCTGACAGCCTCGTAAGAGAGCCAACATAGGTGGGTATCTACGTGTATGTGTATATGCACATGTGCACGTGTGTGTGTATAAATACATAAGTACAAAGAGCAAGCACTAATGCCAGAGGAAAGGTGCAGATGAAGTACAGTGGTTGTTCAGGTAGGGACCCATCCATTCCAGCTGAGGTCTGCCCTGACCACCCTATTGAAGATCACAATGGGCCCCAACTCCCACTTCACTCTTCCTGCTTTCCCAGGGCACTTACCACCACGTAACTTATTTTATTTCTTGCTTTTTCATCTGTCGCCCCCACTGGAATGTAATTTCTCTCCATAAGGGCAGAGATTTTGTGTCCCAAGTATCCAGAATAGAGCCTGGCACATAGGAGGGAGAGCCTGGCACATAGTAGGGAGAGCCTGGCACATAGTAGGCACTCGATAAGTTTCCCTGAGTGCCAGGTGAGCAGGACAGGTGAGATGAGAGGTGACCATCTACCCATCCATCCATCCATCCATCCATTCATCCATCCACTTAATAAGCACCTGCTGAGTATCTTCTATGCCAAGCATTATCTTAGGTCCTAGAGATGTAAAGAGAAGGAACTTTCTGTCCTCTCCAGGGGCTGGCAACCTGGACAGAGGTGTGAGGGCTTCTTGATTGGATAAACAGTCTGAGCAGAGGCTCCAGAGGCACAGCTATGGGGCCATTTGAAGAGAAGGTGCAAAATGGGTGTGATGCAGACATCTGGGAATAAAGCTGAAGAGGCACCGTGGTCACCAAGCCCAGAGAGCACAGAACCCTTGGCTGAGCAGTCCACACTGACAGCTGAACCCTTGCCCTGCTCGGAGATCTAAGCTTCATTTTTAAACAACTCCCTTAGTTACAGACATAAGACTCCATCACAGCCAAATAAATCAGACTTAATCTGAGAGGTGGAAAGTCAGACAGCAGTAATGCACGGAGCTCTCTTCCTTGCAGCCCATATATTTTCATGCTTCACGCTTTGCCTGTTTTCAAGCCGCAGAGGAATGGGGTCACACATGCAGACACGTACAGAATGCACTCAGGCTGCTTCCAACTTTGCACAGATTATCCCAGCCAAGACGGGAGAAGGCCAGGTGGGGGGAACACACCTGCTGCGCCCTTTGATTGCTGGGCCACCTTGAGAGGAAGAGGGATCGCTTCTTCAAGCAGCCCCTACCTGGAAAGGCCAGCTAGGGCCTGCAGCCCCAAGGCCCCCATATGACTGCCCTAGCTCAGGTCTGAGTATAACCAGTAGTCAAGATCCCTCTCGGGGCCTAGCTGCGTGCTGAGCTCAGCGCCAGGCACTGGGAAAAGTCATGAAAGTGATAGAAGAACCAGGAAGAGCTCATGCCTGACCCCAAGGAGGGAGAGAGGAGACTCTATAAAAATAAATGCTTATAGGCATCAGTAGATTGGATGGCTGTTCTGAGCTCTGGAAAAAAAAATAGCATATAAAAATAATTCTGTTATAAACGGACTCTTTCCTATATATAGCAAATACAAATAATCATCCACTTCCCCAGTTCATCTGTTTTGTGAGTTCCTGTTTTTAAATGTTGGTTAAAAACTCACCCACAAGCAGAAGTTCTGGTGGCAGCCACAGAGGAATGGCCAGCCATCAAGGTGACCTGGAGGTCCCTGCCGGGGAATTAAGGTGGAGGAAGGGCTATTGCAGGAACTGGATGATTCATCCACAGGGAAAATCAGGCCACTTGGGCAAAATCAAAAGCGAGCATTCCAAGTTCCTGCCGCTGCTGGGCCTCTGGTCCTACTCCCAGCAGACTGCAGGACACTTCACAAAGTGTCCAAAGGGATTTGATATGGACCCCATAGCACTCTGCAAATGGTCCTACCCCTCACCCTTTGCACCTGCTCTGGAGGTTCTTAACAGCCTCACTATAAAACGCCCAGGATCAACAGTAGGGAGCAACCACCTACGTGAGGGTAGGAAAGCATATGATGAACACAAAATTCCAGGGAATTACATGGTCCAAGGTCTGGCGTGTTGCTCCTCAAGGGACCTTTCCCTGTGAGCGCAAGGGTGAGTGATAAAACCCAGTTTCTCTTCCCTAAGCTGCTCAGCCGAGGAAATGGGCCCCCTATCAGACATCAGCACTGATAAAATTCTGGCTGCCAGGAACGCGGGGCAGGAGGAGCCAAGCAGATGTGAGGGCTCACTCTTCCAACTTGCCGAGAGAATTCCAAGCTGAGTCTTGTCAGGAAATGCTACCTGGTGTTAAGCCTTGTAACTCTACCCGAGAAGCCTCCATTTCTTCTTAATTGTTTCCTCCCTCTGTCCAAGGGAGCAATTTAAGTCACTCTGATTCCCCACTAACAGCCTATTGGATGACAACAGACCAGAAAAGAGAAGACATTCCAGAAATAGAAAACCACTGTGAAAAATACCTGCCTAGAGCTTCGTTAGGCCTTAAGAAATAGGCCCGTTCCCTGGCGATGGAATTGTTCAGAATGTAAGGGGATCCACAGTAGCCGTGGATTCGATGTTCGGGGGTTTCCCAGCTGCTCCGGACAGGAGCGTGGATGCCATCACCCACTCAGCAAGCCCGCACTGAGTGCCTGTACCGTGTCAGGCATGGACAACAGCTAACAGCCCATGTACGGCCAACACGTACAGGCCAGGTTCTGAGTTCGTACTCGGGACACGTTATCTAATTTAATCCTCCCAAACACCTGCGAGCATCTTGCCATTATGACTCGCATTGTATGATCAAGCAAATGAAGGCACTGAGAGGTTACTTTCCCCCCAAGATCACAGAGCTGAGTCACAGAAGGCCAGGATGGTACGTCGTTCAGGCCCCGGCTTGAACGCTCTATCTCTTGGCCCCTACGAGAGATGTCCGAAAAGGATTATGCAACCCGCCCTGAAAATCTGTTCCAGGCTTTGCCCTCAGAAAGTCCCTTAAAGGGAATTTGAATGTGTCTACTTCTTACAGCACATTTCTTCTTGCTCAGCTCCAAGGGGAGCTGGAGAATTGGGCATAGTGGCTTCCGAGCAGATGGGAGGGAAGGGGTGGGGCGGGTCCTAGCGAAGGCACTGAGGGGACAGATGTGTCCACTGTGGCCGGAGCGGAAACACCTCCAGTGGAAGTCGCCCTGGGAGCCCCACTTCCAGCCCGGTGGAAGCCCGCCCTCCTCCCACCCTCAGAGAGCAAAGGCTCATTCGCCTGCTGAGAAGTCAGAATCCTGCCTCTGATGCAACAGGTCTGGCGTGTTGTCAAGCGCACAGTGCTCGTGGAAAAGGGCAAAGAGGGCTTTTGTCTCCATTCTGAGAAGAGGCCCTTCGATAACTGTGTTTTCCGGGCTTGGAACCCTTACAAACCTAGGGACTCAGTCCTAGTCATCGCAGGTCAACAGCGAGTCAGTAAGCAACCACGGAGCACAAACCCTCCAGCCCAAACCTAGAACATGCCCAAAGGGCTTGTTCAGACACAAATGGCTGTGTTCTCCTGCACCATCCCACTGGTTCTGTAGGGCTGGGCTCGAGCCCCGGAATCTGCATTTCTAACAAGTTCCCAGGGGATGCCGTTGGTCTGGGGACCCTACTTCGTGTCCCCGGAGGTTGCCCTGCAGAGCTCTGGGTGCTCCGTTAGCACCAGCAAATCCATTCCCATAACTGGCAGCTGACAACACAATTCCAGCACAACGTGACATTTAATACCCCAGAAGCACAAGAATGCGAGAGGTAAGAGGTAGAGCAAGTGAAGAAACGGGGACAGGTTGAGCCCAGGCTGAATGCCACTTAAGACTAAGCTTCTCAGGAATGGGGGGCTGAGGAAAGAGGAAGCCGAAAGAACTTGCAGAGAAAGGCTTGTTTATAGTCAGGCTCCCCCTCTCATTCCTAACTGTCCCAGAGTTGGTCTGGGCAAAGCCAGCCCTGCCCTGCCCAGCCCAGGCCTGCCCGGGGTGTTCTCTCCTTCCTCGGGGGAGTTCATTTGCCTCCCAACCACGGAGGTGTGCGTTTGCATTCTCCGTCCTTGGGGAAGACGGGGACCTGTGTCCACCCTGCCCTGCCGGTTCATTAACGTACCCTCATCAAGGTCCCTGCTGGATCTAAGATTTCAGTATCAACAGCCAAAAGGAAGGGATCCTGCCCCTCAAGCGCAATCACTTGCACTTCCAGAAAGCCTGGAGGTCTAGACCTAGAAAAGAGAGTAGAGAAGACACAGTCCATTGAGGGACTCCACCTTTTCTTCTTGTGTCCAAGGGGATGGCGCCCCTGTTGCTCCCTCTGAATGGAAATCCCATCCTCCTTGGCCTGGTGGTGAGCTCCCAGTCTTCCTCCAGACTCACCTCAGGCTTTCTGGCTTTGGGAGGCCATCCCTCAGCACCTCAGGGAGCGTGGCCGTGACTTCCGCTGTGCTCTCGCTCAGAACCGTGTGCTGCCGTATTGTTTACGCATTGGGGGACAGTGGAGGGACGCTCAAGCTCTGAGGACTCCCAGCCTGTCCCCCCCTTCCTCGCCAGCTAGGAAGGCTCTTCCCACTTGGCTGCTACCATCCTCTCCCTCCTCTCGGGCTAGAGGTCTCCCTTGCCAGAATTTATTCTTCTCTTTTCTGTGATACAGAATCAAAAGGCTGGGAGAGAGAAATGAAGAGACGGAGGCAAAGAAGGTGTTGAAGAGATAAGAGGCGTGTGCAGTAGGCCAGGAGGATGTTATCTCAAGGATAGAAAAGGAAAACTTGCCTGGATCGGGGTAGTTCCCTGCGGTGGGGGGCGGGGGGGGGAGGTGTTGAAGAAAGAGTGTCCGGGGAGGCTCAGGCCACAAGAGGGAAGAGGTTGCGTTAAGGGTAGCTCAGGACTGCCCCTGTGGCTTCCACTCACGGAGCTTCAACCGACGGGTTAAGGACTTAACATTACTCAGAAACACCTCTTGGTCACTGGGACCCTCTTTCTTAACCCTGCTCTGGGACTGCACCGCACCGACCACCCTCCACTGGGTGCCATCCCGGGCTTCTAGGACCTTCCACTCTACTCTTCCCGTTGTGTGGCCCAGAGCCTGCGCCCGAGAGATGCTCAGCAAAAGTTAGCTGGTTTCCTTCCTTCTTCCCTTCTGTCAACCCCGAGCAGCCTATCAGGCTGAGATGAGGGCAGAATGGAGGATGGGCCGGCAGGATCGCTTTGGGGGGGTGAGGCAAATAAAACATCCCACTAAGTCTGCCTGGACGGAGTACCCGCAGCACAGTGCTGATCTTGGCTGGGCGCCCGCTGTTTACCAGCCCCCTCCGGGCCTCTAGGGTATGGCTAATTAAAGACATGGTTACTCATTTCATTCCCAAGTCGCTATTTAAGGAAGTAGAATCATGCCATTCCTATAAGGCCTCTGACCCTACACCAGAGGCAAACAATGCCAGGGCTTGTCCAAGTGGCTGTTAAGTACAGAGCTGTTCAAAGAGCCTGGGAGGAGGGAGCAGACGGCAGGCCCTACAGCTGGCCCAGCTGCTGGTTCGCCCCTCCTTCCATGCCCTCCTCTCTCCCTCCCACCCAGGGGCCGGGACCTAGTGGCAACCCCTCCCTGAGCCCCCTGCCAGGGCAACTCCTCTGTTTGCTGGACACACTCGGAGTCACACTCAGAGTGACTTTTCTGAGCTGACTCAGAAAAAACAAAAAAACAAAAAAACACTAACAATCTCCTTTTGGATTTTAGGGAGCAGCAACTTGGAGCATTTGGGATTCTTCAGATGTCCTTTAAGAAGTGAAAAAACAAAACCGAAAAGAAAAAAATAATTGCTTTTAATCAACTGACTCTTACTGAGGTCTGCTCTATGTCAGGCCCAATGCAAAGCACATGGAAAAAAAGTGAATAAAAGTCACTCCTGCCCTCAAAGGGTATCCAGTCTTATAGACAAATTAGATGCATAAACAAATAAGTTATACTGGTGTGGAATAAGTACAAGAGTAGAGTTACAGACTTTGCACCATATGGAGAAGGTGGTGATAACCTCTAACAGGTAGAGGGGAAAAAAGGTGTGCAGAGGGCGGGAGACGGGAGGTGGGTTTCGAGGCAAAAGTAGGAGTTTATGAGGTACCCTCGTAAGGGAAGAGCATCCCCACCAGGAGGAAAGCATATGAAAAGTCATTAAAATCATAGAAAAATTGGTTGAAACCACTCATTTCAAAGGGTCTCAAACTTTTTTTTTTTTTTAAGATTTTATTTATTTATTCATGAGAGACACAGAGAGAGAGGCAGACACACAAGCAGAGGGAGGAGCAGATTCCATGCAGGGAGACCGACATGGGACTCGATCCCGGGTCTCCAGGATCACACCCTGGGCCGAAGGTGGCGCTAAACCGCTGAGCCACCTGGGCTGCCTGGCTCAAATTTTTCTAACAAGTAATTCAAAACAGCAGTAATCTGTGAAGGGCTAGTCAGAAATCCAGCACAAATGTGAAATTTATTTTTTTATGAATTTTTTAATCAAAATATCATTGGC
Organism: Canis lupus dingo; assembly: GCF_003254725.2. Taxonomy (NCBI): domain Eukaryota; kingdom Metazoa; phylum Chordata; class Mammalia; order Carnivora; family Canidae; genus Canis; species Canis lupus. Next base: position 74,160,871 of record NC_064245.1, read on the forward strand.
ATATAACATTCGATTAGTCTCAGGTAGCATAGAATCTCTCAGATAGGGCAGCCCGGGTGGCTCAGTGGCTTAGCGCCTGCCTTCAGCCCAAGGCCTGATCCTGGAGACCCGGGGTCGAGTCCCAGGTCGGGCTCCCTGCATGGAGCCTGCTTCTCCCTCTGCCTGTGTCTCTGCCTCTCTCTCTCTCTCTCTCTGTGTGTCTCTCATAAATAAATAAACTATTTTTAAAAAATCTCTCAGATATTTATTTTCATGTTTTAAGATTGTGCAAATTGCGCATTATAGTTTATAACAGTCACACGTTTTGACATTAAACTAGTGTCTTCAGTTTCTACTCAGTATGATTATTGGACCTTCCAAACACATCCTGCCAAATAGAACTTCTCCTCCATGGAGGCGGAAGCTCCCCGTTGACCCCTTGGGTGAGAGAAAAGCAAGTTTTACCCAGTCTGAAAACTCGGAAGCCTTTAGAAGATGGCTGGAGCCCAGAGCTTGGCCTCTGAATATACGAATGGCTTTCCACACTCCTATTTAGGCCTGTTGACGGAGTCTGACCACAGTTAGTGTCTTCCCAAAACCCTTCCTCAAGTAAGCGTGTCCTATTTTCCTTTCACCCCCGCTGTCTGCCATGTTCCTTGATTTGAGGAAAATGCCAGCAAAGAGGAGGCCACTGGGCACCATCAACAATGGCAGAGTGGAAAACAGTGGGATCGCTCCCACAAAGCCAACATTTAGAGCTATTCCAAGCCGAGTTTGCAATGATCGCCAGTTAGGTGCCAGCCACCATTTGAGGTTTACACCGCCACCGCAGGTGAAAGGTAATGATTCCCTAAGCCCTATGCCAGGTTAACACTCCAGACCAATTAAGCCAGAACCCCTGGGAGTGGTGTCCAGGCGTTAGAATTTATTAAACCTATAGGGTGATTCCAATGTGCGGCCAGTTTGCGAACCAGTGGGCTAGATCACCATGCTTCCCAACCTTGGCTGCACATTAGAATCACCTGGGGAGGTTTTTGTACATAAGGTGGGGGAGCCTGGCCGCCAGCCCAGTAAATCAGAATCGGATTCTCTGGGGCTCGGGTGTGGGCAGTGGGGCCCTTAGCCCTGGGAAGGAAGCCAGTGCTCCCCCAGCTCTGGGGAGACTTCCTGGAAATTTTCTGAGTCCTGGGTGGGTGTCTGGACCCATCGGAGCCATCAGGGTCGGCCCCCCGGACCAGGAGATAGATGCCCTCCGAGCCGAATGTCTCATGGTTTTGAGGTTGCCAGGTCACCTGAGGCCTTAGCGGTCCCAGGAGGATGGCCTGGGTCACTCCTGCTGCGCCGTGTCTTACATGAGCTATCAGGCTGCCAGTGGTGCTAACACCTGATTTGGGGTAACAATTCCCATCAAACGTGGGGCGTGTTTGGGGCTCTGGTTTACCCACCACACGCCCTGCTGGAGTTGCATGTGTGGAACCTATGTGGTTCAGACCATTGGGTCCATAGCACCAAGGGGGACGGGCAGTGTCCCTGCCCTGTGAGCCCACCCCCCACCCCCACCCCATCCTGCTGACACATAGGATGACCAACCACCCTCAAGGCAGGCCCTGCAGTCTTCCCAGGTGGCTTTCCAGGCTGTTCCTCCTCGATGCCAGAGGATGCTGCTGGTCAGTGTCCTCTCTGATGTCCCTCTGGTAGTGACCTCAGTGTCCCTGTCTTTGGCTCTGCCTGATGGGGATGGATTTTTTGGTGGGGAGCAGACTGTTCCTCTCACTCTTGCTGCAGGCCATTACCCTCGGGGCTGGTGGCCTGTGCAGGAGGGGTGTGGCCTCCACGGAAAGAGATCACGTTCTAGGAAGGCAATGATTACCACCCAAAGAGCTCAGAACACAGTGGAAGATCACTTTACACCTGTGCTAGAACATTCCAAACGGCAAATTTAATGTTACCAAAAAGGAATTTTATCCTTCACACTTTTTTGCATCCCGGGGAACACCTGCATTTCGTGTTCATCAGCAAGAGGGAAGCAGAGGTACCACCTTTGGGAGAGCCGAGGGGAGCCAGTCTTCTCCAGGAATGCCACAGGGAGACAGCTCACCAGTGACAAAGCAATGACCTTAAATGAATGGTGTTAAGAAAAGCTGAAGAGAGAAGATCGACTCCCTTTCAATCCAGACTGGCTCTGAGGAGCCCTGGCGCTGTAATAACAGGGGTGCTGGGATCCCTGGGTGGCGCAGCGGTTTGGCGCCTGCCTTTGCCCCAGGGCGTGATCCTGGAGACCCGGGATCGAATCCCACATCGGGCTCCCAGTGCATGGAGCCTGCTTCTCCCTCTGCCTGTGTCTCTGCCTCTCTCTCTCTCTGTATCTGTCATAAATAAATAAAATAAAAAAAAAAAAAATAACAGGGGTGCTCCCTTCCAATGGCGGGAGGCGTGCAGTTGGCCAGGAATGGTGTCCTGACAATAAAGCACAAGGGGGAAAAGCATGTGTGGACCCTACAAAGAATTTTCACGTGCTGGGGTGCCTGGGTCTACCTTCAGCTCAGGTCATGGTCTCAGGTCCTAGGATCGAGTCCCACATCAGGCTCCCTGCTCAGCGGCAAGCCTGCTTCTCCCTCTTCTTCTCCCTCTATGATCTCTCTCACTCTCACTCTCTCTCAAATAGAAAAGTATTTTTTTCTAAAAAGAATCTTCATGTACAATGACTGGACAATCAATTAATACATAAAGTAGCTCTTCCAGCTCTTCCACTTCCATAATTCTAAGTCTTCTTCAGTGAATCACTACACCTCATGTAGGCCAGTGAATTTTGTAACCAACTTGTTTTCTACGCGACCATAAATATATAAATAGCTCTTCTCTACCTATTATTCTAATACTTTTTCAATAAATCACTGATCGGGGTCTATGAATTTTGCCATATGTTTTGTAATCAATTTGTTTCATAGACAGGAGCCCCACCAAACAGCATCTGTCCAGGCTTTTCACGTGTGAGGGGCGATCCTGTAGGGTATCCTGTTTCACTGTTTTTTCAAAAGCTCTCCAGGTGATTCCAGTTTGCATCCAGGGCTGAGAGTTCCTGCACCAGAAGCAAGCAGGTGAACACCAGCCAGCAACAGGGAGGTGCCTCGGGTGGAGCAGGAGTTTGAGCTGAGCACCCCCCAACACACACACAGACACACACCAGGACGCATGTGTTGAAGTCCTAACCCCTCGGGCTTCAAAATGTGGCCTTATTTGGAAATAAGATCATTGCAGATGTAACTAAGATGTCATGCCAGAGGAGGGTGGGCCCCTAATGCAGGATGACTGGTGCCCTTATAAAAAGGGGAAATTTGGACACAGTCCCACACACAGGGAGCGCACCATGTCAACATGAAGGCAGAGATCACGGTGATGCATCTACAGGCTGGGGAATGCCAGGGATTGCCAGCAAACCACCAGACGCCGGAGAGAAGCCTGGAACACATCCTTGCTTCTGCACCCGTAGCAGGCGCCAACCTACTGACACCTTGATCTCGGACTTCCAGCCTCCAGAACTGTGAGAAAATGCATTCCTGTTGCTCATGCCACCCAGCCCGTGGCACTTTGTTACCGTGGCCCTGGCAGGCCCTAGCAAACCACTATGGGAGAGTCCTCAAAAAAAAACAAACAGAAGTTCAATACCCAAATGTTCCAAATGGATTTAAAAACAAAAACCCAAAATCTCTCTAGGTAGTGAAATCACTGGAAAGCATTGGAAACTATTTGGAAACTCAGAGAAATCATGTTGCTTTGTTTGCTTTTTGTTTTATTTATTTTTTTAAGATTTTATTTATTTATTCATGAGAGACAGAGAGGCAGAGACACACAGGCAGAGGGAGAAGCAGGCTCCATGCAGGGAACCCGACGTGGGACTCGATCCCAGGTCTCCAGGATCACACCCTGGGCCAAAGGCAGGTGCTGAGCTACTGAGCCACCCAGGGATCCCCTGTTTGCTTTTTGTTTTAATGCCCTTCATACCGCAGCTGGAAGCATCATAAACCTCAATGAACATTCCTGATCTGCTGATAGCTAGTGAGAAAGTAACTGGTTTTGTGGCCATTCCTACACTTTCTCTCCCTTGCTCATCCCAGCCTGTTGGGAGCAGGACGCGTAATTGCATTAAATTACCTAGTAACTCGGGTGCTCTCCTTTTTAGCATCAAAGGAGCCTTTCTCTTTAATCAATTAAAAATCTAAGGTCTCCCTGGCAAGGAGAAAAATCTTAGAATTAGAAGTTGGCCGGGATCAAGAATCAAAGGGATAGTTTCTGGATTTAAAAGAAAGCTTCGGGGGGGGGGGAGGGGGGGTCTTAATCAGGCCCCTGGCAGAGGACCCATGGGGTGGCCTAGGGGGTCCTGGACAACAGTAGCTTGTATCTCCCACCAGATACCGAGTCCCTTGAGGGAAGGGACTCTGTCCCTCACCATGGGCCCTATTTTCATAGCTGTTCCCTTGAGTTCTCCTACCTAACCCTTCTTTGGGCACAGAGATGCTCTTCCTTACCTGATTCCTGTGCGGGGACCAGGATAAACAGAGAGCTCACAGATCGCAGGATGCAGAGAGGACAAGAAGTGAGCATCTCAGCAAGGCACTCGTGGTAGTTTTCAGGGTCACGCAAGCCAGATTAAAAAATGATAAATGGACATTTAATTAGGGTCCATGAAAGGAGAATGGCTGTTGAGCTTAGAAATGAATTTTTCTTTTTGAAGATGTAGAGAGAACCTCAGATTCCTTTGACTCTTTGACCTATGGAGATGGTTTTCTAATTGAAGAGCGTGACAGTCACTCACCTTCCTATATAAGATGTAAGCAGATCTAGGGAGCTTTAGATAAGGCTCGTTTAAAAAAAAATAAATGTAAAAGAAAGAGATTAATGTTTTCCATCTCATCACTGTTTTCAGGTCCCCTCCTGCCCTAGGACTTTTCAGTAGGTAGATTTGGAGGGGGAAAAAATCAAACATGAAATTATTCAGTTTCAGGTCAACTTCATTTCCTAGCTCTCTGGTGGGGTGCCTGGCAAATCAACCACTTGTCCTCTAGTGCCCTAGAAATGCCCTTGTTCAGAAAGCCCCAAACACCTGGTACCATTCTAGGCGGAGCCCCCGCTCCTACATGGATCCCTGCTACGGAGAGGAAGTTTGGCCTAATGCTAGGAGTTTCCCTTCTCACGTCCCAGATTTAAATCCCAGGTCCTTCCGTCATGCAGGTTATTTGACTCTCTAAGAATGGAAAGGAAATGAGCAATGTGAGCATCCTCACAATTTCCTTGCAAGCATTCGATGGAAGAATAATAAATAAAGCTCTGTTGTACTGTGTCGGGAGAATAATACATAAATAAGGCTCCCAATGTGCTCGCTGTCACAGGTGCTCAGTCATAGAGCCTCCACTCCACCTGGTCTGGCCTACGGCTCAGCTGACTTCCCATCCTTCTCTCCAGTCCACGCCAAAAAGGAGGGGGGGGTGGCGCCTGGGTGGCTCAGTCGGTTAAGCATCTGCCTTTGGCTCAGGTCATGATTCCAGGGTCCTGGGATCGAGCCCCATAAGGGCTCCCTGCTGGGTAGGGAGCCTGCTTCGCCCTCTCCCTCTGCCCCACCCCCTGCCTGTGCTCTTGCTCTCTCTTAAATAAATAAATAATAAATAAATAAATAAATAAATAAATAAATAAATAAATAAATAAAATCTTTAAAAAGAAAAAGGAGAGCGGATGGGGCCGGTGTTCTCTTCTGTCCCTACCGTGAGTCCTCCGCAGGTGGCTCTGAGGCCAGGCTCCTGTGCCATGCCTTCTGCAGAAGGAGCCAGTGCTGATAGAAGACTGGTCCTTTCCATCTCAGGGAATCAAAAAAAGGAGAATTCGTGCTCAGGACTTGAAATCCAATCAGTAAACATGTGTTGAGCACATACCGCATGGTGACCCCCTGCTAGGGCCTGAGGATGAAGTGCTAAGGCTTGGCCCCTTCCTCCCAGCCTGCATATATCTCCACGTGCAGCTGTTAAAAACTACAAAATGACTCTCAAAGCATCTACTTCCCTAAGAAAATGTAGTGGTTTTATATTTTATTACACTACTTTGGCTTATTTCTATTTTAATAAAAAGATTTATGTGCAAAAGAAAAACATTATTTTTCCCCTCTCTAAATCCATACACCCCTTTGACTTTTAAGACTGAATTAATTTCTAATAATATAAACAGGAAGTGACTGTATTTTCAAGGTCTCCAAATAAATAAAGCCTACCGTATTTTCATTGAAATAGTTGACAAGGCGTTTTTTTTAAGTCTGGAGAAGAACTCCTTCTCTAATTGACTAATTAAAACCCATTTATGTAATAAAGTAGAATCTCCAAGGGCCTCCTCTAATAGAGAAAACTTTATTAATCTGAGATGAGCTACAATAGGAATTTCGAGGAAATAAACTGCATTATTGGAAAGAAGAACATGCATGCTCTAAGTGGGAACTCTCACTTATCCACACTGGCTCCCCAGCTGACCCCACACCATGGGGCGGAGAGCTGTCTTCTCCAGTGAAGAACCCAAATCCAAGTTCCCGCCATAGTGGCTGCTGATATTTTTGCTTTGGGAAAACAGATTTGCTCTTCCGCTCCTTCTTGCAGCCAGGTCAAACCATGCTGGGTGTTGTGACATGTCCTCTGTTGTCCAACAGCTTCCCATTGAAAATGGAGAGCACCCCGGTCAACAAGGTTTGTGCGAGGCACCAAAGGGAGTTCAGTGGCGGGTGGAGAATGACATTGGCTGATGGTCCTCCCAAGTGAGAGGATACAGCACAAAACTCTCTCTCCAGAGACTCCCAGATGGACGTGTGACTGCCACAGAGCCAATCATTGTCTGGATTATGGGGCCCCTGGACATGTGTCTCAGAAGGCCACACACATGTACACATGTGTCTGCAGAACTATGCCCATAAATACATCTCTATATTTTCAAAAGAGAAGCCTGAATTGAGGCCAACAAAGATTTCCCTAGAGCCTAGAAGTTTCTAAGGAACTTGTCTTAATTAGAAGATCAAAGTAGCCTGTATTTAACATATCAAATAGATGATAGACCAATAGGTGATAGGCAGACCAATCCATCAATAGAGAGACAGATGATTGATTGATTGATGTAGGAGTCAGATAGAACTAAGTTTATACCAACGACTGGCAGGAGGGGCCTTGACGAGGTACTAAGTTTCCCTCAAACCTACATTTCCTCGTCTGTAAGATGGGCTCGATTACCTCTCTGGGTGGTGTGAAGGCGTAAGCGAAACCGTGCGTGTAAAGTGCCCGATGAAGTGACTGACATAAAGTCAGCCTCAACGGAACCAGGACCACTATCGTCCCCGTTCCTATTGAACAGTTCAGTTAGGGGCATCTTTGCGAGTTCAGGATTTCAGAACGGTAAGGAGACAGACTGGGTTAATGGGAAGGTGACGAGGGACGCACCTGTAAATGGATACTTTGCGCAACAATGCACAGCTTAAGTGGGGCCAGTCACCTGGTGGTCAGATGTTTCCCCGGTCACCAAGGGTGAGACAGTTTTGCTGGGGAACCCAGCTTGATTTCCTGGTTCAAAAATCACACCTGTGAAACTCGAGCCAGGTGGGAAATTCTTCTGGTTGTCTCTGCTGAAGCCATGGTTCATTATCAAGTTATTTCTCTGGGTCACCCTGAGGTCATCTCTTCTTAATTAATACCATCTGGGGTGGGGGGAGCCCACAAAATCTAGCTGCTCCGCCCCTGCCTGAAAGCCCATGATAGCATCGCTCTTCTGTTGAACACTTCCTGGGTGCCAGGCACCGCATACGTAATCCTCTCGATTCCTGCCCCCCCCCCCCGGGATGGGGGGGCAGGTACAAGGATCCCCATGTACAGATGAAGACTCTCGGGCTCTGCAAAGTCCACTTATTTGTCTAAGCTCACGGCTGGTGGGGGTAGAGCCAGCATTGCGCAGGTGAGCGCCAGAGCTCTTCCCACCAGGCTCTGCTTCACAGCAAACCATTAATCCCCCTTTTCTCTCCCATGTCACGTGTGTTTACACTGCATGCCAGAACAAAAGATGGTTTACAATTCTCATTTTTCTCACCTGGGTACAGCTTATTGTCACTAATCAGGCCCGGACGCGGCTCCGGGCTCCCCGGATGATCCGTCCAATCCCCTTCATGTGGCATCCCTGCTTAGCCTCCTCCCTGCTCAGGTCCTTGCAGGCCTTTCAGAAAACAACTGGCAACAATTTAGCAACTAGTTTCAATCTCTTTAGTTTGGCAGAGAATCCCCTCCACAGGGGGCCCCGGGTTGGAGCAAAGCAAGAGTGCCACCTGGTGGGACATTTGGGTCACTGCCAACAATATTCCTGGGGCAGAGGCGGGCGGGGCCCCTGAAGCTACCCCAGGGACAGACCAGTGTCCACACCGCCAGGGACCGGTCCTAGGTGCCCACGAGAAATAGCTCAGCCCTGCCCAGGCACTGAGTTCATGAGGTCCAAAGTCTTACTCAAATGCAAGTTTGGAACTTTAAAGGCAGGCCTTTCCTGGCTCCGAAGCCTAGAGGGACGAAGGTGAGGCCAGAGGCAGGCCGGCCAGGCAGGGCTGTCTTAATTAGTGCATCAAAGTAGTTTGCATTTAACGTACCAAATAGATAGACCAATGGGTGATAGGTAGGCAGACCAGTCAATCAACTGATAGATGATTGATTGGTTGATGGAGGAGTCAGACCTAGGCAGGGGCAGGGTTGCCACTCATCTTTATTTAAAAGTCTGAAATTCTTCTCATCGTGGATTTTTTGCATTACGTTTGGCTTCTTGAGAGTGCATTAACATATGAGTTCTCTCCGTCACTGAGTTTGGGGCACCCCTCCCTCACACTTCACACACGCAGCGAACACCTCTTGCATCGCCCTACTATCGGCACGTCCCCCTCTGAGGGACGATTCTGTTTCCCCTCAAAGCTGTGTCGGTGCAGGAGCTACACGCGGCTCCTGTGGTTTCCTCCTGCCCCATCGGAGAATGCTCTCGGCGTCACCACCCTCCTTCCTACCCGACTCGCCAGCTCAAGTCAAAAGCAAGCACCCAAACCGGGTGTGCGCTGCAGTGTAACTGCCCAAGAGCCTGACACGTGCCCATCGCTGACCTCATCGCGGATTACGGCTCTGGAGCAGGCGGTGACTCGCCTCTGCTTTTCCAGGTCCCAGACCGCCAGGCCCCAAGTCTGAGCAAAGAGCACCTAACTCTGGCCAGGGCCGGCTGAGGGTCTTCCTTGGAACTTGACTTTCTCAAGAATGTCCATGCTTAATGCCCACCTCAGGCCGTATCACCATAAAACTGTGTCTGCACTGGGTCACCCCAGCCCCCTGATCCACACCTGAGGCTGGGTGGGAAGCTCTTTACCTAGAATGTATGAGTGGGTTTGCGGGGGGGGGGGGGGGGTGGATGGTTCTGGAAGCCCCTGAAATGTCATATGAATTGATGTGCATTTTCTGGGGAGATAGACGGTCTATCACTTTCTTTCCATTCTCCAAGGAGCCCTTGATCCCACAGAGAGTAAGAATTACAACAGTCTTCATAAAATCCTCAGGCTTGGTGAAGGATCTGTGTGAGAAATTGCAACAAGAGAAATCTCCCCCCATGCCTGGCCCTGGAAAAACAAGTATCCGTGGCCTGATCTGTGGCATATAAACAATTGGGTGATCCTGATAAAGATCCCTATGTTTTTCAAAATTCAGAGGCAGGGGTAATTCTTCTCTCTCTCCATAAACTAGAGTCTCAGCTGGATCCTGAGAACTGGAGAGTCCCTACTGCCTTCTTTTTCTTTCCCTCTGCACTAAAAATCTCTTTGAGCTTTGCTATCGTCCTCGGGCAGAGTTCTTGTGCAAGATCTGGGCTTGTCCCTGGAATACCCTTCCACCCTTCTGGCATCCTTTACTCATCCTTCCAGATCAGCTTTCCCAGCATTTCCACTCCCGTTATCACGCAGATGACTTTTCTAGATCCATTTGAGCACAATCTCTGCCGTCCATGAGACTGTGAGCCCAGGAGGACAGGAACCCCATGCCATTCATCTCTGCATGTCCAGCACCTGGCCCGGGATCATGGGGGGGTGAATAAACAGGCCCATAGATGAATGAACACGTCCCCCCACACACACACCTCCATGCCTTCATTTCCTAGATGAGGAGAGTGAGGCTCTGGGGGGAGGCCTGGCCGCACCCTGCCCGCTGCACCCCGCCATGGCCGCCCCTGGCCTCGCCTCCTGTTTGCTGCTCCTGGGATTAGAGCACCTTGGGGAGACGCTGGCCGAGGGGAACTCGGAGGCAGGAGGGGGTCACTGGCAGATGCCATCTGCCCCCCACGTTGGTGGGGTCCGGGAAGCCCGGGTCTCCTCTGGGATGGCCTGCCCTCACCCCGGTGAGCACCCACATGAGACCCCTCCTTCAACGGCAGGGGAGAGACAGCTGCGTTTTGTGCCCAGAAATGCATTGTCCGTGAACCTAAACAGCCCCCTCTACTTGGCTTCCTCCCCCCGGAATTCCATTCCTGAGAAGTCTGATAAAATCTCCGGCCTGGGGCCGCTGGGAGCCCTGCTGCTCCCCAACCTAGTTCAGAAACTGGAAAGAGCTGGGGGGGGGGCTCACCAGCTGGTGGTGTTCCTGCCCTGAAGTGGGGGGGTCGGGGGGAGCCTCTGAGGAAACTCGCAGGCCCCGACCCAGCTGTGGTCCTTACTGAATCATTAGATTTGCCACAAACAAGATAAAAATTTCAAACAACAAAGAGGACTTTTCCGTGGTCTGCCGAATAGGGTTTCTCATTGTGTTTTGGTTCCTTCTGGTGGCGGGGGCGGCCTGCAGGGTTTCCCCATACCCGGCCTGCCTCAACCAGAAAGCCACAGGAGCCCCCCCCCCCCCCCCCACCGCCTCTCCCTCCACTTCTCCAGATCTGGGGTGGGGGGAGCAAGGATTTGGTGGTGGTGGCGGTGGCTGTGGTGTTGAAGTGTAGGTAAACCCAGAAGAGACTCAAGGTTTTGTGTCATTGTTTCAGGAGCAACAGTCCGCTTCTCAGAATTAGAGGTCTCTTCTGGGAAGAACACAAAAGCCCACTCAGGAAAAGAGAAGAATATCCCAAATTCATGGCCGGGAAGAGGGAAGTCACTTCACTGTTTGTCCTCAAATGTACACCCTGTTCAAATTCTCCACCTCTTCCAGGCGTCTGCTAAGGAATAAGCCACTTGTCCCTGATCCTGCAGTTTTCTATTCTGAACTGTCCTGTCACCCTGACTCATACCCCTTTCTATTCCCTTTTGTAGCTACTAAGTGTGTAGTGACTGATAGACAGTCTAGAGCCAAATTAAAGCCCAGAGCATTTTTATAAAAATATGAATCATTTTGAAGGTGTCATGATAGCCAGGACGTTTACGTCACGTGTAATCCTCACTGCAGTCCTATAGGGGTGGGTGGGGTTTTGTTTGTTTGTTTGTTTGTTTTTCCATTTTGCAGATGAGAAAATTGAGGCTCAGAAGGACTCTGGGAGTGCACATTGCTCCTCAGTGCTGTGGGTGGAATTCCAGGACGGTCTCACTTGCAAAGCTGTGCTCATCACCTCTTTGGACTTCCAGGGCTTCTGCAGATGACCCAGGGAAGCTTTCACTTATGGGGCACAGTAACCAGGTCCGAAGGGATCAGGACACTGTGTAACACACATCAGGGCTCAGAGTAAAGTTCACCAGCGTGCTAAATAAAGTCTTTTCCTAGCAGAGTGGCACACACTACCCAGGCCAAGCCCTCATTCCCCAAATCCCACCGTTGCCTCTAACCACAGCCAGCTCTCCACTCTCGTACCCCTGGGTGGGTACCAGGCCACAATGTCCTTTGTCTGCTCCCCTAACTAGCCCTGATCTGGGACTGTGCACAGTATGGTGGGTCTGAGGATGTGTGTGACTGTTGGTACTTGCCCCAATTATGCTCATAGCTGATATCCCTGAACTGAGCCCAATACTCTTTGCTATAGTAGACCAGAACTCAGAATCCTCAATACAGCATTCCAGGCAGACACTGGCAATCCATCAGCATTGTCTTGAGATTAATCCTGTCATTATTGGTGTAGCAAATGATCAGTGGAACTTAATTTCCATTCCCTTCTATCCTTCTTGCCTGCCTTCCCTGGTGTTTCTGGGGTGGATAGAGGGATGGATAGATGAATGAAAGGATGGGTGGACAGATGGACAGATAGATGGATGGACAGGCAGTGAGTGGATGGACAGATAGATGGATGGACAGAAGGGTGGCAGATGGACAGATAGATGGACAGACCGATGGATGGATGAATAGACAGATGGGTGAGTGGATAGATATGATGGATGGACAGATGGATGGATGGATGGATGGATGGGTAGATAGACAGAAGGATGGATGGATGAACGGATGGATGGAAGGATGGATGGATGAATGGATTGGTGGGTGGGCAGATATGATGGATGGACAGATGGATGAATGAAGGGAAACTGAATTCTCACCTTACAGAGGAACCCTGGTTGGCACCACTCCTAATTCTGCTGACTTCACTCAGTGCTGATGCTTCTTTGACAAAACATGCTTTTAGTATGTGGCGTTTGTTATAGGAACTGGTGAGATTCCTGGGTCATCCTGAGGCCATGGCAGATCCTCAGCATCAGCACTTTGTTTCTCACTCAGTCTCATTTCCTCCCCCTCTAACATATGCCTGAGCTTAAAAACATCCACTTACCCCATACTTCCTTCTTCTTTTTAAAGCTCAAGCTGACAAGAGAAATTTCTTCTCCCACTCACCTTTTTTTTTCTATATAGAGAAGAAAAAACACAATTCCTCTGTGCGGTGCATAGGAATGAATGGTTAATGGTTAAAAACTCTTGTGTGTCTTTGGAGCCACCAGGATCCTTAACCTATGCTATTAGCTGCCTAGAGGTTCTAGATCATCCCATGATTTGGCTAGATGGGAAAGCATGTTTTTCCAGGGCCTTTTCAGAAGCTCTGGCTTTTGGTTTTGAACCAATAAAATTATGGGGATATCAGAATATTCTTTCCCTAGCAAAATACCATTTAGTTTTCAAGAGGAAGAAAATGTCAAGAAATTTGTATTCAAGTCAGTTTGAAGAGGAATAAAACAGCTCTTATAAAGCAACATTTTTGAGATTTGAGTACAAGTAAATCAGAAGCATATGGATTGTGTGCTGTTAAAACATGCTTTTGTTTCCCCAGGAAGGAAAAAATAGGAAAAATATATTCTATAAAATGGCATATACTGGAAAATAGCTGGAGATTTTTAAGAAAACCAAAATGTAGCAGAGATGATCCAACTCTAGTTATTAATATCCTGAAACCAGCTAGGGAGTAAAATTAGGTGGTAAAATTATTGTACCATTTCTTATTCCAAGCTGGAAATGACATATTTCTCAGATATTTCTTTAAAAAAGAAAAATGATATACTGAGATCTATGAGACAAGGTTTCATTTTACTGTCTCTGTCTTGATATTCTGATAATAATTCTTTTCGCTGGACTCACAGACCAGGAAAGTAAGAGTGTGGAGGTAAATATGAGGTCCTAGAGCCAAATGTTGGCTTAAATCACACCTCTGTCCCTTTAGCCATGGGTTTCCACAAGACATTCACCTCCCTCTGTGCCCTAGTTTCTTCATCTGGAAAGTGAGAAGAAAAAGAAGAAGATGAATTACTACACCTACCATCTGGGTGAAGCACCTTCAATAAATGCCTGATGCACAGGAAGTTCTCAGTAAATGTTAGCTGGTATTATTTGTCGTCTCATCTAGAATGCTCTGCCACTAGATAACTCCGTAGTTCAGTCACACACTTCAAAACTTGGCAAACCTTTAAGCAGGTTGACAAAGAAAAAAAAAATGAAATGAAATGTAAGTGGGGTCATTACAACCAAACTGTAAAGAAGTAACAAGTATTAGGAGAGAATACTATGAACAACTGTACACCAACAAATTAGATAACTTACCCCAAATAGCAAATTCTTAGAAACACACAAATTACCTTCTTGAGTTGACTCAAGAAGAAATAGAAATCACAACAGACCTATAACAAGCAAAGAGAGTGAAAGTAATCAAACCTCCCTATGGAAAAAAGTCCAAGACTGGATGTCTTCACGGGTGAATTCTACTAAGTATTTAAAGACAAATTAACACCAGTCCTTCTCAAAGCTCTTCCAGTCACTCAGTTCTTTCAGGACTCTGCCCTCCCGGATCCTTCTCTATTACTATAGTATCACCTCCCCACACACAAATACACATTCTCTGGCCTCAACTTACTTTTCACTGTAGCACTTATCACCACCTAATATATTACATATTTATTTTCTTATTTATTTCTTGAATCTCTTTTCCCACTAGAATGTGGGAGCTCTATCAGAGCAGGGATTTATTTTTCCACTGTCGAATTCTCCATGCTTAAGATGGTGCCTATAAAAAATTGTTGAATAAATAAACCGTCTGATCATTCTTTTGCCAAAACAGAATAAAGAGAAATCCAGAGAGGGCCTGGGTATTGCAGAACTACAAGATCTAGCTGACTAGAAGAACATGATCCTTCAGAAGCAGATAACCAAGAAAGTGTAGTGTCAGGAAAACAAAGGGAAATGAGGTTTCTGAAAAGCCAGGACTGGTCAGCAGGGTCAATTAGTGCTGAGAAATCAAGTCCAACGAGAACCAAAATGTCCACTGGATTGAGCTGCAAAAGATGAGTGATCCACTTAGTGAGAAGCATTTGAGGATCCTAAGACAAGAAGCTGGAAGCCAGGCTGCTTTGAGGGGGAGATGGAGGACACAGCACCTTATGACATTTTATTTTTCTATTAAAAAAAAAAAGAAAAGAAGATACAGAGATAAAGAAGTTGCTAGAAAGGGTGAGGGTCAAGTGAGGATATTGTTTTTAAGTGGGAAAGATCTGCAAATGTCTAAAAGCCTATGGAAGGAACCCAGTGGAGGAGAAAAAAAAGTTGAAAATACAGAGGAAGGCAAGGTTCCCAGAAGGAGAAGTATGGGTGCCAGACCATAGGGCTGGCTTGAGCAAGGAACAACCTCTCCTGGATTCTCAGACTGTAGGAAAACAAGACCCAGAGAGCCCACATGACTTACCCACTAGCCCAACCAGGACCCAGGTCTCCAGTGTCTCTTTACTCTGCAGTTATTTTTCTCTTGCTCAAATTAGAATGTTCAAGGGGCCGTGGGGAGGAGAGAGGGATAGAAACCAAAACTGGTAAGCAAAAAATGCTTACTGCAATAGATTTTGTCACTGAAGGCTCTTATAGGGAAGGTACCTCTTCCCACTTAGGAGCTCCCTTCTCTACGGTAGTGAGCCCCTTAGCATAGCATCTCCCAGAAGCCCTCACACACCTGTCCCCAGGACAGCAGAGGGACTAACCTAATTGGGAAATCTGTGAAAAGAAACGGAGCATGCACAGCCCAGCCCCATCCTGTGTCTTCTTCTTTTTAGGAAATATCAGAGAAAGTAGATCTAGGTGGCTCTCAAACCCATGGCAAGAATAGCAGTAAAGCTCTCCTACCCTGTGTGGAGGCTGCAGGGGTCTGACTCTGCACGTGGCCAGATGGGCACATCCTGCCAATATGTGGGCTCAGGATGAAGAAGTCCATTTGCCCACAGATACATTCCACTTGCTATAATGTCAGCCTTACCGATAGCAAAGATGTTATTTTGGTGTCTCTCTGCCTCCCTCCTTTGTCCTTTTGTTTTTTTCCAGTGGATTCAGAAAAAGATGAGGAAGAAAAAAGCTAATTACGCCAACAGAAATTATACTATTAAAATTGGCTTGTGAAACTTGATTCTCAAAATCATTATTTTTGAGATACAAAGACACCCCCCCCACAAAAAACCCGTATTTTCTGACATAATTTGAAAAATGAAAGTGCGTTCTTTTCAGAAAAGAACACTCCTAGGGGAAGAATAGGAGAGCCTGATTGGTTTCATAGATGCATAAAACCCGAAGGACCTGCTTTCTTAATTCAGTTGGATCAGAGTACAAAATAGTACTGATATGAGTTGATAGTTTCTTCAACGCTTTCCAGGATTCCACTGTTCTCTGTCTGGAAGTAGCCATGGCCACATCCACAGTTTCAAACTTGAGAAAGTGACCCAGAATCATCACAACATGTGAAGAGGCTGCATAGCAATGACCGTTCTGTGAGGGTGGGAGAGAAACCTGCCAAAGTACATTCTTTGTTGATGAGAAAAATGCATCAACAATTGTAAAATTAGGTGTTTGGCACCGTATTTAGCCATGGATCCAGTTTTCAATTCGCTTCTTTCCAACGTTTTCAGGGCCAAAGAGTTGATCCTAATAATCATTTCAGAAATAGTCACTGTCACCTTCTCCAATTACTTCAGTCTCCATATTTCAAATTGAAAAAATATTGGCCTTGACTCTACAACTTGTCTCTGCTGCTCCCAAGTTGCTTTTTGGAAATTTACCAAATAATCTTTAGGTTTATCAGTGAAGACAAAGATTAGCAGCAAAATCTGTCTTGCGATTTTGCATGAAAGCTATTTTAAGAAACACGGGGGCTGGGGATTATTCAAAGGCTTTATGGTACATCGGAATCCGTGGGAGGTTTGAAGTCGAGGGTGGGAAAGTGGGAAGGGACGAAGGAAGCTGGTAAAGACGAGGCCGGAGGAGACTCCGAGCACAGGCAAGTGGTCTGCACTGTAGCCTGGTCCTGCAGTGAATGGCCTCTAACCATCCCACATTCTCCCAGTGGTTGTTCAAATTCAGAGTTCCCGGAGAGAGGATTTGGCCTCTTTGGTTTCTAAGAGCAGACAGTTCCCTCTACCTCTTACCCTTCAAAAACACAGCCTGGGGTGGAAAGCTCCCTGAAAGAAAGAAGGAGTGCTCTTGGAATGGTGGGATCGGGTGCTGGGGACAAAGCTGAACAAAGGACCCCCATACCTGGGCCCCAGTGGGGGGAGTCCTGTGAGCAGCAGCTCAGTGGCTATTGATTCAGCCATGAGGGCTTATTGCACAGTAATCCTGAGAGCTCTCATTCATCCCAACATCATTCACTACATAGTGATTAAGCCCTTCTGAGTAGAGATGCATCAGCGAACAGAACAAAGTCTCTTGCCTGTATGGAGTTCCACAGCCACCTCAAATCATCCCCCTCGACTTCCAGGCCACTGAGTTCACCCCCGTCGTCATGAGCTCTCAGCTGCTGTACACCAGTCCCATGCAAACCTCAGCCCTGGTCTGACACAAAGTCTGGGCAGGAAGGACACCACTGCCACAGAATTGAAATAACTGAGCACTCATCTCTGAGTTCAACTCATCTACAAATTAAAAAATGAGCTCGAGCTCAGTGTGGACGCAAGGAAATGCAGAACGTGATCATGTCACAGGAGATTGATCACCAGCCAGTGACCCTGAGGGGTCAGCAGACAACAGCACAGCTTGTACCTACTGATATTGGCACAGATTAGCTCCAACAAACATTTACATTTCCGTTGTGGCAGATTCTTTTGTAAAACTAAAAATCTTACATTCAAAGAATGAGCTAAACTCCCTCAAGTGTGCAGTGTGTGTAGGTGTGTTCACTGGCAAGTATGAAAAAGAGTTAACTTTCTCCCCTTGTTTTGCATGGTGACGTCTGGGCATCCATGGTCAATGTCATAGAAGAATCACAAGCTTCGGGAGCTTCCAGTCTAATACTCTCAGGTGTTTATCTGTGTCCACGGCCTTGGAGAAGTCTCCTAACTTCATCCAGGTTTGTTTCCTCACTTGCAATATTAGAATAAAAATATCTATCCTTTGTCATGCACTTACCATGTGCCAGGCTCTATGCTGAAAATTTTTATTATGTAATTTAATTTTTCCCCCAATCCGTTTTATTTTTTACTTACACTGATTTTGCAATTGAAGAATCAGATATAGAGCAGCAAAGTAATTTGCCTAAGATCGTGAAGCTAGTGAGCTGGAAAGAGGCAGGATTTTAAGCCAGGTGTGTCTGACGCTGGAGCCCAGATTCTCCAACACCTCATTCTACTACCTTCTTACAGGGTGTTTCCAGCAGGACAGGTTCAGCTGCAAGTGACAAAAAACAGCGGCAACAACAACAACAACAACAAAACCTCTCAAAATTCTCCTTCACGGTCATCAGGGACTGCAACTCTTTCTTGCTGCTTTAACATTTCCAGTAAGCGACTCCACCACATCCAGCCATCATGTCCCCATTCCCGTTGGCATAGAAAGGAAGAGACAGAAAGGGGCATGTTTCTTCCTGTTTAGGACACTTCCTAGGAATTGCACGCGACACTTCTGCTGACAACACAGTGACCACACAGGCACATGTAGCTACAGGGGAGGCTGGGCTCTGTGGTCTTCTTTGAAGGAATTCATGTGCTTAGTTTAAACATGTGGCATTTTATTATTAAGGAAGAAAGGAAAGGGTAGTACTGGGAGGACAATCTCGGGTGTATGAGTCATAGAAACTAGGAGGGAGAAGGTAAAAGACGCACCAGGTCCGCTGCCTGGCACATAGTTGGTCCCTGGCACATGACACTGTCATTAATTTTATTGTTTTAAGCTTTTATTTATTTATTCATGAGAGACACAAAGAGGGAGCGAGAGGCAGAGACACAGGCAGAGGGAGAAGCAGGCTCCCCGCCGGCAGCTTGATGTGGGACTCGACCCCAGGACCCCAGGACCCCAGGACCCCAGGATCACGACCTGAGCCAAAGGCAGATGCTCAACCCCGGAGCCACCCTGGCGCCCGGCACTGTCACTTACTAGGACCGCCCTCCACCTGGCCTCCTGCAGGACACAGGCAGAAAACCACAAAATCAAATCAGGGAAGGAAAGGTCACCGAAAAAGGGTAGGAGAAGGGAACCTTTTTTCAATCCTGGTGATACAATGCACTGGGCCTCGTTTCCCGCACAGAAGCCGCGGCCTTGCTGGTTTGCAGCGGCCCGAGGCCTGCGTGGAGGGCGACGATGGGAACGGGCCACCACGGCCAGCGGCCACCTCCAGGCGACGCTATCCGGTGACCGCCGGTGCCTCCTTCCTACTGCAGCAGTGAATGGAAATGCAGTTTTCCCTGCGGTCCGACAAAGGAAATCCCAGTCTCTGGGGCTTCCCTCCGACCCGGTCCTCATTTCTCCTAAGAGTGCGGGTCGTTTTCATTCCCCTCGTGATTAACCTTTTCTCAAAAGGCGGGGGGTAGCAAGGTCGCCACCGTCCCCAGGAGATCGCCCCATCACGCAGCCTTTCGGGAACCGTCCTCAACCGTCCTCAACCGTCCTGGGGCCGCGCCTCCGATCAAGTAGGAAAGGGCCGTTTTTAATTTCAAGTGGGGCTGTATCATCTAGCAGGGAAGGTTCCAGATGGCCGGACTGCACTGAAGGCCCAGGCACGTGCGCCACCGGGATCGAAGGCGGGAGAGGCAAGTGGTGGCGCTGAGCGACCCGTGTCATGGAACCGTCCTCAAATGCAGGGGGCACTTCCCTTGGCGGGGGAGGTCCCTGGGACACCGATACAACGAATGCCTTTTCCATACAACGTCCAGCTTCACCTCAGTTTGGCGCTGGCTCCTCGGGTTGCAGGTGACCTGGGGCTGCGCACAGCTGCTCCCCCGTTAGAAAGAAGGCAGCCAAACTGGGTGCAGACAGACTTACTCCCACAGATGCCTCTTTCCCCTGAACCCAGAGTCCTTGTCGCCCGGCTCCTGACCTCTCAGAGCCCCGCGTCCTTTCCTGTCCCCGCCAGCCCTGTCCTTGCACCACCCGCTCAACGGAGCAAGTGGGCAGCCGAGGGACCCGCAGCAAGGAGAAGGGCCGCGTGGCCACGTGGGGCAAAGCGCTGATTCCGTGATTCTGCTGAGAAACCACAGCGGAGCGGGCCCCCCCACCCCCTTGGGCCCAGACGCACCCCGTCTAAGGCTTTATCTCTGCCCTGGGTTTCCCTGTCACTGCTCATCATATATCATATGATGTCATCTCTCATCATAGTGTCAGCCCAGAACTGACACTCTCAACCCCATGGAGGTATTTCCAGAAGGGGGACGTCGGTAGAAGGCGGGAAGGGCCCTCTTTAGCAGCCAGTCCGACTCAAAGGCTTCGGTCGCCTCCACGTGCTCCAGCCACGACCAGCTCAACACGAAGTAGTGATGGGGGACCCGCCAAGTCCTCCCTGGAGAGCCGAATGCCTCTTCTGTTCCATTGGCCCAAGGTGTTCCGGAAGGCGAATGGCCTCACCCCTTACGCGTTCCTTCACGCATCCTCAAGTTCTTCTTGCCCCACGTCTCTCTCTCAGGAGATTCCGATGTTTGCCATGGGGGACTGAAGTTCAGAGGCACCGGGGCTCCATTCATCTGTTAGTCGTCCGGGAGGGCACAGGCTATCCCGACCTGCAGCCCAGCTAGGGTTTCGGGCTGGGGGCCACTCTACTGGTCAGTGGGCTCAGGTTCCCTCCCCACGCCTCGAAGCTTCCTCATCCCCACCCTTACTCCTCAGTCCTGTTTCCTTTGCATCTGTAGGTACCAGAGACAGCTGGGCCTGTTAGAGAGCAGGACTGCTAGGAAGCGGACAGTCTGACTCTTCCCTGTCTTCTCCTTCCGCACCGCTAAGTCCAGTGAAACCATGTGGTGTGTTTCCAAAACCCCCGATCTGGAGCCCATCCCTGCTCCCTGGCCTTCTGCGTGAGGGAGGCCAGCAGTGCCAGGGGACGGACAGCGGACCAAGGAAGCAAAGGCTCACCGGGTGTCGGTTTCAGAGTCCTGGAACCTTAGAGATCATCCATCCTTGTCACTTTACAGCGAAGAGTGCCATGGTCAAGGTTGCGCACCAACCCATGGCAGAGCCAGGCCAAGAGACAGGCCCTCTGGCTTCCAGTTCAGGAGTCTCTTCACTGTGCCCGGGAAGCCTGGTGTAATGCTGGCTGATTTGTACCGAACGGCACTCCCCAAACGCTGGCGTTCCCAGCACCATGGGAAGACACCGAAGAGACATAAAAGGTAGAACCATTCACAGAGAGGGGGGAAGAAACTTCTTTCTATTTATGGCCATCTGGTGTCCTGTTGGCCTATTCACAATGGGAGAACTGAGTGGTCTGAAGGACAGGAGGACAGCAAAAGAAATGAAGCAAGGGGTGCCTGGGTGGCTCAGTCGGTTCAGCATCTGCCTTCAGCTCAGGTCATGATCTTAGGGTCCTGGGATCGAGCCCCGCAATGGGTTCTGTGCTCAGCAGGGAGCCTGCTTCTCCCTCTCCCTCTGCCTCTGCCCTTGCTCATGCGTGCACACACTCTCTCTCTCAAATAAATAAAATCTTTAAAAAAAAAGAAAGAAAGAAGAAAAGGAAAGAAAGAAAGAAAGAAAGAAAGAAAGAAAGAAAGAAAGAAAGAAAGAAAGAAAGAAGAAGAAGAAAGAAAGAACTGAAGCAAGAGGGTCAGAAGAACATACCATGGTGCCTGGGAGAAAAAACGGTGGAACCAGCTCTGTCACTTATCAGCTATCTTGCTTAACCTTTCTGTGCCTCAGTTTACTCAGCTATAAAATGGAGATAATCCATCTGCTGCAAAAGTAAGGATTAAATGAGCCTTTTCATAGAAAGTACTTAGAACAGGGACGCCTGAGTGGCTCAGTGGTCGAGCAATTGCCTTTGGCTCATGGCATGATCCTGGAGTCCAGGGATCAAGTCCCATATTGAGCTCCCTACAGGGAACCTGCTTTTCCCTCTGCCTATGTCTCTCTCTCTCTGTGTGTCTCTCATGAATAAATAAATAAAGTCTTTAAAAAAAGAAAAGAAAGAAAGAAAGAAAGAAAGAAAGAAGAAAGAAAGAAAGAAAGAAAGAAGGAAAGAAAGAAAGAAAGAAAGAAAGAAAGAAAGAAAGAAAGAACTTAGGACAGTATGGGCGGGACACATCGCTAACTGTTGCTCTGTCACTTGGGGGAGGAAGCATGAGGAACAGCCGGGAGAAAGCCACAGGGCCTCTCTCAGGCTGCCTGCAAGTATATCCCCTTCCTGCTTCTGGTAGCGTTGCTAAGAGAAAGCACAGTGTGATGAAAGGGGCCTGGATTTTAAAATGGCATTAATTAGAGTGGAGCTGAGCTGCCATGGGGGCCCCAGAACACCATGACTTGGGGCACCCTGGGTGGCTCAGTCAGTTGAGCTTCCAACTCTCGGTTTCGGCCCAGGTCGTGATCTCAGGGTCGTGAGATCAAGCCCAGCATAGGGCTTTCCACTCAGTGCCGAATCTGCCTCAGATTCTTTCTCCCTCCCCCTAGGCCCCTCCCCACGTGCACACATGCATGTTCTCTCTCTCTCAAATAAAGAATTAAATCTAAAAAAGGGGATCCCTGAGTGTCTCAGCGGTTTAGCGTCTGCCTTTGGCCCAGGGCACGGTCCTGGGGTCCCGGGATCGAGTCCCACATCCGGCTCCCGGCATGGGCCTGCTTCTCCCTCCTCCTGTGTGTCTGCCTCTCTCTGTCTCTATGTCTATCATAAATAAATAAATCTTTAAAAAAAAATCTTAAAAAAAAAACAAACACGACTACAGAACAAAGATTATTTCTCTGCCCCATCACAATCCTGATGTAGACTATGCTGTCAGTGAAGGAGGCCTGTTTCCTTACGATCATTCAGGAACCCTGGTTCTTTCCAAGTTGTTGCTCTGCCAACCACCTCACGATCCTCTCAAACTGAATCCAACCCCCCCCCCCAACATCCAGAGTTTAGCCACGTGTGAGAGGGAAACATATCCATGGTCTTAAGGCCCAAGCTGAAGAGTGACATCATGGTTTCTGCTCACATTTCACTTGCAAGAATTTTGTCACATGGTCACATAACCCCTGACTGCAGGGGACGCCGGGGACGGAGTCCTCAGCCACGAATCCAGAGAGGAGGGGAGAGAGAGCCAATGCTCAAATCCACTTCTTTGGATACTGATTGTGTCTAGTGGCAAGTTATGGAAACTCTTTCTACTCCTCTAGCTCATTCATTGAACCGGCTCTCTTTCATCAGGCGCTCTCTCATCCTGTGAGTATTTCTTGAGCACCTACTATGGGCCAGACTCTGTCTTAGGTCCAGGGGACGAAGCTTCGAACAAGACAGACCACGGCCCTTTCACTCTGAAGCAGATTCACCAGAAAGTTAATGAGGAGCCTTCCAAGGACTTTTTCTTCTCATTCCAAATCAATATTGTCATGCTGAACTGCATCTTCTCCTTTTAATCATTTTTCTAAACAAGGACCTCGGTCTTATATGCTCTTTAGGCCTCACAAAATTTAGATCCTCCGTGCTGCTCTCTAACATCTTAGTTGGAAGAAAGAAAGTAAAGAGTAACCAAGTAAACATAGACAACATTAGATGGTGATGAGTGCTTTGACGTAAAACTAAAGTCAGGGCAAGGCTACTATATTCCGGGAGATGAGAGACCCTTTCTGGCGGGGTGTCACAGGAGCAGCAATTGAATGGGGGGAGTTGTTCTTACTTTTTACAAAAGACTAGTGTGATTCACAGATCTCTGTGTATGCTGCTGATTATTTTTTAGAATTTATTTCTGGTAGTGGAGTTGACGAGTCAGAGGGACAAATGTTCTTCAGGTTCTTGAAACCACATGCTGAAACCTCTCCCTCTTTTTTTTTTTTAAGTTTTATTTATTTGACAGAGAGAGAGCACATGTAGGCAGGGGAGAGGGAGAAGCAGGCTCCCCGCTGAGCAGAGAGCCCAACTTGGGGCTCGATCCCAGGACCCTGAGATCACGACCTAAGCCGCAGGCAGATGCTCAACTGACTGAGCCACCCAGGAAACCCCAAACCTCTCTTTTTATTGGGATTTCTCATTAGGATTATAAAGGAAACAACAATAAAGACCCAGATTTTTGAGACATTTTAAATATCATTTTTTCAGAGCTTAGATACAACTCCAGACTTTTAAGGATTGCTTGTATCTATACTGTCTGGGCTTCTCCACGTCTTAGGTCCTAACCAGCCTTTTTTTTTTTTTTTTTTTTTTTGTTTTTTACCTCTCAAATCAAATGCCTACATGCAATTCCTTACCCTACAACTATTTCTTAAGTCCCAAAACTTCAAGGTGAGAAGGAACCTGGGTGTTGGTGAGTCCATTCCAGAGATATTACTGACTCGCCGTAAGACTCACTGTGAGTTTATGGATCAAGCTAAGACAGAGCTTCAATCTCTCAATTCCTCTGCCTGTCATCAAAACCAGCGACAGATGAAACGGGCCTGCCGTGCTTTGTGACAACAGAACTCAAAGCAGAAGTTTTTAAATATTAAATAAACACTCATGGATAGGGGCAGGCCAGATTTACCTACTTTGTAGGTGGTTGGGAGCATTCCCTGAGAACTCAAACGTCAAGCGTGTAGAACAGCGCTGGAACAGTGTAAGAGACGTTTAGACGTTAGCAGTGGATACTACTTTGGTGGCAGAGCAAGGGGAAATGTCCCAAGACCAGATGTGGGCCCCGTGGGAAAGGGAGCAGGTGTGGGGCAGCATGGGGTGGTCCTGGGGCCTGTGGGCATGAACAGAAGAGCTCGGCAGAAAGGGGCTGGCCATCATGCCTCCGGAATCCCAGGAGCTGGGGAAGGAGTCACATGAGACCACCCAGACGGATAGAGACCTTCAGCCTGGGTCAAGGGAACCGCAGGAGACAGGGGGCCCAGCTGGAGGCCGCTGCGGAGCCCGTGACAGAGCCAGCTTTAATCATCTGCCAGGCCACCCCACAGAGGCCAGCTGCCGGCCCAAAGGGCTGAGGCCACCCAGCCACGTGAGAACTATCTTATTCCCTTACCTCTCCCCTTTCTGGGCTTGGTTCCAAGCATGGAGGGAACAGCAGCTAGCAAGGGGGAGGAGGTGAGTAGAGGGAGAGGCGAGGAAAGAGACCATGCCCCCTTTCCCAGGGCAGGCTTCCAGGGTGACGCAGGTCTGAGCCAAGGGAGAAGAAAAAGATTTCAGGCTAAATCAGTTTCAGGGCTTTAACCATTACCTGGGACTTGGAATGTTAAGGTCTGACATGAGGCTACTTTTTTGCAACCCAAAGGGTTTTTGTACTGTCTGAACATGACAGTGAGTTCATCGGCTTGCCCAAGTCAGCATCAGAGGAAGAAGGATTTTGCTGCCATCAAATCAAATTTAAGGAGACATTGAGGGACCCCACGAAACTTGGATCAGCCCCTACTGCTCTTGGGGGCAAATAGATGATAGACAGATGCGGGGGGGTGCGTGGAGAGAGAGTTGCATTTTGTTCACGATCCCTGTTTCATGCTTTTCCAATGAGCCAGTAATACACGATTTTAATTTGATGGTCATTCTGGCTGCCTCACACACGTGCAATGTTATTTCCTAAATCATCACTTTCTGCTAACTGTAACAAGACCACTACCAAGACCACTGTATTCCACTGTAGGGCACTCACTCATGAGTTAAAAGTAACTTTTGGACTTCCTTTTAAACCTCACCTTCCTGATTGCACACGTGAGAGTTTTAGCTTCCGTAAGCCTTTCACTTACTGAAACCTCAGGGAGATAATGGGGCTGATATTACTCTGAACACTGCTTGAGCTCAGAATCACAGTCACCGACTCCTAATGTCTCCAGCCACAGAGTCCCGTACGGTGTTCCCATGTTCCTTAAGGCCTTCCCCATCAGTCTCTACTGACAGATTACAGGTAGTCAGTTCATTGATTCATCATTTATCAGATTGGGTACCCCCTTTATGCCAATCACGCTGTGGGGTGCTGGAGGTACAAAACTGATAGCTGAACAACACACACTCCCTGCCCCCGAGGCACACACCTTCTACTATTCCATGATTCAATGGATACTAAATTATCGGGATGACAGGTGATAGGGACGCTGTTGGCATTATATAGCAGGTGCAGTGGGAGCACAGGAGGGAGTAATTAACTCTGATTGGTAATGGATCGGATCAGTTTTGCAGAAGAGAGGACCACGGGGCTGGAAGGATCAGTTTAGACTTTCCCAGGGGGTGGAAGCGCGATAGGCAGGCAGAGGAAACAGCTTGCACAGAGGCACTGCGGGAGTCGGGATGGCCCACGTCATGCCATGATAACACAACGACCCTGAAGTCCTAGGAGCTAAATAAGCTAAGATCTCTTTTTCACGCAAATTGCATGTCCATGCAGGTGAGCTGGTTAGGGTGTGGTAGATGGAGCAATAGGCAAGGCTCTGCTCTGCACAGTCCCTTGATCAAAGCTAGCAGAGTCCGTACACTCCTATAGCTGTGCCATCCAGAACAGGTGGCTTCCAAGTTGGCACTACAGGACACAAAAAACTGGAAGGTAACACACTGGAGGCCAATTCCTCAGCGCAGAGGTGAGATGTATAATTTCCGCTCCCACTGCATTGGCCAGAACTAGTCCCCTATGTTACCAGGTGGTAAAATGTACAGGGACACCCAGCTTTTCTAGGCGGATAGTCAATGTCTCTGCTACAAGCACAAAGGCAGGAAGCCATTTCCCAGGTTCAGGAAACTAAAGAGTTCAAAATGATTAGAGAAGAGAGTACAGGGAGGCAGTAACAAAAGTTGATGGTATCTTGTGTGCCATACATAGGAGTTTGGGCCACTGTATGTGCCAAGCAAAGCTTTCGAAGAGTTTTAAAACATAGTAGTGTGGTCATATTTGTGTGTGTTTTTTTTTTTTTTGAAGATTTTATTTATTTATTTGAGATAGTGCACAAGTAGAGGGCAGAGGGAGAGGAAGAAACAGGCTTCCTGATGAGCAGGGAGCCTTACATGGGCCTGGTCCCAGGACTCTGGGATCATGACCTGAGTCAAAGGCAGATGCTTAACTGACTGAGCCATCCAAGGACCCCATATTTGTGTTTTAAGTGCATTCCTCATGCAGCAGCCTAGGGGATGAATTAAAAAGGGATTGAAATAGGAGATGGAAAGACCACTTTGATTCCTACGTTGTCCAGGTTAAAGATGAAGGAGGAACTAAAATAGGGTCATTGGGAATGAATACGAGAAAGAGTAAAGAGACAGTCAGTAGAACTAAATGACTAATTAGATATGGAAGAAGGAGAAAATAGGATGACTTTCTATTCTGCTCTAGATGCCACTAATGAAGTGGCACCAATTAATAGGGAATACAAAAGGATGAGAGGGCTTGAGGGAAAGACGCCGATGGCAATTTGGGATCTGAGTGTGAGTCACCTAATGGGCTTATTAGGAGCTGAACTACATCCCTCAGAAAGATATGTTCAGGTTAAAATCCCCAAGAGCTCAGAACATGATCTTATTTAGAACTAAGGTAGGTGCAGATCTAGTAAGTTAAGATTAGGATATGGTCACCTGGCATAGAGTGGAATAGTCTAGTGTGACTGGTGTCCTCATAAGAAGACAGCCATGTGACAACAGAAGCAGAGGTTGGAGTGATGCACCTACAAGTCAAGAAATACCAAACATTAGAACCTAGAAGAGACAAGGAAGGCTTCTCCTCTATATGTCGCAGAGGGAGGACGGCCATGCCGACACTTTGATTTTTGACTTCTGGCCTCCAGAACTGTGAGACTACAAACTTCTCTTGTTTTGAGTGGTTCATGGTACTTTGGTACTTTGATGGTACTTTGTTGCAGCAGTCCTAAGAAACGGATATGGGCATCCAGGTGGAGCTGCCCAGCTGAAAGTATGGGTGAGCTCAGACCAGGCTTCCTCTAAAAACCCAACAAGGGATCACTGAGGAACACAGAGCAGGCTGGGACACATGCTGGAGGAGATTTATTTCATGGGGGGCCAGGTCGGGAGGAGGAAAGGGGACCAGACAAGGGAAGTAGGATAATGAAGATGACATTTGCAGAGGGCTTTGGAGACTAAGACTTTTTCTGGTCTAGCTGATGACAAAAATCCCAGGAGCTAAGTCTACATAGTTGGCAAGTATGTGACAACGTTAATTGAGCACCTTTGCATCAGGCTCCCTGCTAGGCACTGAGATTATGATGGAGAGGGAGCCGGCAAAGTCCCGATTCCCATGCAGTTACAATCTATTGGGGACACAGACCAATGCCTGTCGATATCAAATGACCACCCAGAAAAATATACAGGCCCTCACTCTGACAAGTGATATGAAAGGACATTACTAAGCATACAGAGAACATATTTCAAGGAAGTTGTTCAAGCCTGGAGGCTGTGAAAGGCTTTTTGAGGAAGCGAGGTTTGAGCTGAGATCTGAAGTAAAGGAGTTAATTTTAGGTGAAGAGGGAAAGGGAGGGGACAGTCCAGGCAAAGGATCTGGAGCAGGAGGGGAGGCTCGTGCAGATTTGAGGATCTGAAAGACAGCCAGGGTCACTGCAGCTCAGGAAGGAGGAGGAGCTGGCCCTGGGAACAGGCAGCAGCCACGGCTTGCAGGCTCTCAAACGGCTTAGTCCTCACCCGTGAGCCGTGGATGGAAGGGGAAACACCAGTCAATGACTCTCAGTAGGATTCAGGGAGGCAAGATTAAAGTTGTATTTATTTTATTTGTAAATGTATTTATTTATTTGAGAGAGAGAAAGTGCATGCCCACAAGCTGGGAGAGGGGCAGAGGGGAGGAATCTCAAGCAGATTCCCATGAAGCTCAAAGCCCAACCCTGAGCCTGATGTGGGGCTCGATCTCAGAACCCTGAGATCATGACCTGAGATCATGACCCTGATCAAGAGTTGGATGCTTAACCAACTGAGCTACCCAGGTGCTCCCTTTTTAAAAAAAATTTTTTTATGATTTATTTATTTGAGAGAGAGAGAGAGAGCACAAGGGGGAAGGGAGGAGGGAGAGGGAGAGAATCTCAAGCGGACTCTGCACTGAGCACAGACCCCAACAAGGATCTCCATCTCAGGACCTTGAGATCAAGACTGTGATATCATTACCTGAGCCAAAACCTGAGAGTCAGAACCTTAACCAACTGTGCCACCCAGGCGCACCCCCTCTCCCCTTGCCTTTTTTTATTTTAAAGATCACTTTGATGAGATTGGTTGCAGAAAGTCGAGAATGGAAGCTTCTGGCTGGCCCAGTCAGAAGAGCGACTCTTGATCTCAGGGTCGTGAGTTCGAGCCCCATGCTGGGGGTAGAGATTATTTTAAAACAAATTATTTAATAAACTTTTAAAAATATCAAAGAAAAAAACAATGGAAGCAAACAGAACTATTAAACTATCGCACTAGTCCAGCTCAGAGAGCATGTCGGCTTGAACAAGGTGATAGCAGCGGAAACAACAGATTTAAGAAGTATTTTTCTAGGCACTCAGTGAAGGGGAAAATGAATGAATGAATGAAATCAGCTGCCTGCATCTACAGCTATTCCATGCTCTTCTCTATCTTCAGGTTTTAAAATACTGTCTCTCTAAAAAGTGACATTGATGCCTGAGCACAAAACATCTTGACATCTGATAATAAAGACTTCATGTATGAAGAAGAGGAAGTTAGATGGTGTTCCGAGGAGATGATGGTACTCATCTGGTCGTGAAAGGGCGGCCCATAGAAGAAAGAACTAGAGGTTTGACCCCCAAAGACTCAGATCAGATTGGTCCCAAGACAAGGATCTATCTGAAGAACCTGCAGCACCTGCCAGCCACTAAGCTTTCTCTCACCCGATGTTCCCTAAGGAGCATGACCCACAGGTGCCATGTACTGAGGGAACATACCGTACAAGTGGAGCTCTCCCAAAGCACCCTGCAACACAGTGTTATCCCCCAGAAAGGGCTAATGCTTCTGTAGGTAGCTTTTCCTCCTCTGTTGCACCTGCCCTTTAGACACAGGGATGAGAATGAAGTCCAGACTGTGGCCTTTGCATTACACAGGAGGGCGTGCTTCTTCCCGGGGACACGGCACATACCTGAAGTTCTCCTGAGCATCGGATTTCTTCTAGCTCCTGAAGGAGGCTAAGCTGTAGTCCCACGTGCCAAGAGACTTGGCCCACTCTTGAAATTTGGGATGTGTTAAGTTCAACTTGTTCCCTCAGTTGGTATCTAATTAGGTGGAAGAGGCTGCGCTAGGTGGGTTCTTGAGTTCATTTTCCTTTTCCATCGTGCCAATGAACGACGGAATTCAAAGGAACGAAAGGCAGCCAACCATCTTTGAATACCCATGGAGGCTCACAGCTGATGGGATCTGAGGAATATTGGGCAATTGCTTTGAATCTTATCTCCTTATTCTTGTTCAATGGATGCTGGGACGGACTCCGTGGAAACAAAAAAACAGACTCTTAACTATAGAGAACGAGCTAGTGGTGGCCAGAGGGGAGGCAGGTGAGGGGATGGATGAAGTAGGTAAAGGAGATTAAGAGTACATTTATCACAATGAGCACTGAGTAAGATGTAGAATTGTTGAATTATTCTGTTGTACCCCAGAAACTAATATACCACTGTATGTTAATTATACCTGAATTGGAAAATAATCAATGTTTTCACCCTAATTAACCACACAAGGGCTACTTATGAAGTGTTACAAATGATTCAATATTATTTAATAATGACATCATATTCACATTTATGCCCAAATTCCAATGATGCCTGAGCTCCCCTTGCCAAATAGAAGGACCTGAGCCTCCCTTTGAAATCTCGTTATTTCCGGGCAATTGCCAAGGGCTGTCAGCATCTTGGCCACAAGAAACACAGAGTTCTCCACTGGTTTTTTCTGCAGTAAGTCATCATTGTTGGAGTCCACCAAATAGACCCTTAGAGAAACCTTCCACTGCTGACAGTGTCGAGACTGCCCCCCAACCCTGTGCTACAGCTTGTCACTTGGGTGCTGAGGCCTATGCCTAGAGTCTCATAAAGTCTTTCATGAAGACACTTCCTGTGGGCGATGGTCCTCACCCATCTCCGTGGAGAAAACTCCAACCTGCTTCCAAAGAGGGTGGAGGACAAGGGCCATAACATCCTTCCTTGTCATCCCTCTTCTGTCTGCAGGACCCCGTGCACGACCCCGGTCCATCTCCCCTGCTTCAGTCACACAGGCCCCAGGCACATCCACAGATATCCAAAGAACTCCTTCCACTAACTACATCAGAGCCTTATTCCCAGCCTGCTCAGATGCACACATGTGCACACACACACACACACACACAAATTAATATATGTGTAGGAAAGGAACCAAAAGGTCACACATCAAGGAGTTGTCATAACAACAATGTGGAGAGTGTTTGGCTGTTCCTCATTTTTGTCTGCTGACACACCCACTTACTTTGCTTTTTTAGTCATTATTTTATCTTGTGATGCTTTTTTAAATTATGCATTAATATACATTTTACATTTTATTATCTAATGCTCTCATTTTTAACAATCACTTAGGATATTAACATTTGGCTGATAACTGGAAACCCTCCAGTTTACCTCTGGTCTTCCTATAAGTGGCTTTCGAGCCTTCAGGAACTGTTCTTTGAGGGTTATCTGGCTCTGTGTCCCAACCTAATACGGAAGCTGGGGAAAGCTGGCATCTGTGAGCCCTCCCTGGGTGCCAGGCGCTGTGCCAAGTGCTTTCCATGCATTGTACCAGGCCACCCTCCCAGGAACTCCGGGCGGGCATGTAATCCCCACTACCCTGACAGGACACAGCTCTTTAGAGCTCACACAAACCACAGGGTGGATGCCGGAATGCATGGTGCAGAGACCCCAATTCTACAGGAGACAAGAGACCTAGAACTTTCCAGGGGGTGTCTGTTTAGGGCACCAGTTTGGGGGCTTCCTGAGGCACTGGCCAGCTGAATCTCCCTCTCTCAGGGAAACCGTTGCCTCACCCCCCAATTCCTGCATCCTGGAAGCAACAGAGAAGGGCTGGGTGCCCTGTGGAACCTCGCCCACCCCCACCCACAGGCCCTCGCAGGAAGTCGGCCAGCCCACTTCAGAGCCGCTCTGGCCCTACCACGCCCGCCCCACCCAACCTCCTGTAAGAGCTTAAGTCAACAGGCGCAGAGAATCCGCCGGCCACCTTGGGATGGGGAAAGGAAAAACCCCAGCAGCTGCCGCCTAGTTGGCCTTCGACGCAGGGAGAGGCTTCCAAGCACAGAAATGAATTAAATAAGCTTTTTTTTTCCCTTCAGGGTGGAGTGCCAGCTCCAGGGCTCCACCCGAGTCACACCCTAGCCGGGCTATTTATAAGATCTAAATGCCAGATGGAACCTGCCAGGGTGGAACAGAAAACAGAAGGCTGGACCAGAGGCACAGGCCTGAGAGCCCCGTGGGGAGCAGAGCCTGAGTAGAGGCGCCCAGAAGGCAGGGGGAGGGCAGGGGGAAGCGCAGGGGGAGGGCAGGGGGAGGGCAGGGGGAAGCGCAGGGGGAGGGCAGGGGGAGGGCAGGGGGAACCAGTGCCTCCGCTCACCCTCTCGCCCAACCCAAGCCACACTTGCCCCAGCCAGCGGGGAACTCGAGTGCAGCTGTTGGAGGCTTCTCCTACATTCCACAGCCTGGGGCACAGGGCTGGGTGCTGGGCAGGGACTCCGGGCTGTACCTGTTGGATCAGGAGCAGCCGGCAGAGTCCAGGAAAGCTGGCCTGGGCCGGCAGCCAGCTGCAGGCCGGGGTGTGGGGCCCGGGTGGAGAGAGGCAGGGGTGGAGGGGCCGGGGTGGGGCCCAGGTCCAAGCAGAGGCTGGAGCACCGTAGAGCACGGTGGTTCAGAGTGCAGAAGCAGGGCCGTGGGGGCAAATCTTGGCTTCTCCTCTTACCTGGTGAGACCTCAGGTTATTAACCCCTGGAGGACTCCGCTTCCTTATTTACGAAACACGCTCAGTAATTCAATGAACTGAGCAGGGTTTTGGGGAACACTGGCCAGTAAGGGCTTAGGATAGTTCCTCAGCATTGAAACAGCAGCTGTGACTCTTGGACTTTGTGCCCAGATGCAAAAATGCCTCTGTGCTGTCTGTGCTGGCCACTGTCTGGACCAGAGACTTGCAGGGCAAGCACAGGTCCCTCTCCTCCTGCAGGGCCCAGGGGCTTGGAGATGGACCCCATCACAGCTGGCCAGCTGCAGGGCACACACGGAGAGGCTGGCCTGAGCTTACATCATCTGAAACAGGCACCTGAGAAAATCCAGGTGGCGTCCTGCGGCCCCAGCCCAGCTGCTCTGCTGGGGAGTCCAAACATTTCCCTACCAAGAAAACAAAAAACAAAAAACAAAAAAAACCCTCCTCTCCTTCTCTGGTGAAACCTTGTCCCCCGCTCTGCCCTTCAAGAACTTTCCTGATCCTCAGAGCACATTGGCATTCCTTCCAGAGCTTCTAGAGTAGCCTCGTCCTCTGTAATGCAGACCCTACAGATCATTTTAAGTTTTCTAGTAGCCACGTGAATAAAAATAAAAAGAAACACACCTCAAAGTTAATTTTAACGTGTTTTATTTAGCCCAATATATCAAAAATAGTATCGTTGCACAATGTCATCAATAGAAACAGGATTAATGAGACATTTTACATTCTCTTTCTATACCGAGTATCCAGAATCTGCTGTGTAGTTTATACTTCTAGCACATTCCCATTCCCACTGCTACATTTCCAGTGCTCGGTGTGCACGTGTGGCCGGGGCACCTGGACTGCACACGGGGCGCGGGCCCGGAGCACTGGCTGGACGTGCCATGGAACTGTTCGGGGTGGTCTCCAGCTGAGGTCTTCCAGGGTGTCGGGAGAGGAGCAGGGTGCTCCTGCCAGGGAGGAAAGGCCTGCGGCCTGGGACGGAGCACGTCCAGCTTGTCTTCCGTCTTCTCCTCCCTGGCCCCTGACGGGGTGGGTATTATCGTCAGGGCGCAAATGGGTCACGGGCACTGTGAGCGGAGCCTACAAGGCCGTGGCCCCCAAGAGTCTGGAGGACACTGGGCCGCCAAGACATCTGCTCTCAGGGGACATAGTTTCTGCAGCTCCTTCCAAGTCCGTAGCTGGGGTGAGGCTCCCCGCCAAGACCAGGCTGTCACAGGTGGGGAAATCAAGGGAGCCTTCCAGGGAAGGGACCTGATGAGGGAAGAAACTGAGAAAAGAGAAGAGAATGAAAGGGGAGAATCTTCCAACCACCAGCTGTGGGAACAGCGGCAGCCTTTTCACACAGCCTCGGAAACTGGAAAAGCTGCTTTGGCTTCCAAAGTGTCTGCAACACCGTTGGGTTTGTGGCCTTCGAAGGAAGGGTCCGTGTGCCTCTGCGTATGAGAAACAGTTTCCAAACACATCACATGAAAAATATTTTCTTCTGGTGTTCCGAGGACCTGAGCTCACTGACAGCTGCTCCGACCAGTGAGCATGGGGGTAGGGCCTCCCTAACTGGTAATCTGCTGCTGTGGCAGCTGCACCCACCCCCCGCTTTAACAGGTGGTTTAACAGGATTAGGATCCCTGCCTTGTGCAGAAAATGCTAGAACTTTCTAGAAGACTGGATGCGGCCAAGGTGGGACTTTGTGGCTGCTGCCTGCTAGTCCTGAAGCCACGGAGGTGACGACCCCTAGGTTCACACAGGTCCCTACTCACCTGGGACCTTCTCAAACCTTGGGTTGGCCTAGACTTCTGAAGCATTCACTCCTCCCCGTTGACTGCTCATCATGCAGACTGCCAAGCTAACTACTGGAATCTGGGGAGTAAGAAAAAAATCCCCACCTGCACGCCAGGGGAAGTTATGGGGACAATCTGAACCCAATGACCTCTTCTGGCCAACCTGGCTTCAGTGCAGCCCAGCCCCTACACACAGTTACCCCAGAACTGAGCCAATGGGCAAAGGGGTCAGGGGGTGCCCACTTGTCTGGGATACTCCTACGTCCATCCCAAAAAGACCTACACGGACACCTTGTCCCAGAAAATATAATTTCCCAGAGAAATTGCTATAGCACACTCCCTTGAAAAATAATTTGCTTTCTTCTTATCACCATAAAATCTCAAAAATTAAAATGCTGAGGAAATGAGGTTCTTCCGATAACTGGCCTCTTCTGATTAACAGGAAGCTGTTTTTATTTTAACCAGTGATGCTGAAAATCTCTGTCTCATGGACCAGTGCCTAGCCTGTTTTTAATCACACAGGACCCTGCTGGGCTACGGGGCGTTGTGAATCCAGATGGCATGGGCGGTCGATGTAGAACACATAAGCCACTGAGTCAAAGCTGGTTCCAGGCCTGCTGCTGGCATTTTGTTTCCGTTTGGTTTTAACCAGACCCTTTAGATGGACTCACTTTGTTGTAGCGCGTCTCCTTTCTCTGAAGTCAAAGCATAAAAAATTCCATTTGAGGCCTCAAGTTAACTGGGTTCCACTTGAGAAGTGGCCCTCGTTGGAGCGAAATGTCTGGCTCACATCTAGTGCCTGACCATATTTTGACGATGGGATGACTTTAGCATTCACTTGGCAAGGGCATTTCCATTTGGCTCCCCATGAAGTCACAGAAATTCTAGTTATTTCTGTAGTGTGCTATTGCCTGGTTTATTTATAAGAACCGTCCATCGGGGCTGAGCTGTTCTGTGTCTCGAGGCGCTTATATTATCACAGTTATGAAATGTTTATTTTCCTAGATCAGCTTAAGCTGATACAGCACTTTTGAGCCATTAAGAATCTTGTAAATCAAGATAGTTTAGATAGGGGATGATTTTTTCTGATGGGGGCTAAATCAGCTGCATCAATGCCTCTCCCTTGATTGGGCTCTTGCATTAAAGGAGTGTGACTATCACATGTTCCTTTGAGAAACAGTGTTGCCTAGTTAGGAAGATTTGCTGCCAGCCCACTTTGTTTCTTCTGGCTCACACCCCAGCTGGGAAGCGTAGCTTCCAGGACCTGGGGAGCTGAGGCCGCCCCAGGGAGGCAGAGGAACCAGTGAGGAGTGTTTCAGGGCCACGACTTGCACAAGAAGCCCAGAGAAAATATTCCACATTAATGAGGGGGTGAGCGGGCTCCCGAATTTAAAACCTAAACGCAAATCTACTGGAAGAGCAATCTGGCAGGGCCCGTCAACAATGGAAGATTTCACTTGCTCGGCAAAGATCTGGGAGCGTCTTCTGTGCCATGTGCTGTTCCAGGATGTAACGGTGAAGAGGACAGGCCTTGCCCTCCGCAGTCTTGCTTTCCTGTGGCAGGGACGACGGAGAAGCAGACGCAGAGGCAGCACGCTGGGGGCAGGGGAAGCAGGCCAAGGGGGGAAAGAGCGCACAGGGGCAGGCGGGGTGGGGGCTCCCTGCTGGGGTGCTCAGGGCCGGCCACCCCGAGGAGGGACAACTGAGCTGAGACCAGAATGGAGTGAGAACGAGCCAAGTGACTGGGACCAGAGCTTCCAAAAGCAAAGGGAATAGCAAACGCAAATGCCCGAGCAGGGAGTGTGCTGGCAGCCGGAGAGCGGAGACCGGGTGTGTCCAGGGAACAGCAAGTGAGGGGGAGAGGTGGGGGGAGAGGGGGAGAGGAGGAGAGGGGGAGAGGGGGAGAAGTGAGGGGAAGAGGGGGAGAGGGGGAAGACGTGGGGGGAGAGGTAGGGAGACGTGGGGGGGAGAGGGAAGACGTTGGGGGAGAGGTGTGGGAAGGAGGTGGGGGGAGAGGTTGGGGGAGATGGGGGAGAGGGGGACAGGTGAGGGGGAGGTGGGAGGGAGGGGGGGAGGGAGAGGGGGGAGAGGTGGGGGCGATGAGGGTGAGCAGGGGTGCGGTGCAGGGCGCCTTTCAGCAAACTGTCCTGGTAGCCGTCCTCTCTCCTCCCTTTTGGCAATCAGATCCGCTGCTGTCATCTCGGGGAGTGAACACGGTGCAAGAAGCCACATCTTCCAGCTCCTTGGGCAACTGGCTGTGGCTTCTCTATTGGGTTCTTGCCAGCGGGGCCGCGACTGGGAAGGATTTCTGCTACTTCTGCTGCTTGTCGGTTGGGGGCTCACGGAGGGCCAGTGCTGTCTCTCATCCCTTCCTGCTGGTGGCACCGGGGGCCGGCGCCGGGGAGCCCACACGGGCCCGTGAGGACGAGGGGCAGGCCCCAGGCAGAGGCTGGGGAAGTGGGGTGCCTGCCGGGCCTGCCACGTTAGCACCACCTGGAAACCTGTCAGAGTGCAAAGTGTGGGGCCCCAGTCCAGATCTGCTGAATTAGAAACTTCGGAGGGTGGGGCCCAGCGATCTGTGTTCAAATCCACCTCCAGGGGATTGTGATGAAGTCAGGTTCCCAAACCCCCCAGAGCGGGGTCTCTGCACATCGGCGGTGTTGGCTCTGGGGGCTGCTTTTGCAGCATCTCTGCCCTCTACCCACTAGAAGACAGCGGCACACACCTGGCCTGGCCTGGCCCCCAGGTTGTTACAACCTAAAAGGCTTCCACAAACACACACACGCGTGTTTCCTATGATATCCATTTCAATTTTTGGAAGAAGGGCTGAGAGGCTAATAGGAGCCATGGCCTTCGGGTTGCAACACGTGGGCAGAGAGGGCCTTGGAGGACTTTGCTTTCACTTTGCATGTTTCTGCTGTGTGTTTTTACCACGTGCATGTGACACAACAATCAGGTAGGAACAGGTTCTAGAAAGACCACATACTGGGAAAGTGGACACCAGGTTTCTTGACTATAATTCTGAAACCAACCCCTGTGTGGGAGGTTTTTCCACACCACCAAGCAATTCTCAGACACCAGCTGGGGGTCCTGCGGTTTAGCTCAATTTGAACACCGTCTACCTGGAGACGGTATCGGATCCCACAGGTTATGGGGCTCAGTCCTACAAGACTGTTTCCCTACCTCCTCCATCCCACTTCAGATGCTGATCACAAGTCCAGGTTGTCACAGTGCTTCTGACCCACTGGCTACAGATCAAAGTTCTCATGACCCCTTCCTTGGAGTCACTTAATTCACTAGAGCGATTCACAGAACCCGGGAACCAGTATAAGAAGTCTGCTTGCTACTGATTGATTGTAAAAGGCTATATATACCCCAGGATCAGTCAGGTGGGAGGGATGGGAAGTGTGGGGAGAGGGTGTGGAGCTCCCACGCTCTCTCTGGGCATGCCACTCTTCCAGAATCTCCATGTACTCCCCACCCAAGGAGCTCTCTGAAGCCTGTCCTTTTGGGTTTTCATAGAGGCTTCCTTTCATAGGCACGATTGATGAAATCATTGGCCATTGGTGACTGATTCAACCTGGGGAGGAGGCCTCTACCATCCTAGGAGGTCAGGGCGTAGGGACAGTAAGTGCCAACTCTCTAATCGTGTGGTTGGCTCCACAGGCAACCGGCCTCCAGTCCAAGGTGCTTTCCAAAAGTTACCTCATTAACATCACAAATGATACCTCTCTTGCTCCCATCCCTGGAGCTTCCAATGGTTTTAGGAGTTCTGCACCAGGAACTGGGATAGAGAACAAATATGTCTATTTCTTATTATAAATAATATCACGTCTACTCTAGGACTGAGTGTCCTTAACACACACTAGCATGTGTTTAATCTCCAAGAGGAACAAAATCCAAAACGGTGTGCCCCAGAACACTCGGGGTCACAGCTTCCTGGAGCCCTTCAAGGCCAGGTCACAGTTAAAAGTGGCTGAGTCTGGCCATAGCCACAGAAAAATCGGTTCTGGACATTTTGCTGGAATGAGACTGCTCCTTCCACATTTGGTTGAGAAATGCACCTTGAGACATGACACTTCAGGCAACTTTTGACTGGCTCCAGGCAATTTACTCTCAAAAAAAGCCCTGGGCGTTGGGGGCGGGGTGTCTCGGGTTTGTATCTCCCCTTGTGGATGAACTACCTGCAAGTTCTCCAGGAGCTGGAGGAGGGGAAGTGTTTGTTCCACTGTCCAAGACATATATTCACCCTCTGCACCCTGTTCCCCCCACGTGGCCCCCAAGAGGGGTGTTCTGGTGTTCCCCGGAACAGGGCCAGCTGTCTACCTTGCAGGGACCCTCCTGACCTTTTTGGCCTTGATCTGTTTCCTCCAATGTGTTGAGGCAGATTTTTCTTTTCCCCCTCACCTGCCCCTTTTCAGAGAATGGGAAGGGAGGAGGGAGGGGGATTTAAAATTTAAATCCTGGTGGTCAGGTATTCTTAATCTTCTTTACTATTTACCCAAAAGCTCCTTGGGCACAGCACACCTAGTGACCTGCTAAAAACACTGGAAGCTAACCAAACCCACCCTTCAACCCTTGGTAACCAACCAAAAAGGACATCACTCCATGGCTGCAGTAGATCAAATCCTAACTGTGCCTTCCCTCATCAGAAGAGTTCATACTCATCGAAGGGGCTCATAACAGTGCCTGCCATGTGACTGCTGTTTTTTAGCTACACTCAACATTTCTCGCTTTTTTTTTTAAAGATTTTATTTATTCATGAGACACACACACACACACACACACACACACACACACACACACAGAGGCAGAGACACAGGCAGAGGGAGAAGCAGGCTCCCTGTGGGAAGCCCAATTCGGGACTCGATCCCAGGATCCCAAGATCATGCCCTAAGCCACCCAGGCGTTCCCATTTCTCACTCTTTGACAGTCTCTGGAATTACTTAGATCTTCAATGAATGGATTTATTCCGTGAATGAGGTACAAAGAAGCAAGTGGCACAACCCACAAAGAATGAAAGGTCTTCATAGCAATGAGAAAGTGAGAATAAAAGATCACTAATAAACAGATAAAGATAATAGATCACAAATAAGGAGATTCTCTCCCCAGGGTTGTTGCTAACACAAGAGTCTCCCACTTGGTATTTGGCCATTGTGATCCCCCTACACCTGCACATAAGTGGTCCTTAAACTTTAGCAGGCACCACAATTCCCCAGAAGACCTTTTAGAATGATTGCCAGCTCCACCCCCTACAGTTTCTGAATTAGTAGACTGGAGGAGAGCCAGCGACTTTATATTTTTACCAAGTTTTCAGATGATGCCAACACTGTTGGTCCGGGGTTTGCACTCCGGGACCCACTGCCCTACACGTGGATTTAGAACCTGACATTTAAAAGGGCATTTTGCTCAAATTGGGTCATGGGTCCAGCTTGTCAACATCAATCAAGGCCTGTCAGGTCATTCACTGCATTTGCTTTGCGGCACCCATGCATCTGAGAGGTATGCGCCCCAGGTCCTTCTATAGGTCACTGATACAAACGTGGACGGGGCTGAGGACAAAATCCAGCTCAGATGATAAAACCCCTAGCTTTTAGGTTCCCTTCAAGCCATATAATTACAGTAGTAGTTCTTAATCTTGGTTAAACTTTAAAATCAGAGGGGAGCTGAAAAAACAAAAACTAAACAAAACACAACACGCAGGCCCCACTCCAGGGAGACTGAGTTTATCAGCCTGGACAACCCACAGGCACTGGAACTTGAAAAAAAAAAGTCTCTCTGGTGCCTGGGGGGCTCAGTCGGTTAAGGGGGCTGCTTTCTGCTCAAGTTGTGATCCAGGGGTCCTGGAATCGAGTCCCATGTTGGGTTCCTTGGTTTGAGGGGAGTCTGTTTCTGCCCCTGCCCTACTTGTTTTCTCTTTCTCTCAAATAAATAAAAATCTTACAAAAAAAAAAAAAAATCTCTCTAGGTAATTCCAAAGTGTAACTGGGGCTGAGAACTACCATCTAGAGGTCTTGCTGGTTCCATCTGTTGAATCAGCCCAGCTAAAGTGTCCTCTGTTTCCATGTACCTTTAACTGATTTAAGCTTTAATAAGTTAAATAAGCTTTAACTTATTTAAATTACTGATCTGTGTTGTTACAAGCTTTGCTGACATCAAGCTATGTTTTCCTACAGCTTTCCATCTTCTTTTTGGTCATCACACTTTCAGAAACATAAAATTATATTGGCCTCATATGATACAGTCCTAGGGAATCATACTAGTTTTAAAGATCACCTTTTAAATAGGATTGTAGTCTCTTGAAGAATTTTGCCTGGGGCCAATATCAAGCCCACAGAATTGGATACATTTCGTTTATGTAATCATAATGTAATAATAGCTAACATTTATCGCTTAACGTCTCAGTGACAGTGCTCAGGGCTCTTTATAAATATTCAAATAATCCTACAAAATGGCTATTGTTATTATTTCTATTTTTAAGACTCAGAATCAGGGTTGGATCCCGGCTGACTCAAGAGCCTGTGCTTTTAACCACTAGAAGCTGCTTCTATTTATATTCACCAGGCTCCATCTTGTTCCTCAAATGTTTTACGGTGACTTTCAAAGATATTAAAAATATGAGAAAGCATGAAATAATTGTAGTTAAAGTACGACCAGCAAAGGTCAAAATGAATCACGGGTCAGAACAAATGCTTACGGCATTTGCTAACTGAAGGGTCACCGGTTTGGCTTTGAGTGTTCTGGAAATGTCAATGCAATGTTCAATGGCACAGCTGACATTGGATTAATTAAACACAAACATGGTTCAGGAGAAGTACCCGAGAGGCCCTGAAGAAGATGCTGAAGATTCCAGGAATGTCTGCAAGAATATTCTCATGATCCACACAGACAGGAGCCTCACGGGTCTCAACAAACCATCATTTACATTGTCCACTTCCTCCCTTAAAAAAAAAAAAAAAAGGGAATTTTGGCTAACTTTATAATTCTTCCAAAATTTCTACATTACTGTTTGCAGTACCTCTCCCACCATTCTCAACCCATTCCAGGAGAATATTCACAGTAATCAAGGATTCTTTACCCATATTTCCTCCATAACCCAGATTGTGATGTGAGCAGTCAGGATTTGCTTTTTGGAGTTTCAGAGTCTTTTGACTCACCTTCCGTTTTGGATTCTCAGGCCCTGAAGTCACACCTAACTCTAAGGGATGTTCCCTCCCTGCTAGTTTCCCCCTGCGGATCGTCCCCACGTGGAGCTGAGAGGGCCATGTGTGCAAGCTGTGAGATGTGCAGTGAGACCAGCACAGACAGAAACAGCGAGGTCACTCCCAGCCGGGGCCCATCACAATGTCATTTCACCGACTCCTTCCTCCTTGTAGCTCCATGCAAAGTTGAGAACAGCAGATTCCCTTGGGTCAGTTGAAATAGTCGGGGGATCATTTATATTTACGGGACTATACAGCAAGGGGAGTTTTACCTTAAAAATATTGGTTATTTCCTTGCCATCTGAAAAAGATGTAGTGTTAAAAGTGCATCAAAAACAATTTTTTAAAAGATTTATTTGAGAGAGAGCAGAGGGACAAGCAGACTCCCAGCTCAGCGGGGCTCAATCCCAGGACCCTGGGATCATGACCTGAGCCAAAGGAAGACACTTAACCGACTGAGCCACCCAGGTGTCCCTGCATTGGGATTTTTAAAAAGGGTTCTCTTGGTACAGGACTCAAGGTTGGCATCGAATCAGACATCATTTGGAAAGCACTCTTCCAACATCAAGCTGGCCAGAACACCCTCACCCAACGCCTCCTCAGCTCCTTCCTTTTCTTATCCCTGGGCTCTCACCTTGAATACCAGGTCCTCAGCTGAGCCTTCGCTGACCACTCAGTAGGCAGGCCCCATGCTGTGATTGATTTCAGTGACCTATCCCCCCTGCTAAACAAAAGCTCAGTGACAGCAGACAGTTACCTGGTAGTCCCAGGACCTCCATCAGGGCTTGGTTCAGAGCAGGGGGCACCACAACCATTTGCTGGGAAGAGTGCAAGCAGGCAGGCAAGCAAGCAGGGTATCAGAGGCTGCAGAATTAGAGCCCAAGATGAGGGCCGGGCTGGTTCTTCACTATGGGGAGACAGCAGGGGATAGTGGTCTTAGGAATGATCACAGCACATATGGGAGAAAGGGAAGGATCCTGAGTGAAAGAGTTCACTTCGTCCTTTCTAATAACCCAGCCATTTAGATGATTTGAGCATCTCAAGTTTAGGAGTAAAGTGATCGCCGTGTACCTCAAAGGAAGGAAAATGGGATTATGCCATGCTTGGTAGGAAGGCAGGAAGGCCTGAAGTGGGCAGAAATTTGATGTCATTAAATGGACACCCCTGCTTCCCCTCCCACCTCAAGCAAGCTTGCCTCTACTTCCCTAATGTGCTACTTCATCTCTGGACTCCTCAAGATGGGACCCAGGATGTCACC
This sequence comes from Canis lupus dingo, assembly GCF_003254725.2. NCBI lineage: Eukaryota > Metazoa > Chordata > Mammalia > Carnivora > Canidae > Canis > Canis lupus. The sequence continues at coordinate 74,203,788 of NC_064245.1, forward strand.
CTGCAGGGGGCTGACAGCCACAGCCAGAGTCTAACAGTAGCCAGTCAGCTTTTCCTACAGTTGGGAGAAATGAGAAACACAGAATTTTAGAAAGAAGAAATGTCTAGAGGAACAGTAAGAAGACACCCCAAATTGGCCTAGATCTGCACATGGGATAAGATAAAAACACTGACTGGCTCAGTTGGGGGAGCACGCGCCTCTTAATCTTGGGGAATAAGACAAAAACAAAGGCAGGACTTAGCCAGAAGGCTGAGGCACAGCAGCTGGGTCTGACTGGGAGAAGCAATGTGACAAATGTGGTCCCCTTCCCCGTCAGATGGCCCAGGCTATCTCCGAGGTTCCGAGCGAAGGACACTGCAGCAATAAAGTGCAGTGAATCACAGGCACTATTTTTAATGTCTAGCTCCTTCCTGCTCCTCTCCGGGCCCTCTGCACCCACCCACCACCCCACCCCCAACTCTGGGGGGGCAGTGAGACCCCCTGTCTACAGCAGGCATGGGGCAGCTGAGTGGGCAGCCACATAGCCACACACTAGAACCTACTCCACCCCCTGCCCCATCACAGTCAGAGCCCGAGACAAGACTAAGCGAAGTCCTATGGAAAGAAGGGCTTTTCAGAAAAGGATATTTGGAAGTGTTGCTGTGCTTAGGTCATCTCTTGGCCAAAAAACATGTAAACATTGCTCCAACAGTCTTGGAGATGCTTTCATAACTTGCTCAAAACTTTCCAAGTGAAGAGTTTGAGGGCTTTAAGGTCCTTGGTTGAAAAAAAAAACAAAAAACATAAAACCCTAATGTGTTTCGATTAGTTTGCATTAGTCTGACAGGAGGGAAGATGGAAATTTACTAGCTGGAGTTCAGTAAACACCTGTGCGTAATTGGTGAATAAAAGTGAATTAATGACCAGCAGTGCCCTTCCTCCCTTTAGAATTTGGAAGGCATCTTTTTCCAGCCTTAAATCCAACGAGGCTGAACTTGGGAACTGACATCTGAATTATTGTGTCACAGTCTTAAAATTGTATTTTAAATGATCAGGTGTTTGTTGTTCCCCTTAGAAACACGGGAGGGGGTGCCTGGGTGGCTCGATCCATTAAGCATCTGACATCAGCTCAGGTCATGATCTCAGAGTCCCGGGATCAGACTGGACTGCATGTCGGGGGCTCACGCTCAGTGGGGTCTGCTTCTCCCTCTCTCTCTGCCCTTCTCCCCATCTCATGTGTGTGCTCTCGTGCTTTCAAGTAACTAAAATCTTAAAAGAAAAAAACAACACTGGAGATCACTATTTTAATCATTAAAAATTTTTAACTATTTTGTTTCAACTCATTTAAATGTTCTACTTTATGATAAAACATACTCATGTGCAAAATGCTTTAATATGTATATAGCGGGATAAATTCAAACTTTGCTAATAAGGGTTTACAACCAAAATGGTTGGTTATTCAGTTGAGAGATACAGAGGCAGAGAAGCCCGGATACTAAGAATGTTCTTTTTCATCTTTTGTCATCAAAAGTTTCAAATTATCCAAAGAATAACCGTTGTGGTTGCTCCATAGCTTTTCCATTTCCCTATTCTTTCTAATCTTTTCCAAAGATGGCAGCAAAAAAACTTGACATAAATGGAAAGTCAGCTTCTATAAAACTAAAGGCAGGTGCCTGAGTGGGTCAGTCGGTTAAGCATCTGCCCTTTGGCTCAGGTCATGATCCTGGGGTCCTGGGATCTGCCCCACGGTGGGCTCTCTACTCAGCGGGGAGCCTGCTTCTCCCTTACCCGCCCCCCTGCTTGTGTTCTCTCTGGCTGTCTCTCAAATAAATGGATAAAAATCTTAAAAAAAAAAAAAAAAAGAAAAGAAAGAAAAAAGAATTTGCCTCTGCAAATCCTCACACAGTAACGTGAACTGGCTCTATGGATGGTTCTTTCCCTGGCTAGGTCCTACACAGGCTGTCTGACCTGTATCCACAGGCTTGTGTCGCTAGTCCTCACTGCCCAGTGCCACCTCCTAATAGCGCTCGCTCGCTGCCACCTGCTACTGATGTAGCTGGCCTCACTACTGCTACTACTTGCCCTCCTGCAGAGGTGCTAAATGTAACAAGCACTTGGGTGACAATACTGGAAACAAGGTGCCAATACCTCAAATGACTTCACTGTGAGTTAGGTAATATTTACACTTTGACCCGTTGGTGTTCATGAGGCATTCATTCCCTTACCTGGGCTGAAAAAGCAAGAATCCGAAGTTTACAAGTAAAACAGACACCATCGAAGTGTGGGCATGGATTTATTGCAGAGTCAATGTCTTTTGAGTAATGGTTATAAGATGTCCAAAATTCAATATTATTAAACATTCAGTAAAATATGTGGAAAAGAAGCCCTCAGATGTTAACTCCTCTAAGTTCTGGTACAACAGCTTGGAATAGAGCCTCCTGGGGGTTGGTTGTCTTGACTTGTGAGGAGAACTGCTGTCCCCTGACACAGAGAACAGGAGAGTCCCAAATGCCGCCTGTTAGGTACTGGGGATGGCACGTTTGTCACCCCCTGGAAACGCCTGGGGAGACCTAGCATGACTTCCATTATGGAAATCCTTCCTTTCACCTCAGGCTGAAAGTGACACCTGCTGCCCAGAGAGTCACGGCAAGCCCCTGTGGACTAGAAGGGACTACGATGACAAAGGCCAGAGTGGTCCTGCTGTCAGAAAGGGACACGACGTGCCCTCGGAGCTCCTCTCTCAGCCGACAGCCCATTCTGAGGGCACTTGTGGAGAGGCGTCACCCGGGGGCCAGAGGAGGCCACGCCAGCCAGGAGTGGCTGCTTGTCGAAGGCACAGGGTTCTCGTCACCCAGAGGGATAAGAAGGGGGTCACTGTCAGGAGTTATATCCAAAACCCATTTCCTAGCTCTGAAAAACTGCGCTCAGCTGCCATATGTCTGATCGCGATTTGTGGCTGATCACATTTTTTTGAAAGTCCCAGAATCTCTGGCACCCGTTGACAATCCTGATGCACCCGCTACTTCTGCAAGGGAACGCGACTCTCTGGGGCGGCCACTCAGAGGGGCTCACAGCCGCCCTGCATCACACAGCAGCAAAAAAAAAAAAAATACACGGCTGTAGCATGACCATGAAAACCCACAGGGAGATCATCATCTCAGAGTCTGTGAATGCAGGGGGCTCGCTAGCAGCTCTGGGTTTGAGCCTAAAAACTCGTGATTGACCCGTGAAATGTTTATCTACAATGACCCCTGACTGATATTTAAGGACTAAGTAAAAAAATGAAAACTATTCTTTTTAAAAGACAAACTTCATTAAATACCCAGAAGAGAGAGAAATTCAAGATGTCCTATTGGTTATCTGGGGCTTCTGGAACGAGAACAGACGGGGGCTGGCTGCAACCCCTGCCGGTGACCCGCAGGGTGCAGGCCCACAAACCGTGTGGCAGGACGAGGGACCCACACTGGGGCCAGCGGCTTCCTCTCCAGCCCTTCCGCCTCTTGGATCCACAGGACTAATCGTCCTCTGCAAACACAGCAATACTGAAAAAGGAAACACCGTGGAAACATGAAGTGCATTTATTCACGTCCATGCCACCTACACCTACTGGGTACAGTAATCAGGACTGGAGAAGGGACAAATTGCAGCCTAAACAAAAACACTGGGACCTGGTCAGGCCCTGCGACTTGCAAGTTCTAGTCTGTGCCAGCGTGCAGGCTGGCAAGCCAGTGTCCTCCCTGAGAAGCACGCATCATGCCTTGTTCCTCCCTCTGGCATCTTCTGTCCCTCTCAGCTAAGGCCTGGCCAGTGCTGGGATGGGGCCCCGGTGTCTCCTCCGGAGCCATGCTCCGGCGAGGAGCTGTCTCCCTGCGCGGTCAGTCACCCGCGGGCCCGGGCCCTGTGAGGTCAGGCTCCAGCCCGCGCGGCTCCGCTGTCACCTGCCGCCGAAGCTCCTCCACCGTCTGCAGCAGGGCTGACCTCTCCAGCTCCAAGGCAAGGGCGGCCTGCTTCAACTTGCTTTCGCTGGTCAGAAGCTTCTCAACGGTGGCCTCCAGGCTTTGGATCCTACCGTTGGCCACCTGGAGAATAAGAGAAGGGAGTGTGAACTGCGCAGCGGGAACCCGGGGGGGCGGGGGGGCTGCTGCACATGCCACCGTCCAGCCCTGGAGACGCTGCGGAGCCCGATTTTGGCAGAGACGAGTTTATCATCAGTTCTGGCCACACAGGACGACTCCACTTCCCAGGTTCCCCCGTGGGAAGGCTGGGCCGGTCTGAGAGCCTCTGGCATTTTCCTTCCCTGCTGTGGCTACTCTGAGATGGTGGCTTCAGGGGGCACAGGGAGCCGATCCCCGTCACTGATGACGCCAGGGAGGACAGCTCTGATATGGGCCAAGGATGCTTCACGAACAAGAGCTGGAGCGTCGGGGAACAAACGACTCCCGCTGCTCCACGCCACCCAGACCTGGAGCTTTATTTACGACCGCAGCATCGCCCGGCCTAGTTGCACAGACACCCACACGCATATGTGCAGACGCGCTTCAGACCGACAGGCAAATGGTTCCCAAGGGAAGGCCCCGGCGGCGCCCGCCGTCTCGTGCACACGTCCTCTCCCTTCTCCTTAGGTGCAGAGAGGGCCACGTCAAGGGCACGGGCATCGCCCCGGCAGCACAGGTGGCCGAGCATCTGTGAAGGGGGCCACCCCCTCACCGAGACCAGCAGCACCCTCCCCCCGCCCAGTGTGCCTCCTCGGGCCCTGGCACCCGATGTCAGGTGGACAGAGCTTCCTTCCAAGGTGCTTCTGTCTAGCAACTGGCCCTCGCCCTCCTCATCTAGCCGGGCCGGCCTCCGGGCAGCCGGTGGGCTCTAGTGAGGCTGAGGGGCCTCCTGAGAAGGCCGCAGGGAGTCCGGCCTGTCCCCGAGGCCTTCCTGGCCCGTCCCTCGGCTCACGCTGCTTGGCGCCGCGCTCAGGGGGCAGCCCAGCAAGCCGCCGCTCCATCTCGCCAATCCGGTCCAGCTCTCTACATGTTCCCCTTTATTTGGGGGCAGGGAAAATGGGACTTTTTTTTTTTCCCTCTCCTTTACAAAACAAGGAAAGCAGGTTTTTGAACGAGACAACACTTGTGCCAGACAGACAACTCACGACTCAGAGTCTAGCTCTGGCTGCGCTGCTCAACACTCAAAATAGAAGGAAGAAAAGGACTGAGATCCTAAGGGTGTCTGCTTTCCGGGCAGGGGTGGTCACGCTGAGGTGCGCACCTGCAAGCGCTCCTACCCACGGGCGAGCTCTGGGACACCCCCCACCCAAAGGACCGCTCGTTCTCGAGGCCCGTGGAACTCCCTTGTGCCACGCAGCTTAGTGGTGAGCGGTACTGCACGGTCCTTTACGATTCTGCGTGAACGTCACTCTCAATGAGCCTGAAGCTCTTTCATGGAAAAAAGCACGTCTCATCCTGTGCGTGGGTCTGGCCTCCCACGGCACCTAGTTCACTGGCACTCGATGACTCACAGTGCTTCTTATAAAAAAAAAATGTACGTCCTTTATCATTTGGCACGTCTGGTAGGTCCACACAAGCGTCTTCTATGTGCTGCTGGACAAAACAGGTGGAACACTGCTCTCTGGCTGCTACGTAACACTGTGTGTTCAACGAGAAGATAACGTGGGCCCTTGGTATGTCTGACAACTCATGCGAACAGAACAAAGCTAGAAAACAGGTCAATTTTGATACTCTGGGAAAAACCCAAGATCTCTGGTTGGAAACTATTATATTTAACACCCATCCTTGGACTCTGAAAACTGTTTAAAAAAGGAAAAAGGCAAGGAGGTGTGAGTCTTATAGAACATATATAGTCTGGCTGCAAGACAGGAGTCCACGTGACTCCTGGAGGATAACCGGGGAACGACCCTCAGGCACCCACAACTGACACAGTGGAACCCCTGCCCCAACTCTCGGCCAGCAGCAGGGTCTTCTGCATCTCCGTGGCCCCGGCCCCGGCAAGGCAAGGGCTCCACATACTGGTGGGCCGGCACAGCTGCAGTCTTGAATGGCACCCCCAGAAGTGCACAGCCGCTTGATGAAAGAGAGACCATTGCCAGGAGGATGTCTGTCATGACCGGTTACTGCCTGGTGCCTTTCTTGAGGAACGGAGGGAGCTGAGCAACTCTGCACGGCTTCCTCTCCTCACGAGAGGGGTATGCGATCACAGAAGCCACGTGAAGTTATGTGCACCCTTTACATGGGCATCAGCCCAGTAAACTGAACCTTTTATTTCCGTACTATCTTCATGAGCCAAATGCTTCAAATGCAAGTCTGAGCTTTGTCAGAAATGCTCCTATCAGGTTCTATTTCAGAGACCTACTGTTTGGAAGCCACTTAAAACCACCACCTCTGCTACAGACCGTTAAAGACCAGATAAGGCTGTATGTCCTCGTGAGCCTCCCCTTTGGGGGACAGCTGAGACACCCTGGAGACGCTGTTGTACACAAGCATATTTTCAGGTGGGACATCTCAGTCTTAGAGGGAAAAAAGCTAAAATTCAGAATGTGCTTGGTAGTTAGGACTGGTCAGGGAAAGCATTTTTCTTTGTTCCTCTACAGTAAATAGCCACTAGGTCTCCTGGGATAAATCCCTGCTGGGAGGAATGCATTTTGGACAAGGGTTGATTTATTAAGCTCTCAAACGCTGGCCTTTCTCGTATCACTGCCAAGCTTGTGTCTGCAAAGCGGCAACTTTCTATGGAGAAAAATAAGAGGCTTAGGTCAGGCTAGAAAGCTTATTCTAAGGACAGCCCAGGAACACCATAAAATACGGACTTTGGGGACAAATATGTATTTGTCCTCGCAGCAACTCAAAAATTTAAATCCCCCCGAAACAATCCCTTAACATTAACAGCATTCCCACCCACTTATGGCATTTGAAAACGCAGACTATATATTACTTTATCCTATTTGATTGGTGAAGGAGCTGTGCTAAGCAGTCAGGGATTCTGTGTCATGTAGGGGAGGGAATGGGACAGAGCAGGTCAGCAGTCTGCCCGCATGACAGTGGGGTAGTGACAACCCTGGATCTGGCAAGAGCTGGGTGTCTGGACTACATCCCCAGGCTCTCCCCAACTCACCGTTCCATATGCATGGCCTGTTTGCCTTCCTACCAGATGTCCTCATGCACATTTATCCATGTTAAAACGGAAGCTGCTAGAGGGGAGAACTATGTCCCTCTTAATCTAACTTTCCTATTTGCAGTAAGGACTCACACATCATGACCATAGGTTCTGGCTTATTTTGTTAGGTAGAGCTCTGTGGGACTCCCCTCCCCAAACCCTCCTCCAGGGACCTAGCTGGTCTCGCTCACAGTAGCCCAAGCCTTTGATTCTCTGGTTATTACTCAAAGCACAATTGCTGGCGTTCAGCGAACAGTCCCCTCAGCATCCTGGACCCCCAGTTCCCCGCTGGGCTTCTCTCCTAAAAAGGGTTAAAGTGCAGGGTCAGCCGCTCAGAAAGTTCCAGGACTGTCTGACCTCAGCGGAGGATAATCTGAATGCTCCCTAATAAAAAGGACCAATTCTCCTGGGATACCTTTGATCCCAACTATAAACAGACCGGTTGGGGGCCTGAGGGGGAGAGAGGTCCCGCGGTCATGGGAAAGCCCAGGCCGCTGGTGCTCCGGTGCGCTAATGATCTCCCACGAGCAGCGGGTGCAGGAAGCAGCTTCATAAATATGCTCTACCTGCAGTTGTTCAAGCAGGTCAAGGTTCTGTTTGCGCAAGCTGCTGTTGGTCTTCTCCAACTTGTCCATTCTTTGGTTGTCACTGAGAGGAGAGGAATCGATAAGTTCTTCTTGAAGCACATGGTACTCAACTTCATAGGCTTGTAACTGTTTCGAGATATCCATCTCAAATACCTGTTATATACAGAAAAGTCGTCAGGCCCTGGAAATGAGAAAAATCACACAGCCGCGTGCGCGGCCACGCCAACGAGCATCCACCACGCACCTACGCCATGGCCCATGCCGTCGGTGATGGATAAGGAAAACTCGCATTGAAAAGGGAACAATCCTAATCGGGAAGAAAGGACAAAGGAGGCATTGAGAAATAAACCTAAGGTAGCAATGGGTCTGGGTCTCTGATACTCATTTTTCCAAAAGCCAGAGAACCTTACTTTTTCAAAGGCTTTTTATAAAAATCTATTTTTCTTATTTCAGTGCCGATTTCCTTTTTCTCCGGAAATTCTATTATGTTAGACACATCAGCCACAGGTCAAGGGGTGATGGGGGGGGGGGGGGGGACAAAACAAAACAAAAGAATCATAGCTCCATTTGCCCAGTCACCGAGTCAAAGTTTAATTATAGTTCAGTTGGGTTTTTAGAGTTACAAGAACAGCTAAGTAATGGAACTGTTTACTAAAAAACCCTCCTTTGCACATAAGATATGCAGAAATGAGCCAAAACCCAAATGTCGCCTACACAGATGAGTGAACACGAAACAATGCCTTCCTGCCCATAATAGTAACAGTGATCAAAAAACCACCCGTGTGAAAAACAGCCCCAAAGTGCACAAGTGAGTTCTTGGTGTTTGTACTTTCTCTGAGTGAGCTGGATGGAAGCGGTGCTGAAGAGGGGGTCAGGAGTGGTCACTGCCTCCCACAGGCTGTCTCTGTGGGATCACCCCATAGGCCGTGGCTCAGCACGGGAGCAAAGTCCCAGAGCGGCTCTGTGTGCGGGCCTGAGCATTCGGTCATGCTGGCACCACACACCCAAGGCCAGCATCTCAGGACACACATGGAGAGGATGCAGTTGGACCTTACGAGAGCACAAAGGAACTCTTCACTGCCTTTCCTGAAAAACTAACTCCCAACACAGTGAAAATCAATGAAAAACTCATTTTTCCCCAATGGCGCCCCATAATCACTCAAACATGGATGAACCCTATCTTCCCTGAAATCGATATTCAAGAACCACGTTTACTTTCTCACCATTCCCAACAATCTTCTCTGCCTTCAGATTAACTTTTCAGCTTCCTGCTTTTCAACTGAATTCAATGGACAAGACCAATTAGGCACAAAGGTCATTCTATGCCGAAAAGCAAATATGCATTGTCCTCGTGGTGTGTGTGCGTGTGAAAGCTTGCCGTATGGATGGGAATCTCTGCTGGCCCTCAGTGGCTGTGGGGTCAGCAGGGATTATCATCTCTGTATCACAGTCAAGCCAACTGACTCAGGACTCAAATCAGGGCTTCACTGGCCATGCCCTGAATGACCTTGAGCAAATAACTTGACTTCTCCTGGCCTCGGTTCCTGGCCCCCGACAGGGGGGTGAGAGCACCCAGCTCCCAGCATCGCCGTGGGCATTACTTGTGGAAGCTCCCAGCACACACCTGGCAAGGTGAGTAGGTGCTCACTTAGCTAAGGAAGCCGCTTCCACGCGCTTGTCATGAAACCCTCACATGCAACCTTGTGCTTCAGCAAAATTACAAAGGACGCCACATCACGGAACCTCTGAATAGCTCAAACACAGTAAAAACCACAAACATTAAAACCGAGATTGCCGTGGCGCTGGTGTACAATTATAAATACGAGGCCCAACAGATGTCATGCAGTTGCTTTTTTTCTTCCACAGAGATTTGTTTTTAAATGAGCTACTAATCTGGAAAACGTGGGAACAAAACCTGTGGCCTTTAATAGATTGATGACCTGCTAAGGTGAATGGCTCTCAGCTGTGCCCAAAGCCGCAGGCACTCTCAGGACTCCCATCCATTCCCAGGAACCATCCTGGGTCATGATCATCGCTGCTTAATTGCATCGTTATCTCCTGGCTCCTGAAACACCGAGAGCCCTTGATTTTGCAGTTGTGCCCTAGAACTGATCCCATAGCATGGCTGTACGTGGCTGGTGGAGAAAGAAGGGCCCAAGTCCTCAAATGATGCTTTTCCGAGTTGCTATCTATGCTTCCTGACCAGAATGACAAATGGCTTCATTATTCTATCTACTTGACGTGCCATAACCATGTTAATCCACTCATCATGTGCTAGATGTCTGGTTAACTTGCAAAGTATCTAACTATACATCCTCGTACATATGGCTTTTCCCATATTTTGGATTATTTCCTAAGGATACATTCCAAGAAATGGGATCACCGAGTCAAAGGGTATGAATATTTTACTGGCTTGTGATACACATCGCCAAACTGCTTCCCAAATGGGAATAATCAACGCACGATGCCATTAACAACAACATACCATCGTGCCAGGGATAGTATATATACCCTTGGCACTGGGTACTGGCCTCAATACTTTTCATTTTGTTAATCAAGTTCGTAGAGCATTATATGTCATTCAAATTATGCATGAAGCGAAGTATTTTCCCAGATATTTGTTTACTAGATGGAGCTCCTCTTTAGTGAATTGTCTATGTTCTTGGCTCATTTGCTATTGGGAGACCCAGAGTTCCTCTTTGCAGTCAGTCGTGGACACTCTGTATAATGGAACCATTAACCCTGACGTCTGCAGAACTGGCCACATACTTTCCACCTTCCCAAACTCCAGGCCCTTCCCCGACCAGTCCGTCCGTCTCAGCGGTGGACCAAGGGCTGGATAGCGGAGCAGTGTGCCCGGGTGTCAGCAACCAGGGCTACAGGGCCTGTAGTGAATTTAAAAATAAGAAACCTAACTAAAAACTGGTCTGTTTTTTATTATCACCACATGCAAGCAATTCTAAACAATACCAGTGGTAAAATATTCCTCCTCAGTGTACCCCACCCTTTTGGTATGGCACTGATTGACCTTTGAAACAAGTACTTGTTTTCTTTTTTGAAAGATTTTATTTATATATTCATGAGAGACACAGAGAGAGAGAGAGAGAGAGGCAGAGACACAGGCAGAGGGAGAAGCAGGCTCCACGCAGGGAGCCCAACGTGGGACTCGATCCTGGGTCTCTAGGATCAGGCCCTGGACTGAAGGCGACGCTAAACCGCTGAGCCACCAGGGCTGCCCAAGTCCTTGTTTTGAACAGTGCAGACCGCCAGAGTGGTGAGGGCTCCTCCCAGTGCAGAAGAGGCCGTCTCAATGCTGGGATTTGGAGGAGTGTCTTCTGAACAAAGGAACCTTGTTAAGATTCTGGTTTCTAGCCTACAAGCTCAACTAGAACAGGGAATTGTCTAGTGTGTTTTCAATGAAGCTGCCCATAGCAGAGCTTTTCAAATGTTCCAGTGTGTGTGAATCCCCAGGGGATCTTGTTAAAATGCAGATTCTGACTCAGCAGGTCTGGGGTGAGGCCCCAGATTCCGCATTTCTGACAAGTTCCTACAGGATACCAGGACAGGTGCGGGTCTGGGGCCACACTGCGAACGCAGCCCCAAGGACACTGAAAGCAGGCTCTTTGCTCTGTCTCCTGAAGTCCCCCTCCAACTCTGGCCTTCTTCCTCACACTGAACTGAGAGGCAGAGGCAGACAGCACTCACCGTGACAAGCATACCAACCTGACCTCCTTCTCTTCATTTCTGTTTATTCCCAGGGCTTCCCCCTTCTTGGGGCAGAGGACTTTTATGGCTCATATTCAACTAACAGTTAAGTCAAACTGAGGAACTGCCACAGAGACTTCAGAGGCCCTTCTCCTCCTGCCCTGGCCTCTTGTCAACTCTGGACCTGCCCTGCTGTGGCTGGCTGCTCCCAGCCTGCCCACGCTGAGCCAAAGCCACAGAGCCCTGTCCTTAGCTACCTTCTCTCCCACCCTGGACGCAGGCTGTGTCCCCGCTGCTCGAGCGGAAGGCACCCAATGAAATGGAGCCACTATCAAGAGGACCGTCCAGACTCTGCCCATTCATATACATGACCTGTCGTGTGCAATGAATGCATCTGTCACCTTCACCCTGTGGGCCCCCGAGATTTGAGCCTGAGGGCCCTCTAAGGCTGCCGAGGCATTGCACCGGCCCTCAGGCCTCATCTCCGGGTAGGACTTGGAAATGAGAGCACCCTCTAAGTAGGTGGGAGAGGGGCAGTGAGCCTGACAGACGTCAAGTTCCAGATGGGAAGCATGGGAGGGGGAGGGCAGAGAGCTGCCTGGCATCCTAAGGGCTGCCCATCAAGACTTTCGGCAGGATGAAAACCTGGGCCCCAAAATGTAGATTTTGAATTCCCTACACAGCTGCTCCCAATCCACACCCACCCTTCCCTTCATAGCTCAACGCTCAACGCAGAGGCATCTAGAATTTCTCTCTATTCTCACTCCCGTGCCTGTGATCAGAAATCAGCAGAGTACTGCTTGTGGACTCAACCTGTCCCACTGTATGTGTTTTAAATACAGTTTTATTGCAGCACAGTCGCTTCATTCATGTACATTATTATCTGGTTGCCTTTGTGCTGCAAAGGCAGAGTGGAGTGACTGCCACAGAGCCCTTCTGGCCCACAGAGCCTGAGACTTCCTACCTGGCCCACTGAAGAAAACATGTGCTGACCCCTGTTCTTAGCTCATTCTTTGGACTCTGCTGAATCCAACCCTCTCAATTCCCAATCAGCAGTGCACACTCCACCAGCCTGGCTCCCATATGCCCTTGCACGAGCACCACTGTGGCTCCTACCACACTTGTAATTACTGGATTACATGCTCGTTTTCTGCACAGGATGCGCTCTGGTGTCAGAGACACATTACATTCTTGGCTCTGCCACTGTAAACAGGGTGTTGGGCAGGATACTCTCCCCATGACCAGGTTCCCCACCTATAAAAATGGGGATTATAATACACATCCCAGGGTTGTTAAGGAGTCAATGGAATAAAGGATGCCAAGGTTGACAGTTGCCTGAAACAAATCAGTATACACACACACACACACACACACACACACACACACACACACAAACTGTTCTTTCTCCATGCTGTGTCCATTTTCTATTCTTCCAACATTTAAAGAGAACCTGGTAAGTTCTCTTTACAGAAAAGGGAGAAGAAAATGAGATTCTTTTCTGGGGCTCAATATCCAGCAGGTAAACTGAATGTCAGCTGAGACTGCCTGCCTTAAAGCCAGGTCCCAGGGTCAAGGCACTCACTGGGCATGGACTTTAGGTAACCGAGGCTGTGTTTGCCCCAATGGCCAAAAAATATAAGCATATACAATGAAAGCTCTGAAAAGGGATCAGTGCACATAAGGGCCAAACACTAAAGAATCAAAAGGGCAGAGGCTTCAGTATCAACATACAGGTAAAATACAGGAAAAACTGTAACTAAACGATACCCGGAGGCCCTTGGCGGTGCCGAGTAGCTGCTAACTCACTCTGAGGCAAGAGAAGCCCTATCACCTCACTCAGCAGCAGGGTAGCTGCAGGCCAATGAGTCTATCTCTTTGCACCCTACGCTCCTCCTGGGTTAAAACCACCTATCCTCTCAGGAATGCCATCATGGTTAAATGACATCATGGGCACATGTGGAGTCACACAGAACCTGGCAGAAAGTAGGGCCTGAACAAGCCAAGGCAATTCACATTGAGAGAAACGTGCCAGGGAAGCAAAACGCAGAGAGATGCAGAGCCTATCAATTAACTAAAAACGAAAGTGCAGAGTAAAAAAGAAGTGCCCTTTCTGAAGCACAGGGATAGGAAATGTGCGGAGACCCAGAGTCACACGGCTCACACCTGCTTCTTTCTCTGTGCTCACCACTGAAGGAGGGGCAGCAAATGAAACCACAAACACTGAGCCGGGGGCAGTCCGTCGGAATCATCCGATTTCTCAGGACTATCAAAATTCCTCAGAATAAGGATTTGTTTTAAAAAACTAGCTTTGTTTCGCTACTTGTTTTTACCCAACTGCTCTATGTTTTCACTGTATTTGGAGCAGGTAAGGTGAATTATAGGCTTAGGAGAGGCCTGATGCAGGCCCCAATGGAGAAACCCCTTCCAGAGCATTCTAAGCCACCCAGGCCCTGAACATTAACAGCAGTGTCCCACCCTCCACTAAATATCACAGTTCTTTAGAGTCAGCAAACGTTACTAGAAGTTTTTTCTTTGTACAGAGTCAAACTCTGCTCTCACTCTTAAATCAGACCATTGAACAACTGATCTAGTCGTAATTCTGGCTCAATTCACCCTTGCCCTTAACATTTCAGAGTAACGATTCTCCTGCCTACAGAAACCAGGGGTGCTGAAGCCACAGATGTGGAACTGAATTCTATTTTAAAAACCACATCACGGAACAAGCCTCTAGAATATATATTTTCCTATCACAATTTTGCAACCAAAGGGTCATTTTGAGAAATTCCAAATACTACCACACAGCAAAAAAAAAAAAAAAAAAAATCAAAGCACTGATACCTTAAGAGCTTACACCGAATAGCACATGTGTTTCAGAAGAATAACTAGGGGTGAAGCCTCTTAATTTTAAGAAACTTCTGATTACCTCTGTTGGTTATCACACCTGAACATGGCCACCAGTTTCCACATGGCACAGTCCCATCACATTGCCAACATGCACACACTCGGACACGCACTTCATCCTGGAACACATATTTGGCAACGTGCTTCCTACTTGCCAGGCGTCACTCAAGATGCTGCCCAGGATGCAAAATGGTAGGAAATAGGTCCCGATCAAAAGAAAATTAAGCTCTCCAAATCCAGGGTGGCATAAGCCTTTGGAAGGTTAGACTGAATCATACCTGACTGATGGTCTTTTCCATTTGTACCAAGCCCAGGTTGGGGAGGGTGTTTTTTATAAAGTCAACTATGGTCTCTAGGTTTTCATGTTGCAGAATCAAGGGCTTATGGCTTCCCAACAGACTTAATGCCACTTTAAACATGACCTCTGATCCCTGAAGAAAGATCATATCTGGGAAAACACAGAAATGCAGAAAGTTAAATCAGACCAGTTACTGATGAAATAACATTGCATTTTCTTGTCTACATATCAGAGCAGGATGGTGGGAAATGCAAGCCCAAATTGCGAACTTTATTTCCTTTTTAAGTGCCTGATATTTCAGGTAAGCTTGTCAAGACAATATTGCAAATAATAAAAGAAATACAAAAAAAGAAAAAAGAAATAAAAGAAATACAGATAAATGTACTGTTAAGATTTTGTCACAGGTTCAGACAAATCTTTTCTGTTATTGTTCTAAAAATATATTAAACTCAAGCATGCCTCAGAAGCTTAAAAAAACTTATTATGCTATTTTTCTAGAAATGCTCTGGGATTTTGAAGGAGTTACTAAAACATATTTTTATGAGTCAAACTGAAAGATTTTTAGATATACAGCATCAGAAATTAAGATAAAGTAAAAAAAAAAATTGCACCTTTTCCCTCTGTTTTGAAATAAGGAATTGAATTAAAAGATCTCTAAAATCTGCATATTGTCTGCAGAGCTACAGAAGTACATTATTAAATACTTCCGAGTATACTGGATTTTAGCCCAACAATACAGTAAAAGACATCTTCCTTCAGAGAAATTCAAAGAACTGTGTCAGAGTTATCTTCTAGTTCTTGCCATAGATTTTTCTTTCTTTTTTTTTTTTTTTTTAAGATTTTATTTATTTATTCATGAGACACAGAGAGAGAGGCAGAGACACAGACAGAGGGAGAAGCAGGCCCTATGCAGGGAGCTGGATGTGGGACTCAATCCCAGTACTCCAAGATCATGTTCTGAGCCAAAGGCAGATGCTCAAACACTGAGCCATCCAGGCGTCCCTCCATAGATTTTTCTCAGAACAGCTGGCCAGTGGTAGCAACCCCTACACTGTACACCGCGAGAGGGAGGGCAAGTGGCCAGGCAATTGGGCGGGCAGCTGCCCGCCCCCCCCAGCTCCCCCACCCCACAGAGCTGAAGCCACCTGACAAAGAGTCCAATTGTTCCAGTGCCAGAGCACACCCCTAGCAACTAATTGTTTGATGACTAAATTCAGGCACATTACCTAACAACTGGAATTAAAAATACAAGAAAAAAAATATAATTCTAAAGATGAGAGCACACATCTAGTTAGAGGCAACTGTCAACATGGGGGAGGGCTGCAGGATAACAGAGAGACTAAGAAGTCCTTTTCATCAGGTCCTGGAATGAGAGGAAGAGTCGCTCCCCTCCCCACCCCCAACACTGGGCCCCTCTAGGTGGTTTAGTTTGAGGATGCATAAAAGCCATTAGGAAACAGAAAAGGCTGGAAGCTGCCGTGCATGTGGGGAAGGGGTCTGCATCAGAATGGTTTGTGGACAGAGCACAGGACAGACCCAGGCGCCAGCCGGCCAGGTTGGCCCTGGTGATGCTCTGTGACCCTCCCACGGCCTCAGCCACACCAGCAGCCTCGGTGCCAGGGTGGGTCCTCCCCATCTCTCTCTGCGAGCTCAGGGCCCTACGGTTGCCACAAGACAACACAAGCGCTCGCAGTTGGGAGGGCCCCACGAGGCTGGAAAGGCCCAAGGGTGGCCTCCTTCTCACGTGTGGCAGCAGAGGCTGGGAAGATAAATTAGAGAACTGGTCGTATCTTTGAAATCTGGGCTTCTTAGGGGCAGTGCTATGTTAATCAAGACAGCCCTATGTTAGAATATTCTTGTGAAATGTCTGCTTTCTGAAATACACCTCTGTAATTCATCACTACGGACAATAAAAAAAGATCCCAAACAGTGTTATAACTAAGACGTGTTTTTAAAAAGCAGTATTTCCCCAAACAAGGCAAACTTGAAGCTTCTGTGGTTCAGACAGCAAAACTTCCTTTCAATAGATCAACACTTGTTGCTGAACAAATACTGATAGCATCTATCAGAATAAATACCAAGTTTTCTGTGCAAGGGTCCTGGGAGTGGACTGCACGCCGGACCACCCGCCATGGTGCAGTGTATTCAGTCTCTGAGACTCGTCCCTTACAATGGGGCAAAGCACCTCGACTAAGCCAATTAAGATAAATAATGATCGGGGAGGTTTTACGAGCACAATCAAATATGCAATCCATATCAGCTATCTCTTAAGGCTGACAACAGGTCTTCCAAGTCTTATTCTGTTAGGATCTTGGAGTCATTGTTGTTTGGCGAGGTGGGGGGTGGGGGTACAGAGGGAGAGAGAGAATCCTAATTGAGCAGGCTCCACACCCAGCATGGAGCCAGATGTGGGACTCAATCTCATGACCTTGAGATTATGACCTGAGCCGAAATCAAGATTCAGACATTTAACCAACTGAGCCGCCCAGGCACCCCAGGATCTTAGTTTTTATAACAAATCTACTTAGCAGAGTGCTGCCTAACACTCTAAACTCAGACTTTTCTGGTCTGCATGAAGAAAACAAAAAAAAAAAAAGTTAGGAGAGGTGGGTTTTTTTTTTTTTTTTTTAAACACTCTGAAAATATAGCCCTGGATATATCTGTCTCATTGGGCCTCTCTGTATTTAATGCTGTTCTTTTCTAACGCTGTGCCCAGTGGCTTAAGAGCACTCTTCTCCCTGCTGAGGCGTGTCTCTCATTTAAGTCAGCAAGCATTCACTGGGCATCTAATACTTGCCAGGTTTTGTATCAAGCACCAGAGACCCAGCCATGAACCAAAGCATAAAGAGCAAACTGCAGAGATGCTGAAAGCTGCTGGTGTGATGGAGTTATGCCCAGGGGTTATGAGAACGAAAGGGTCGGAAAACATTCTAAGGAAAGGTGGCTGCCAAATCCAATCTTGAAGAACCAACAGGGAAGGAGGGGTACCAGCTGGGTGGCTCAGTCCATTAAGCATCTGCCTTCAGCTCAGGTCATGATCCCAGGGTCCTGGGATCAGCCCAGCTTCAGCTTCGGGCCCCCTGCTCAGCGGGGAGCCTGCTTCTCTTTCCCCCTCTGCCTGCTGCTCCCCCTGCTGTGCTTTGTCAAATAAATAAAATCTAAAAAAAAAAAAAAAAAAAAAAGAAAAGAAAAGAAAAGAAAGAAACCTGCTAGGTAAGAAGTCAGGAAGGAAGGAAGAGAAAAAGAAGGTGTAAATGCCCAGAGGTGTGAAAACAGCACGGCACAAATGGGAGCCTGCAGAGGGACCCTGTGGGGTACAGGGTGGGGCCAGGTCAAGGAGGGCTCTCTGTTCCCAACACCAGCATTCTAACTCTACCCAGAGCACAGCAAGGGTCACCCAAGGCTTTCCGTTCCTTTTTTTCTGAGTGGGTCACTGCACTAGTAAGGAGACGATGTTAATGAGATCCAGTATGAGTATGATCCTTGCAAAGGCTGGCTATTTAGCTTCAGAGAAGAGCCACCACAGGTAAGACCACACTGACTCCCACCAGCAGACTCAGAGGTATCGGCTGCCAGCTGCAAGATGCTCATCTAGCATGCCTGGAGGCCCAAGCCAGGTGCCATCCTTCTGAGGACAAGCTGGCCAGCTGTCCCCACTACTCAGGTTGGGGGAGCTCAGCCCCAGAAGCCTGTCAGCCTGGGGAGGCCTCAAATAAGGAGCTCATCTGGGCGAACAAGGAAGGAATGTGCATGAAGGGTTAAAGGGAGGACCCTGCCCTTCCCTCCCCAGCCCCAAAATCTGGCTTGGGGGTAGGGGCTTCTAATTTATCTGACTAGACTTGGGGCCATATCACTACCTTTTTCTCTCTCCCTCTGGAAATTCTAAAACTTAAATAATTTTTAAATAATAATAAAGAAAAATGTCACCTAGAAACACACTGCTCCCACCCAATTATTTTCATTTTTGTCCATTTTTCAATCCTTATACATTTACATTCTGGAAGTTTAAAAAAACAAAAACAAAACACAAACAAAAAACCTCCTTGGAAAAGTGAGTTTATTTCCTGCATCTGAAAATCACTGCACAAGAAAGTGAACGGCCAGAGCCACCCCAGTGGCCCCGCAGAAGCCCTGCTCACCACCCTGCAGCCAACTTCCCTTCTCTCCAGTTTCAAGTCGCTCAGAGATGGGCGAAGGGTTTTACCAAGCAGGAAGGAAAGGGAACCTGAAATTCGGCTGACTCTGCCACTTGTGCAGACTGTTTGCTGAGAATGATGCAAATAACTCCTTTCCTTTGAAGACACTTCAGCAGGCCTGTTACTGTGTTGACATGTATCGGAATTACTTGGAACGCCCCGTGACATAAAGGTGCAGTTTTCCTACAGGGGGAACCATCCATGCCAAGCACATGGCCAGTGAAGCAAACCTATCCTGCATCTTCTTGTCCAGCCACCTTTGTCTTTGTCAAGGGCAACCCCTCTCCTCAACTCTCTTGTAGGAGGCGGGGTCCCCCAGGTGTGAGAGCCCCACCTTCCTACCAGAACCAGGTGGGAGGAAAAGGAAGGATGATGGCAGACCCCCGGCAGAAATACAGCGCAGATTTTCCAAAAACTCACTTCCCTGCCACTGTATCAGGTTCCCTGGGGGAGAACTTTCTTCCTGGCCATTTAAACCATCTTGTTTTTTTCTAAGTCTATTTTAGTCCTAAAGCCTCTCTGAATCCCTATGTTACAGGTGGCTTCTGTGTTTTTTGCCAAACCCTTCCTTTCTACACTCCCTCATCTACTTGGCAGCAAAGCCTATAGCAAACATCAGGAGCCTCATACCACAGCCGCCTCCTCCATCAGGAGCAAGCCGGGTCCTATTTTTCAGATTTTTCCCTCCCAAAGGTAGGTGTGATCTGAAAGTGAACAGAGCAAGCATCTCTCCCAGGACCCCTCTAGGCCTGAGCTAGAAGCATACAAGAGGAGGCTATTTTACATTCTGTGACACCCAATCAGAAGGGCTGACATTCAGGAAGTGTGATCATCACGTGAAGGTTAAGGCACACGCATCACTGGCTGGCGTTCCTCCAAGGAGCATATACTTAATTCGAAGTAACCTGGTAATTAATATATGAGCTATGCCGTCCGCAAGCTGAGAATCCTGTACTTACATATGAAATGGTGAACATCTGACAAAGGTCCATTTGTTTTGAAGGGTTTATTCAGGCCTAAAGGCTTACAATGAAATAGACGACTGTGTATGAATGGCAGGTTCGGGGATTTAAAACTAAGCTATCCACCATCGCGGAGCTAAACACACACAGTTCGAGTTGCCAATGCTAAATACAGAAGTGGGTTTTTAAAAAACCTTTCTGTGGAGCCTACTAATAAAATGGTTTGGTTTTAAGTACTGATAGATGGACTAGATTGTGCAAAACAAAACAAAAACGAAAACCAACAGTTTTTGCAAAATGACATCACGCACAGTGCTGCCTTGAGTCCCACTTCCTGCCGAGGATCTGAGGAGCCTCAGCCAGCTGGACACGAACCCACTTAGTACAGCAGGGGTCTGTGGGACCTGGGAGTTACAGACACTGGCATCTTTATGCATAATGTAGAAGAGCCTCCGAGACTCACCACTGATTATGTAATAGAAGTATCCTGCTTTTGCCGGCTTTAGCTTCTAATTTATGAAGTCGTCAGGATGCGCTCTAGTGTTGCGAATATTCTCTAACGGGAGGGCTGGCATTTCCAAAGCAGAGTTTGTTGCTCAGGCCTCTTATGCCAGGAAAGGCTCTTTCCTGAGTTCTGTGGCCCTGGCGCCCCAGAGCTATCTGCAAGGCAGCAGCCCAAGGCTGGGGTGCTGGGCAGTGATCCCTCCATGCTGACCCACCCATGGGAGTCCCCTTTGTGGAATTTTTTCTCACAAATGCTGTAATTTGATGCTCGAACTATTTTCAAACCATTAACACCAACTCCTCCCCTCCCACTTCTTTCAATCGTCACTCCTCTCTGCTACCCTGTCTGAAAAATACACTAAAAAATCAGGAGAAAAAGTAGACTAATGATTTTTTCATTTCCAGAGTAAGAAAAGTTTAAAAAAAAAAAAAAAAGACATTTGTGGCAAGAAAGACTTCAGCCTACAGCTAGAGATCTTATGATTTGGGTGACTCTTGTTAGTAAACTAAAGCAGACAATTTTCATGTTTTTTTGTTTTGACCTTTTTATTATCTTCTTTTTAATCTACGGTATAAAACCCTCATGGAATCTCACTAATGATTTATTAAAACCAGGAGACCTTTTTTTAGTATCTCTTTTTTTCCAATTATTTTTTTTTCCCAATGATTTTTTTAAGGGACAGAAAGTAAGAATCATATGGGGAGGGAGTTATGCAAAAGGGGGTGGGGGTAGTGAATAGTTTAAGAATACAGACTCTTCTAGTAGAATACAGACTCTTCTAGTAAAGCCCAATGGAACATTCTTCAGAAGTTCTTGTGGATAGGAGTAAGAATAAGTCTAGCACGCTGGGGGAAAGATGAGTGAAGACCAGCTCAGTCCCCACTTATGTTAAAAAACAAATTTCAGGATTTCTAGATTTTGGATCTACAAAGCTGTCTTTCCCAAGCATGCCAAAGGAATGCTCTCTCAATGGTTCTGGACACACCTGCTCCCTTTGAGATGTTCTCTAATTCTAGAAGCAAATCTGAGAAAAGTATGAGATTACAGATTTTTGAACTACAAGGTGACTGGACATGAGTGACACCTTAAAAACACTCGATGTGTGATGATTATCAATTTCCTAAAAACCTCCGAAGTAAAAAAAATTAAATTAAAAAGAATCTGAATTGTCAAAATGATTCTTTCACTCTGAAACGGGGAAAACCCCCTGCAGGAACTGCCTGTGCTCACAGTGGTCACTTGGCTCCTGGAGGGCAAGCGATGTGTGTGCTTACTATGCAAACACCCACTTAACTCTGACAGAGACAATCTTGGCAAAAATTACATCAAGAAAGTAGGAGATGGTTTGAAATGTGAACTGCCTATGGCCACAGTGGGGCACACAAGCGGAAGGGGCTATGGAGTCTGGGAAGATGAGGCAGGGGGCCGTGAGGGTGGTCCAGTGAGTCATCAGCACAGAGGGGTCTATCAAGAGTGAGCTAGCAGAGGAAATGATAAGCCAAGGGCAGAGGAAGAAGAGACATGGGAAGAGGAGATATGAAGGGTCTCGAGAAAGAACAGCAGCCCATAAGTCATCAGTTGAAAAGTTTTAAGGAGCCATCAATGAACAGTCTCAGGTCAGAGAGGTTGAGGAAGACTATTCATGAGAGACACATGCCTGGAATACAGACATAGGGCCCCCTGGCCAAGTCTTTGAAGATGTCTGCTCTGGGGAGAGCCTGGTAGTGGGAAAAAAGGGTCTACACCCCACCAGATGGTGGCATCCAGGGAAGCCCAAAGAGCATCAGAGGTGAAGCTGGTCTTGAAGTCCACAAAACCCAGTGCTGACTAGATTCAGAATGTCAACCACCACCCTATCCTTGTAGAAGATACAGGTATAAAAGGGGACTCACCACGGAATGAGAATAAATGTTTCCCCCCCTGACAGGAGGAAGCTGGTTCAGGCAAACCGATTTACATGCACTTACCAAAGACTCTGGCTACAAATCCCAGTGGGAACTGTGAGGCAAACACGGTGAGAAACCAGGGGGCGGCATAGAGGCTGGGGCCGATCTCATGCTCCTCGAGGTGATTGTAGAGGTCTCTGTGGTAATCGTGGAGAAGCCTCGAGAGCTGGTACATCTGGATCTGGGGGACATACAGACACACACGCGCACACACACACACACACACACGCAGGTGTCAGAATTAGATACCTGCTACATGTGTTCAGTTACTTACAGGCTGTGAGAGAAGAATTATTACAATGTTGGATACTCTATTTGGACTATGATAACTGCTGATCTCAACTACTCACTTAGCCCATAAGCACTTCCCAGGTTCCTGGTGCCCAGGAGGCAGTGGTCAGACATAGCCGGGAACACTAATGTTGGGTCTTCTCCTACCATTTCCTTTCTTTCTACTGTTCCCTGTATTCCTTGGCTACTAGAATCTAAACATCTGTCTTGTGGAAACATTTCACAAATTCTCCTACAATATACATTCCTAGCAAAACTCACACCCAGGGGAATTCAAAATGTAAAACCAGCCTCTCTGCTAAGAGCAAAGTGGGGGCATATGATGATTTTGTGGAAGGATTCTATGATACCTGTTCACTCAGCAAATTCACTCTAGACTCCTCAAGTCACTCCACAGGCAGGACAGGTGTCACTTCTGTAGGTTTATAACATATGAAATATACAGATCCTGGGCAAGTTAAAATAAGACAACTGTTTATCTCAAGATGGAGAAAATAACTTCCAAAGGGTCTCCTCTTTAGACAGTGCTATGGTTCTGGCAGGAAGCCCATGATGGGTCCCGTGGCTTACAGGGATCCTAGCATCAGCCTGGGTTTCGGCAGTCTGGTGGCCTGAGCCCAAAGAAACCACCATCCAGAGAGGGTCAAAACCCCACTGAGATGCTTTGGGTTGGACACATATTGCCCAAACTTCCAAAAAAAAAAAAAAAAAAAAAAAGGAGAAAAAAGCTATTTCTAGGGACATAGACAAGATAGCCCTTAAGGTACCAGCTATGGCTTTTCTGGATTGCAAAAAATCTAGTCACCAAGACTAAAAGCCCAATGAGAGTCAGGTGTTTCAATACTAAATTAACTTGAACAGGGCACTCTCCTAGATGGCAGGTGCACCTATATTAAAGCCAATGGGGGAGAACACAGAAAGAACCTGACAGTATCTGTGGTGTTATGTGGGTCAAATTTTTTTTAGTTAATGAAATCGCTTCTGGGCAGCCTGGGTGGCTCAGCGATTTAGCACCGCCTTCAGCCCAGGGCCTGATCCTGGAGACCCAGGATCCAGTCCCACATCGGGCTCCCTGCATAGAGCCTGCTTCTTCCTCTGCCTGTGTCTCTGCCTTTCTCTTTGTCTCTCAGGAATGAATAAATAAAATCTTTAAAAAAAATTCAATCACTTCCTTATTTGAGACTCATGTTCATAGGGTTCATATTCACTGGTGGAGGTAAAAGGATTTTTAATCACCCAATTTGGTACTCTAAGAGTCCTTGGCTCTAATGCAGCCCTTCTTGAAAAAAGAAAAAAAAAAAAAAAACTTAGGCTCTGAAATCAGAGTAGCTTGCTGGTAAATGAACATATATACATGCAATCCAACATTTAGGAATATTCCCAAAACAGGATCCAGAGCTCTCCTCACCTCTGAAAGGTGGCAGAAGCAGCACCCGGCACACACTGCTCTTTGGCTTTCCTTTGCTCTGACCTGCCACTTGTTTGTTCAACAAATACTGACTGGGTGCCTACTTCATCCCAGGAACTATTCTAAGAACTAGAGACGCAGCTCAAAAATAGGTTAGATCCCTCCCTTCTTATGATACATGCTAAGGAAAGTCAGAAAAAAAAATTTTTTTTTAAAGTCAAAAAATAAACAGGTAAATGAAATGAGGAAACAAGGTAATTTCAGTCAGTTAGTGTTTTATGCCAACAGAAATGAAACAGGATAACATGATACACGTGCCTGGGATGGAATCTGGGGGGAAGGGAGGCACATGTCAGGGTGGTCAGAAAGAGCTTCTCCCAGGATTTGGATATTTGCGCTGGACCTGGGTGACAAGGGCTAAGGATGGCCTGAGGGGGATCCCTGGCAGAGGAAGTGACAAATACAGTGGGAGGTAGGAATTGGATCATCTGAAGATGGTCTGACGAAGGGTAAGGGAGGGTCCTGGAGTCAGACAGGCCTGGGTTTCAACCCCAACTCCGCCACTTGCTAGCCAGGTAACCCGAGTTAAGGTAAGTCTGCCCATCTATAAATTGAGCTGATCAATAACGTCATCCTGAGGGTTACTGAGGCGATAAATGCAATATGAAACACCTGGCCTAGTGCCTAGCACAGGGCTCAGCAATGACAGCTACTCCAATGTTAACCAATGGTGGGAAAAGTTCCTGAGAGAGACCGGGAAAGGGGTCATAAACATTTTTGGCATTTGTCTCTAGCAAATACATAAGGAACGCTCTCTACCTGTAAAATAATCATGTCCGGCCGATACTGTTTGCGCAGTCCCATTTCAAACATCAGAAACTTGAGCATGTTAAATGCCTCTTCCTCACCCATGTGAAGCAGCAAAATGCCTGCTACAAAGCTGAGACCTTGGCAGTATCCTACTTCCTGGTCTAGAAGCGAGTAGGCCTTCAGGATGTTGTAAAGTGACAGCTGCCCTGCTCCGAGCTGGGTAGAGAAGTACGGATGCGTTGGAAAGGTTCGCCCTGCAAAAACAACGCGTGTTAGCTGTAATTTAAAAAAAAAAGAAAGCCTATTGAACCAGAAATCAGATGTGCTTCAGGTGAAAGAACAGATCTTTGGAAGCTGGATCCTAAATCAGCTCTGTAAGCCAGGCAGGTGGTCGTTCTTAGGATAAGGCGGGCAATTATTTATGCTTTTGCGGTGGTGGTTCCAGTGAAAGAAATTAGGGCTATCTTTGGTCCTGCGGGTATCTGGAGTTCAAGCTCCAACAAAAAGAAAACTGCCGACCCTCTCAACATACGTCTCCTCTCAAGAGGAGCGGAGAGCTGTGGGGTTTTGCAGCTGCCCTGTCCCACACCACCTGCGTGCAGCCAAGGCCTCAGGGCGCTGCGGACACCCCCCCCCATCAGCTTTTCCCGGCCTGCACGTATTCTGCCTGCAAATGCTTCACACCACATGCGTATTTCTGTACTTTTAAACCACAGGCAGTGCTTTGAAACAGCAGGTGTTTTCTTTTACACAAAACAGTTACCTTCCAGAAAGAAGTAAAAAAAAAAAAAAAAAAATTTAAAACCCTCAACATCCTGATTATTTTCACAAAAAGCTGGTGTTCAGATAAGGTTTAAAGACTTCTTTTGTCTGGGAGGCTCCTGTGGCTGATACCTGTCAAATCCCAGCTCACCCACCTCCCTCCTGGAATGTGCCTGAAGGGGAAATGTGTTTTCAGGGCAAAAAGTACTTGTGTGAGAGAGGAAAGGTCTAGAGCCAAGCCAAGGGCCAAGCTCGGACTCAGGCAAGAATTATGGCCTCGTCTGGATCAGCAAATGCTGAAGGTGATCTAGGCCACAAGTTAATTGTTCACCTTAATTATTTGGCCTCAGGAAAGGGAGGGACGATGCATTCGTGGGTTCTTGCTCAGCCATAAGAAAGCATTTAATCAACCCGGATCTGTTTGACCTTGATTTAAGAGGCTAGCAACCGACTGACTACTTTCCGGACTTCTTGTCCTGTGCCCATTTCTTGCCTGCTCTGCCTCTTCCCCCAACAAGATGTCCCCAAACGCACCCTGAACATGTCACCCCCACTGCTAGAAAGCACTCAGTGGCCCTCGGTGCTCCAGGAACAAATTCTGCGCACCCAGCAGGGGAACTCTGCACACCTCCTCACCTCCTCTCCCCCCAAACCCCAGCCTCTCCTCCGGGGCATAGCCTCGGGGTGGCGCAGGGGGTGTTTGGAGGCTCTGCATGGTGTGTGTGTGTGTGTGTATGTGTGTGTGTGTAACTGCGAGTGTGTGTGTGTGTTACACCTGCGGCGCAGGGGCTGTTTAGAGGCTCTGCATGGGGTGTGTGTGTGTGTAACTGCGAGTGCCTGTGCATGAGCCTGAGAGGGGGTACTTACATCCGTGCCTTTTCCTAGTCTACCATGGCACGTACAGCTCAACCATAATTAAATACTCTCTAGCAGCCACATTAAAAGGCAACAGGTAAAATTAATGTTAAGTCCATTTATTTAGGGACGCCTGGGTGGCTCAGTGGTTGAGCATCTGCCTTCAGCCCAGGGCGTGATCCTGGAGTCCTGGGATCAAGTCCCACATCAGGCTCCCTGCAGAGCGCCTGCTTCTCCCTCTGCCTGTGTCGCTCATGAATAAGTAAATTAAATCTTAAAAAAAAAACAAAAGAAAAACAAAACATAAACAAATGTGATCTCAAAACATAATCAATATGCAAATGACTGAGACGTTCCTTTTGCATTCTTTTTTTTAAGTTTCATACTAATATGCCTTGGAAACCCAGTGTCCTCTTCACGCTGACAGCACACCTGAGGCTGGAGATGAGCCACAGTTCCCGCGCTCAGTGAGCACACCTGACCACTGGACTGACAGCACCCAGGATACCTCTTTCCTCAGAGTCTCACTCCAGCATCGCCACCTGCTTCCCAGCAGCTGGGGCCCTTCCCACCTCTGCATATTCCACACATGCGCCACCCCAGCCTGCCATCCACCCCTTGCTCCGACGTCCTCTGGGTCTCAAACAGGCACAAGCGCAGCACACACCGGCCCCATGTGGGAGGGAAGGCCAGGAGAGACTGGGTTCCCTTCCGACCTGTCAACGTTAGCCCTTCTGCTTACTGGATGCCCTCTCCTATCAGATACTACCCCTCCCGGAAACGAGAGCCAGTGCTCACCGGCCCTGTTTGTGGAGTGGGCATTCCCAGACTTACCTTTACTCTTATTATCATAGCTGACGTACAGCGTTGTTAGTTTCAGGCGCACATTTTGATTCGACAATTCTACACATGACTCAATCCTCATCGAGACAAGTGTCACCATATGACCTTATTACAGTACTAGTGGCCACATTCCCTATGCTCTACTTTTCATCTCTGTCACTTATTTTGGGACTGGACACTTCTACCTCTCTCTGAATATTCCCTTCACCTATTTCATACCCCACCCTCCTCTGGCAACCACTAGTTAGTTTCTATTTATGAGTCTGGTTTTTTTGTTCGTTTGCTTTGTTTTTTTTTGTTTTTTGTTTTTTTCAGATTCCACATATAAGTGAAAGCTCATGGTATGTGTCTCTATTTCACTTAGCATAATACTTTCGAGGTCCATCCACATTGTAAACAGCAAGATTCCACTCTTTTTATGGCCAAGTAATATTCCACTGTATACATACCACCTCCTTATCCATTCATCTATCAATGGGGGACATTCTCCATTTAATCCTTGCAAGGCTCCCAAGAGGACAAGCCCAGCCGGCTGGGGAGTGACTGGGGCCACTTAGACCACTTGACAATTATAAGATTTGTGGCAGGGCATTCACGGCCTCATGTCCTATATAATCACAATGGCTCTGCAGTCAGAAGGGTCTTGTGCTGGGTTTAATGCTCTGCGTCAGTGTCCTGAAATTCTTCATTTTTGAACAGGGGAGTCTGCATTTTCATTTTGCAACAGGCCCTAAAAATTATATACCCTGTTTGAGGCAGGCAGCCCCCATGGTAGCTTCCAGGAGTTGCTACAGCCACATTTCCCACAGCTTTGCCACCAAGCAATATATTATGAGAGGCCAAATTCCACCAAACATATGACCTTTACTAGCATGCTGATGTGAAAAGAGAACCACGTAAGAACATCTCATGCTGTGGCCTCCGGCCTCCAACAAGCACCTCTTGGGAAAGGTTCAGCTGGAGGAGGATACTGTCTGTCTGACGGCAGAGCCCAGGCCACCAGTGGTCCCACACAGATGCTCCAAGGAGTGCAGGGACACGGCCCCAGTGGGCGTTGCCTTACATTCTGCTCCAGAGCCACTAGTGGCCAGGCCCCAACACTTTCTGATCAACTACAGATCTTGAATGTTATCCAATTCACCAATAAAAAAAAAAAATTACACAGAGCATCTCTTAGGCTAAGAACAAGCCATCCTCAGATGTACGTTTCAGTGGCAATTGCAGTACTTTAGCAACCCCTTCTGGACTGTGGGTCCTTGATTTAGGGGACTTCAAAAAGCCAACCAAGCACTCTAGGTGGGGACAGGCTTTATCTCACAAGACCACAGACCATACATCACACCGATAATACCCCATGAAGCATTTTAGGCAAGTCTTACACAAACAATAACGTCACCCTCGTTTTATTCCTGAGAAAAATGTGGTAAGTGAAAGCATTAGAGCCCTTTAGTCAAACCACCCTGCTAAGAAGTGGCAAACCCAGGATCCGAACACTGGTCCCTGACTCCAGAGACTGAGTTCTCACACTGCAGGTGTCAAAGCAATTGGGGAAACACAGCTATTACCACCACTCACGTTGTCCCCCGCTCATAGCACTGAGTTGTCAGGAGAGCCAAAGTCCCGCCTTCCTTTTTCATGGAAAGTTCAAGTCCTCCACCTCCTCAGCAAAGCCTTCCCCTGGGGAGTCCCGGCTCCTCCAACGCAGGTTAGTGTTTTTTGCTTTACTTCTCACTCAGTACTTCCACGTGTACCAGTCGTGTCTCCTATATCTGTCCTGGCTCTGTGACCCTGGGCCCTTGGCTAATTCCTCAGAGCCTCCACTTTCCACCTGTGAAAAGGGAGGAGTGTGACTGCACTTACTGGGGGCCGCTGTGAGGGTTAAATGCAAGAGGGTGTCAGGCCTGGTGTGACGCCACACACAGCTGGCCCTGAATGAGTAATGGCCACTAGGGCGGGGTGCTCCAGATGACCACCAAGCCAGCTTTCTGAGAAACAGGGTTATCACACAACAACAGACCTGCTCCTTGCACCAAAGAACCTGCAGGCTTAGATGTGGGCTTTTGAAAGTACTCATGTGAGCACAGTAACAGTCATTCCCCTGCCCCTGTATTCAGAGCTCCCTTTGTGACAGGAACTGTGCCACAGAACCGAAAGACCAACCTTTTTTTTTTTTGGCCCCTAAGAAACTCACAATCTGGTAGAAAAAGAAAAAGAGATAAATCCAGAAAATTCAAATATTTACTGACCACAGGACCTGCACAGGGTGCTGGGCACAGGAAGGACGTGGCCCTGCTTGCACAGGGCTTTCACAAGAATGAGAGAGACCATTTCAGATGACTGATGGTGCTAGTGGCTCTCCTCCATCATGTGGTGGTAACAAGCACCAAGAGTAGAGGTTAGAGGTATACAGAAGTACAGTTTACGGAGATGAGCCGGAAAGCCAAGAGGACTGGCCCAGGCACAGGGTAGGAGTCTGGGAAGGCTGCCTGGAGGAAGTGACTCTTCAGCTGAACCAAGCAGGGGAAAGAGGCATGAACAAAAGGAGGGTGGTGGGGAAGCACAGAGGCAGCAGGAACCACACGGGCAGGGCACAGACTGCTCATGGGCATGGTCCATAGGTCTGGGGCTGGCCATCACGAGGGAGGATGTGAGAGTTAAAAGCAGGGCCTGTAAGCTTGGATACCAGGCTTAGCCTGTGGGCCATGTGAAGGTCATGGAGCCAGCGCAGGCCACCAAGGGGGCTGAGACAGGGGACTCCTCACTAAAGAAAACTCTGAGAGCCAGCCTATGAGATGGCCCAGGACGAGCAGAGATCAGAGGTCAACTGGCACATGAGCCAGGGGACAGTCCTTTAGCTCGGAGAGCACCAGCGAACAGGGCAGGACTCCAGACTTACTCTCGGGGCAGGCTTAGACTGAGAGAAGGGAGTGCAGACTGCGGAGCTGCAAGCACGGGGAACCAGGTGGGTCATCAAGATGCACCGATGGGGAAGAGCAGACTGCAGCTGAGGGTAGAGCACCGGCCAACTCTTCCTTGGACCTATAAAGCTTGGAGCATTTCATAAACGGGACCAACACAGCCGAGTTCTGCAACCTCCCACCAAAACCCTTGAAGATTTGAAATGCATGTCACAACTCAGAATCTGTGACTTTTAGAACGGTGACAGCGTGTCGGTCGTGTACTAGCTAACCCCCAGCACGGCCGAGGGCAGCAGCCCGCAGTCGCACACACTTACGAGTCTGCGGAAACACACAGGAAAAGCCACACTGGGGACCACAGCGAGTCTACTAAAGGGCTCGTGGCAGTTCGAGTCAAAGTTTGCCTCCAAAGAGTTCACGACTCACTACGTTCTTGCCAAAAGTGAATTACAGGAAAACTTTTGGTTTTCATAGTTTGGGTTTTGGAATTATAGACATAGGATTATAGATCTGTGTTAACTTCTATTACAACTTACAAATCAGGTGAAAGGATAAATCACAGAATATTTTTAAGGGAAAAGTACCTTTCCTGCTTCTGAATACATAGCTTGAATTAGGCTTGGCGAGTGCTATTCAACCTCGCTCCTGGAGGACTCATTTTTACAGAAGTGAAACCAGGGTAATTACCTAGACAGGAGGGACTCACGTGGTGAGCAGGAAGCACGGGGGCCTATATGAGAACACTCAGGTTTTATTTGAAGCCCTTGGACATTTGATAACGATGGAAAGGAAAGACACCACGGGTGTGGTGGGGTGCGCATCTTGGACCAGGACGGAACTCGGTTCTCAGGCTGGGTCTTATTTCACCCCTGCCACCTGAGCAGGAGGCATCATGCTCCTCATTCTCAATAGTGGAGAAAAGAACCCAGAACGTTTTTACTATTTAGCTGAACATCTTACAACATAGCATGTGAAGTCTGATGAATGGAGAGAGAATCTTCCTTTGTGGATGTGCCCACAAGGCAGCGTGGTCAAGTGCAGAGCAGTAGCCCCCGGTCCCAACAGCAACAGGTACAGCTCAGAATGGACCACCTCGCCTCTCTGAACCTCAGTCCCCTCTCGACAAAGGCCAGAATGCAGAGTTTGTGGAGCTGGGGGTACATGTTCAATGCCTGGCACAAGTGGGTGGAATTGATGGTATGTAAGCACGGGCAACTGTCTTCAGATACACCACCCAGAAAACATACAAAAATCCAGCTTCCAACCAAGAAAGGTGTGTGTGGGGGGGAGGCACACATAATAACAGTTCTGTAGCAAAAGTGCACAATTTCTATTTCAAGGTAGGGGCACAACTATCCCTTTACTGACTACAACATTCCATCTGAGCCTGAAAATCTCCTGTTCTAACGGACTTCCAGAGGCAAAGGAAAGTTTTAACCCAGCAACTGATTTCTGTGAAATTGGGAATTCATAAACATGGGGAACTGAAAGCTGATATGAATTCCAAATAATAACAAACAAACATCATCGCCATCTCGAATCGCCAAACACACCTGGGAACCCTGAACTTCCAGATCTTTAGTTATTACACCCAAACCAGTCCAGTCTCTCATGTTGCAGTGTCAGAAGCTGTCGCTGGCCTTCTTTATGCAAGAAGCCTGTTCATACAAACCTCATCAAGCTAAAACAAATGTCCTGTGTGTTTCATGAGATTCCCGACACAATTTCCTGTCCCACAGGGTCTGGGACTCAGCGCAGGACAGGCCCCCACGCCCACTCCCAGGCTGGGGAGCAATCACAAGCATCTGGTCTCCAGCTCCTGGCTGGAGGAGAGGAAGAATGACTGCCCATCTTACTTCGTAATGCAGTCCATGTATTACACCAAATGCTATTTGGGGGGGGGGGGGGGGGGGCGCACGGGACATTATTTCCCTACATGGCATTTTTCTAGGTCAGTTCTCAATTGTATGGTTGGTCTTTCCAGCGTCCATGAGGTTCCCACTCCCTTCTCCAACTGTGTATCTATCGATGCAAGGTTAGCTTTTTCTTCATATATTTCAAACAACATAAATGTGCTAGATTGAACGTAGAAGCAAAAATGAGAGAAGCCATTTAATTCTATTAAGCCAGGCATTAAAACATAAAACAATGAAATTGAACTCCAATAAAAAAAATAAATAAAATTAATTAAATTAAAAAAAAACATAAAACAACACCTCTCACTAAATTTCTTTTCTTTTGGAAAATACACAGTTCACACTGATATGTTTATACGTAGGTGTTCATTACAGTCCTTTTAAAAATATCACCACAGCTCACCCACACTCCCGAGTACACACCCAGTAAAGGGAGGACACAGGCCTCGTGAACAGAAAAAGGACAAGACAGATGAAAAACGCTCCTGGACAATGCGCATCTGCATTCACATAATCCAGCACTGAGTACTGCAACCCTCCAACCCCATTTAGAAGGTACTAAGTTAGCACTGGGAAGAAAAAAAGAAAAAACTAGTCTTATGAACTAGTTTATAAAACTAGTTTGATCTCTGCACGTTAATCCCCAGCAGGGACTGGAGCCTGGGGCAGGGCACACATGGGAACACGTCTAGCCCCTTGGACCTCACCGCTCAGAGCGCAGTAACTACAAGCAAAACGCAGTTGGCTGTTTTGTTCGAAGCCTGTGAAAAGATTCTCGAAAGAGCGTCTGACTCAATAAGAC
Source organism: Canis lupus dingo (assembly GCF_003254725.2). Classification (NCBI taxonomy): domain Eukaryota; kingdom Metazoa; phylum Chordata; class Mammalia; order Carnivora; family Canidae; genus Canis; species Canis lupus. The sequence continues at coordinate 74,236,630 of NC_064245.1, forward strand.
AGGCTGTAGAAGGCGGTGCCCCCGGCCACCTGCCCACCCAGGAACAGCGGGCGGCCTGGCGCTGAAGGGCTCCAGCCCGGGGAGAGAACCTCGCTCCTGCCAGCCGAGGAGGCTGGATCAAAGCTGTGACACCCTTCCTGCAAACGCATCCGGCGACGGGCCCTGCCTCTTTCAACTCCGGGTTCCCATGGGCTCCTAGGGAGAGAAAGGCAGGCCCTTCAGATTTCTCTCTCAGGCGGGGCGTCCCTCACACGCAGGAGGAGGAGGAGACCGCAGGGTGGCGAGAGTCAAACGTGAACACTAACTCATCTGTATTAAGAAGACCTGCCGTGATCTTGTGTCTCGTGCGTGGCAGTGGAGCCACGTGCTGGCAAGACCTCGGAGGAGACCCACGATTCGGACACATGTCCAAATGACCTACAACTTAATTTCACGCAGTGCTCAGGACAATCTAAGTGGTCACCCTTCTCGGGGATGTTTTTCGGGGACGACGCTTTCTTTCCTTCTCTGTCCCTCTGCAGCTGAAGATCCCCTTTCTTCCAGCAGTTTTCTAACACTAACCACATCAGAGCCACCCGAGCGCCTGTGAACATGCGGACACCCCCCCGCCACCCTCACCCAGAAACGCTTCCTCTGCGGCACGGCAGGGCTGGCGGCCTCCAGGAACATGTTCTTCACAGGGTCTTCAAGGGCTCCTGCAAGGGACCCCTGCCAGGTCTCAGGAGAAACCCTCCCCACCTTTCAAGTGTCCTGCCCCACTGTCTCCACAGCCCACCTGACTCCATCCCAGGAGAGACCCTGGGGCCCCTGAGCTTTGTTGACTTGGCTGCAGCTGCTCGGGGAGCCCAGAGGTCGGTTGGGGGCACACACAGGGTCACCTGCAGAACTATTCAGTCAGTGGCGGCCCCAACACTTGACAAACAAGCTTCTTTCTTTGGCTTCTTTCACAAAGAGCCTGGAGATTTCTGCATCTCCAGGGGGCAGGACTGGCTAATCAGCACTCAGCCTGGACCCTCTGACTCCCTGCCCCTCGGCTTCCTCAGTGGCAGGGGAAGCAGAGCAACCCAACAACCGAACCACCTCCAGGTCTCCTTCCCTGATGAGAGCTGTGATCCTAAGGTCTTCTTAAATTGCTGCATTTAGCTCTGAGTGGCATTTGAGAAAGGCTGAGGAGAAAATATGCTCTGTAGAACTCCTCACGATTTTAGTGTAATAATGTGGTTATCGGTTGTTTCGTGTTCGTCTTCCCCACTGGAGCATGTATTTCTGAGAGGGCAAGGAATGTACCAGGTGCTCAGGAAGGATCTGAGGAACCACTACTGAATGAGTAGGGGCAGGGGCAGGGTGAGGGGAGAGAGAGAGCTGCTCTCTGGACAGATTACTTTTAAGAAATGTTTGGCTAAGTCCAGTGACCCCTGGAACTGGCTCCTCCGGAGTCCACGCGCATCTCTGCTAAATTCCACAGTCAGTGAACCCCAAGTTTGTAGCTGAACATAAGCCAAGGTGGGAGTCTTTACACTGTGGGAATTTGTGAATTCTAGCTAAGGACTTCTTTTTGGCTTGGAGGTCACAAGAAGAGTTCAGACCCCTACAAGAGGAGATGAAGTCACCCCACCTTATCACACCCACACTTAGTTCTGTCGGTCTGAGGCTGAAGAGTGATCAGTAAGCCACTGAGATGAGCAATAGGTTATCGTATGTGGTCTGGATGATACCACAACAGACAGGGACAGACCCTTGGGAATTATGCACGTAGCTGTTAGCGCAAGAATTTCTTACACTCTTGAGTTGTGACTGTTCAAGGGACCCCCATAAAGGCAAGTCCCCAACTGGCCAGACAGGTGGTACAGAACAAGATCACTGCACGGCAAATTCTAGGTACTTTTCTGGTTTTTGCCATTAACGCTTTTTAGTTTCTCACACAGGACGTCAACCCCAAGATGAAACAGAAAGTGGTGCTCACTCTCAGCACCCATCTACTACCCCAAGCACACAGGACTCCGCTTTTGTGGTGCAGCCAAGCGAGGCAAATTACCAAAAAGGGAGTGAGAAGGGAAAACCCTCTCTGCCCTTCTATAGTCACTGTTCTTAAACACTCTCAGCCCATCCTTCATTCTGGAGGCTCTTCTCCTCCTCATCTTTTATGGACTCTAAAAAAGCAAGGAGAAAATTCTTCTTTCTAACACTCAGATAATAGCTCCTTTTCTTTAAGACACCAGGCAGCTTTTATACCTTTGGTTAAAATATGTTAAGTGGAAGCCGACATCAATACGACAGCTCTCATGCTGGACTATGGAGCCAGCCACGTCTCTGGATATACGCTTTGCACCTCACTGCAGCAGGGGCACGGCTGCGCCCGTTCACGGGTCACTGATGGAAGGTCTCTAGAAGCCCATCAGACAATACTACCTCTGGTCACCAAAGACTCACCAGACCTCTGTGGGGTATGTAAACCCCTATGTTACCACTTTAGTGACCTATAAAACACAGATGAATAACACAAGTCATCGATGTGGAGGAGGATTAGGGGCAGTTCCTGTCTCTGTTCTTAGATTTAAGGGTGTTCCTGTATTTCTGGACCTGCTCACATTTTGTTCCGGCTAAATCCCTCCTGTCAGGGGAGAGGCTGGAGAGCCTCATGGGTGGAAGTCCTGACTGCCAGGAGGTGTCTGGGCTGGGGTGTCAGGAAGAGGAGCCTCTGAAGCAGTGGAGGACAGAGGAAGGGAGCTTGAGGGGGTCTCTGGCTGGCAGCCTGTAGTGTGGGAGTGGGAGGCAGAGCCAGAAGGCAGGGTGCCTGTCTGTCCATGTCTAAGAACGATTTGCTAAGTGGCCTCTGCTCAGCCCAGGAGAAGCGATTTTCCCTTGGCTGGGTGTGGTCAACTCTGCCGGTGCATTGCCTCGGGGAAAGCTGTGTTGGTGTGTGGCAGGCAGATCCAAGAAAGAACAGCTGTATGGTGTCCTTGAAGGGGCATGATACAGAAACTAAGACGACCCCAGGCCTAGAACTTTCTGCCATTGAGTAGCTTGTCACCTGGACAAAGTACACACTTCTCTCGGCTTCATTTATCACCTCCACTGTAGCGCAGATAGTATGTGCCCAGCTTCATACAGGGTTGTGTAAAGCTGAAATCAGACAAAGCTTAAAAATTAAGTTTTATAAACTATAAAGCACTGCCTGACTACAAAGTCTATTATTCTTACTCTTTGGAGGAAAAAAAAAAATCTTATGAAACGCTGATTACACGAAGAGCTAATTTCAGAAAGGAAAGCAAGAGGCAGGAAAACAAAAACCCACGAAGATCCAAAATACAACTAACCAACAGGCACTCTGTTCTTGTGACCAGGATAAAAGTGCCACTTCCTAAGAAAAACTGAAATACTGATTTGTTTTCGCTCAGCACTACACACCTTTCTTGGGCCTCGACTTAGCCACAGTGTAGACCAAACAACTAACTGGGCAAATGCCACCCCTGGTGAGAGGGGAGCAGGAAGCGAGGTTTGCAGGAACTCCTAAGTGAGGCCTCTCTGAACCTGGCTGAGTGGAGCCGGCAGGCTGTGCACCCTGGGCCCGCTGCTGGGTGGTTTCCCCAGCTCCGGTCAGGAGAGAAGTCCGGCTCTGGGAGGGTCCCTGGGTAAAACCTGGACACCTGCACAGAGGTTACATGGAAAATGTATTGTTGGAAAACAGCTTCTTTTGGGCATTGGGTGGGTATGTGGAGGGCATCTGAAGTGGAGGCCAGGACTAGGAAAGAAGTGAGCTGGAGAGGTGGCCAGTGCTGTGGGGGGCAGAGTGGGGTGGAGCTGAGCTGGCCTGGTGGGAGTGGGGGGGTGCAGAGGGGTGAGAGGGGGAGCCAGGTAGGGACGAGAGGGCAGGAGGGTCACCTGGCTCTGCCTGAGAATGAGGAAAGGGAGAGTCTTGGTCGCACGGACCCCGTGACAACTGGAGTGGGCTCACGGCAGGGGAGGGACCTCCACCCCAGGCCTTAATGCTGACCAGGCCTTTTCATCCCCCTCTGCAGGAAAGTGAGTACCTCTGAGCACCAGGAGGCAGAGGGTCCATGCTGCCTGGGGAAGGACGAGAGGAATACTAGTGAAAACTAAGAGAACATCTGTAATAAGAGGGGGAACAGGCTCCCCTCCTCCTCCTCCTCCCATCCCATGAAACAGTGGCGAGCAGGCAGAGAAACCGGCTGTACCTCCCACCCTCTGCCCCTTCCTACTCTCCATTTATTTTTCACTTCATTTCATGTGATAGGAACATAATGACATTTTTCTGTTACTCATCACATTAGCAAACACAGCTGCCAGTTCACAAAACTGCTCTTCTGGGGGTCAGTGGGCCAAACGGGCTCCAGCCCCAGGCCTCACACTTGGTCCCCAAGGGGCAGTCACGGCCTGTCAGCAGCATCACCCTTCACCCTGGGCCAGCCATCGCCATGGGAACGCACAGGCATCCCAGGCTCAGGGGGCCTTGGGAAGGGGGGCTGGCCTTCAGGGGGGGCTGCCCGTTAACCGTATGTCCGTGCTCCACAGCAGTCCTCCCTGTGCCTCAGTTTACTCTTTCTTAAGAAGATTCAGGGCCCATTCCTCAAGATGTTATGGGGGCGGGGGAGGGAGTGCGCTCTGCATGTTATTTTGAGCAAGTTACTTAACCTCTCTGCGTTTCAGTTCTCAGCTCTCAACAGAGATAGAACAATATCTGCCTGGGTGTGTTGCAAAGACTAAAGAAGGTACCTTAAGTAACTTTACAGGACATTTGGCCCAGGATGAAGGTACATATTAGCTTTAAATACTAATGATAATCGTGACAATGTCGAATGTGGAAGTATCACGGCGGGGGAGCAAGGGGTGGGACCCAAAGGCCCAGCAGAAACACCTGATCCAGACTGAAGGCGGGAGAGAGAAGGTCCGGGCAGTTTCTTAGGACATCTGAGCTTGGACCTGACAAAGAACTCGTATGAGGTTAACCCTTTAATTTGCTACGTGGCTGGACAGGTAAGACTCGATGCTGTCTCGTCTAGCCCACACCAAACCACTGGGCAATACCCTCCCTCCCAGCTGGAGGAACCTCAGGAGCCAGGCCACTGTGGGGCCCGGAGCACAGACAGGAACTCTGGGGAGCCCTCAGCGGCAGCCGCCAGGATGGATGTTCCAGAAGCAGGACCACGTGCTCTAAAAGCCACAGGCCCGAGGTCCTGCCACATGGGGCCAGTGGGGGCCTGGGAGCCCTGCTGCCAGCGGCTGTGAGGGGCAGCAGACAGAAGAGGATGCACCCCACCTCCACCCCGCTCATGGCCACTGACAGGTCGGGGGGGCGGGGGGCCCTTTCATACACCACAGTGATAATCCTAATTCCACTCATTCCTCACTGGGGCAGGTGCAGATGTACCCAACACAGTTTCCCCCATCTCAGGGTTTTTAACACTGTTCAAGAGACAAGGATGCCACCCTGCTTCCAGAATAAACCGGTCCCAAACCCACCTACAATTGCTTTCTACAACTTTTCTAATAAGTCCTGTCTGTAATCGGTAAAGACTAGGGCGTGCCTCCTGCTATTAGACCAAGCGTCGGTTCTGACACTTAGGTTTTCCAGGATGTTCCTTCGGTGGACTCTAAAACCTCCTATCAGTATCTGAATTACTGAACCGAACGGCGATCACGACCGGAGCCTTCATGCAGAGCGGAGTTAACAAGCTGCCCGGACAAGAGAGAGAGATTTTTATATACTTGAAGGCATCTGTGATTACTCCAGGGCTTTTCCAACTGGAAGTCTCAGTAGTAAATTTTGATGGCTAAACCTAAAGGCAGATCGCTAAGCAACTCCGACGGTCTCTTCCCATTTTTCAAGCGAGAGAAGCTTCCGCTGGCATGTCACGCTGACGGCCGACTTACCCAGGTCGATAAGGATCGCATGCTGTTGGGAGGTGAGCCGTTTTAGGAGTTCTTTGTACGGTGTGTCCTTTGGCTGCTGTTTACTGGGAAACTGGTGTCGAAGGCGGTACTGCTCTGCCAGGAACTTCCAGATTTCCCCCCGAAGATGACGTGGCACACCTTCAAGGGGGGCGGGTAGAAAGTAGATTTTTATGCTCAGAGCATGACTTAATAAAAAGGAGTTAGGTTTCATTCCATTGACCCAACCTCTTGTTCCATAGGAATTAAGAGCATCGAAATGGAAAGTCAAACAACCAACATTTTGTCCTCTATGCTCCCCTCCCCCCCCTTGCACATCCCCATCTTTCCCCCCACCTCCCGTGGCCCCTCTTGCTTGCCTTGTGGCTCTCAAGTACATACTATGTTCAGACTGGGCCAGACCCAGCAAAGGCTGAACTGGTGAATGGCATGAGCCCCTCTCTGGTGCCTATTTAGTAACGTTCTAGGGAAAGATGCCCAGCCACGTAAAGTTATAGTGCAAGATGCCGTCTCACACAGGGGACGTGAGCCGAGTGTGGGGGTTCAGATGAAGGAGACCAAGATGGCATGGAATCCTTCACTTGTGCCAAGATGCCAGAGTGTGGGAGGTGAGAGAGAAGACAGGTCAGAGGAAGGAAACCTTAAGGGCAGTCAGGCTGGATGGGCTACCTCAAGAGGCGAAATGAAGGGTAGGGAACCTGCATGTTATCTGGCAGCTCTGGGGATCTACGGAATGTTCTTGAGCAGCCTAACTGGGGAATCCTGCTTAGACCCCATGAGCGAGGTGGGCAGAGAAAAGGATGAGAGGCTGGACACCATCCACACAAATGTGCCTTGGGGACCTGGACACAAGAAAAGCTATCCGAGAGCCTCTCTAGCTCATGTTTTAAATACAATTGATTTGAACACTTTTCCAAGTGGTTAAAAACATCGTCTAAAACTAGGAAAAGCTCTCTTGAAGCCAATGATGTTATTTAAGGCAAACTTCATTAGAAAAGTGACGCTTTTGAGTCAAAACTTTCTGGTTGGGGACACCCGGGTGGCTCAGCAGTTTAGCACCGCCTTCGGCCCAGGTTGTGATTCTGGAGACCCAGGATCGAGTCCCATGTCCTGGCTCCTTACGTGGAGCCTGCTTCTCCTTCTGCCTGTGTCTCTGCCTCTCTCTCTCTCTGTCTCTCATGAATAAATAAATAAAATCTTAAAACAAACAAGCAAACAAATGCTTCTCGTTCACCATCCTGCCCAAATGTGGAGATGGGGAGAAAAGGCAGCCTGCAGAATAAGATATCGAATCTTTCTCGTCTCTGACAGGAGCTCCCTTGAGAGACGAGGAACCTCCAATTTAGGGATGGATCTTTCCTTCCATTCAGGAAAAACTGTGACTGCTTTGTACACTTCGCTGCTACTCAGCGTGCCTGGCCAGGATTCCTGATTTTCCACTGGCCACGTCTGAGAGAAGTCTCACCAGCAGGTAACATTTACCATGAGGTCACCAGGTGCTGCCACCATTCTAAGTACTTTGTCATCCCCACGACTTGCAGAGGTAAATAGGATGATGATCCTCAGGGTAAAGACAAGGAAACTGAGGCCAACAAGAACAGGTCCCTCACCCGAGATCACCCAGCTGGTTAGGAGCAGAGCAGAGAAAGGGACTGCTGTTTTTTCTTCATGTCTTCCCTGTCACAACAGTCAGACAAGCTGCTACTCAGATAGGTACTGGAAAAACATATGCTATGTTCCTGCCTGGAGGTTAGTAATAAACTCATCATTTCTGGATCTGAACTAGAAAGTAGTCAATGTCATTTATTACCAGATCCACAAGGAACTGTTTAGAACAATCAGCCATCTCTTAGAAATACTCTAGGTGGGGCGTCTGGATGGCTCAGTCGGTTAGGCATCTGACTCTTGATCTCAGCTTGGGTCTGGATCTCGGGGTGATGAGTTCAAGCCCTGGACTGGGCACTACGCTAGGTGTGGAGTCTACTTAAAAATAGATAGATAGATAGATAGATAGATAGATAGATAGATAGATAGATAGATAGATAGATACTCGAGGTATGGAAGTAATTTGATTTTTCCCTTACACAAACTGGCTGTAAAAGAAAAAAAAGAAGCCTGTGTGAGAAACACAGGGCCATACTTAACTGTGACCTCACCCACACCTTCTCTAAATGCTGGTCTCGACATTAGTCTCATGATCCTGTGTAGTAGTGGGTTGAATGGCGGCCCCCCAACAATATATTTCCCCATCTTAATGCCTAGAACCAGTGAATGTGATTTGGAAAAAGTTTTTTTTAAATATATTTTTAAAATTTATTTATTCATAAGAAACACAGGGAGAGAGGCAGGGAGAGAGGCAGAGACAAAGGCAGAGGGAGAAGCAGGGTCTCCACGGGGAGCCTGATGCGGGACTCGATCCCGGGACCCCAGGATCACGCCCTGAGCTGAAGGCACACACTCAACCACCGAGCCACCCAGGTGCCCTGGAAAAAGTTTTTATAGATGATAATTAAGGTCTTGAAATGAGACCATCACGCTGGTTATGCAGGTGGGCCCTCTATCCAAGGACATGCGTCTTTATAAGAGACACAGAGGAGAGGACAAGAGAAGCAGGCACTGTGAGCAGGAGGCAGGGACTGGAGGGGCGCAGCCCCAGGCCAAGGAATGCCGACAGTCTCCAGAAGTGGCTAAGGGCAGCCCCGCCGACGCCTCCGCTCTCACTCCAGACTTCTGGCCTCCGGGAGTGGGAGAGAAAAATGTCTACTGTTTTAGCCACCAATTTTGTAATATTTTGTTATGGTAGCAACACAAAACGAATACACCCTGACGTCTGCCTTTTTATACCGTTCCGTTCCTTCTCTCCCTGCCCTCCCTGCCCAGAGGTATTTCTTAGGGTGCGAGTACACCTGCACATGCATGCACAAGACCTTAACATTTGAAACTATATCAGAAGTCATTGTGGCTTAGAGGCACCTGGGTGGCTCAGTCAGTTAAGCATCTGCCTTCAGTTCAGGTCCTGATCCCGGGGGGTCCTGGGACCGAGTGCCACATTGGGCTCCCAGCTCAGCAGGGACTCTGCTTCGCCCTCTGCCCTCCCCCTTGCTCGTGCTTGCCCTCTCAAATGAATAGATTAAAAAAAATCATTAAAAAAAATACACAAGACGTAAATGTGGCTTGAAAAACAGTCAACATGTTAAGTGATTTATAACGGGACTTTTTACAAAATATTTTTTTCAGACTGGGAAATCTTCCCAAGGTATGAGATGACCAATTTCCTTTTATTACTAAATCATTCCCATTATCTTATCAGACCTTCATTTTTTTGGAGGAAAAAAATACTGTTTGTGTCACTGGACCAGACCACATATTCTGGTATTTAAGAGAGCTTGGGTTTTGTGATTTAAAAACAAAGAGTCGTGCACATCAGAGCCAGTGTTTCTGCCTCCACTCATAACCCACTCTTATGCTGGGTGGGCAGGCTGGCTTCTGCGAGGACAGGAGGTCCCTCCCCCTCAATGTCAGTACCTTTTTATTTTTACTGACTTCGGACATGATTTGTGCTCGCCTTTTTTTTTTTTTTTTTTTAAGTCCTTCTAAAAATGCAAAAGGTATAAAGAGGGTGAAAAACCACTCATAACTACAATGAACATAGAATTCACCACCCAAAGCAGGAAGCTCTTGAAAGCAAGGGGAGGAAGGTATTAATTATTGCACCGGGCAGAGCTGTAAACCAGGGCTATGCTGGGTAAAGCAGATATTGCAAATGTGTGTGCGCGGCTTCCTACCTATGTGCCCACAGAAACAGACAACTCTGTGTTAGACCATGCACCACTTTTGTTTTCATTTAACTACTTGTCTCGGACATCTTTTACATCGGTAATTATAACTATTGTGTCATTTTCAAGGACCATGGCACACGATGGTCACACTGTTGGGGTTTGGGGGTTCTGTTTTGGTTTCCGACTCTACAATGCCATAAGAAGCATCCTTCTTACTGCAGCACGTTTTTGACCGATTAATTTTTAGACTAAGTTTCCAGGTGTGGCATTGCCGGATCAAAGGTAAGGAATGTCTGCATCTGGCCCGTCCTGCCAACTGCCCAGGCAGCCTCTCAGCAATCTCATTCCTGAAGAGTATGCTCCAGTTCATATACTTCTACCTCGCTCTCTTTAGTGAAATCATTCGAACCCTAACTAAGCTTTGAGTTATGTAAAGCTCTGCAGAATTATTCTTTGTTGTCCCAAGTTGGCACCCTAATCCTGCTGTTCTGATCTAGTTTTAACTTGGGAAGCTTATAAATGCCTTTTTTCTATCACTTAGGGGAGTCCTCAGATCATTAGGAGGAAGGGCCTCATCACCCATACAGGGACTGTCTTCTCTTTCAAAGGCTCCATAGTAACTTGGCCTCTACCATAAAGGCCAAGGGGGTGGTTCTGATTTAGTCTTGTTTTTCTATTCTAGGCTGCAAGAGGGACTGTCGCATTTGCTTGGAGTCATTACATCTTATGCGTTGAAAGCAGCTGAATCATTGACAGAGCTCTCTGTGCAGTTAGAAATAGAGTCCCTGCCACAGGCAGTGATGTGGTCGTGTCCGTGGCTACAGAGGGAATTCCAGGTTGGCTCACCTCGGCATGCAAACTATACAATCACCTATGTCATACTTCACTACGCAGGTTCCAGGTGCCCACCATGTTTCCATCAGCCCCCCCCCCCCACCTTGTAAAATGCATAATGAAAAACCAATGCATCCAGGTGCCAGGCTTCTAAGAAGCTCACGCTTCTGGAATAGCTGTCACAGACCCTTGCCACTTCCCTTTTGTAGAAGCAAAGCCACCTAAAGACCATCATTTAGTCAGCAGTGAAAAGGAAAGAACAGACTCATTCCTTTCTCTGCTTTCTCCTGTTTCCAGATAGCAATCTGGGACCATGTGGTGCAGTGGTTAAGCCTCCAGCAACTGCCCAAAGAATGTGAGAACAGGAAGAGCTGTGAGACCCTCAGTATGGTCTGTGCCTCTCATTCTAGCAGCTGGGAGGCCCGAGCCCAAAAAGGGGAGGATGTCGGCGAAGGTCACACCGGCAGTCACTGGCCAATCTGGAGCCTGACCCTTCAACACCTGCAACACTTCTGGTCTCTGGCGCTGCCGAGGCAGGTTCAACCACAGGTAGGGCCGTGTGGTGAGAACTCTAGCAGAAGGGTGTGTGGGGAGCTCTGGGGTCCTGAGCCCGTTACCTCTGAGTAATGTTTCCTTTTCCATGGAAAGGGGAAAGTCATAACTTAGCAACAACTTATTATTACTAAAACTGATGCTATGAAATTCAGATAAAGGTTAAATAGTGCCCATAGAAGATGAGAGAAAACTGCTCTGCTGTACCGTCTTAGAGAGGAATAACACTGTGCAACTTCTTCCACTGAGCTGCTAAATAAAGTCAGAAGAAAACTAACAAACTTCATACATGTTTGCAAAGCTTTGTCTAAATTCTTGGTTATAAAAAATAAATAAATTAATTAATTCTTGGTTATTCATGAATACATTGACCAGAACTCAGTAACCACTAGAGTTAGACTCCGAAAGCCTCTGATTTTGCCAGGAGATGCTAATAAACATTTATTTAAAAGAAATAGTTGTTTTACTTAAACACTAACAATCACAGGGACACCTGGGTGGCTCAGCAGTTGAGCGTCTGCCTTTGGCTCAGGGCGTGTTCCTGGAGTTCTGGGATCGAGTCCTGCATCAGGCTCCCTACATGGAGCCTGCTTCTCCCTCTGCCTGTGTCTCTGCCTCTTTCTATCTCTCATGAATAAATAAATAAAATCTTAAAAAATAAAACAAAACACTAATAATCGACCAAAGTTAGAATGTAAAATAGAGCTATTCAAACTAGCTGTGAAGAACCAGTTTTTGTTTTCTTTTAAAATGTTCCAAATAGGGGTGTCTGGGTGGCTCTGTTGGTTAAGTGTCTGCTTTTGGCTCAGGTCATGACCCTGGGGTCCTGGGATCAAGCCCTGCGGCAGGCTTCATGCTCAGGAGGGAGCCTGCTTTTCCCTCTGCCCCTCCTCCTGTTTGTTTTCTCTCTCCTCTTGCTCTCAAATAAATGAATAAAAATCTTTAAAGATATATATAGAGTGCTCCAATCCACTGCTGATACTTTTTTACAAAATACACTAAAAGTAAATTCATATAAAAATGAAACAGGAAAAGACTGACAAAATATAAGTCCACCTTTTTTTTTTTTTAAAGGATCATCCTTATCAAATCGCTGCAAGTTTCTAAATGCTTAGTCTCAAGTTCTATACTTACGCCAGCAGCAGTGCGGACTGGCACACAGTCAGCAAACACTGCCCACCCACCCGGGCCTTCCAGGACAGCAGGCACGTGCAGTGTGCTTCCAGGTACCAGCTTATTTACTGCTCACAGCCATCACTGTCATCACCCACATCTTACCTACAGGGAAAGTGGGGCTCAGAGAGGTGAAGCTGCTTGCCTAAGATCACAAAGTAAATCAGTTACAGCTGGGGTCTAAACCTGGGACTACCTGTCTGAAGTCTTCACGCAAAACCCCGTGTTGTCTCCTGACAGTGCTCAGAGAGGAGCTGTACGATTCGTTTTTCACCTTACCGTTTAACTCAGAGTGCGTCACCATTACCCAGTTTATAGGCAACTAAGCGCCGTATTCCTATCTGCTTCCTGTTATCTGGGCTTCTGGACATTTTAATTAATTATGAGGGAGGGGATCCCTGGGTGGCTCAGCGGTTTAGCGCCTGCCTTTGGCCCAGGGCGCAATCCTGGAGTCCCAGGATCGAGTCCCACGTCGGGCTCCCGGTGCATGGAGCCTGCTTCTCCCTCCTCCTGTGTCTCTGCCTCTCTCTCTCTCTCTCTCTCTCTCTCTCATGAATAAATAAATAAATCTTTTTTAAAAAAAATAATTAAGAGGGATCCTGAAAGGTGACGACACTCACATCAAGTAAGAAATCTGGAAACGGATCAGGGACAGACATGGTAACGAGGAGAGAAATGGCCACCAAGTTGGACTTTAACATCTTTTTATCCCATACTTTTCCCCAATCACCAATGGGAGGTAAGGATGGCTGGACGGACTCCCCATTAAAGCTTACCTTGCCCAACAGCTGAATGCATTTTTTCCATGTCAAACTTAATTTTTGATCTTCCTGGAGTGCTAAGCATCTTCTCCCACACTGTGGTTACTTCTTTAAGACAAGGAGTGATTTCTTCATAATCAAGCTTTAAGCGCTTGTTCAGCAGATCATTTTCAGAGGCTGGAAGAGATCATTTAGGAACACATTAGAAAGGATACCATGGCTGCCTCCTTACCATCACTGCTGAGATGTGGAGCCGTTACAGCCAGCTCGCCAGGTCCACATTAGTCACTGCTCCTGCCCCACCCCATCTTCCTTACCTGGGAAAAAGCTAAACACACCTAGGAGGTATCCCAGATTTCTCTTGCTCCTTCACCCCCAATGAGTTCTGTTGGCGCTACTAGTAAAATATATCCCATACCTATCCAGTTCTAGCAATCTCCACAGCTATCCTATTAAACCACAAATATCTCAAGGACAGGAGCTATGTTTTAAAATTCCTGGTGCCTGGCATGGTCAGAGACCAACACAATTTATTTATCTGAACCAGGAGCAATTCTCCAAGGACAGTTCCCCCTTGTTTAGAGCCAAACCTCCTTAGGTAGCTTCTGCTTTAGTCATGTTTCTGCTTCCTGCAGCTCAACAGAATAAATCTGCCTTTTAGGATATTGCCCCAAATATATGAAGGTACTTATTATTCCCCACCAACCTCATTCAGTTTTAACTGCATTCAGAATTGTACCTAATTACCAAAATGGGGTGGGAGAAGGGGAGGGGAGTCAATCAAGGAAAAGTTTAACTTGACAATTCTCAGGATTAAATGGGAAAACTTCACTCCCATCTAAAACCACTATATCCTATTTCGACCTAGGAGTAATGTCACCAACCCCTAAATCCATTCCACTTCACGTCTCAGATCTTGACTATGAGTTTATTAGGACAGCAGGTGATGAATAGCTAAGTATAAGCCAATACACCTAGGCCTCTGCAGAACTGATCAACTATCATATTTATGATAATAATAAACAAATACCATGTCCTAAGTACTTTATATTTAGCAAACTCCTCCTAATGACTCTCTGAGGCAGGGTTCTGGATGAGAAAACCCGAGGCGCAGAGGCCGGGTAGCTCCTCCGAGGTCACTGAGCAGGAGGTGGAGGGGCGCGGGGCCCTGGTCCTTTTCCAGTGCACTGCAGAGCTGGCTGTTATTAATTATATAGTTTTTCTGGGACCAGGCATGTATCTATCAGGGGCCTTAAATGTCCAACAGAATCCAGTGGAGCTTTCTAGGCCTGGGGTTTTTCAAGCTAAAGATTTTCAATACCAATATGATCTCTTTAACAGATACAGAGTCTTTCAGATCTTTTTCTTCTCATTTCAGTTTTGGTAAATCACACTTTTCAAGAAGTTTGTCCAGTTCATCTAAGCTGTTAAGTTTCCTGGCACAAAGCCATTCTTAGTCTGAGAGACACAGATCAGTCAATGCAAACATCTCAAGAGTCCTCTCCTGACCCCCTGAAAATACCTGCACGCTCCCCATGCCTGCCCTCACTTTATTCAGGAGGAGAGGAAGCTGAGCAGGCTCAGAGTTTGCCCAGGGCCACAGAAGCAGGAAGCGCTGGAGGCAGGATCCGAAACGTCGCCCCCCCAACACCACCAGTTTTATCACTACACTTCGCACCCCAGTGCTTATTATTTTTAAAATGGGAATTACAGCTACCTCATTGAATGGATCTGGTGAGGATTAAAGGAGATGAAATATGCTGAGCATCTACAAAATGTCTACTCCTCAGCACTCACAAATTATCAAAAATATAAAGTCAAGTAAGGAAAAGTATGAAACACTGCTTTACAAAGTGCTGCTAACACGAAATAAAAGATTTCCTTTTTCCATGTTAGAAACTGAGCAAAGGCTAGTAACTCAGTTCATCTGCTTAGCGCTCCCGACGGTAAGCCCTTATTCATCTGACACGTGGATTAAGTACTTAACTGACCGCATTTACCACCTTCAAGTACAAATGTGTCAAAAGATGGTGCTGCACACAACTGCAGGGACCCCTTGTCCAGCGTCTCATTTCATGGACCCAGAAACTAAAGTTCAGAGCGAGTACAGGGCTTGCCCAACGTTACTTGCCAGCTGGTGGGTTGTCAAGGGACTCTGGCCCTTGTGATTTCTCATCTGTCATCTTCATTCTTTTCCTTCTTGCTTTGAATAACACTTTTTAAGGTCCCACTAAAGAATCCTTGTGGCAAGTTGGGTTCAGGACTAGCTTTGCTGGGGACAGTGACTTCAAGTAGCACTAGGCTCTTGGTGCCAGCGGACATTTCCCTGGCACTGAGATCTGCTGTGAGCCTGTGTGGCTGCACGAAGGAGCCCAAGAAGCAACGTGAGGAACCTGCTCTGAAGTCAACAGAGCAGTAACATCCAGCCAGAAGATTCCACTGAAAAGGCTTAATCTGTGTATTTCACTGTTGGCCCAAGCACCATCCTGCTGTTTGAGGATCTGAACACTGCTGCCTAAAATTCAGAGCCTCCAAAATGCCTTATCAAGCCAGACAGTTGGTGCATGCTTGCAACAAATATCAAGGCTCCCAGCCAAGGCCTTCAGATATACGACCAAACTGTTTAAAATATTAAATGAGGGTCTACAAACCCATGATTGTGCATTTCTGGGCTTAGGGCAACCAGGACTACATGAGATCAAATGTAACTTTGCACAAGAATCATCTAAAATATGTATTACCATTTACCATGGACGTATGAGCTAACTTGGACTTTGGACCAACAATGTTCAGGTCTGATTTATGCCCATTACACTGGGGGGCTGCAGCTGCCCATCCCCAATCCCACACCACTAGCGACTGCTTTCACAGATGAAATGTTTGTCAAACTCCCACCATCTCTTAAAAACTCAGTCAGGAAAGGCTGAGAGGCTGGAAACATCAATGATGAAATGACCTCCAAACTTGTAGAGATTTTAGAAAAACCACACTCATTCTTTTTTTATTTTATCTGCTTAACCAGGAAAAAAGAACCTTTAAAAAATATCTTTCATTACAATTCAATTAAACTTCAAAATTCAATGTGTTGTAACATTATGCAGATACAGTGTAACACTTTAATTTAAAGCATGAAATTCTGAATTTTTAATAATTTCTCTTTTTTTTTTAATTTTTTTTTTTTTTTAATTTTTATTTATTTATGATAGTTACAGAGAGAGAGAGAGGGAGGCAGAGACACAGGCAGAGGGAGAAGCAGGCTCCATGCACCGGGAGCCCGATGTGGGATTCGATCCCGGGTCTCCGGGATCACGCCCTGGGCCAAAGGCAGGCGCCAAACCGCTGCGCCACCCAGGGATCCCGAAATTCTGAATTTTACGAGTCAGTTCAACAAGCGATAATGTGCTAACCCCAAACCATGGCTGTACTGAACGGCATCCTGTCCTGCATTAGGCTGCCTGCATCTTCGTTTATAATGGGGGAAAATGGCCCTGCATGGGGGCACGGTGGAGACTGCTGGCTTGGGAGACAGGTAATGTGTTTTAGTCCCAGCACCACAGAAAGTTAGCAGTTTAACTCTGGGGAAAACAAGTCAGCTTCCAACTGCCTACTGCGGAGTGAGGTGGATTTAGATGATGTGGTTTGGTTCTTTCTCAGATGCCATGGTTCTGGAATAGTAACAGATATACTTAATCCACATATTCAAAAGCCAGGACATAGGCTTAAGCATAGAAGATCCTCCTCATACATGTTCTAATTTCTTTCCCAAACAGCAAGCAATCCAGCTTTAACATCTGATCAACTTCAGCCACTTCCAGCTACACTTTAACTTTTCCTTAAAAAAGCCACTAAAAGTGGCACCTGGGTAGTGCAGTCAGTTAAGAGTTCGACTCTTGGTCTCAGCTCAGTTCATGATCTCTGGGTCGTGAAGTCAAATCCCACATCATGCTCCCCACTCAGGGGAAGTCTGCTTCTTCACCTTCCTCTGGCTCTCCCCACTACTCGTGCTCTTTCTCTCAAATAAAATAAAACCTTAAAAAATTTTTTTAAATCTTTAAAAAAAATAGAAAGCAACCAAAAAAAAAAAAAAAAGATGCAATAGAATGACTCTCTCGAGTACACAGTATACTCCTGTTTGGTTCTTGTCAAATCTGACTTCTGTGTTTATTTATTTAAAGATTTATTTATTTATCTGAGAGACAGCAAGCAAGTGTAAGTAAGCAAGGGAGGGAGAGGGAGAGAGAGTTCCAAGCAGACTCCGTGCCAACAGTGGAGCTGGATACGGGGCTCGAGCCCAAACCCCAAGATCAACTACCTGAGCCAAAACCAAAAGTCAGATGCTCAACTGACCCAGTCACCCAGGTACCCCTTGCTTCTGGATTTAATGAGAAAGTTCTGCCCCCATCCCACCCCAACAAAGCTTACTAAATGTTTTCTAGGCAATTCGTGGTCAGGCTCTTTTGATGATTAAGCTTCTCAGCAACAAAGGTACTGCATGCACTGAAACCATGCTTCCTAAACTCTATTAAGGAAATTTATTATGCTTTCACCACAAAGGTAAACATGCTGAACTTTACAGAGCTAAGAAGAGAAATGAATTCAGACAGCAAGAATGAAAGACCACACAAGACTGACCACTGCCAGGTGGAATGAGGAAACAGCGAGAAAGTGGGGGCAAGCACCAGTGAACTGAACGTGACACCTGGCAGGGTGTTCCAGGTAACCTTACGAAGCTCTTCCCTGTTCATCCTGGTTTGCCTAGTTATCATGTACGCAGCTTTACAGGGGATGTGCTTCCGCGGCAAACTGATCTTGTCTCATCAACTGCAGTCAAGATTCCTCCCAACATCCCAAGAAGCCAGCGCCATTCCTATTTTACAGCTACACTCCGATTTTCCATTGCTGTCATTTCCAAGAAGGTTAGTCAGGATAAGTATTAGGATTTATGATCTACATGATGAAGATAACTGCCTCTGTGCTTTTCAACAAAAATCCCAACCAACAGACACACAAATGTGAGTGCTGCAGTCCAGAGCGGTCATTCAGCTGATGGCACACTCAATGATGCCGTCACAGTCAGAGCTCTTGTAGACATCTGCTTTTATTTATTTTTTTAAAGATTCATTTAGACATCTGCTTTTGGAATTGCCTTCAAGAACACACAAGAAAATGGTAGAAAAACAGAGTTGGAGAAAACAGCCATCGCTGCGGTAAAGTCCCCCCACTGTGGCACCCCTTCCACGGCCACTTCAGGGGATGAGCCATTGCCCAGCCTCAGTACCAGGTACAAAGGAGAGCCCACTGTATCCATAAGTAGCCCATTCCAACCACTAAACCACTTTCATATCAAAAGGTCTTACTGGGCAGCCCAGGTGGCTCAGCGGTTTAGCGCCGCCTTCAGCCCAGGGCGTGATCCTGGAGACCCAGGATCCCTGCATGGAGCTTCCTTCTCCCTCTGCCTGTGTCTCTGCCTCTCTCTCTCTCTGGTCTCTCATATATAAATAAATAAAATCTTTTTTAAAAAGTCTTATTACTTTGTATCTGACTTCATGTTTTTGGTCAAAGATGACATACTTTTTTGGACTATGAACCTTATTCATCAGATTTGGTGTCTTAATACCCTTCACCTCTATACAGATATCAAGATAAAAGGTGGGAGATCCACAGTTGAGAAGTAAGTTCAGTGAAATGTAGCCTAATTGCAAAACTGCTTTGGGCCATGGTGACACACTCTGCACAGCCTCCGTCTGAACAAGCACGTTCAGACTTCCTGATCAGAATGGCCATTATTTTATATCCAGCCAGCTCTCTATACTCCAAGACCCATGTTCTTTCCATTATACCGCCCACTTAGCTTCTTAGCTACTATGAAAATAATAAATATATATATATATATATATATATTTTTTTTTTTTTTGGTTAAAGCAACAGTACAGAAACAGGAAATGAACAAAATCTAAACTTTCAAAGTTCATGTCTTATTTTCATACTGACATAACCCCCGGCAAGAATGTGGCTGGTCTGAGCCTCAGTTTCTTCTTCAGGCTAACACCTGCCTTCTGTCAGGAGCATTAAACGAGTCTATAGGAGTCTAAACTCCTTTCCTAAACGAGTCTGTAGGAGTCTAAACTCCTTTCCTATAGGAAAGGTTGGTAATGGTTCAGGTAAAACTCAGCTAACACTAAAGCTTAATCCTCTTCAGGGACACCTGGGTGGCTCAGTGGTTGAGCATCTGCCATCGGCTCACGGTGTGATTCCAGAATCGGGGATCAAGTCCCGCATCAGGCTTCTTGCAGGGAGCCTGCTTCTCTGTCTAGGTCTCTGCCTCTCTCTGTCTCTCATGCATAAATAAATAAAATCTTAAAAAAAAAAAAAAGCTTAATCCTCTTCAGATTACCTGCAACCCAATAAAAATGCACATACAGGTTACAAACTTAAATGACTTGTGTAGGATTAGCTCACACCTCACCAGCCAAGCACAGACCGTGGCTGACGGCAAAGTAGGGGGGGAAAAGAGAGAAAACACAAAACAAAAAACACTCTTTTGAGGGATGAAGCTTACATCTGAAGGTTGCCTCTTTGAAGTTCTAGACAGTATGCTAAAATGACCATACAGGAGTAATTTCAAATGGATGGTGAGATTATCATTAACTCTTCAGAAAGTGAAAAGTGTTAACTTGACTTTGAGAAAGTTAACAGATATATATATGAGAGAGAGAGAGAGAGAGAGAGAAAGAGAGAGAGAAGCTTGCTTTTTTTTTTTTTTTCCTTCTTTTTAAAGACAGCATACTTGTAGTCTGATGTGATTCGCTTCAGAGCCAAGAAAAGTTATCAGGAAGAAAAGTTATCAGGCCTGTTCATTCTAAGAGAATGGCAAACCAACCTTTTAGCTTCTGATTTTCCTTCTCCATTCTGAGGAGTAGAATCTGTTGCAGAATAGCCTTTTGCCATAACTCTCGAAGCTCTCGAGATGTCCTTTTCTTTTCTTCTGGGACAGGGCCAGAGGGTCCATCCTCACAAACTGGTTCTAAAGGAGATCGTGGCGGATGCTCCCCCAGTTCCGAATAATCTGGGGATGGAAAAGGACATTTCAGAACGGTCATTTTTTTTTTTCAGTACAAATTAATTTTTTAAAAAAAGATTTTATTTATTTATTCACAAGAAACACAGAGAGAGGCAGAGACACAGGCAGAGGGAGAACCAGGCTCCATGCAGGGAGCCCGATGTGGGACTCAACCCCAGGACCCCGGGATCACGCCCTGAGCCAAAGACAGATGCTCAACCACTGAGCCATCCAGGCGTCCCTTTCAATACAAATTTAAACATAGTGTCAAATCAGAAGATTTCTGTCCGTTCAGATACTATGAAATGATATCACCAGATTTAAAATTCAAGTTTTAATATGCATTGAAATCAATTGAGCCACAATCATCAAATTATACATCAAATAGCAAGCAAAAGCTGTAAGAGCTGAGGAAATGCTCAAAGATATCTACTTTTAAAGGTGCAATATTTCTATTTTCTTCTGAGCTGATGATTGTATTATTGGTAATGGCAAACATTCAGAGTGCTCACTCTGTACCAGCTTGTTCTGAGGGCTCTATGGATACTAGTTTATTTAACATTCAACCACTCTAAGATGTAGCTACTATAACTATTCAGTTTTAAAGAAAAGCACACCTAAGTACATTTGACACCTGCCCAATGTTACACAGCTAGGAAGGGTAGGGGCCCATGAAGGCTGGCTTCCACGTGCATTATTAACCACTAAGCTATAAGACTAGGTATTCTGGAAGAAGATTAAAGCGTATTTAATAGCCAATAATAACAGTGACCATTAAAGGGTCCTCTACCAAGTGCTGGGCACCATGCCAGGTGTTTTCTATAGACAGACTCATTTAATCCTGATGACAATGCCAGAAGACAGGGATTAGCCTGAAGAGAAAACAAAGGCTCAGAGAAGCAGAGTAAGTTGCCCAGGGTCAGACAGTGAACAAGCAGGTGTGCTGGGATCCCAACTAATGTCTCTCTAACTGGAAGTCCATGCTTTCTGCTAGACATCCCTGTAATTCAAATGTTTCCTATGTCATCAATTTTCAGATTCCTGTTTATTAGTTGAAATCTCTTTACGTTTTATGAACTTGTATCTTAACTGCAGACCCCACGTTGCTAGTACACAGTGCTGTTCTCACAAATACCGCACAGACATGCAGAAAGAACATCCCACCTGCTTACTCTGAAGCTAGCTACGAACAGCAGAAGTTCCTATATGAGTGGGCCTCACTTAAGGCAATGTATTCTTGGGAACTTCTCTCTAAACTGAACCTAAATAAAAATCACAGTCCTAACACGCTCTGTGAAAAGCCCTTCACAGACAACCTGAATCATACAACCACCCAGAACACAACATACAATCTCTTCCAGTGTACAGTTCCAACAAAATTCCACGTTATAATTAATTTCCAGAACAGAACAGTTTCAGCGTTGACTCCTTATTATCTAAAGGTGGGTTTGATTTTCTGCTACAAAATCTATGAAATCAAACACAAGGTACCAAACATTTCATTTCCTAAAGTGACTTGTCCATTTTAACTCCTATTAAAAGTTACTAGATTAAAAAAAAATTATGATGAGAATTAAGAATGCTTTGTTGTCTCTGTAAGTATTTAAATGCTTATCACATTTCTATCTATGTCAGTTTATTATGATCCTATTAAATGAATGAATAAATTAAAATTCTTCCTTTTGGAGGATACTCGTGTGTAATGGTCGGTATAAAAGCAGGAATCACAGTTGTCTGTATTGGATGATGTCAATCTTAAAATGATTATGAGAAGCAGGACCATTCGGTAAGTAAAGTCAGCCTCTGGAGCCAGGCTGCCTGGGTTTTAATCAAGACTCTGCATTTTTTGGTTTTGTGATTCGACAAGTTGCTTAGCCCTTTAATGCCTCAGTTTCTCATCTGTCAAGCAGGAATAACAGGACCTCCCTCACAGAAGTGTTACAAGGTGGCTCGGTAAGTTAAGCGTCCACTCTCAATCTCAGCTCAAGTCACGATCCCATGGTAGAGAGGGTGGGCCCCACTTGGTAGAGAGAGTGGGCTCTGCGCTCAGCAGAGTCTGTTTGTCCCTTTCCCTCCCCCTGCTTGTATGCCTTCTCTCTAAAATAAATCTTTTTTTTAAATAAGTGTTACATGGATTAATACGCATCATACAAAGTACCTGAAACAGAGTCGAACACACAGTAAATATACAGCAAACATTAGCTCTTATTGCTTGTTATTACATAGTCTTTAACAGCACAGAAAAAAAAAATACTGGAAAGAAACACACCAAAATTTAGCCTCTCAGGGACAGCTGGGTGGCTCAGCAGTTTAGTGCCTGCCTTCAGCCCTGATCCTGGAGTCCCGGGATCAAGTCCCACGTCAGGCTCCCTGCATGGATCCTGCTTCTCCCTCTGCCTGTGTCTCTGCCTCTCTGTGTGTGTGTGTGTGTCTCTCATGAATAAATAAAATATTTTTTTAAAAAAATTTAGCCTCTCAATTGTAAGCTCTGAGGCAAGACAGGCCACCTTGTTAGTGAGAGTTTACCTGGCACCCAGCACAGCCCCAGCCACCCAGCAGGTGCTTGGCAGATACTGCTGAAGAGAGAGAGACAGATGGGTGCCTGGTTTGGGTGTGCCTGCTGTTCTCTGTATTTTCAAAATTCGCGACAATAAAAACGTCATTTTTATAATCAACTGAGGAAAAGTAATGCAAATCTGTTCCAATTTAAGTCAAAGACTGCAAGATGTTCTGCAAAACACTCAGAAGACAAACCAATCTCCCCAAACTTGTGTACTTAGCATTAGTTGGTCCTGAATACGCTATAGCTAAAGTTGATCCTTCTTTCAGAAGGCATGTTAGTCAGTATTCTTATTCAATCTTACTCTGCAGTCTGAAGTCTTCCGTCTGAGCTCTTCCCTTTTCTCTTTTACCATCCTGGCTGCTGAAACTCTGCTGGACACTGCGGTGGTGATTCAAGTTCTGCTTCATCTCACGCTGAAGGATTTACATCCCCACTGGCTGGCAAGGGTCTCGTTTCCCAAAAGCGATCGAGGGGAGACCGCCTCACCTTGGGCAGGTGCGCGCAGGAGACAGCCAGGGACCCACCCCGGTGACAGGGCACAAGGTGCAGTCTGGACATTCTTCCTCACCGTAAAGCCCTGCTCATCAGTCAAGGGCTCATGTCACCTCGCCTCCTGTCTCCAACCTCATCCCTCCTCTTCACCACCGCCCTCTCTTCTCTGGCGTGTCTTGAAAATTCCCTCTATGTTACTTTCAAATCCTGCAACGTAATGAACAGAGCAAGGGTAACCCAGGCTGGGCTGATGGAACGCATCTGGGAGTTGAGGCTGCTTGGTCCCCAGATCCATTACTCTCTGCCACTTGGGTTTCTGACAAAAACCAGAGTCTGAGGACGCTCCAGTGTTTGCTATTTTCTTATTCAGAAGAATTAGATCAGCAAGAAGTACAGGCTTTGTTGGTGATGATGACATGTGTTGCCTCCCTAACGTTCTCTACTTATGCCTACTTTTTATTATTTTTTTTAAATTTTTTTTTAAAGATTTATTGAGTCATGAAAGACACACACATACACAGAGAGAGAGGCACAGGCAGAGGGAGAAGCAGGCTCCATGCAGGGAGCCGACGCGGGACTCAATCCCGGGTCTCCAGGATCACACCCTGGGCTAAACCGCTGAGCCACCGGGGCTGCCCCTACTTTTTATTATTGATTGCAGCTCAGTTTGTTAAGCATTTACTGTGAGGCCTTGACACAAATCAGCTTGTCTGATGCTCATGACCACCCCCATGAAACAGGTGACACTGTCATCCTCATTTTATAGCCAAAACAACTAAGGTGCCCTGAGGTTTTGTAACCTGATCAAGGTCAGAGCTAGGAAGAGTCCGGGCCACCACACGAAGTACAAAATGCTTACCCAGTGCTTCTCTAACTCCTAGATGTGCAAGCATCACGTAGGGATCTTGCTAAAATCCAGATTTTGATTCAGTAGGTCTTTGCAGAGCCTGAGCATCTGCATTTCTAGCAAGATCTCTGGGGTTGCTGCCGCTGCTGGTCCTCAGGGCACATTCTGGGGCTCTACACTGCAGCTCTACTCTTCATTCCCTCGTGCAACCCTCTGTACTCAGCAAGTCACCTCTTCATTCCCCTTCACTGCTGCCACGAGAATACTGTGCAGGCACTCTTGTCGGCTACCGGAGTCGAGGCGTTCACACATGGCCAGAGCTTGTCCCGACCTTGGCCAGGGTGCCAAGGCCAAGTGCGGAACACAAAGAAGGATCACAAGTACTAGTGTTAACTTCACCTCTGAATTCACGAAATAAAAGCTAATCTGCTGTAAAGGTCACCAAATAAACCTAACAGTTGACAGCAGGGTTTTCTCAACTTCTCAGCACTACTGACATTTTAGGCTGGGTAATTCTTTGTCGTGGGGGACTGTTCTGTGCATTTGAGAGTATTTAGGGTTCCCTAGGCACCACCTGCCAGAGGACAGTACCCACTCCAGTAGTGACTACCAAAAATGCCTTGATGTTGCTAACTGCCCCCTGAGGAGGAGGGAGAGGACAAAAATCACCCCAGCGAGAACCCCACTTAGAATTTTAAAAATCCATTACTTATTTTTCTCCCAAACTCTGGTAGGGGGAAAAATACATCCCCTTCACCCAAATTCATGTTATGTGATAACAATTATCATTGTTCCAGTTTATAATGAACAACTTTTAAATACATTATCCTTTGTTCATATTAAGAGTAGCCTAGTTGCAAAATTGCTTAGTAATTTATGAAAGGGGGACAAATATTGGTTTGTTCTAAATGTGGCCTGGCTAAATAAATCCAAGTGGGCTGTTTCCTTGTCAGTGCTAAAAGATCCAGATTTGTCCCAGGGCACAGCTTTCTACTAGTCCTCTTTCACAGGGACACGCACACTTGTGCTTGGGGTACAGTCTGGTGAGATGTGAACTCAACATGCAGGGGGTCGAGTGGAGGGACAGGGTCAGGGTGAGGATGATATGAAGATGTTGGTCAGCTGCCAGCTGAGAACCTTATTCTAAATAACAAATATGTGCATTAACTTGGATAATTCCTAAGCCATTCACACCGGTATTTATACAGAATCCCTTATATGTGCCTGGGATGTGAGGTGCTACGTGGTCTAAGAGAGGCTCCTTAGGTGTTTCTAACATTCTTCAGAGTAACCCTGAGGATCTGGTTTCCTTCCCCAACCTATGCTCTTGCTGAGAGGCTGCTGCACAGAGGCTGATGGGGTACGAGTATGGTATGGCTCCTTCACCCCCAGGCCAGCTTGGCAGTCCCTCTTTGGAAACCTCTGGAAACATGTATACCTTTGGGGTACCAGTCCCTCGGTACAAAGTGTGGGAAATGATACTCACCTCTGACCACCCCAAAGGTGGAGCCCCCAGGCACTTACAGACAATGTACTTATAAAGTCTGCAGGGCCACAAAACCCAGCAGCCGCAAGAGCACGTTAGCCTAGGATTAGACTTTACTATTCTCACATGTCCTTTAATGACAGGATGCAGCAAGCTTAAATTACAGAGCCTTTCAGAAACCATAGGTTTCTATGGGTTCTGGGAATTTTAAAGCCAGCCACAATTCAGGAGTCCTGAGAGACAACTGCCTCCACTGAAATCCTTGCTGTGACATTCTCAACGGGGTCGTAAATCTGATCTATGTTGGTGTGTCAATATTTTAGCTGCCAAACTGTTCTCTTAAAACGCTGCTGCTACATTCTTCTCTCTCTCTCTGCCACAGATGTGTGGGCAAGAGCATGACTTTGCATCATTGGTATGAACACAGTTGGTGCTGGGACAGGGCAGGAGAAAAAGGAGCACGCACACAGCCCCCCAGCTGTCCGGCTTCTGCCCGTCGAGTATGGAACACAGGACCCCTGGCTGGTACTTTCACAAACTTGTATCAGGTTGGAACTGCAGTTTCTCCACCTTTTATAGACATGGCATCAAGTCACATGTTAAGTGCCTTGTAAGAAAGGGGAGCTCCAGGGAAAAAACATCAAGGCATAGGCCCTTATTCTCCCGATGCTCTGGCTTTCGAAGCATTTTATAACTCTCTCCATTTCAAGAATCCTGATGTCCCACGTCAAAAGAAGAAGAAATGTTTAAGATTCCAGTTATTCTGAAACCTCTGTTTTAACAACACCAATAGATTTTGGAAATGAGAATTAAAACTGAACAATAAGCCTCTGGAGAAAAGTCAACAACAGGGATTAGCGTCTGCAGCATCTGTTGTTACCAACAGCTGAAGAAAATTTCTTAAAAAAAAAAAAAAAAAAAAGAGTAAAATAGCCGTGTGGATGTCAGGAAGGAACAGGCAGTCCTCTGTGAATGCTGTCAAACTATTTACAGAGCATGAACAACTTTACCTCTCCTACGACAGGACGGAGCTGCCGAGAGCGCAGAGACGTCTGTGTTCCCGGCTCTGCCCTGTGCCCGGGGAAGAGCAGAGACACGTGGAGCAGTCGCCAAAAGGATTCATTTACCCAGGGCTGCTCTATATCCAACTGGGACTTCTTTGGATGTTTTATGGAAAATAGTAATAATTATAATAAAGAACCTTGTTATTTTCTACAGTTGCATTATAGAATGGTCCAGCCACAGGAAAATGGGATTTATTTTAAATACTTTATTTATTTATTCATGGACCACTCTGGAATTTAAATAAAAACTTAAAAATTTTTAAAAATGCATTTAAAAAAAGAGAGTAAAACAGTTGTTACCAAGAGATGAGGATAGAGGGACAAGATTTTTTTTTTTTTTAAGATTTTATGTACTTATTCATGAGAGACAGAGAGAGAGAGAGAGAGAGAGAGGGAGGGAGGGAGGGAGGGAGGGAGGGAGAAGCAGGCTCCATGCAGGGAGCCTGATGCGGGACTCAATACCAGGACTCCAGAATCACAACCGAACCCAAAGGCAGATGCTCAGCCACTGAGCCACCCAGGTGCCCCAAGAAAATGGGATTTAAAAAAAAAAAAAAAAACATTTGGTAAAAAGAAGTCTCTGCCACATGCCTGCTAGAAATCCAGATATGAGTAGGACATAATCCCTCAAATTTCGACAGGGTGATTGGGAGAAGTACTTGGCCGCTGGGAAATACAAAGAAAGTGTTCTAGAAATTCAAAGAAAAATGAAATCTCTCCTGTCTATCAGGTCAAGAGCATGAGCTGTGGGGGGGTCACACATCCGGGGTCAAATCCCAGCTCCACCACTAACCTACTCAACCGCAAACATGTGGTTTGACGCTTTACATCTGTTCCCTCGTCTGCGAAATCTGCGTAAGAGTATCTATACTGTGTGGAGTTGTGTGTGTGTGTGGTCAAATAGGTAAATGTGTGGAAAATACAAGCCTGGCACATAGCAAGTGTTCAATAAAATGGCAACCGCCACTCTTATCACCATCATCAGGAGCAGTTTTTGGAAGCGGCGATCTTTCCTAAAGGACAAGGAAAAGTCACACAGATGGAAATGATGGGAGGCATTTCAAGTAAACGGGGCGGCATAAACCAGGTGCCCAGGCGACTCTCAAGGACTCCTCCAATGACCCATTTCGGCTAATGAGCAGAGGTGTGTGTGTGTGTGTGTGTGTGTGTGAAAACGAGACAGGAGTGGTTGAGTCCAGATTACAGAAAGCATTGAACGGTTAACTTATGTATTAATGAGTAAGGAATTGGGAATCATGAAAGATGTGAGGTTTTTACAGCCTTTAGGGAGATGTATTGCACTTACACATTCCTCAGCACTGGGAAGGTACCAGGGCTGTCGGGGAACGCACAGCTTGGTGGGTCAAACGACGGGCTGGTATAAAACCATGTGAACCAGTGCTGGGTGGGGGGAGCTATGAAGACAGGCTAGCGAGCCTAACTCTGCTGGAGTGGGGTGCAAGGGGAGGGCACGGTAAGGGCTGAGGAGCTGGGCACACACATTTTATTAAGCTATGCAGAGACTAGAAAGAGGGGACGCCTGGGTGGCTCAGCGGTTGAGCATCTGCCTTCAGCTCAGGGTGTGATCCCAGGGTCCTGGAATCGAGTCCCGCATCGGGCTCCCTGCGGGGAGCCTGCTTCTCCCTCTGCCTGTGTCTCTGCCTCTCTCTGTGGGTCTCTCATGAATAAATAGATAAAATCTTAAAAAAAAAAAAAAAAAAAAAAAAAAAAAAAAACCTAGAACAGAAGACCTGATTCTTCCAGGTCTCTGTCCCTACACCCTTCTAAATTAACTATTCGTCGGGAGTCTCCAAGACTCTATGAAGAGGACTTGGGGGTCAAGGAAGCTGAAAGCCCTGAATCCACCTGCTCCGGGGTTGTGAGGTCAGCTCCGAGGAACTGCAGGGAGGGCGGCGTGGTGGTGGAAGCGCAGGGCAGACGGCCAGGCAGAGGGCCCAGGACTGAAGGAAAGGTGGGCAGGGGACGCTCCTGGGGCTCTGGTCAGCCCACACCCCCACCTGCACCGAGAGCAGAGGCACCCGGAGCTTGGTTCCCCCCCAGCGGTGGGGAGGTGGTGCCTAGGAAAACTAAGGCCTGCATAAAAGCTTGAGAAGAGCCAGGAAAATGCTGTAGATGAATTTTTATATTTAATGCACGAGATAAAATTATCCTTTGAAATAAATTGCATTTGTTTTGGCATCTGCAAGGGGAACAATACTGTACTTTTCAAGAGGGCTGAAGGTCAGGGCTCTTGTTTCTTGATTAAAGTCAATAAAACTATTACAGATGAGCATATATTTGGTCTGTTGGACTATAAAACGCTGAGCCCTGTCACAGTTTGCTCTCCTATTGCCACGTCCAGAACACTGGATCTCAAACTGTGGTTCTGGCCATGTCCTGGGACACATCAGGGTGGACAAGCACCACTGGCAGCACAAGAGACCTCCGGGTGGTGCCAGCAGCATGCGTGTGCAAGGAGGCACTGGAACGCCCACCAGCAGCCACTGCATGCCCACTGCCCCCCACACCCCAGTGCTCTCTCCCTCCTCGTCTGGACAGTGGGGGACACGGTCAGCACTCACAGGAACACCATGGAAGACTGACCTCCAGGAGGGCCAGTCCCACTCTGATCCCTTCGTGGGGGTAGGGGCGGGACAGTGCTGGACGCAATGGTCAAGGGCCAAGTCCCGAAGCACAACCTCAGGACAACCGCCAGAGACGGAAGGTCACTCTGCATGAAATACAGGAATTAAAACACCACGATGGGGATCCCTGTGTGGCTCAGCGGTTTGGCGCCTGCCTTCGGCCTGGGGCATGATCCTGCAGTCCTGGGATCGAGTCCCGCGTTGGGCTCCCTGCATGGTGCCTGCTTCTCCCTCTGCCTGTGTCTCTGCCTCTCTCTCTCTCTCTCTCTCTCTCTCTCTCTCTCTCGGTGTCTCTCATGAGTAAATAAATAAAATCTTTTAAAAAAATTAAAAAAATATAACACCGTGATGACTTTGGGAATTTCAGGTGGTTCCACGTGACCCTGGGCAAGGGTGTACGCTGGGGTCGGGGAAGCACACGCAGATGGTGAGAAATGGGTCAGGTTGAGCAGTGAAGGGCCTCCTGCACTGGTAAGCAAGACCGTCATCCGGACACAAGTTCTAGGGAAGTGAAAAAATGACAAGCCATGGGGTTCTGCTTCAGAGCTGGTGAGTATATAATGTGGGGAGTGACCCTGTTACTCATACTTAGGCCTCTGATCTCATCCACATGGAGATTTTAAAAGATGTCAGCCCATCTTACACTCACCATTTACACTGTTAGCTCTCCCTGACACGTCTGTCAGGGGACAGCCGCTGCTCAAGCTCACCCTGCCTGGACCCCACAGGGGGTATGGAGGACAGTCTCCCTGACCTGCATCCTCACAGCAGCACACGGGGGCAGCACCCACAGAACTTGGGCCATGAGCCCTGCCTGTGGGAGAGCAGTTCTCACAGTGTGGTCTCCAGACCAGCAGCATCGGATCATCTGGTTGGTTGGTAGAAACATGAGTCGTGGCCTCACCTTAGACCCACTGGTTCACAGACTCTGGGGTGGGACCCAGTGACCTGGATTTTATTTTATTTATTTATTTATTTTTAAGATTTTAATTTATTTATTCATGAGAGAGACACAGAGAGAGGCAGAGGGAGAAGCAGGCTCCCTGCGGGGAGACCAAAGTGGGACTCAGCCCCAGGACCCTGGGATCATGCCCTGAGCGGAAAGGCAGACGCTCAACCACTGAGCCACCCAGGTGTTCCATGACCCGGCTTTTAACAGCTGGAATTCTATGCACCATGAAGTTCAAGAATCCCTGGCCTCTGGAATTCGGCATTTTTTTCAGCCACTTACTTAAAGTCACAGATTTATCTTAATTGGTGGTTTCACCTTATATGACACTAGGAAATGGAGTTACCTTTTAAATAAATTATTTCAAATTAATTAAGGACCCCATCCATAACGGATAACCTGACATTAAGTAAAAATCTAAAATAGAACATATCTTGATTGTCAAACACCAACCAAATCTCCTTTTCATCTTTGTCAAAGGCAATTGTTTGAAATAAAATTAATACCATTCTCTCAAGAAATGCATTCAGAAAGTCATCCCTCCCTTCTGACCCAGATCAACTACCCACACTATTACCATGATAATAAATTTCCTTCCAAAAAACTTCCAGATATGAACACAGTCAGAAACATAGACCGATGAGTCACCCGACAGAAACAGAAAAATATACTACTAAAAGCTAAGATCACGATTTCTCAATTCGTGATATTTGACCATCTGCAGAAAAGCAGCTCATCTGTTTACAGCCCAGCTTCCAGCACCTCCTCCATGTGAGCCTCCTCCAAGCAGGACAGCTCCTGCCCCACACCCTGCAAGGAAGGTATGCTCAGTCTCAGGGGTCTTCCTAGAAGCCTAGAGAGGAAAGCAACATCTTCACCATCAGATCCCCCCTGACCACAGTGAAGGGCACTGGAGTGGGGGGGTGTTAGAGTTGAACCTGGCACGTATGAGTGGCCGCATCACGGAATGAGAGCTTTCAAACTATGCCCCACGAAGCTGACAGCAAAGTCAGGGGCCTGGGAGGGGTGGGGAATGCAGCTGCCTTATCTGGGGCTGCTGAAACAACGAACCATAGACTGAGTGGCTGCAGCAACAGACATTTATTTCTCACAGTTCTGGAGGCTGGAAATCCAAATTCAGAGTGCCAGCACCCTTCTCCTGGCTTGCCTCCTTGTTATGCCCTTACGTGGCAAAGAGTGAGTGCGTGCACACTCTGGTCTCCTCCTCCTCTCACTTATGAGGCATGGATCCCAGATCCCATGGTGGACGCTTGACCCACGTGGCCTCCTCTAAACCCAGCTGCCTCCCAAAGGCCCCACCTCCAAACACCAGCACATTAGGTACTGGAGCTTCAACATGTGAATTTTCAGGGGACACACACACTCAATCCACAGGAGGAGCAAATAGAGTTCTACGCTACCCCTTCTCTCCATTTTGGCAGAGCAATCAGATTACGTGGGGTTTAGGGCCTCTAAGAACTTTCCTTAAAAAAAGAGTGCAGTCAGTAGCTAAGAAAAAAATTATGAAAGTACAGGTAACAAGGTTTTATTATGACCAGAAGGAATAAGATGGTGTTTTGAGTCTTGATGGACTGGCAAAAATCACAACCTTTTTTTTTTTTTTGGCAGGGGAAGAGGGGACCTGGACGCCAGGAAGAAAGAGCTGCTTGAGCAAAGGTGCCATGGTACTCCAGCTCAGAGCCACCCTCCCTTCCGAATCCACGCTACTTGCTATTCATGTCAATAAGGCAGCTGACTTGTGCTGCCATGTGACATCTTATATATTTTATCTGGGGGGCATCTTTTATAAACCAGCTCCTGGGATAGGGCTTAGAGGTGAACAGTCATCTGGTCTACCTTTTATCCCACTTCTTCACATAGCCTGCTTCCTTGTCAGTGCAGGACAACCTGACGTACCCCCGTGCAGGAAGTAGATTTTGAATGGTACTTCCAACCCCATCTGTTCCAGGGCACCAACCAGGTACTTAACAAACATGTGCTTCCAAGTCCCCAGATTACCTGGAGGGCTATTCCAGTGCTGGCCATGATAAGCCCACCTGCCAGTGAAAAATCACTTGAACACGCGAGAGATGATAAGAGAAAAGAACAACTCTGTAGCCTCGAGACATGAGACAAACACAATCTGTTGATATAGTATCAGAGAAAATACAACTGACCCTTGAATAACACCCCCCCCAAAAAAAAAAATCCAAGGCAGGAGGGAGGAAGGAAAGGTCCTAATGGCACACACGGGTGACCTGTCCAAGCAGCAAGGGAAGCTCGATGAGGTTCTGCTTGCATAATGGTCCTGCAGTGAGGACTCTGAGTTGGTGGCTGACAAGGATGGATGATGCTAAGGGCCCCAGCTACAAACTCTGCTGCCCTTCCCCTCACCCCTTCTCATGCATCTGTGGCTAAACACGCGAACCCCACCCATCCCATTACACAATGCTTATCTGGATATGATCTAAGGTCAGACTCCATGAGAGGAAGCCCATGACTTAAAAGTTAGGAAATACTTTTTTGTGCTTCACTGGGGAGAGGGGATGGGGAAATCCACACTGTGAAACAAGAAGTTTACAACAGTGACCCCGGTTCTTCCCCCAACTTGACACACTGCTCACTGGGCTATATGTGGAAAGGTGACCTTTCCACCTGGAAAACCCCAGCCTCACCGCCTTCCTTATAAGGGCCCATATCCTGAAGGAAGCCAACTCAGGAAGCAGCACTCTCTTTGGTAGCCACATCTGCTCGGAGGTTGGGAAGCTTGGGTTGTCGCTGTGTAAGATTGCAGGCCTTGTCATCAATGAGACAATGGAAACCAACAGTGTGATCACTAAGGTGGCTTCCACCCCTCCAAAGACAGCACCTTGATGTTCATTCAAAACCCTAACAGACTTCACGCAATCTGGTTTATGAGTTAAAGTGAACATATCAAGTTCAAATGTTCTTTGAAAACTGTTTGTAGTAAGCAAATTCTTTAAACGTTACCAGAGCTTACTTCGCCCAAAAAACTCATTAAACAACATTTCCTTCTGAAAGTCTACTGACCATGACTGAACATGGCACCTCCCAGAACACCTCCCAGCTTCCACGTACAGTTCCTAAGAAGTGAGAGGTGTTACGTGTGCACATGGCGCAAAACAAATGAGAAAAATTGGCTGCTCTGATGGAACAAAGTCATTTGGTAAAGACTTATTTCCACTCCAAAGGACGGACACTTTTCTAAGCTCCTTGGCACAACACAGAAAAAACCAAGTACTGTGCACACAGCCCAGAAACGGCACCTTAAATTTCCAGAAAGGTCAGCATGCCAGGAGCTGATCCTCCAGAGCCTGGGACCGTGTGCTTAGCTGGCCAGATCTCAGCTCACTAGACGTGTCAACCTCTGGACATCTGGAAAGCTGCCCATCCTCTGGACCTTCTGCTGGGATGATTTTAAAGAGTGCAATGTCTCTTTCTTTGCAATGATTCTGGTCGTCTGTCTCTCCCCATTGAGGGAGTTTGAAGAGAGACCAGTCTCCTATGTTTGCCAGCACTCTTGGCCCGTGCCTGGCTTTTCCATCTCTGACTCCAGAAAAGACAGCGGCGAGGTGAGTGAGGCGGGGCCTGTTGCCTCAGGTGTGTACCTGGGGTGGTGCAGGAGCAGGACCCACGTCTCCCCTGGCTCTAACTTCAAGTAATGACATGCACTTTGCCAACAAGCTAAAGCCATGGTGCAAACACCCTGCACACTGTCCAGGAGGCTCAGAGAGGTTCTTTCTAACCATGTGAGTATCCTCCATATGCTGTGGAGTCCTTGGTGTCCCAAGGACATCCCTTTGCTTGTCCTAAAAGTCCAGGGATGATAGAAGGGAAGGTGGTGAGGGTTGAGAAGGCAGCTGGTTTTAGTGGCTTCCCAACCCTACGAGGAACAGACTGTCTACACTCTGATGTAGCTCCCGTCTCTCGGGTGTGTCCTCGCTGGCAAGCCTAACATCCCTAACTCCACGAGGTGGGTGCTGTCATCAAGCCCACACGACAGTAGAGGACTCTGTGGCAACCGCCCTTGGTCAACAGCTCATACATGGAGGGGCCGGGACGGAAGCCCAGACCCAGTCTGGCTTAAAGATCCATACTCCACAACTCAACATCAAAAGAACAAATAATTCAATTACAAAGCAGGCAAAGGACTTGAAAAGACGATTCTCCAAAGATGATACACTAATGGCCAATAAGCATATGAAAAGATGCTCAACACCAGTACTCATTTAAGGAATGCAAATCAAAACCACGATGCAGTATCACCTTGTACCCATACGGTGGCCACTTCAAAAGAACCCCAGAAAGCAATTATCAGTGAGGCTACAGAGGAGAAACCGGAACACTTGTGCACTGTTGGAAGGAATGAAAAATGGTGCAGCTGCTGTGGAAAACAGTAATAAGGCGGCCCCCCTCCCCCCAGATTAAACACAGAATCACCATGTGATCCAGCCATCCCAATTCTAGATACATATGGAAAAGAACCGAAGGCAAGATCTTGGGCAGATATTTGCACAACCATGTTCACTACATCACTAGTCACAATAACCAAAAGATACAAACAATCTAAATATCCACTGACAGAGAAATAAACAAGATCTACCCCCCCACACACACACACACAGAATGGAATATTATTCAGCCTTAAAAAGGAAGGCGGTCTTGTCACATGCTGGATGAACCTTGAGGGCACTGTATTTAGTGAAATAATCCTGTCGCAAAAAGACAAATACTATCCCCATTCCACTGATGTGAAGTGGCCACAGTAGTCAAACTCACAGAAGACAGAAAGTAGAATGGCAGTTGGCAGGAGTCAGACGGAAAAGGGCATGAAAAGTTGGTGTTTGATGGGTATAGAGTTTCAGTTTTGCAAGATTAGAAAGTTCCGTAGAATCATTGCACAAAAATGTGAATTTACTTAACACCATTGAACTACACACTTACAAATGGTGAAGATGGTAAATTTTATGTGTTTCTTACCAACTAAAAATTTTCAAATGTTTTTCTTCTTAAATCCATACTCTTCACCAGGATGCTTCACAAGGATTCTCCAGTGGATGTCTTTCTGAAATTATGCACGACACTTTTTCTCTCCAAGAGCCAGAGGCCATTTGCAAAAATACTCATCATGATGGGAGCTACCAATCAGCACCAAGTTTCACCTTATTTCTCCTCAGGACTGACAAAACAGAGGACCATGAACTGGACTGAGACAATGAAAAAAGGCCCATTTTTAAAACTCTGGCAACTCAGAAAAGGTGGGTGTGCAAGGAAAGAGTCTTGGTATAAATGAAAATCTGAGAGTCCAGGATATCCTCCCAAAGGTCATGCCAATCCAAAACATGCAGTCAGAACATTCCCAAGCCCTGTCTCTCTGCCATGGAAACAGGTGTCTTTCCCTGGGTCTGAGGTTTTCCAAGGCCATGCACTTTTGCCTTCTTCAGGCCCGAGCTCTCATTTCTTATGCAATACTGCCTCTCATGGAGGGAGACAGTTACTGCCGGCCCCACGTTACAAAGGCAGGGACTGACGTCAGGTAGCAGGCCCAGAGTCCTTGAGGTGGGAGGCAACCAGGGTAGCCGGTACCCAGACGGGCCTACCTCCACAGCTCCTATTCAGGCTTGGCCCTGCACTCGGCCAAGGCTGGGGGTGCTGACCCTGGACACTGTTCCTAAATACAGTGCAGATGAAGGCCCCTGTAGGTCATATGGTCTTTGGGCCTTGGTCTTCTCATTTGTAAAATGAGCACTGGATTAAGAATTCCTTTTCTTTCTAATATGAAAAGCTCCAAATCAGCTTACTTGTCAACAGTATTGAGATCCACAGACTCAGGGGATCATAACAGGAGTATGAAATAGAAGAAAGCTCCTAGATATCAGTCTTAATAATGTTTTTTGTGCATCTGACTGCAAAGGCAAGGCAAACAAAAGCAAAAACCAATGGCTTCACATCAAACTAAAAAGCTTCTGCACCGTGGAAGAAATCATCATCAAAATGAAAAGGCAGGTATCCCTGGGTGGCTCAGTGGTTTAGCGCCTGCCTTTAGCCGAAGGCGTGATCCTGGAGTCCCGGGATCGAGTCCCTCATCAGGCTCCCTGCACGGAGCCTGCTTCTCCCTCTACCTGTGTCTCTGCCTCTCTCTCTCTCTCTCTCTCTCTCTCTCTCTGTACTCTCATGAATAAATAAATAAAATCTTTAAAAAAGAAAATGAAAAGGCAACCCACTGAATGGAAGATATTGCAAACCACATATCCAGCAAGGGGTTAATATCCCAAACATATAAAGAACTCGTACAACTTAACAACAACAAAACACAATCTGATTATAAAATGAATAGAGGATCTAAACAGGTAATTTTCCAAAGATGATATTTATACGGCCAACAGGACCATATAAAGATGTTCAGCATCCTAAACCCCAGGGAAACGCAAGCCAAAACCACAGTGAGTGAACACCTCACACCAGTTAGAATGGTTATCAAGAAGACAAGAAACAAGTACTGGTGAGGATGTGGAGAAAGGGGGACCCTCAGGGCACCGCTGGCAGGAATATAAACCAATGCAGCCACTCTGGAAAAAGTGTTTGGAGGTTCCTCAAAAAGTTAAGAATAGAACTACCATATGATCCAGCTATTCCACTTCTAGATACTTACCTGAAGAATACAAACATACTAATTTGAAAAGATATGTGCTCTTTCTGTTCACAGTAGCAATATTTACAAGAGCCGAGAAAAAGAAGCAACCTACGTGTTCACTGATGATGAGTGGAGAGAGAAGTTGTGGTGTATACATTACAGTGGAGTACCACTGAGCCATTAAAAAAAAGAAGAAGAGGGGGAACCCTCGGTGGCTCAGCAGTCTGGCGCCTGTCTTTGGCCCAGAGTGCGATCCTGCGGTCCTGGGATCGGGTCCCGCGTCAGGCTCCCTGCGTGAAGCCTGTTTCTCCCTCTGCCTGCGTCTCTGCCCCTCTCTCTCTCTATGTCTATCGTGAATAAATGAATAAAATCTTTAAAAAAAAAGAAGAAGAAGAATGAAATCTTGCCACGTCTCACAACTTGGATGAACCTTGAGGATACGATGCTAAGTGAAGGAAGTCAGAAGAAGAAAGACAAACACAAGAGTATGACTTCACTCATGTGGAATCTAAAACCAAACTTACAAATTAGTGGTGATCAGAAAGGGAGGAGAGGGGAGGGCATAGGGAAAATGGGCAAAAGGGGTCGAATGTATGGGGATGGATGGTAACCAGACTTTTGGAAGTGATCGCTTCATAATGAACACAGACATCAAGTTATATAGTATTGCACTTATATGTGTAATTTACCAATTTTGCCTCAATTTAACAACATAATAAAATGAAATACAGACACCATGATATGTTTCCTATCTTCATATCACTGCTACGTCTTCTTCAGAAACAGTAAACCATGATATCATCAGGAACCTTAAAATGACTTCAACCACAGAGTTTAAACTTTAACAAAACATATTAATATGGAAATAGAACATACCAATTTGGACTCGTCTATCGAATGCAATTCCAAAAGAGAAGTTTTTAGTTGCACAGCCAGAGCAATCTGAGATGAAATGTGGTATCTTTAAAGCTACCGGATATAGAGAAAAACATTCCACGGGCTTTTAAATTTCTTAATGTTACTTTAATTCCAAATTTCTGCTGAAACCAGAGAAATTTGGAATCTCGATGATCATTAGACAACAAGGTGCTAGGGACACTGAAGCTCCTTCCTGGGACGGTGAGTGGGTAGTGTGTGGCCCTAGTGAGGCAAAGGCCCAAAAGATGAGGCACAAAAGATGACTGTGGCCCACAGGCCACAAGAAAAACCCTTCAAATGAAGAGTTTTATCTCTAACTTTTAGGCTAGGTATCTGCAAATTAAGGCTATCACTTTCTCTGCTCAAATTACTGGTTATGCCAAGTTTAATAATTCCATACAGTAAGGGGGGGAAATCACCAAATGAGGTCTGTAGTTCAAGTCCACAAAAGAGAGAACTAATTCTATCATCAGGTCCCATTTCCAATGAATCTGAATACTTGGGACGCCTGGGTGGCTCAGCAGTTGAGTGCTTGCTTTTGGCTCGGGGCATGATTCCGGAGTCCTGAGATCGAGTCCCGCATTGGGCTTCCTGCAGGGAGCCTGCTTCTCCCTCTGCCTGTGTCTCTGTCTCTGTCTCTCTCTCTCTGTGTCTCTTAAGAATAAGTAAATAAAATCTTAAAAAAAAAAAAAAAAAGACTCTGAATACTTGCTACGTGTCATGATCTGAGACAGGAATGTGTTTCCATTATAACCCTCTATGAGACTAATATATTTTAAACATCTTTCTTAATCAAAAATTAATTTTTCCTACTATCAATGTCACATTATAAAATTGAAAAAGACAAAGGGGAAAATATCACCTATTATCACAACTTCCCACACCTCTGTAGAAAATGTCCTTGTATTTCTTCCTCTGCGTGTAGGTTATTTGTCACAGAGTATAATCTGAGTAGTTATAATAAAATACCCATATTTGGTTAGTACTGCAAAGTCATCTATCTTGTATCCAGCAGAAATCAAGCAACAATCTATGAACCGAACCCTGTGCCAGGTCCAGAAGCATAAGAAGACTGCAGCCTTGCCTTAATGGAACTTTAACTCAGTGTCAGAGACGTACCCACAGTGCTTACAGTGGCCTGTCGAGGAGGCACAAGGGGATGCAGGCGTGGGGGTCCCCCCCAGGCAGGCTCACTCACACCACAGGCCTCGGGCCCATGGAGAGCCCGGCAATGGCTCGTCCGTCCTTCTTCCTCCGGGGACATTGCGACCATCTCTGGCTGCTGAGCCACGTGACCACTACACCTTACTCTAAGAATCCCAAATTCCTATGGGTAAACATGTTAATCTAACTGCATTCCCAGCAGTGGAATTTCTGACAGAAAGTCACCAGCTTCTTTCCAAGCACTTCTGGTAATAAGAAAGGCACATGCTTGTCACACACCATTTCACCTACTTCCCGATAACCAGTAACCATGATAAAGCCAGTGAACTCCAGTTATTGTCAAGGTTCTGCCTTTGGTTGGTCAACAGCATCATTAATAGGAATACACTGACTTGTGGAAGCTGGAGGCTGTGCCTTCTCCTCCCAGTGCAGGCCCTGCCCTGTCCTCCCCACCATCTAGATGGTAACTTGAGTGGGTCCCCTGTGCCATGCTGGCACCACGCTTCTCCTGTCCCTCCTTGGAGGAGCTGCCATGAGTTGGGCCAATCAGCTCCCAAGCATGTAAGGGGAGACACAGAGCGGCAGTTAGGTAATCAGACGCCTCCGGAGCTAAGGGGTCATGCACTTGGAGGCTGGTGTGACTGTACAGAGTGACGGGCCAGCTGGGAACGCCGGTGTGTGGAATAAAGAGGAAACCAGAAGAAACATTACATGGCCCTAAAAACAGGGAGCCAGAGAGACTTCCGTGTCTCCAGACAACTTCTAGTTTCCAGCTCTTGCTCTTATCTTGATGTTTAAAATCTCCTTCTGATTAAGCTTGCTTGAGTCATTTTCTGTCTCTTGCAACAAAACAATCCCTGACTAAGTCTCATCTGTTTCCTGAGCATTCCCTGAGCACCGCCTATATGCAGTGGGCATTTGAGGACAGCTGAGAGCTGAAAACAACTTCCTTTCTCAAGAAACTAGCAACTGGTGGGTAGGCAAGAAGAGAACATAATCAGGGAAAGTAGGCTGGTGATAATCGGGTCTGGTTTAACAGAAAGAGAAGGGAATGCAGCCATGACAACCAAGAGTCCAGACCTTTCGACCACGGTCTGCCTGCAGGACCACAAGTAGGTCCCCCTCCCTCTCTGAGCCTGTTTCTTAATCTATAAAATTAGACATTTGAAATTTCCAAGTCCTTGTGTGCTTTTAACGATTCCTTAAAAGCAATGCACCCAGTGCCTCCTACATACGCGGTGACAGTATTTTTGGAAGCCATGCGGGTCGTAGAATATCTGTAAGCTCTGTGCCAAGTTTACCACCTCGGTTAGGAGACGACGGAGCACAGGCACCATCCTGAAGGCTGTGCTCACAGTTCTGAGTGACGGGGTCAGGGCTAAGTAACGCGTTAAAGAACTCATCACCTAGAGCGGCCTGTGCAAGAGAATTTGGGTGAGGGAAACGTTCTAGAGCTAGCCACTGGCCACACGTGGTTCTTAAGCACTGGAAGTGGGGCTAGGGTCAGGAACTAAATTTTGCACTGTATTTAAGGGTAATTAGTTTACATTTGTTTAATGAGCCCTACGTGGGTAGTGGCAACCATGGAACAGCGTAGACCTAGAGGTTAGGACAGGTAACCCCAAGACAAAGTATGGGGCTCTCCAGCAGGATCAAGCATCGGGGAAGGAGAGGCTGATTACGTCCAAGAGAAAAGAGGAAGAGACGATGACACTGAAGTGGCCTGGAAGGATTTGGAGAGACTGTCAGGGCTGAAGTGTGGTGTGCTGGGTGCAGAGAGGACGAGAGAGGAAGAGGAGCTTTCTGGATCCATCCCTGCAAGATCATGGCTGCGTGAAGAAACCCAGCAAGTGTGTGAGCAGCAAAGCACCGTGGCCCGTGCTGCAGGCCCCCTGGCTCCCACCCCATACTCATTCTCCCCTCCGCCCTTACAACTGTGGATACTGCACTAGGTGGCAACAAGCTCAGCCAAAGATCACCATCTCCCAGCCTCCCTGTGGCTACTAGCAGCCGGTGACACAGTTCCAGATAATACCACCAAGTGGAGTTCTACTAGAGATTTCTGCAAGTCTAGCTCTCTTGATATAGAGGGGTCATCCTCTCCTCCTCAGTGCCTCCCTCTTCATTCATCTTAGAAGCGCAAGGGAAGCCAAAGGCGCAGCAGCCACCTTGTGACCATGAGGCATTGGGGAGGATGGACGGGGAAACAGAAAAGCCCCCCCGCCCCCTGCCCAGATCACCTGCTGTAACATCAATGAAGCCACTGAACCAGCCTTTTGCTCTCTCATCCCCCAAACTGCCAGTTTGGGGAGAAACATCAGTCCCTCCTCGCTTACACCAGAGTAGCAAGATTTCTAGTGCATTCAGTCAGACGATCTCTAAATGACATTGAATTTGGCACCTGGAGGTGACAGGCTAAAAAATGTGGAACCAGCAGGGCAGAGGAAATTGGGGAGGAGGTGAGGAGGGACCCCCAGCAAATGAGCAGCAGTCCTATGGCTTTGCTTGGTGCCAGTAAAACATCTGGTATAACTGGCCTGCTCTGTCCCGGGGAGTACACCAGGCGTGACACGCCACGGTGTTAGGAACGACAGAAGAAAATTCCAGAACATGGTGTGTGCATAGATTGCTCCAGGGGAAAACGATGAACGCGTTCTGCAAACAGCAGTAGGAAGAAAGAGCACTTTGTCAGGGCGCCCATCCCCACCCCTGAAACTCTACGTCGTCCTGCGAACCTTGCAAGGCTCAAGAGGCTGCTGGCTTCTGTGACCCGCCCAACAACCAGGCCGGGGCCAGTAAGAAACACTGTCCCTCGGTAACTGGGGAAGGTGATGCTACCAAAAAAAAAAAAAAAAAAAAAAAAATCTAAAAACCAACCTGTCTTTCATCAAAAGTTCTCTCAAGTGAACACACCTGGACAGGAAGTAGACCACAAGACCTCAACTTACTGTGACCAACCTATTATTCCCTCAAGGGTAAAATGCACAGTTTGGTACCACAAATTATTTTCAGAATCACAGACGACCATGGTTAACAGCATTTCTTTATCAATAAATGATGTTTTAAAAAAAATAAAATAAAATAAATAAATAAATGATGTTTAAAATCTTGTTAGTGTCCATTCTGTAAATATTTTCATTCAGATGAAAGCGGTAAGACAAATTTACTTGAAAAAAAAAAAAAAAAGATCCATTTAGAAAGTAGTTTCTATGCATCCCTTGGCTTTATCTCAGCATTTTACAAAATCTAGAGCTCACCGTGTATGCCAACAGCTGTAATTCTGGAGCTGCTAGCTTACATCCAGTGCGAAGGCATGGCTTTGCTACCTCCAGGAGACGTACGTGCCTTCACTTAAATGGTATTAATAGAAACCATTCAACTAGGATAGTTCTAGTTCTGTTTTTAAAAATTAGGATGTAAAAAAAAAAAAATTAGGATGTAATAATGCCTAAACCGGATGCTGTATACAAAGGTTAACGCTGAATTCTAGAATCCTTCCAAAGTAAGAAATTGTTCTTTCATCTATCACAAACACAAATTTAAGCATATTAGGGGCGTCTGGATGGCTCAATCAGCACAACATGTGACTCTTAATCTTGGGGTCATGCGTTCAAGTCCCACAGTGGGCTCTGAGCTTACTTTAAAAAATAAAATAAAATATAAAAAAAAGAGACTGGATTTAGAACCAATGTGGTTTGAATTGTAGCTGTGCCGACTAAGTGCTGCGGGAGCCGTGGCCACGTCATGCAGGATTTCCAGCCTCACCCCTAAGAAGATCAGTGTGAGAATTACCATCCAACTGTGGAAAAGTGCAAACACCAAAGATATACACGATAAAGATAATCACAATGACTAGTATTAATATTTGATTACTTTTATTGCGAAGAAAACAGGACCTGTTGGCTGTTTCATAATCTGCCATAGAACACATTTCTACTTTTCAGTCTTGTTGTTCATTTTACTAACGACCACTGAGAGCTTTTTTGGTTGGATTTTAAATCAGGATAGGCTGTACCTTTGCCTACCAGCCACTGCAGTGTGAGAAATTCGGAGGGCCTCAAAGTGTGGTCCCCAAACCTCCAAAATCAGCATCACGTGGGAGGCTGTAAGAAATGCAAATTCTCAGGCTCCCCCAAGAATTCCATCTCCAGAACCAGAAATTTTAGAACCAAGGAACAGCAGTGTGTGTCTCCACGAATCCTCCAAGGGGTCTTAAGCACACTTGGTTTGAGAGCAGCTAAAGGAGATGTAGTCCTGGACCAATACCACTAACATGTGGCCCTCTGATGGCCTCCCTGGGATTGAAAGAACCTCCTGAGGGAGGCTCCTTATGCCCCTCGCCTTCCCAGGTGCTCCGGGGAGACAACACCAGACTCCCTGCACCTTCTCACTCAGCCTGACGCAGAAGGAAGGCAACCAAGGCCAGCCAGCAGGGAAACCTGGTACTAGGGGACCCAACCTCAGCCATTCCTACTGGCCTAACAATCCCAGTGGTCAGAATCACAGAGGACAACTCAGAGCCCCTCTGGAGGAGAACGTGTTCACACCAGCTCACCCACAAAACCCGCTTTGAACATATGTCCACACAAAAATACATCCATGAGCGTTCACAGCGGCACTGTTGCCAACAGCCCCCGGAGGGGGTAGGGGAGGACCAAATGTCCATCAACTGGCAAATGGATAAACAAAATGTGGCCTATCCTTATGATGGATACTGATGGCCCACAAAAAGTAATGATGCACCAATACACACTACAATGTGATGAACCCTGAAAACATCTCAGTGAAAAGAGCCATCCACAAAGGGCCACATAGTACATGATTCCACTTGCATGGCATGGTCAGAAGAGGCAGCCAGCAAAGAGATGAGCGTCTGCCCTGGGTTTGAAGGAGGGGTGGGGAGGTATGGGTTTTTTTTCTTGAGAGACAAAAATATTTTAAAATTAGGTTGTGCTAGGGATGCCTGGGGACCTTAGCAGTGGAGCATCTGCCTTTGGCTCAGGGCATGATCCCAGGGTCCTGGGATTGAGTCTCACATTGGGCTCCCTGCATGGAGCCTGCTTCTGCCCCTGCCTGTGTCTCTGCCTCTCTCTCTCTCTCTCTCTCTCATGAATAAATAAATAAAATATCTAAAAAATAAAATAAAATGAGGTTGTGCTAATGACTGTACACCTCTATGAACACAGGGATAAAAACAATGAATTGGGGGATCCCTGGGTGGCTTGGCGGTTTGGCGCCTGCCTTTGGCCCAGGGCGTGATCCTGGAGTCCCAGGATCGAGTCCCGCGTCAGGCTCCCAGCATGGAGCCTGCTTCTCCCTCTGCCTGTGTCTCTGCCTCTCTCTCTCTCTCTCTACGTCTATCATGAATGAATGAATGAATAAATAAATAAATCTTTAAAAAAATAATGAATTGTATAGTTTTTTTCAACTGTACACTTTAAATGGGTAAATTGCATAGTATACGAATTATATTTCAAAAAAGCAGTTTCTTAAATAAAACAAACCTTTCCTGCCAAACCCTTTCTCAGAGCTGTCCAGCTCACACAAGCAGGCCATAGGGTAGAAGGGCACAGCTGCGAGGAGGGCCTGGAGGAAGATGAGGGACACAGGTACCTAAGGTGCCATATTTAAGGAGATCCTTATTCTCAGGGTCTGGACTTACGGGACCCTGAAAGTGAGCACCTCTTTTAATTTTGCATGCAGGACACCTGCTTGCCTGACCCCAGTCCTGCCCGGATTCTGAGGCTGCTTCATGTTCGAATATATCTACAGATTGTAGTCTCCTAAAAATATCTTCAGACTACTTAACCATTCCCTTGCTTTATAAGTTTCAATAGCTCTCTATGACCTACAGATTAAGGTTCAAAGGTGACAAATCAAGATCTTCTATGCGCTTTAAGCCTGCAGACACACCTTCACAGGCTCTGGAGTTCAATTAGCCCTAAGCCTACGAACTAGAGTGCTCTAAGCAGGGATTCACTCCCAGGGCCTCCAGTGCCCAGCACCCGGCCCTCTGCTCCTGCAGCCTTCCCACCAAGCAGAGAGGCTGAGATGGTTTCTTTGTCTCACCAACAACCTTGGCTCCAGTCTTTGCACAA
Organism: Canis lupus dingo; assembly: GCF_003254725.2. NCBI lineage: Eukaryota > Metazoa > Chordata > Mammalia > Carnivora > Canidae > Canis > Canis lupus. The sequence goes on from NC_064245.1 coordinate 74,281,580, forward strand.
AGTGTTAAGGACAGGGTGTTTTACTGTGGATGGTTTATTAGGAAAAGCTCAGGCACCTGGGCAGTTCAGTTGGGTAAGCGTCTGCCTTGGGCTCAGGTCATGATCCTGGGGTCCTAAGATCAAGCCCCACATTGGGCTCCCTGCTCGGCAGGGAACCTGCTTCTTCCTCCCCCTGCCACTCTCCCTGCTTGCACTCTCTTTCTGTCAAATCAGTAAGTAAAATCTTAAAAAAAAAAAAAAAAAAAAAAGGAAAAGCTCAATCAATGCTAACTTAACAACTGTTATCATGCACAAAATTAGCAAACTAAGGTAAAATCTTGCCATTCACTATGCTTCCCAAAGTCTGTAATGGTGGGCCAAGAACCACAATAAAGGGGGGAAAATCTAGGAGGTTGAAACTACAGAAATCCATGAACAATCATTTCTGGCTTGCGATATTTATCTTGAACCTGGTCTTTATTCACCACAGGAGAGCAAAGTTACATGGAGAGTAAATTAAGAACAATTTTAAAAAGCCATGCAACTGGCAATCAGAGACCTTTTTCTTTTCCTTTCTTATTTTACCCATACCCTAGAACCCTGTAGAATAAGAAAAAAGCACATCTCAATTTCAGAAGGTAGCTCTCCATTCAAATAAGCTGGAAATGAACAAGGGAGATACATACTGCAACAAAAACAAGTCCAAAAACAAAATCACAGGGGGAAAAAGAAGGGATTTCTGAGATTGGAAAAGAATGCAGGACCATCAAGACAGAGGGAACAACATTGCCACCAAGTGGTGACGGTGCCTCAAGTCACCCTCTGACATCTAGACCAAAGATCTCAGCTGGGACAGCAATCAGAATGCCTTGTGGGATGGGTGTGTGCACACGTGTGTGTTTTGTTTTTTTTTAAAGAATTCATGCCTGGGCCCCATCCCCACCCAACTGACTCGGTGAGGCAAGATGCAGAGGGGCAGGTGCACCTGTATTTAAAATCTCCTTCTTCTGTGACTTTGGTGCACAGGGAAAGCTAAGAACCAGGGATCAAAACAAAAGGTCATACAGATGTCACCATGATGCTTCTATTTTCAGTAAAGTTTCACTTGCAGTCCTCCTGCTTATATGATCCATTAAAATTTCCTGACGGTATATAAATTATTTAAAATTTGGCTATGTGCAACACAAGCCAATCCTAGCTCTCCCGACAGTTTTTACATTTTTGGCAATATAAAGTAATCACGATAAAGATTAAGATTCTTTTTTTTTTTTTTTTTTTTTTAAAGATTAAGATTCTGTTCCTTGGTCTTGCCATTGGTATTAACATCTAATACCTAACCCAACAGGTCAGGCTTCAGCTGATCAAAAATTAGACACAGCTATACTCACAACACAAAACCCTTTGAATGTTAGTTTCGCTGGACTATTTGCTTACAGTGTGTTTCAAATCAATAAATCTCTAGATTTTCTTTTTTCTTTTAAACAGGACATATAAAGTCTGAACGCTTCAATTGTTGGTGAGATCTCTAATTTAAAACACTTCAATGAAAGTTATCAGACGAACGCTAAAATTGTTCCTTGGCACATGGGGTAGATAAAAGGATGCTCCCCCTTTCCAGAGCCAGGAGTTACCTAAAAACTTATTTCTCTAACAACAAAGGATCATCTTTTGTATGATGCACTAGGAGGCAAAACTGTGGAGTGTTCCCACCAAGTACCCGTCACAAGTTTCTTTGTGCATTCTGCAGGCCTGACAACGAGCTCAGAGCCCCTGTGCCCTGGGGGCCACCCAAGATACAAAGCTCCCCCCCTCAAAATAAGGCAGCAGGAAAGAGGCAGAGCACCACATGCTTGGTTTCATTTGGCACACTACCAAATTTGTCTTACCCCTCTGTTTATCCTCACGTTTACCACTGCATTTTCCCCACCAAACTCTTGCCTTCTCTAGGAAGCACCAACCTTCTCAAAAAATGTCACCGGTGACCTAGATTTCTTGGAGGTCTGAGACACCCGGTGCCTCCTTGGGTTATTGTTATCCGCAGTGATGCACAGCAGCAGAAAGAGGCACAGGAGTCCCATTCTAGGTCTAGAAGGTCTGGGCTGGGGGGCACCTGGGTGACTTAGTGGCTGAGCATCTATCTGCCTTTGGCTCAGGTCGTGATCCTGGGGTCCTGGGATCCAGTCTCGCATCGGACTCCCCATAGGGAATCTGCTTCTCCCTCTGCCTATGTCTCTGCCTCTCTGTGTCTCTCATGAATAAATAAATAAAATCTTAAAAAAAAAAAAAAAAAAAGGAAGGTCTGGACGGGATTTATCGTGGTTGCTTGTTTTAAGCCCTTGCTACTCATAGTGTACCAGCAGCATCAGCATCACCAGACAGTTTATCAGAAAGGGAGACCCTCTGGACTAGACCAGAACCTGTCTCTGTACAAGCTCCCCAGAGGACTCTAAACACACGAACATTCGAGACCACAGCCACTCAATGCACAGAGGCATTTGCGTCTTCACCTGCGAGATGGGAGCACCTGCCCTGGCTTCACCTTCAGTATAGTCCTATGGTCGGATCAACAGTGGGAAGGCTCTAAAAATGGGAAGGCTGCGATCCAGACCCCAGCACGACCACCCGCTCAGAACAACGATCTCTGCACTCAGCCCATGCCCTACAACCCTCAGCAGCTTCGCCCTGGGACAGACTGAACTGCACCCCATGATACCATGTCTGTGGAGTTGATAGCTTACTTAGCGTCTCACAAACTCCTCACCAAAGAACCCAGAACACGTAGGAGACAGAATGCATTTTCCTGGGGTTTCTGGGACAGTAGCCATAAGTGATCACCACAAACTTAAAAAGCATCACTGAAGACTTTTGTTTTAAATTGAAGCAACCACGCAGCTGTCTGTATTCTATTTTATGATCTGTGTTTGTTTTATTGCAAAAACATGCGCCTTGCCCAGTCTGCAAGTACAACCTGGTGATTCCCCTACTTACAGATTCCCTTCCATTCCCTCCAATGGCATACACCTGCCCTGCCCCTCTGAAGTTCAGGATGGAAACAATTCCTCCTGGACTTTTGCTAAAGTCAAACAGGGATTCCTACAAGAAACCAACTGGTCTCTGTTGAATTAAAAAAAAAAAAAAACAAACAGTCTGGGATTTGGGAACGTCTGCGCTGGTCCTACTAGACATATGTGAGTAAATTTCTAAATAGAAATTAACTGCCTGTCTTCTTCAGAAGGCTCTCCAGAACATAAAATTCAGATTCCTGCCACTTAATTATTTCAGAGATTCTGTATATAGAGAGTCACACTCCCCTGGATAAACAACAGGCTGATTTTATGGGAGACATCTGCCCGGTTCTATGACCACCTCTGTCCACACGCCCTTTGTACTTTCCTCATCCTGCACTATAATTAGAGCCACGCTCCTCACTAACACTCTTCTCTCCGGGTTTGAGTCCATCTGTTAAAAAAAAAAAAAAAATGAGGACACCAGAGTTACAGGAAATTCTATTTCTCTTTCACTTATATCCTTAACACTCGTGCAAACAGCATAGCTTTTAAAGTACTGGTGGTTTTATTAGTATTTTCTAGGTGGGATGACATGGGTGGGACGGCACAAATACCGGCCTCGCTTTTTAGGCTGGAAAAAAAAGGCCAGAAAGTTTCCCGTCTGTTTAGCTTAAAGTTTGCACTGCCGGAACAGAAATGCCAAATGGTCAGAGGCAGCCACGCTGAGCATCTGAGACACTTGACAAGGCACGATTCAGGGTTCCCTGCAAGCACACTTTCACTTCCACTGTGCCCAAGGCAGAGCACCAGCTCCCTGAAGCCACCCACTGCAGCGCAGCCACCAGGGCAAGGAGGGAACAGAGGCCACCAGCCACCTCCAGCGGCACACAGCCCTCCGGAGACCGTCTGGCCAAAAAACACGGAGCTCAGGGCTCTAACATGTCTGAGGACCTGGAGGTGTCTCAGCTGCAGGGAGACACAGAGAGCTGCAGTGGGGGCCAGGTGGCCCCAGGGCACAGTGGAAGGTGGGGGCATCTCTGCGCCTACAGGTGGGGAGCAGACAGTGGCAGGGGATGAAGATGCTGATTTGGGAGAGGAATATTCACAGATACTAAGAAACTTCTCTCCCTCCCCTGCACACGCCACTCCTGATGTGGACATGGAGGGAGAGACGGCTAACCAAAGGGGAGTCCATACATTAAAATACTAGGAAACGGGGCGCCTGGGCGGCTCAGTCGGCTAAGCGTCTGCCTTCAGCTTAGGTTATGATCCCGGGGTCCTGGGATCGAGCCCTTCATCCAGCTCCCTGCTTGGCGGGGAGCCCGCTTCTTCCTCTGCCTGTCGCTCCCCCTGCTTATGCTCTTTCCTTCTCTCACTGATAAACACATAAAGTCTTTAAAATAAATAAAATACTCAGAAACGTGTGGGTGCCTGGCTGACAGGGATACTTGTGGGGCTCCAGGGCAGGTGCTGGCAGGGACCCTCGTGTGGGAAGGGGCTCCTGAATCAGCAGCACACCCGGGAGGTAATGCTGTGCATCTCTGGCAACAGCCAGCCTTGTGTAGTGTTCACAGCATCAGCTTCTGAGCACAGATCCGTGAGCTCCAGGCCTGCCTGGGTCACCCACTAGCTCTCTGGTTTGGGGAAAGTGATTTAAGCTATTCCAAGCCTCTGCTCCCTCATCTGTGAAATGGATATCATAAAAATGCCAACCTTCATAAGGCTGACTGGGAATTAAATAACTCCTATAAAGCACCCGCCACAGATAATGGCATAAGTGATTATTATTATACCAATTCAGAGTTCTAAATGTCATAATTCTCTCTCTTCTCTCTCTCTCTCATTCAGAGTACCCACATTATACCCCCCCTCAAAATCATACAACATTTAATTCTAAAAGAAAAAAAGCATGAAGGACATGTTCCTATAGAGGAGGAAGAGAGAGGGAATTAAGAAATCACTAATGAGCACATAATAAGTTTGTAAAAATCTGAGCAGTTTATTTGCCTTCCTTGAGAAGTCATCAAGCATGTAATGACTGGAGAAACCGATGAGAGCGATCATGAATAAGTAAATACTACAGCACATTATAAGGAGATAAGTGCTATAGGAAGTCAGGATAAGGAGATTAGGAATGTCTGGTGGTAGGAGCAGAGGGTCCAATCTGAAACAGAGTGGCCAGGAGAGGACTCCTTGAAAAGGTGATTTCAAGCAATGATCTGAAGCAGGTGAGGAGGTTAACCAGGAGGTTATCAGGGAACAGCATTCCAGGCAGAGAGAACAGCCCATGCAAAGGCCTCAGGGCATGTGTGGCAAGAGTGAGGGACCCCAGCAGAAGCCTCCACCAGAGAAAACAGGTGGGCAAGGATCGTGATGTCACCTAGTGCTGCATGGGGGTCTCTTGGGATACCTTCCTGCAGGAGGTGGTGAGAATCAACAGTAGCTCAATAATTGGGGCCGGAAGAGTGATGATTATGGACTAGGCAGGGCAGGAGCAGTGCCCCTGCAGAGCTCTGCTGTGTCAAGTACTTCAAGGCACAGAGGTATGGCTCGCAACTCTACGCTGCTCTCTTCAACGTCCTGGTCATCAGTATCAAGCTTCAAAGCCATCCCACAAGGACTGGCCAAAACCGATGCTCTAGCGCTTCCCAGGTACAAGGTGCTTGGGGAAACAGCTTTTTTAAAAAGAAAGCCTTTTCGAGGGCGCCTAGAAGTCATTCTGATTTTTAAGTAACAGTTAACGCACGCCCCAAAGGACAAGATATCGTAAGAGCCAGGAATGTGAGTTAACCACTTAAAGCAGAAACAGATGATGAAGGTATGAAGAATACAATGGAGAGGCCACTCCGTGGGAGGAGGAGGTACACGGGAGGGCCAGGGACGGGGGAACACCGTGTGGGTGCAGGGCTCCCCCGGCAAGGGACCATGTGTGCTCAGAAGACAGGACCTGGGCTTACCCGGAGGAGGGTGAAGCAATGAGGGCAGCTGGGCTGGGGAGGAGCTTTAAGGGGAGCAGTGGTTTCCAGGCCCTCCTGCCATCTGAAGAACGGGAAGTAGAAGTATGTTCAGACCAGAGAGGCACCACGGGATGGGATGACAGGGAGCAGGATTTGGCTCAATCCAAGAGATTCACTGGAAAATTCACAACTGCTGTAAGATGGGACAGGCTGCTTCCCACAGTCATCCCTGGCCCTTGCGATGCACCCAACCAGCGCACTTCGAGTTTTGAACCCATTATCGCTGCACGTTTAAATACATTACATACATCTCCACGCGGCGGTCTCCGCAACCACCATGCAAATATGGGGCACTACTGTTAAGCCTCGAAACCCCACCTCTGGTGTTAACTGCCGTCCTGTAGTTTCAGCCACAAATCACAGCTCGACTCCTCCTCCTGGGCCCCGCTCTGGTTCCTTCCCCTTCTGCTCCACCTGCCCCACCTGCTAACAAGGCCCCCCCTGGGGCCTGAGAGGAAGAGCCCTCTGCAGCAGGCAGGCCTCCCCACTGTGGCAGGGGAAGGAGGAGGAGGAGGCACGGCCGGCCACGGCCACCCAGCTCAGGATGGCAGGGAGAGAAATCAGAGCCCCTGCCACTCAGCACCGCAGCTCCCCGAGGGGCTCCAGGCAGCAGAACAGTGCCCCTGTGTGGGGGGGCTGAGGTGTGGTGGGCCCGGAGCACCAGGGAGAGGGAACTTTACACTGGAAACCTTCAGCTCACTGATTTTCTAATCTCTTCTGAATTCTGAAAGCTTTTGAATAAAATACCAGTAGAAATCTCATGCTCTTATCTCAGTGTGGCAACGAGCATAATTAATCCTCTATCATACGAGAGGGAGAAGTTTCAACAGCTTGTCCCAGTTCACAGCTCCTAAAGGGAAAAGCTGGAATTATTTTTAAGATTTTTATCTACTGGGATCCCTGGGTGGCGCAGCGGTTTAGCGCCTACCTTTGGCCCAGGGCGCGATCCTGGAGACCCGGGATCGAATCCCACGTCAGGCTTCCGGTGCATGGAGCCTGCTTCTCCTCTGCCTGTGTCTCTGCCCCTCTCTCTCTCTCTCTCTCTCTGTGACTATCATAAATAAATAAAAATTAAAAAAAAAAAAAAAAGATTTTTATCTACTATTCATGAGAGACACACAGGGAGAGGCACAGAGACACAGGCAGAGGGAGAAGTGGGCTCCTCGTGGGGAGCCTGATGTGGGACTCGATCCCAGGACCCCGAGATCACAACCTGAGCTGAAGTCAAATGCTCAACCACTGAGCCACCCAGGCGCCGCAGAAAAGCTGGAATTTAAATGCAGCCACTCTGCTCCAGCCTTCGGAAGAGGTCCCTAAATGAGCTCTGAACCTCATCCCCAAGTTCACCTTCATGGCTGCTCCAGACCCTCCCATACTGAGGCCACCTCTCCGCTTCCCATCTGTATGTGTGCAAGTGACCCTGGGGGCCCTGTCGGGTAGACTTTCAGATACTCCTGAGTACCGTTTCCAGTGGGGCAGATGCAAAACACCACGTGTTCTATTCTCAGGGCCTGACAGCCCACGCTGCCCAGGCTTCGGGGTACTGGGGGTGATCTGCTCCATGCTCTAGGGCAACGACCCATCATCCCATCTCATTCACTGCAAACTTTCACCCAACAGCATTGCCTAACCCAGAATTCACCAAGGAACCCTGTCAACTGCAAACACCATAACAAGAACTCAGCATGGGGTTAACTATCTGTTTCTTATAGAATTTCCAGACTAAACCAATTAAAAACAGAAGCTTCCAAAAAGAAAGGTGGACACACGCCATGGCGCCCACGCTTCTACCTGCTGGGCCACACGAGGTCACATTCTCTCATGCTGCTCACGGTGCGTTCTACTGGCCCATTTTATCTTGGGGTTCTCCAGGGAGGCAAACATTTGCCAGGACTGACCAACCTTCTGACTCTGGTCCCTCAGACACCGACTTGCAGACACCAGTGTCCACCTGGGCACTCACCACACTTCCTACTCAGGCACAGAGCAGCCCTGGGGTTGCTCACTGCACTTCCTCAGCCATCAGTGCTCCCACAAAGAGTACAGTCTCCCAGGCTGTGCACTTTACAAGCCTGGGGTTTTCCACAGCCGCCAGTCCAGCAGACCCCTTTGGCTTAGAAGATTAGGAAGGTAGGAACTGGGTCATACCATCTGGCTGCTGGACATTACCAGAAGATCTACAAAAATGAAAATGAAGTCTTTAAAACTAAACTTTCTAAATGGATACACACTGAAATAACAACTTAATGACTTAAGGAAAAAAAAAAAGCTCACTACATTTATAAACCCATCTTTCCCGTGTTCTTTACTTGTTCCTTCCTGCTGAGGAACAACCATATAAGAAGCTTAACACCAGTGTTCTGACCTCAATAATGGTTAACAAAAATAACTGTATTGCTTTACATTGGATAGGTCTTTAGGTTTCCAAAGTACTTTGGCATTTATAATTTAATGTAATTCCACGAGATAGGAAGGGCCAGGATTCACTATAACTGTTTTATGACTCAAAGTAAGTAAAGTTATATGATTCATATCGCAAAGCCAGCTGAACCCAAACCAGGCTCTTGTTTAATTTGGCAGAGGATGCATTTTTTCAATTAAATAATAAAGAGAGCTCTGGGGTAGGGAGGGGGAAAGAGAGGGGGAGAGAGAGGGGGAGAGAGAGAGAAGCTGGAAAGGGGCAGAAGGTGAGGAGCACAAGGAAGGTACAAACACACAGATCGTACTCTGCAAACTCTCCAGGTAGCCCGTGCTGCTGCTTAACATATGCACAGAAGTATTTCGAGGGACAAAAATGAATCTGTGCTACATGCAACTTGAGGAACTCAAGAACTCTTTGAAGGTCTACTATTGTTGCTTTGCCTTTTTTAAAGAAAAAAATTGTTTTCTGATTAAAGAGCATAAGAAAGGGATGCCTGGGTGGCTCAGTGGTTGAGTGTCTGCCTTCAGCTCAGGGTGTGATCCTGGAGTCCTGGGATCGAGTCCCACATGGGGCTCCCTGCATGGGGCCTGCTTCTCCTCCCTCTGCCTGTGTCTCTGCCTCTCTCTCTCTCTCATGAGTAAATAAATAAAATCTTCAAAACTAAAAAAATAAAAAATTTTAAAAATAAAGAGCATTAAGGAAAAGAAATGCTTACTGCTAAAAATTTAGGGTATCACCGGGCAGAGAAAAATCTTAAGCTTAGAACTACATGTAAACTCATTAGTTACATTGTGACTCAACACAGGAAGGCCCGGACACAGACTTCTGGGAGACACAAGCAGGATGAGAGGGCACAGGGTGGTCTTCCTGCGACACCACACTGAGGGAAGGCAACCGACGAGGGAGGGGACATTGAGTGGAATGAGAGCAGAGCGCGGGAACCAAGGAGCACCCCCGCCACCACGCTGTGCCACCGTAGTGTGTAAACCTAAAACCTATGCTCAGATTGCAGGGGTGATGAAGACACGCTTGGGAACACAGTGGAAGGGAGGGAGCCAGTGGGGGCATCGGCGGAGCCACTCCACAATCCCACATGCGCAGGGACGGGGGTCCACAAAGACTCGGCAGAGGCACTATTTTTCACGCGAGGTGCTGCAAGCTGCTGAGTTCTCTTACACATGTCCCTGGAATTTGAGGATCCTCTGGAAACAGCGACAGGCATGGTCACTGGAGCTTCCTACCAAGGGAGCTTTGAAATCAGGGGATGATTTTGACCTGAAATCTGGTTTCATCTTGCCCTTCACCAAACTGCACGGCTGTCACTCCTGCCGGAATCTAGGAGTCTCACTTCCAGAGTGTACGGTACCTTCATATCTGCTGGGAGACTCGCACGCTTTCTGCGGGGTTGCCACACGGAGGAATATCTGCTGCCTCCATGAGTGTCTCCGTGTCTTCACGGGGGTCCCATTGGCATCTCCAAGGTGCTCAGCTTTGGAGTCAAAGTCCCTGAAAGCACAGAATGATGGATTTATGAGCGGCAGGGAGATACCCCTCAACTTTGTGTTTTTACACAAAACGCTACGTTATCAATTATGTTTGTATAAGAGAACACAGTTAGATCATCATGAAACCTGAATCAAGCCCACAGTGGCTCAGCACTCCTCAGGGGCCTGCCTTCTTACAGGATGCTTTTCTTGAAAAGCACGAGATCACACGCCCTTAATTTATTTCCATTGTAAAAGATATTAAGAAATATGCTCCACACATCACACTAGCTTCCAACTGGACCTTCCTTGGCACCACTTCAGAAAAGAGAAACTGTCTGAAAGGGGCAATGGCACCAGGGCCACCATCTCCCCTAGTCCATGTGTGGGAATAATTTCTCAGCATAGGTCTGCATCTCTGCAGACGGCCCCCAAAATGAAAAAAGTTAGATTACGCAGAGTCATCGAGGCAATAATTACATGGTCACTTGCTGATGACATCAATTTTAACATTTATATTTTTTAAACTACAAAACAGAGTGTATTTATCAACACATATCATATAGTCTGGTCAGTGATCTTCCTATTCACAGGATAACTTGGGGAAGGCCTTGTGATTTACACCCACGTACACACAACTAAATGATCACCTTAACTCACAGGTCAGACATCCCAACTTATTTACCACCACCACATCTGCTACCACTTAGAGAACACGTTAAGATTTCCTTGAATCTTCTGAAAACACCACATTAATAAACTACTCCTAGGCAAAATTAGAGAACAGGATGATGTTTTTAAAGCAACATTCAGTAAGAAGGTGTAAAAAGGAAGATACAATCGATTTAGCTAAAATTATTTTTTGAGTGTCAAAAAAATTGGCTGAAAAATCCCTGTGTATCAATAATTTAACACTTCTACCCAGACTTGATATATCTAAATTAAACCCTACCTTTTCGTGTTCATAAAGTCAGAGGTGTTATTTTCATCTACAGGAGCCAGAAATTTTAGAAAATTTGGCACAGAGGAAGAAGAATGAAGTTTTTTCCGCAGGGCATTACGGTAGGAGATGCTGAGAGTTTGGTTGAGAAGAGAGTTTAGGATAAAAGAAATACAAACATAAAAAGTATAAAATATAAGCTTTAAAATAAACACTTAAGTTCTCATGCTAAGAAAATTAAACCAGGTGAGAAATTTAAAAGTTTACAAATGAGATTTAACCTCTGTATTCAGTAAACAAAATTCTATTTTAAGTGAATGGAATCAATGAAATAATTCAAAAACCATTCAGTTATGCAACATAATAAGCTCTAGTGATCTGCTGTGCAACATCGTGCCTGTAGTTAACAATCGTGTGCTGTGCACTTTAAAAAAGTGTTAAGAGTGCAGATCTCACGTTACGCATTCTTGCCAGAATAAAATAAAAACATAACAAGAAAATCAGTCCATCTTCCAAAATGACTTTCACTTTCAAAAGGAAAAAAATAATTTTCCTGAATTCATGAGGAAATTTCTGATTTGGCCCATAGCACAGTGTAAATGGACAAACACAATTTTTGTTAAAAAACTGTGTACATATGATTGTGCACACACGTGTGTGCACACACCGGACAGAGATAGGGGAAAGTAAGTATATAAGAGGCGGCTTGACATCAAGACCTGACGATAGTAATTAATCAATAGTAAATCAAGTCAGTTCAGATGATAGACTGAAAACAGTAAAACCAAAATCAGACAAGCACGCAAACACACGCACAAGCGGTGGCCCTGGGTCCTCTCCCGCCATGCAGCATATCATCTCTGTGCAAGATGAAGACAAACGACACTGAACTTGCCGTGTGAGTGTGCTCACCTCTTCGGCACAGCATTCCCACTTTGTTCTCCACTTGAGCTATGTTTTAGGTACTTAAAAAAATTTGGCGAGGAGGCGGAGGGGTTAAGACGAGGTGGAGGAGCAGGAGCTGAAGACTGACCTGAGCAACTTTTAGGCTCGCCCACAGGTGGATGATGCACACTAAATAGCAATTAGAGAGAAGGCAGGGCGATTAGCGGGAAGAGGAGGGGACCCGTGGGGGACCCAAAGTGGGTCGCAGAGGGGGGATTTCAGGGGGGTCAAGGAGGACACAGGCAAGAATGGGCTAGGCTGCCGGTGTCCGCTTGAACACCAGCTGTCACAGAGCCAGAGGACTGCTCTTCTCTTCTGTATCCACTGTCTCACTGGTAAAGGTAGTTTTCAGTTAAAAAAAAAAAAAAAAAAAAAAGGACTGCGAAAAGTCATTCTTGACCATTTCTGACACATGTATGCACCCCATAGTACTTGTTCCTCTCTTCCCCTTTTAGAAACTGACAGCAATTTCCTTTTTGTTTCTCATTGAAACCAAAAGCAAAGGAAAGTATAACAAAATCCATGGTTTTTAAGATACATTGCTCTTTAAAATGAATAACCTGCCTTGAATTCAAGGTCTCATTTCTTTTGCATAAATGAGGGAAAAAATGAACAATAACCTGCCTTGAATTCAAGGTCTCATTTCTTTTGCATAAACGAGGAGCAGGAAGCAAAACAGGTATGAGAGACGGGGAGGCGGCTCCTTCCAGCCTCCCCTCCCCTGTCCAGCACGACCCACTAGGAAGCTGCATTCCTGGCAAGAAGGGAAATGTACTGTCAGGGATACGCCTTTCCTACCACCTCTGCTCGTGTGAAACTGAAGGCCTAGCCAGAGAACTGGGAACCTCTAGACAGGAATGTGTCCACGATCACTGAAAATGCCAGAAACAGAGGGCTGGGGACACAGCAGAGAGGCAAAAAAAAAGAAGGAATGGGCATACAGGGTTTTAAGAACACGACAAGAACCCTATAAACCCTCAAATTATTTCTGTCTAAGATGTCACATATTAAATACCAGCTTCTGGCATGCGTCCTGCTTTGGGATCAGAGTTATGCAGCTGAATTCTTGAAAACCATCATGATTTTCAATGGCTGACTGGAAATGAAGCTGAGGGGCTCTGTTACATATGGTTTCATTTCTTCACCCAAAACACTTCCAACACCTCCATACAGACTCGGCATTACACGTGCATGAGCCCCCTGATGCTCGTACGTGCAAGGCCAGCAGCAACTCTACACAGGTGCGGCCCTTATCCAGATTTAGGAAGTGAGGGATCTTAAGAGATTTTTAAAGTTATTGATAACTCTGTGACCGTCTATAGTCTCTGATGTTTAGGGTCAAATGAATTGCCAAGGGACCCCAGAAGGAACCAGGAGACCTGCCTCTCTGCTGCTTACCCATCTCTACAACCAGGAAATTCCAACGGCTCATCCGAGCCAAATTATTAAACTTCGTAAATCTGGTTAGCAGACACTAAGAGTTCTCACACTGAAGGAAATTTTAGAAAACACCTATTCGATTCTGCTACACAGAGAAGCTAAGCAGATGTGCCCAGGTCACAACCAGCTCAGGACAGAGCGAGGACCAGAACCCAAGGCTGTGCAGCCAGCAGAGGCACCCACGTTGCCTCTCACGCGCATCATGCGATGCGTTCATGAACTGAAGGCCGCATCTCCACCCCACCACTTAAAGAATCTGGGTTTCCAGATGAGGACTCACCTGCCCACCCCCTCTGCTACTTGTCCTCAGAGCTCCTGCCTCTCACGCTGCTTGAGCAGTGATTACTACCCAATTAGAGGGTCATTTCTGCTCCATTTTACCTGCTTCCTCCTGACACTTGCACTTGCTACTTGAGCACGTAACAAGGGTCCCTCACATCACAGAGTCCCCATGGGAGGAAGGTGCGGGAGGCAGGTGTCAGCTCTGTAAGCCCCCAGTAGAACCTGACTCAAGTTTCTCTCTCACCCAACAAACACGCCTGATTAACAACAGATATGCCCCAGCTATTTATACAACAAAATCACATTTCTTAAACAAATCTTACTTTTGGTCATGAGGCGTCTCTGTGCTCACTGAGTGATACCTCATAAGTTTCCTTTGGGAGACACCTGGAGACCCCCGAGCTGGCTCCGGAGGCTCCTGGGACTCCACAGGGACATGACTCAGGGTGTTCGCGCGCCTTCGGAAGCTCTGCTGGGGCGACAGTGGGGCAGGCTCTTCCGCGGGATGGCTCTCCGAGTCACTGGACAGGTCATCTGAGGAGCCGAGGAGCCTGAAGGAGCTCTCAGAGGCGGGCAAGGCCTCTTTTTCACACACAGATGGCTCCTGGTGGCAGAGGGACAGCAGGTCAGGCATATCACGGGGAATCTCAGTGGCAGGAAACACATCTGACTGTAACACCATCTAGAGGCCACCAACAAATATAAGGAAACGAAGGCCCACTAAGTGCCTGCTTATCAGAGACCAAATGCTAGGCTGCTGCACAAATGGGGAAACCTGCCCAAATCCAAGTGGAAGGACTTAGCTGTTGTAAGTGAAGCCGCAAATAACCCCTTCGCTCTGTAAAAGACTCTACTGTGCTTTTAAGTAGCACGCAGGGTCTCGTTGAACTTGTCTGCGCAGATCAAGAAGTTCTTTATCTTGCTGAGTGCGTTCATACCTGTTCTGCCCACATGCTTAAGACTCTCTGATATTGTTCTAATGTTAAAATTTAACTTGGTGATCCCAGAGGTTAAAAACTAATATTCTTAGAATAGGACGAATCTCTCTTTAGGCACTCACTGCCACGGCTCAGAGCAAATCACTTAACTTCTCTCTGTACCCCAATTTTCTCAACTATAAAAGGGTAGAGTGAAAACTTATTTCATTAGGTCTCAAGAATTAGGCAAGGGAATACAAGTGAAAGTGCACTGTAAAATGTTATACAAGTATAGGTTATTGCATCAGGTACTCAAGGAATCTACTGAGTGGGTAATGCCAACATTTGTTGAGAATCATGGCAATACTTTAATACTACAGGTTTTCAGGATGCATACTTTTTCAAAGTAAGCAATCCTATGTTTAGCACTGTGCCCAGGACGTAGCTGGTGGCCAATATATTCTTTCCAATCAAAAAATATAAAATAAGGGGGGGGGGCCACAAATCAGCTAGCCCCTGAAGAAATTGCTAAAAGGGATAAATTAATCAACATGGAAAGAGTAAAACGAAATGAATGTATCTAATTATGGACTGAAGAATCTAAATTGTGTTCACCTGATACACAGTTGAGTGCCTTTCAGATGATAGGTATTAAGGATTTTAATTTTTAGAAACGTATTTATCGAGGGGAGAGAGATTATATACATTTAATTGTGGAGGAATTAGATCGGAAAAATTTAATTCCCAACATGCTACAAAATATTAATTACCTTTATTTTTTTAATTTTTTAAATTAATTACCTTTAAACACAGATGGAATATTTCATTCTTCAAAACTCTGTAGTTCTAATGATCCTTTTAAGGATTTAGAATTTTGTCTAAGATAATATATCACAGCAAACAATTTCCGCTATGCAAACCTGTTTATCCCAACTAACTTCTCTCCAAATTACATGAAATTACTGATCCTTTGAAGCTAAGGATCAGTTAGCTAAAAGGGCCACTTGGATGTTTCTCAACAATTAGATGATCAGTGTATTGGCAAAGATCCAATTACATAAACTAGCTTATTTTTGAAACAGTTTCTCAATCTCAGCATAAAAAAGATGTAAAGATGTACACACACAGATACTCCCATACACAATACAAACAGGTAGCTTCTGAAAGTTGCATTTCTCTTAGGATCACCCTAGAAATTTAAGCTACATGCATATTCCTAGATCTGTGCTTTGAAGAATTCAAAACAATAAGACTTCCTAGAAAAGTCACTTGAGTGACATGAACTTCTTCATAGTATCTTCTTGTAATGATCTGGAAAATCTCTTCCCCATCCATTTCCACAGGTGTAATGCTTATCCTTTAAAATCTAATTCAAGGGCAGCCCCGGTGGCTTGGCGGTTTAGCGCCGCCTTCAGACCAGGGTGTGGTCCTGGGGACCTGGGATCGAGTCCCACATCAGATTCCCTGCATGGAGCCTGCTTCTCCCTCTGCCTGTGTCTCTGCCTTTCTGTTTCTCTCTGTGTCTCTCATGAATAAATAAAATCTTTAAAAATAAATTTTAAAAATAAAATAAAATCTAATTCAAAAGCATCACTGCCCCCACTCCCATACTTTCTCTGGTTCTACTGATCGAAAATAACTACCCTTCCCCTTGCTCCTGGGACAGCTAAGTTACCACCTTCTCTTATTCTAAGCTCTCAGGGCTCCTTCTACACTCTGATGCTGGTGTTATTTGAGCATCTGTCACCTCCCAGGTAAGTTCCTAAGGGCAGGGGCTTTGTTCCACTCATCTGTGTGTCGCAGATTAACCATACTATTTCCAAACTTTAAACTGTGGGGTAGAAGCCAGCATGTAATGGATGTAGGTCAGATGATGCTCCATCCCACTAGATTTTAACTCAGAAAATCATATTTAGAAGTCTGGTGTTTAGAGCCTCACTCCCCAGAGGGAGTCCACAAATTTGCAGCATCGACACCACCTTGGAGCTTGTCAGAGATGTGGCATTTCAGGCTCCACCCCAGGCCCACTGAACCAGAATCTGTATTTTCGCCAGAAACCCACTAAAGGTGCAACTGAGAACGTGGTAAGCACACTTCTAAAGCAGTGTTTCGCAAGCAGTAGGTTGCAGGTGGTAGTATCAATTTCAATGGTCCACCATGGACATTTTTAAAATCAAAAAGAACCAAAGAAAACAATATGTACCCCAGGTTCTTTGCGATAAATATTGTTTTGTGAGATTTTAATTCTGGATGCAAAGTGTGTACGTATGTGTGTTTATGAATCATTCCGCAATGTTAAATGAGTGTCTTGCTGTTGACTATGGTCTAAAAACTTTGAAAGCCACATCCTCAGGAGGAAACTCAGAACTTGAGTTCTATGGTCAGGAGCTGGCCTCCACATCCCTTCCCTCTCTCTTGCATCTGGAGGAGCTTTGGTAACAGAAGGAAAGCTGTCCTCCCTAGTGCAAACCCCAGATCCATTTTTTGGTGGTTAAAAAAAGCTGAAGATGCTTAAGTGCCCTAGAAAGCAAGAAATTTAAACAAGGACACACGCAGGTTTGGTACCTAAGAGAACCGTTGACTTGTTCATGATTACAAAGCTGTGCTTGCTGACAGACCCAAAGGGGGAAGCTTGATTATCTATTTATAAAAACAGTAATATTTAATTATAATCCCAGAGGCAGCCAAAATGTAAAAGTACATTCAGAGATTCAAATTGCGGGATCCCTGGGTGGCTCAGAGGTTTAGCACCTGCCTTCAGCCCAGGGCGTGATCCTGGAGTCCCGAGATCCAGTCCCATATCAGGCTCCCTGCATGGAGCCTGCTTCTCCCTCTGCCTGTGTCTCTGCCTCTCTCTCTCTCTCTGTCTCTCATGAATAAATAAAATCTTGAAAAAAAAAAAATTCAAGTTGCAAACTTCATGGAATTCACAAACTCACTTTTGAGGTTTTCCCAATTTCAATTTTTTTCAATTATTTTTAAAATTGGGCAAGAAGTCCATTGATTGCTTTGTGATAAAGTACCTCTTAGTGGTCTAAAATTGTGATCTTGCTTCTTATCAAATGGCCACCTGCTTTATTATGTGAAACTCTTAAGTTACAGAACTGCAAGACCAGCCCTCCCCCTGCACCAAGAAGTCTGCAAGCACCAAACTTTTCATGATGTAAGATACAGGGCTTCCTGTAATCCTTCTGTAGGCTCTGTAGGCAGCAGATGAGCACAACCCATTTGCTGATTTCTTCAGGGAGTCACAGAAAGGGAAATGTGCTTACTTTGCTCATATTACTTAAAGTGCTAGACATGGAGCTGTCCAGATCCAGGCTGGCGGAATGTTCCTGGAGGCCTCTGGCTTTATTACCCTACAAAAGAGAAGCAGTCAAGTTATGATCCCTTAGGCTTGTGCAAAGGCATCAGGTAGAGGCAGCTTGGTCTATTTAAACAATCTCAGGAAAAATGCATCTACTGAGAAAAGCTGCTGAGCGCATATGTGCATTAAGATAATCAACATTTTGGTTTTGTTTTTTGTTTTAATAGCACAGCAACCTAAATGTTCCCGAACACCTTGTGGATTAGTCATTTGGCAGGGATGGCGGAAGGAAGAAGAGGCAATCTGTGAAGAAAAGAAAGCACTAAAGCAAACACACTCAGCACCTCTCTCCCCTGAGTCCCAAGCTGTCACAACACACCAGCTGTAGGACACTCAGACAACATTCTATCTGTTCGGGAGCTCTCAAAGGTGGCCACCTGGCTTTGCAAATGGATTGTTTTTAATTTTAAGGATGTTGCAAAATTCTGAGAAAAACCGTCAAACAAAATAAAATTTAACTAGAACATTATTGGTTCAGATGGAGTGTTTCATGAAATCAAAAACAAAAAACAAAAACAAAAACAAAAACACCTCTGTAAGATACTGCAAGCTCCAGAAAGGTGTGACACCTTGAAAGAAAACCAAGCTCTGATTTCTCAGGAGTGCCACCACAGGTTATCTATACCCCTAGGGTGGGGAGCACACAGCACGTAATTTCTTAAGGAACTCCCAGATTGGGGTATATGTTTACTTCGCTCTTCCTATATAGAGCTGCAGTCTGCAAACCTGTCTGTAAAGGGCCAGATAAATCTCTTAGGCTTTGTGGGCCATATGGTGTCTGTGGCAACTACTCAACTCTGCACAAAAGAACTAAGAATATAGATAAATGAATGCATATGGCTCTGTTTCCAAAACTTTATTTACAAAAACAGGAGGTAGGTGGCATCTGATCTGAGAGCCACAGTTCACTGACCCGCCACAGAGTTCCAGACTCGTACCAGCAGTGGCTGACAGTTAATGGTTTTTTAAGCTGTGCCTGGTGGCACTCAGGGGGATGTGACCCACACTTTACTACGTCTAATCTATTCTCTTCACAGAGACTGGCCAATGAATAACATCCTTTTGGGAAACAAAAAATACCATGCTATATAAGAAAATTTCTTTTAACCTAACTCAAGTTAAAAACTGAAAAAAAAAAAAAACAAAAACAAAACTGAAACGTAGGTAACATTGCTTTAAGACTGAGAGGACATTAAAAAGGTTTTTACCCCTCTATACTTTATAACACACACTGATGGCACAAAAGCAAAGAAATGAGGGTGTCTGGTTGGCTCAGTTGGAAGAGCATGCAACTCATCTCAGGTTCATGACTTTGAGCCCCACGTTGAACACAGAGGGTACTTAAACTTTTTTAAATAAGGGCATAGAATTAAATCGTATGTCCTCTTAAAAAGTGATTTTAACTTAGATTAGGAGAAATTATGCTACTTACCCGGGATAAGATACTTTCTAAAGACTCTGTTAAAGATCTCTTTGCTTTGTTTTTCAGCATATCTAGCCTAAATCGAGTGGCACTAGGTGGCAACTCACTTCCAATATTCTCTGCTGCAATCTGTGAGGTCTAAAAAGTGAAACAATGCAAAGTTAGGTAAGTCACTTACACCTTCCTTCCTTCCTTCTTTTTCTTTTTAAAGATTTTACTTATTTATTAGAGAGAGAGAGAGAGAGGCAGAGACACAGGCAGAGGGAGAAGCAGGCTCCATGCAGGGAGCCCGACGTGGGACTTGAACCCGGGTCTCCAGGATCACACCCTGGGCTGAAGGCAGCGCTAAACTGCTAAGCCACCAGGGCTGCCCTCTTCCTTCCTTCTTAAAGGAATGATAAATGATGCATCTTTTTGACCCCAGGCCATTATTCTGATCCTCTGACCACACTTCATCTGCTCCTCGATGGCATGGCTACAAGTCGAGGAAAGTCTGCCTCAAAGAGTTGCTCCAACTGCTCCAAATGAAACAAGGAAATGTGCTTGGAAACCATTCAGTTAACAGAGCTGGAGAGCTTGGACTCTGTGCTCGGATCAGAGAGGTGTCACTCACTAACTGGCCCTAAACAAGTTACTTCCTCTGTCAACTCAGACTCACCTCAAGATCTAATCATAACCCTGTGCTGAGACTGAAACAGGTAAATCATGTAAAGCACTGAGCAGAGCTTCTCATACCAAGGTGGCCAGTATTAGCTCTTCAAAGTAAAATAACTTACTTTTGGGGGAGTTTCTGAGGCTGAAACAAATAATCAACTGAAGAATCCACTCCATAACCCTAAATTAATACCTTCTTTGCTTTCTATGGAGCTCTGTTGTCTCCATGTCTTCCTCTCTCCCTCCTACTGCCTCCACCACCCCTTCCCTCTGCACCCACGCTTGTCCCCCTCACTGACCCCAACAGGAAGCTTCCAACACAATGGCGTTTGGATGTCAACCATGAAATGAGGTTTACTGTTATTCGTTAACAAAGAGGTATGTTTAAAAAAAAAAAAAAAACTAAAAAAAAAACCTCTGGAGTAAACTGCTTCTTACTTCTATGGATTCTTCCCTGATTGCTTCCTGCTGGACAAAGTTTTTTTTTTGTTTTTTTTTGTTTTTTTGTTTTTTTGTTTTTTAAGAAAAACAAGCACATCCACCAATACTCTAAATTCAGACTATTCTTTGTTACACATTTCAAGTATACAGAAAAGTGTACAGACCAATTTGACACATGCATCTGCACCATTCCCACTCCCCAACCCCCCAGCTTTGGCCAAGTGAACACGAACATGTTGAGAGCAGTGAGAAGCACGGGCTCTGGAGCCCATGCCTAGGTGAGGTGTTTCTCTGCGGCTCCCTAGCTCTGTGGCCTTGGAGAGGTCATTATGGGCCTTTCAGTTCCTCCACCTGCAGGCTGAGAACACAGAGCACTTCTGAGCTTCAGATGAATTAACACACATTAAAGCACTCAGAATATACCTGACACTCAGTATAACATGAGTGATCGTGATTCTTAGCTACTCTGTTTCCTATGTCTAATGGAAAACTTTACAGACATCTTTGATGCCTACTAGAACCACTCTCCATTTCCCAGCTGCACAAATAACCCACTCCTGAATTTGGTATTTGTCAACTGGTATTTTGTACCTTTACATTTACGTATGTATCCGTAAACCATATATGGTGGTTTACACGTAGATGAAACTTCAAATGAATGTATCATCCTATACATACTCTCCCATAAATACCTTTTGCCTTCCAATGTTGTTTTTGAGACTTATCTATGGTGACAAATGTTCTTTGATTCACTCGCTTTAATTACAGTGTAGTTACAATGTAGTAGCTCACTGTATGACAACATAATTTGTACACATTCCTGTGGTTAAACATCGATTCCTTTTTGCTTTTACAAAGGAGACTACACTAATCTCTCCAGAACATAGCTCCTTATCACACGTGTGAAGGTTTCTGCAAGGTAAATAACCAGAACTATCCTTGCTTAGTCACAAGATCTATGTGTCTTCATATGTACCAGATACTGTCAAATTTTCCTCCTCTAAATGGTACTAACTCATAGTCCCAGTATCAGTAAACGGGAGTTCACCTTTATCTGGTATGGTCGGATTTTTCAATTTCTGCCAATTTGATGGGTATAGATGGTCTCTTAATTTGTCTTTCCCTAATTCCCATCTGATTATGCTTTTAAATTTTATTTTGTTATTTGCTGGTCACAGATACTATGTCTTCTTTGAAATTGATGAAATCCTAATTCATCAATGAATGTCATACATGTTGCAAGGCATGAAAGAGAGAGAAATGGTTCTGATAAGAGCTACCTTTGGCTTCATGCAGTCATCAGAGTTTTACTTCCGTGAGAATTAGAATATGCATTAAGAGAATGGTGACCAGCTTAGAAATTCCTTTAAGGGAGACTGTCATTTATCTTTGTGTTTTCATAGAGTATACTGAGCATGTTCTGCATACTTCACTCTCACTTGTTGAAGAATGAATGAATGAGCAATGATCACTGGGCAGGCCCATGGGAAACACATACCTGAAGCGAGACTCACCCAACGGATATTGACTCAGTGCCTACTATGCACCATGCACCATGGGCAGGAGCCTTACTCATTGCAATTGGTCCTGTGTAATCATTTACCAAATATCAGGGCCTATCCAGACTTGCAAAAGACTCCAGAGCAAAGGGAAGGATCCACATAGGTCCTTGGGGGTCTGCCCTTGACTTGCCACCAGTTCTCTCCCAAAGTTAAAAAGCTGTGGGCCTGCTTCCAAACTCTACCAAAGTTTCCATCAAGAAGCAGCATTTTGAATGGATTGTTTTGATATATAAAGAAAACACTGGCTAGAAGACCAAGTACACAGTAGAAAGTATATACAACTGCACTTTTCCTTTTTTTTTTAAACCAGGCCTAAGCAATAAAAAAATAAATAAATAAATAAACCAGGCCTAAGAATGTCTGTACACTTAGCTCAGTATTTCCTCCCCCTTCTTCTACCACCTAACAAGACACTTTCCCAGGTCTATCACCACAATTCTAATACAATTTGAAAATAATTCATGTTTAGAAAATACATTCCTTATTTAAAATAAGCATCTAGAGATTTCTCCTTTGAAGATGATGCTGGTTCTTGGATAAGTTTCCAAATTAGGGCCCTTGAGCAAATCTCACCAGTCATCACATTGCCCATCCCATGACGGACGGGTGAACTCTACACATGGAAATCTGGAGCCAAGTTTGTAATTATGTGGCTACCCTGAAGTATCCAGGTCAGAACCACCATCCCTTGGTGCCACGGCATACCCACTAGCAGTCCTATTCGGAACAACTAGCACCCACAAGTTGTGGAGGTGTCCATCAGAAGGAGGATAAAGAAAAACTATGGTCCTGGCACACGAGAATAAAAAGGAACAAACTAGTGATCCATGCAATGCCACATAAGAGGAGCAGAAACATCAGGCTAATGAAGGAACAAGAACTAAGAGACTACATGTTGTGTGAATCTGTCTGCAGAAGTTCTAAAACAGGCAAAATTAATGCATGGTATAAATAATCAAAACTGTGGTTGCCTCGGGGAGAGGCAGTGAGGACTAGCAAAGACGTACCGGGGTACATTTTGGCGTGGAGGAAGCTCTCTCCCTTGATGGGAGCATGGGCTGCCTGAATGTATGAAGTCCTCAAAACTCAAGATGTAGTGCACTCAGATCTGTGCAACTTACAGGATGTAAATCTCAAAAAGAAATTGTGAACAAATATTGTGAACTACAGCTAATTACATGCACATTAAAGAGTGCTGGTATCAGACATTTACTTTAAAAGTCATCAAAAAGAAGGTGAAACAAGAGTTGAAACAAGCAGTAGTAGAGTAGTTATAGAACATTAAATTTTGGAGCAGCTCGGGTGGCTCAGCGGTTTAGCGCCTGCCTTCAGCCCAGGGCGTGATCCTGGAGACCCGGGATCGAGTCCCATATCAGGCTCCCTGCATGAAGCCTGCTTCTCCCTCTGCCTGTATCTCTGTCTCTCTCATGAAAAAATAAATAAAATCTAAATAAATTTATTTATCTATTTATTTATTTTGTTAAGTATGCTCCTAAAAGGCATAATGATTAAGACAGTGCCCTTGGACCTGAGACACATTGGCTCTGCCATTCCCTAACGTGCTGCTTGACCTCTGTTCCCCATGTCCTCGTCTCTAACAACAGAATTACACCACCTGCCTCATAAAAGTTGTAGAGGAGCACCTGAGTGGCTCAGTAATTGAGCCTCTGCCTTCTGCTCAGGGCATGATCCTGAGGTCCTGGGATCTAGTCCACATGGGGCTCCCTGCATGGAGCCTGCTTCTCCCTCTGCCTGTGTCTCTGCCTCTCTTTCTGTGTCTCTCATGAATAAATAAATAAAATCTTTAAAAAAAAAAAGTTGTAGAAAAAATGGAATCATTCAGGTAAAAAATTAGAACTCTGTCTGGTACATGGCAAACATTCAAAAAGGGGCAGCTGATTGAATAGTACTAATTTTTGGCACCAGCTCTATCCAGACAAGTAGAAACGATACATCTGCTGACTAAAATGCGACACCTTCTAACTTTAGTACTTTACAGCTCTTTGCCCAAAGCCATTCTTCCTTTTCCATTAGAACAAAACATCATTTGGTTTGTTTGCTATTTTGTTAAAATGGTTCCTCTGACGACTATCCAACACTACCATTTTAGTCTTTGAAAAGCACATACAGCATCACCACTAGCTCTGAGAACTGCAGCCCTGAGTCTGCCCAGTGTCTTCTGTCTACTTTTTAAGGCTGGTGGCCAGAGAATTTCATTGTTAAAGCCATGGCTCTACGCCTCTCTCAGTCAGGTCATAACACATTTCCAAAGGCTACATGAATTTTTAGGTGCAATTAGAATGTAATGAAATCCATATAGTTACACTATTTAGTAGCAGAAAATGAGAGCAGGAATCTCCTGGTGAATCTCAAAGCTTCATCAGATCCATCTAAAAGCCACTGCTGCTCTGAAAGCCCAATCCTCAGAGCCTGAGAGGATGTCCATCCTGGGGGAGACCCAACCACAACTGGGGATCAGAGCAACTTCTTTTTTTTTTTTTTAATAAATATGGATTTTTTAAAAATTTTTATTTATTTATGATAGTCACACACACAGAGAGAGAGAGAGAGGCAGAGACACAGGCAGAGAGAGAAGCAGGCTCCATGCACCGGGAGCCCGACATGGGATTCGATCCCGGGTCTCCAGGATCGTGCCCTGGGCCAAAGGCAGGCGCCAAACCGCTGCACCACCCAGGGATCCCCCAGAGCAACTTCTTTATAGGCACAGATATGAGCCTACTGGGTAACAGGATGTTTAGAAAACTCTAAGAGAAAGCGCTGATGGCTCTACTTTGTGAGGCTTGTTCTCCGTGACATTAAACTCTCTAATGTTTTCAAATGGAAAAAGAAAAAAAAATAAATCTATTTCTCCACTGGACTAAACTATACCCAAATTACAAAGATACTACTCTGTTCCCTAAATATCAGTTTGTACTTGGGTCAAAACTTTCCACCCACCATAAATGTTTCATTCCCCTCGAGCAGTTATAAATTATTTCAAAATTATCAATTTCCTGTTGGGACAAGAGAAAAAAAAATTACCAACAGGGAAACACTATTAATGGCACAAAAGAAAAAAAAATGGAATGGAAACAAGAAAAGAAATAGGCTGAAAAGCAGCAGAGAACTAACTGTAAGCGTAGGCTGGGTGGCCCACCCAAGTCAACAGAGGAGCACAGAACTCCCATGCAATCTTGCGGAGGGAGGAATGGGAACAGACAGGGCACCTGTGTTAGTGTGGGAGGGGTAGTGAGGACTAGCAAAAAATCTCCCTGCTAAGAGATGCTATGGTTGGCCAAGGAGATTAAAAACGTCAGACACTGTACACAGGCTCTGTGTGCTCAGGAAAGGTTCCTGATTGCCAGGGCCAACCGGAGGGTAGAAATCTGGGGAGAGTTGCCAGGTGTTCACCCAAGTAAAACCTTATTACGCTGAAGTGGCCAGAAAAGCAAAGGTGTTTTACAGGGCGAGGGCACACCACTGAGCATTAAGGCCCCTATAGAACGCATCAGTTAAGCATTTCATAAAAAGGCAATACCCTGGGGGTGCCTGGGGGCTTGGTCAGTTAAGCATCCAATTCTTGGTTTTAGAGAGTCCCATGTAGGGCTCCGTGCTGGGCATGGAGCCTGCTTAAGATATTCTCTCTCTCTCTCTCTTTTTCCCCTCCTTCCCCACCTTCTTATACTCTCTCCCTCTCCAAAAAATAAAAATAAATAAAATAAATAAAAACCTGGGGTGCCTGGGTGGCTCAGTCAGTTAAGTGTCTGTCTTCAGCTCAGGTCATGATCTCAGGGTCCTGGGATCGAGCCCTGCATTGGACTCCCTGCCCAGTGGAGAGCCTGCTTCTCCGTCTCCCTCTGCCCGCCCCCACTTGTGCTCACTCTCTTGCTCCCTATCTCAAATAATAAAAATTAAGTATTTTTTTAAGTCAATATACTTTTGGAAAATTAAGAATTTTATGAACATCTTTCAGTGATTCTTCTCTAGATTTTCTGGCTTACAAGTAACTTAAAAACAAAATGCACATTTGAAGCTACACTGGTTATCACGAATTGACTTACACAGAGTCTAAAGGACATAAGAAAATGATCCGTGACACCTTGTGTACGGAATCACACACCCGGAGATCTTCAAAGAAGAGACGTGCAGGTAGCCCCAACTTTGGCACAGCACCCCGAGACAGGACAGCTGAACAATACTTGTGCACAGGAGAGGAAGGCAAGCAGATTTTGGACCTCCGCCATGCGAAATGGAATTAATGCCAGTTCTGTGTCTGAAGAGCACATGAGCCAGGCTCTCTAACACTGTACCTGATTTGTCAGTAGTGCTCCCTTCCACGCACAGAATATTTATATTACAAAGAATCTCCAGGTACTTCATATAATTCTGAAGGCAGCTGTGCAATGTCATTCCCATGTACCAGGGAGCAAAATGAGGGGACAGACTCGCTCCCTGCAGGTCAGGCGCTTGTGACAATATCTACTCTTAAACTTCATTCTTGAAGCTCTACAGCAGCCCTCTTGTTGAAGTGCCTCCTCCACCCCCACTATGACGCAGCCTGCAAATTCTCTCACCTCCTCCAAGCAGAGTCTAAATATTTTCAAATTTCCCCTACATGTGCAACAAATAAAAATACAGGGAGGAAAAAAAAGGGTTTCAGAACTTGAGAAAACCCTCAAGAGTCTGTTTTCCTCAGCATCCTGGTAAAATTAAAAGAAGGGGGGGAAATGCCATACCTGCTTTATCTCCCCAATATGGATGTGAACTTTTTGTTTCTCTTCATATAAACATCTCAGGAAAGAAATAATCAATTCATTCTCTCGCTGCTCACTTCTTGGTCTCGATTTCTTAAAAAAAAAGAAAAGAAAAGAAAAAGAATATATTACATTTGTTTTTAATTGTCAATATAAATTGCTAAACCAGTGCTTTTGAAAATGCGAACAGCTTCCATTCACCCATTGTAATGGGTGTTCTTACCCAAGCACCTCACTAGGGGGCACTAAGTATCTTAGCTAGACAGGGAGACCATTCCTAAGGGACCCTGGACCCAGGGAGCCAGATTTAGCTTCTGACCTCTGATGTCCTTATACCTAAAATAAATATTTTACATCAGATAGAAGCACAGACAAAATATTTAATAGTCTTGAAAAACAGAAAAGAATAAAATCTGGGTAAACATGCAGAGGTCAAGAGCCATAATGACTACATGTTTATAAACTTTGATGGCTAGGGAACTGGAAAGGAAAATAGAAACTGGTCCAGGGTCATGGTCCCACACATCCAATGTGCTGTTCAGCATGAAGCGCTTTCTGCAAGCCCTGCAAGGCATAAACTTGCACACAGGATTTCATGGCATAGACTCACTTTTTTTTTTTTTTTTCACTTTCTCTTTTAAGGAAATTCTCCCTACATCTTTTATTTTTCAGATAGGTATAGTGGCAAAACACAGAGGACTAGAAATCAGGGTATGCAGGTTCTGGGTGCTGCCTAGAAGTGTGACCAAAGGTGAGTCATGTAATCTTAACTTCCTCATCTGTTTAAAGAAAAATCATGCACAAAATAAACTCCAAGGTCCCAAATTCTTCAGATCTGAAACATCAGTGTTCATTTTTAGAAGACCATCGAGTTTAATGTATTGTTTTCTTTGAATGTGAAGAAAAATGTTATTCTGCAGAGTGTCTATAAACCTTGACAATATGTTTTTCATAGTGAGATTATCCATTTTCTTGCCCTCCCCCCTCTCTCCCTATTCCAAACTTCTAGCCTGCCCTTCAAAACAAAGTTAGGGTGTAATAAATGGACTATACAAGCATCTAGTCTGGATCAATGCCACTCTTAGCAACCGCCTCCTTGAACCACCCTAGAAACAATTATTTTACCCTTCATGTCACAGGTTTTAGAAGCAAAGGTCTAACACTAACCTAGACCTTCTGGTATTCCCTCTCTTTAAAAAAAAAAAGATCATGGGGATCCCTGGGTGGCGCAGCGGTTTGGCGCCTGCCTTTGGCCCAGGACGCAATCCTGGAGATCCGGGATCGAATCCCACGTCGGGCTCCCGGTGCATGGAGCCTGCTTCTCCCTCTGCCTATGTCTCTGCCTCTCTCTCTCTCTCTCTCTCTGTGACTATCATAAATAAATAAATAAATAAATAAATAAATAATAAAAATAAAAAAAAAGATCATTTGAAATGATAAGTTGTTCCTGTAACTCAAGGAAAAGATAGTAAATGATTAGAAAGATTGTTTTCATAGAGAATTTCCTGTTCTTTAAGTTTCAGATTTAAGGACTATCTGAGAACATATGTTCTCAATCTTGATTCCACGCCACAAGCCTTGATGTTATAAAGTTTTACATGTTTTATGCAACAAGTGTATTTTTCTTTTTTTTTTAAGGATTTTTTTTAAAGATTTTATTTATTTATGCATGAGAGACACAGAGAAAGAGAGGCAGAGACAGGCAGAGGGAGAAGCAGGCTCCATGCAGGGAACCTGATATGAAATTTGATCCCAGGACCCTGGGATCATGACCTGAGCCAAAAGCAGACATTCAACCACTGAGCCACCCGGGTGCCCCAACAAGTGCATTTTTCCAAAGAAAAGTTCCCATGAGATCTTCAAGAAAGGAAAGGGAGAGTCAAGTGCCACAATCCCAACTTTATACTGAGTACCCCCTAAGATGATGATGGAAATACTGTGACTCTACAAGCCCAGGAGGCAAGAGGAACTCTCATTCATTGTGGTGGGATTGCGAAGTGACCAAGAGCCATTTTGGGAGCCAGTCTGATGGCTTCTTACAAAACCGACCATGCTCTTACTGTACAATCCAGCAAATCACACTGCTTGATGAGTTGAAAATTTATGTCCATACTAAAACCAACATACAAATGTTTATAGCAGCTTTATTTGTAACTGACAAAACTTAGGAGCAACCCAGATGTCCTTCAACAGTGAGTGAATAAACAAACTGTGACACCTCTATAAAATGGAATATTATTCAGCACTAAAATAAAAAGAACTCTCAAGCCTGAAAAGACATGGAGGAATTTTATTTTTTTTTTATCTTTTTTTTTTAATTTTTATTTATTTATAATAGTCACACAGAGAGAGAGAGAGAGAGAAGCAGAGACACAGGCAGAGGAAGAAGCAGGCTCCATGCACCGGGAGCCCGACGTGGGATTCGATCCCGGGTGTCCAGGATCGTGCCCTGGGCCAAAGGCAGGCGCCAAACCGCTGCGCCACCCAGGGATCCCGACATGGAGGAATTTTAAAGGCATGTTGTTAAGGGGAAGCCAATCCACTGTACTGCACACCGTATGATTACAACCGTACAACATTCTGGAAAAGGCAAAACTAGGGAGACAGCAAAAGATCAGTGGAGGCCTGGGTGGGGGGGGTACAGGAGGAATGAACTGATGGTGCATAGAGGACTTTTAGGATAGTGAAAAACAAATCTGTATAATCCCGTAATGGTGGATACATGCCATTATACATTTGTTAGAACCCAAAGAATGTACAACACTGAAAGTTAACCCTAAAGTCAACTATGGACTTTAATTGATAATAATGTAACAATATGAGCTAATCAACAGGAACAAATGTACCACACTAAGACAAGATGTTAATAATAGAGAAAACTGGCCTCAGGGTAAGGGTGGGGTCTGAGAGGTTTTATGGGGAATCTGTTCAGATGGACAGAAAATGAGACATCCAAGCACCATGTACTATCACAGTCACTGCCCATGAAACTGAAGCCAAGGACCCAAAGCTGCATCACTGAGCTCATCAAACATCATAAAGGAAAGTCACTAAGCTCAGAAATCCACGTCCATGATGTCCTGCAAGGTCAAAACATAAATCCTTCCTTAAAATACTGAAACATGATTAGGGCTACTCTTCTACTGAGTTAAAATGATTAGCAAGGTGTCTGCTCCTAAATACCTCTCATATGGCTTCACTACCCTCCCACAGTGGCAAATCATTCCTTTCTACAGGTGATTTAATTTTATAAACATTCATTAGTCAGAGAGACAAGTCTGAGGAAAATGATGGGTAATCAAGTTGGATAGCATCACTCTCCATCAAAAATTAACTTTCTTGTAAAAAATCAATCTGCAGGGGATCCCTGGTGGCTCAGCGGTTTGGCGCCTGCCTTTGGCCCAGGGCATGATCCTGGAGTCCTGGGATCGAGTCCCACATCAGGCTCCCTGCATGGAGCCTGCTTCTCCCTCTGCCTGTGTCTCTGCCTCTCTATCATGAATAATAATAATAAATAATAAATAATAATAATAATAAATCTTAAAAAAAATTTTAAAAAAATCAATCTGTAATGTCAGAGTCAGGATGCGGGGGTGGGGGTCCCTTGGGTCAATACAGAGTCGGGTTTGGGGGGTGATTTTGAGGAGCTAGAAATGCGCTACCTCTTAATCTTCATGCTGGCTGGCTGCACAGGTGTATTCATCTATAAAAATTCACTGAAATACACACACCACTGATTTGTGTGCTTTTCTACTGTTCTATTTCATTTAAACAAATACAATTGATTGCTTAAGAGTAACAAAGAGCCAACTCTGCTACACGCATCTTGACCTTATTTCTTTGAGAAGGCTTAAGAATTGGTTGCAAAGGTGATTGAAAACTGAATTTCCCACACTGATGAATACCAGAATGCTGAGAGTCTATGGTCTTCTGAGGATACTACTTAAAATGGCAATGCTCACTTGGAGACGCTATTTTCTGACATCTTTCAAAAGTCATAAACAAATCATATACGGGGCAGCCCAGGTGGCTCAGCGGTTTAGCGCCGCCTTCAGCCCAGGCCGTGATCCTGGAGACCCGGGATCGAGTCCCACGTCGGGCTCCCTGCAGGGAGCCTGCTTCTCCCTCTGCCTGTGTCTCTGCCTCTCTCTCTCTCTCTCTCTCTCTCATGAATAAATAAATAAAATATTTTAAAAATCATATACGAAATAATTTTAAAGCCATGGAAAATCCACTGGAGTCGATATTCTTCACAAAGTGGAGGGGAAAAAGCTCCTCTATTAATCTTTACAATCTGTGAAAAATCATCTTTAATCCATTATTGACACCTACTGAGTACGAATGTACTTGATTTATCTACTCTCTATGAATTCAGCCATTCCCTGAAATACACTTGTTCAGAAGAAGAGAATTGGACTTTTGAGACATTTTCTTTACTAGTCCTACTTCGGCTTGAAAGCACTGAGGGGGACCAAGTGACCTGGGCCACGGCACCGCGGCCTGGGAAGAGAGCAGGACCCCTGTGCACCACCTGCACAGCTGCACAGTTGGATATGCTTGAAAATTAGGCATTTCATAAGGTCATAAATTAAAGAATGGCTCTGAAGTGTCATGAGCCCTCTCACAAAAGGGTTCATAGGACCACATGTTTCTCTGGCACCAAGTTGTCTCAGCGTGCTCAAAGTCAGCTCACGTGCAGTGGTGTCAGCCTCCTGCGACATTTCCACGGCTATCACGGATTTCTGTTCTTCAAGTCCTCTGTGCTCTGCACTTTTTTCCTCTGTATTAAGCATTTATTTACAAAACACTGATTATGTATGCTTTAACAACGAAGTAATCATGTACCATTAATTTGTCTTATGAAGATCTGCCAGTGGAGAGTTCTTCAGAAATAAATTATCCTCCAGAAAAACTGTACAAAGGAACGTGATTAACCTTTCTATTTACCTTTTCTATTTCTTTCTTTCTATTTACCTAAGCCACCTTTTTCTTCATGCTCTTTTTGAAAGGTATGATTTCAAACGCATTAGCTGGCAGTGCTACCTAGAAAGAACTGGGTTTATAAAATGCTTTACAGAACCAAGAATGGTCATTGAAAATAATACAGCAAAACCTCTCAAGCCATTAGAAGA
This sequence comes from Canis lupus dingo, assembly GCF_003254725.2. Lineage (NCBI taxonomy): Eukaryota > Metazoa > Chordata > Mammalia > Carnivora > Canidae > Canis > Canis lupus. Next base: position 74,313,347 of record NC_064245.1, read on the forward strand.
GCTCCGTGTCAAATTTGTATCCAAGGAAGAGCCGCACTCACGATGATGGAGGACAAAGTAAGAGCTGGCTTTTCACAACCAGTGTCATTTCCTTTTAGTCTTTAAGCCAATTGACTAACAGAGCCTTCTAGAACAACACATAGAGGCCCCAAGGTATTAACTGCATGCATTAAAAAAAAAAAAAAAAAAAAAAACTTGTGTCACTTTTCTCTAAAGTCTCTTTTCCATAACGTATTGGATGGATGTCTAAAAAGTTACATGAATGGGATCCCTGGGTGGCACAGCGGTTTGGCGTCTGCCTTTGGCCCGGGGCGCGATCCTGGAGACCCGGGATCGAATCCCACGTCGGGCTCCCGGTGCATGGAGCCTGCTTCTCCCTCTGCCTGTGTCTCTGCCTCTCTGTCTCTCTCTGTGTGGCTATCATGAATAAATAAATAAAATCTTTAAAATAAATAAATAAATAAATAAATAAATAAATAAATAAATAAATAATAAAAAATAAAAATAAAAAATAAAAAGTTACATGAAGATGGCGTCCAGGCCCAAGTGGCACGCGGTGGGCAGCGGGGCCCCACAGCCCCCGGGCGGCCCGGCCGTGCACGCCGAGGAGGAAGAGGAAGACGGAGTGGAAGATGAGGACGAAGACGAGGGAGAGAGCGACGAAGACGAGGATGGAGACGACGAGAGCGTCGACGAGGAAGTGAATGTTGAATTTGAAGCTTATTCCATCTCCGACAAGGATCATGACGGAATTAAGAAATTATTGCAACAGCTTTTCCTAAAGGCTCCTGTGAACACTGCAGAACTAAGTGATCTCTCAATTCAACAAAACCATATTGGGAGTGTGATAAAGCAGACGGATGTTTCAGAAGACAGCGATGACGATGTGGATGAAGATGAGATTTTTGGGTTCATAAGTCTTTTAAATTTAACTGAAAGAAAGGGAACCCGGTGTGCTGAACAAATTAAAGAGGTGATCCTGAGCTCCTGTGAGAAGAACTGTGGAAAGAGTTTGGTGGAACAGCTGGATACACTTTTAAACGACTACTCCAAGCCTGTGGGCTTTCTCCTCAGCGAGAGGTTCGTTAACGTCCCTCCTCAGATTGCGCTGCCCATGCACCAGCAGCTCCAGAAAGAACTAGCAGAGGCACACAAAACTAACAAGCCGTGTGGGAAGTGTTACTTCTACCTTCTGATTAGCAAGACGTTTGTGGAAGCTGGAAAAAATTCCAAAAAGAAAGGGAGCAACCAAGAAGAGAAAGAGGAGTAATGTTTGCAAATGCAGAGGAAGAATTTTTCTATGAGAAGGCCATCCTGAAGTTCAGCTACTCGGTGCAGGAAGAGAGCGACACTCGTCTGGGAGGCAGGTGGTCCTGTGAGGACACCCCATGAAGCCCTTGTGAACCGTGATGTTGATTCCAGGTGACCGGATGAACGAAATCATGGACAGACTGAAAGAGCACCTCTCCATGTGACCCATTTCCCATGGACAGTTGTTTGTGATTTTGTGTTTGTAAAATTACCAGAAAACAGCTCTCAGATTTACTGAAAAACTCACGACTTTATTCAGAGTAAGGTCCTCTACAAAAGAGTAGGGTTCTGTCCCCTGTGTCTGTGACACATTTACAAAATAGTTTTAAAAAAAAAAAAATTTGGTCAAATTATGAATGATTAAAAGCTTTTCCAATAAGAAGGAAAACATGAAGTCGTAATTTAAAGAACTCAATAAAAACTTCTATTTTTTTATTTAAAAAAAATAAAAAATAAATAAAAAGTTACATGAATCAAAGAGAATCTCAGAATCACATCCATTAGGAATTTCTCATTGCTGAAGAACACTTTAATACCTATGCTGATTTATCACACTGTTTTGAGATGGCTACACAGTGCTATCTAAATAAAAAATAAAACTCACATTAGGAGAGGAAAGATGTGCATCTCCTAAGCTTGCTGCAAAGACATTCCCCAAAGTGGCTTGACGGCACAAGACCAGCAAGCAGACCGGCATCACATGCAAAGGCCCCAGCCTCCACTGTAAATGCGTTAACACAAATTATCCGTCCATTTATCAATCCCAAGTACAAATCACACTAAGTTCTTCTGACTACTGTGCACTCAGAACTCTAAAGATCCTTTAAGAATCTTAAAGTAGCCTGTCTCAAGTCAATTCAGAAGAAAACAGGAAAATTTAAAGGCAACTGGAAATTGTGAAGGTTACATTCTAAGCTACTTACGAAATTTTTAAAAAACCTTCCTGTGCTTTTTCTCTGAACATGTGTCAGTCCTGCCAGAAAACAGACCCTGCACCCAGTGAGGAGGCAGAGAGAACTTGCGATCCAGGGCTGCTGGCCTTCTTGGTTTGGTTAGTGCCTCCTCCGAAGGACCCCTGCTGCTCTTCCCCCACCCCCCACCCCCCCCCAAAAAAAGATACGTATTCTTTGTCCTAATATGCTTTCCTCCCTACAGAAGTGCCAGGAAACCACAGAAAACGCCCCATGGCTAAAGCAGACGTGAAATTTGTGATGAGCTCATTAAGGATTCCTAATGAGCACACTACGGGCATGCCAGCACACGCAGCATGGTTTCCCCGAGATACGGTGCATCTACGTGCAAGAGCCAATTTCCAGGTTTAACACAGAAAACCGACGAGCCCGGCCTCAGTTTTGCAGTTTTGTTTTTACACTTAGGCTTGACAGACGGTTCTACGTAGATAACATCATCCCAACTCACTTCCAACACTGAGGAAGAAAGGCAGGAACGATTACTGACCAGATTACTGATCAAGTTCACGTACAAAATGCGGTCTCTGCCCACCCCCACACTTTGGGGCTGCAACCCAGGGCAGGAAGGGGCTGGAAGACGCCTCCTGCAGAGCAGAGCAGTGCTTGGGGACCAAAATCCACGCCTTCCGTCTCCTGGGCTGAGGGATCTTTCCACTCTGCAATTTCCTTTCTCTCGTTCCAAACTAGTGTTTTGGGTTTTGTTTTGTTTTGAAGATTTTATTTATTTATTCATGAGAGACACACAGAGAGAGGCAGAGACACAGGCAGAGGGAGAGGCAGGCTCCCCGCAGGGAGCCCGATGTGGGACTCCATCTGAGGACCCCAGGATCATGCCCTGGGCCAAAGGCAGCTGCTCAACCACTGAGCCATCCAGGCGTCCCCCAAACTAGTTTTTAAAAGGGGAGTCCTAGGGACACCTGGGTGGCTCAGCGGTTGAGCATCTGCTTTCAGCCCAGGGCGCGATCCTGGGATCCCGGGATCGAGTCCCATGTCAGGCTCCCTGCATGGAGCCTGCTTCTCTCTCTGCTGTGTTTCTGTCTCTCTCCGTGTCTCTCATGAAAAAATAAATAAAAATCTTTAAAAAAAAAAAGGGGGGGGGGGGAGTCCTATTCTGGGTTGGTCATGTTCACCTGGTGTGAGCCTGCCATCTGACCCGGCCCCTACCCTGGGGCTGTTAAGCGTAAACCAAGAAGAACTCGGAGCCGTGAGAGCTCTGGTGTGCTATCTTTCATACATACCTCTATCTCAGGAGAGGTGAGAGGTAAGCTGCTCACCTCTGCCTGCAGTCTACAAATCAGAGACCAGTACTTTACCTGAACCTCCTCAAAAATAGTTGCTTGCTCCTGATTGGTTAATGTTGTCAGGTGCTTCTGGAGTTCTAGTTTGGTTTTGGAAGAATTCATTCCTATTAAAAAAGAGAGAGAGAGAGAGAGAGAGACATGAGAACACTCCATGGAGAAGTCACAGGGCAGAGTAAAACCTCCGTCCCCGTGCTTCTTACATCCTTACCCACCTCCCTCAGGCTTCCGATGTTTACGGACGTTCTTCTCAGTGCTAATGTTCATGATGGCAATGATGACAACTGACATTTTTTAGTTGAGCCCTTGTGTGCTGGGCACGGTCTTAAAAACCCTGGGCCTGCCTCATTTAACACTGAGAACAATCAGTGAAGGGGATTTAGTTATCCCCATTTTACAGTTAAGGAAACCGGGGACCCAGAAAGCTGACGTGCTCTCCAAAGACCAGCACGTGGGACCCCACCTCGGTCTGCACGATGCCGAATTGCTTTTTTCTCCACCACTCCATGTTAAAACACCTCGCACAGTCAGAACACTGACCTCAGAAAACAGATTCTCATGAGTATTTATATATATGTATACTTGACAACTACTGCTCAATTTGAAATATGTTTCTCTTCCATGGGAGGCTCCTTCACATAAAACGGATTCGTGTGGCTAACAATGTTCGTTTTATCACCCCTTGCCTATTAACAGTCAGAAGCCCATCTAATGACCATTGCAGAGGATTGCAAGGAAAAGTTATGAAGTCACACTCTTCGTGCCAATGAGAATCTGATAACTTTGGAAAGTTCTTTCCCCACGCAAATACGGCTTAGATCCTGTTTTGCCTTTTCCTGGTGCCCGAGATAAATGTTGCACATGCTGAGAAGATTGAGAACGAAAGGATCTGCTGACCTAACTACCGTGGGAAAACTGCGGCTGAGGACTTTTATTCCAAGGGCAGCCCTCACCTCACCCACCTGCTGCAACTCCCTGCCCCTCCTCCCAAGGCTGAGCCACTGGGCAGGTGCTCGGCCAAGGCTCTGCCCCAGAGAACAGTGTGAGTGCATCTACACGGCTAAGGATGGCGGGGAGGGGACACCTCTGAAGTCTGGACCCGGGACTTGGAAATCAAGCCTGTGTGTTACGGAGGTGTCTGCTGAGGTCTAGAGAAACCAGGCAGGAGACTAGTCAAGTCAGGAGGCCAATCAGTAGCCAAGCCTGCCCCGGAGCTGCCACCCCTCCACCCCGGCTGGATGCAGAGCCCCCATCCTGCTCACATCTCTGGTGGAAGCTGTTGTCCCTCAAACTGCAGGGGCCTTCTCAGCTTCCAAGACACCCTTCCTCCCAGCAGCAAACCACCCTCCACCCCTGCTCCCCCACTTATGTTTTGCCAAGAAGGTCCTATAAAAATAAAAGCCAATACTTCTTAAGTGATCGCTATGGCGCTACACTCAATGCTATGTGCATCGTCTCAATCCGCAAAAAAATCCCTGAAGTGGGCACCATGTTTAGGAATCCCAATGTATAAATGAAGAGGCACGGGCAAAGTCTAGTATTTTGTCCCAGGCCGTTGACTAAGTAAGGGACAGACATGTCCATTTACCTCCACAGACAACCCTTAAACTCTCCACTGCCTCCCTCAGCCCAGAGTCAAGTCGCCTGACCCACGGGGGGAGGAGGGGTGTTCAGGTACTCTTCTGGCAAGCTGGCCGCTCATACAAGCCAGGGAAACAGAGAGATGGTTTTACTGCACTAACTACTTAAATGGTGAGTCAAAACAGTGTTTAAATTTGCGAGTAAAATACACTATCATCATTAACCAAGAGCCCTCTCCACGGGTCTCCTACACAATGTAATCAGCATCCTATTTTGGACATCTGGGTAATTCTTTGATGAGACACTCACGTGTGGAGAGAACCCCCGAGCTCTAAGAAAATTTCAACCTATTATACAACAGACTAATTGTATAACAGGCAAATTACACAATAGACTATACCCTTCTGACAATCAGGCCACAGTACAGACTCTTCTTCATATTCAGGGGGCCTGAAGAGATTCTTTGACAAGTTTTATCCCTGCCCTCAGGATGCCTCAGCTCATCAGGTCCCTCTTGCCACACCTCACACTGGGGGGTGAGGTATCTGACCCCCCCTGCCCAATGCCCCTGTGCCTGGCTCTCCTGTCCAGGTTACAGTGAGCCTTCCACATGGCTTCTCAACACGTCAGCCACTCCTGGCCGGTTTCTACAGCAAGAAGGTGGAACCCCCGCCTCCACATGTGATGCCGAACCAAAGGCTTACAGGGAGAAAGGGACGCGAGGAAGAGAAAGAGGTAACCACAGTCAAGGGCATTCCAAAACCCTAATCCCTCCAGCCCAGCTGTTACAGAGGCCACCTTCACACAGCTGGAGCAGAAAAGGCTCTTATTTAAGGGAGGGCTGACAAACGGCTTTGCTTTGCCAGAGACTCAGGTCAACTTCTTCTCCTTTTTAGTGAACATACAATTCATTCTAGTAATTCCCCAAATGCTCTGCTCAACTTTAAAATAAGCAAAATGCTGGGACGCCTGGGTGGCTCAGGGGTTGAACATCTGCCTTTGGCTCAGCTCATGATCCTGGGGTCCTGGGATCAAGTCCCGCATCGGGCTCCCTGCACGGAGCCTGCTTCTCCCTCTGCCTGTGTCTCTGCCCCTCTCTCTGTGTCTCTCATGAATTAAAAAAAAAAAAAAAAAAAAAAACTTTAAAAGAAATAAAATAATCAAAATGATAACTAAGCACTACTAGGAGTTGTTCAGAGTTCCAATCCAGCCCTGAACACAGCTGCACCTCTTACATGTTGTGAGTGGCGCATCTAAGGTGATCGGTGGGGACAGTGTATATATCCTTTTATATAAATCCTGGAGCACAAGCTGACTATATCAATTGACTTAAGAAAACAGTCTTTGCGTCTTTCTTTCTATGGCTATGTCACTGGTCCTCTCCCCAGTGTATGGAGTTCCTGGCCAGAGTCTCACTTCCTATTAGAGCAACTCTTATGGGAATACACCATAGGCTTTAATAAGTTGCTTCATTCTGGGCAGCCCGGGTGGCTCAGTAGTTTAGCGCCACCTTCGGCCCAGGGCGTGATCCTGGAGACCCGGGATCGAGTCCCACGTCGGGCTCCCTGCACGGAGCTTGCTTCTCCCTCTGCCTGTGTCTCTGCCATTCTCTCTCTCTCTCTCTGTGTGTGTGTGTCTCATGAATAAATAAATCTTTAAAAAAATAAACTGCTTCATTCTACTTACTAGGAATGCATTATAGCAAAAAGCCAAGGCCTCAAAGTGTTCGTAAACTAGCATTTCCCCAACTAAGGATGCCTGTACTGTGTGCCCTCTGTACTTAAGAAATGCTTCTCATCAGGACAGCAGTATACCAGCCTTCTAACTGTGCCATCAAGAATGTTTTTACAAAAAAAAAAAAAAAAAAAAAAAGAATGTTTTTACATTAGCAGAGCTTTCTGCTCTGCTTGGGTTTTATCGGGTAAAAAGACGTATTAAATAATAATTCCAATACTACAGCAGCAAAATCCCTTCCTTGACTGAACTTCTCAGCTCTAACTTTCTGAAAGCTAAGCCAGACCACAGAAGATTTATCAAGTAGAACTCTGGAATCCTTCCAGTCCCTGCAGATCACAGTCTGCTTTATCTTCAAGGCCAACATTGTTGTTGGCTTCTTAATAAGCTCTTAAGGGACATTTCTGTCATTGTTTCCCTTAACTTGACAACCACTAACAGAAGGGTTAGTGATCCTTTCCGATGAGATCTCTAGGTAAAGCTCAACTTTTCTCCTTCCCAGCTATATTTTGTATAATGTCAGCAAACAGTAACAACTAGGGAAGCAGAGCTGAAAATATTAATCATTTTGGTTCATTTTAAAGAGCACTATAATGCCAGCAAATGAACTTTTGAAACTTAAGATGGTAATTGTCAATTTAGCTCATTTAAAAAGGGAAATCAGATATCACTGCACACCCTTAGGATGGTTATAAGAAAGAGAAGAAGAAGAAAGAAGAAGAAGAAAAATTAAGAAAGAAAGTAACACATGTTGGCAAGGATGTAGAGAAACAGGAACCCTTGTGCACTGCTAATGGGAATCTATAATGGTGTAGCCACTGTGGAAAATATAATGGCAGTCCCTCAAAAAATTAAACACATAATTACCATATGATCCAGCAATTCACTTCTGGGTATATTCTCAAAAGAACTGAAAGCAGGAACATGAACAGGTATTATACACCAACTTCACACCAACATCATTCGCAACAGCCAAAAGGTAGAAACAATTCAAATGTCTATGCGTAGATGACTAGATAAATGCGATATGAACACACAATGGGATGCCAGTCAGCCTTAAAACAGAACAAAACGGATGCTACAACATGAATGAACCTAGATGTTATGCTAAATAAGCCGGTCACAAAAGAACAAAAACTGCACGACTCCACTTAGATGAGGTACCTGCAGCCCCTCACACGAGCAGGGACAGAAGTAGAATGGTGGTTGCCAAGAGCCGGGGCAGGGGGGCTGGGGAGTTAGGGTTTAATTAGTTTCCATTCGGAAAGATTAAAAAGCTCCAGAGATGGATGGCGGTGATGGCCTCAAAACAACATGAATGGACTTCAATTTTATGGGCAATTTTATATGATGTGTACTTTTACCACAATTATGAAAAAAGGGAGATGAAATCTAAATAGTATAGGGTTTTTTTTGCTACCCAAGTTGAGCTTATTAGAAGTATTCTAGAGTCATGGAAAATGATCAAATCTGTTTTGTTTTTTTAACAGTAACATGGGTTGCTTCAATCCTGTGACTCCCCTCATAATCACACACAGTTTTTAAAATCCTCCTATAAATGGAAAAAAATGAAAAACCGAAGTGAGAGGAGGGATGAACCCCTTCAATGCTGGGTTCCCTTGGAGGATCACTGTAGCGGGTTTACCCTGGTTCTCTTCCCCTTGCCCCGCCTCCACTGCAGGCCCAGAAATGAAGCATCTGTCTTCCCACCTGAGGAAAGTCCTCACCCTCATTCAGGAGGGGTCTCTTCCTTTTCCTTCTCATCCACTGGGCCCCTGTGGCTCTGGATTCGCTCAAACCTCCCCAACTGTGCAAAGCCAGGTCAGCTGGCTCTTCCCCCAGCACAGCCTTCTTCTTGGGGGGCAGGGGGTAGTTTTGGGGACAGGTAACAGGGAGGGCTTTCCTACCCGGGCAGACTCCTGGACTCACACTAGTTTACCCTTAGACTTCACAAGTCTTTGACTTATTATCCCTAAAGCGTACAAATAAACAATCCCCTCTCCTCCCACACGTTAAAGACAGCAGAGCACAGTGCCTGGCTCATCTTCAGGGCTCAGTATTAGCTGCAAATGATAACACTTGCCACAATTTCTCCCTACACCACATTTCCAGAAACTACAGTCGACACTTTTTCCCTCTTACTCCTTCCCCATGACTCAGACACAACCCGTCGGTGCCACCTTCAGCTCCGTGAACCTGGTTCTGGCAGGGGTTACCAACGACCGTGCAACTGAAACAGCTGGTGGAGGTTCTGTGGCCTTACCTTACCAGATCTCTTCAAGGCAGCAAAGGGGGCTGACCTGACCATTCACAACCTGGATATATGCTAGGCGGCTGGATTTGTAGCTTCTATTTCTCTCCACCAAGACCCCTGGAGGGGTGATGGTCTATGGGGACATGGATGTTTATCTTCAAATCCTGAGCGCCTAGCACAACAGCTCGGCAACATACAGAAGACACCCCACACCCCGCCCCGCGTGCTGAAAGTTCACCTGTGATCCCTGTAACTAACGGGAGCTTCTGTTTGGCAGAAGCTTTCAAGGAAGGCAGACAGCCTGAGGTTTTTCTGGGCCCTTTACCTCCAAGCCCTTTAACTCCCGCAGTGCTAAGCCTGGAAGGGGGCCCCTACTCACCTTCTATCCGCTCGCAGAGCTTATGCAGGCCCTGTAGGGGGCAGCCCTCGCACAGCTGGGCAGGTGCCTTAGCCGTCTGCTGCACCGCAGCCACGGTGAAAGCCTGCTTCAGGGTCATCATAATTTCATCAACCTATGGGAGAGAAGACACATGGTAGCCAGCAAAAAGCCCGGAGATTTCAGGACTCTGCAAAGACTTAGGATTTTGAGGTTTGGGGGGGGGGGGGGACTATTAATCACCTGCTGACAGATAATAATCACCGTAATAACTGCTAGGATTACAATCTGAGAAACACTACCTAGATGCTCAAAGTTCGTAAAGGACAGAAGGTAAGAATTAAAAACACAAATTCAACACTGATGAAAAAGCCAACTCCTCCGGCTCAAACGTTCAAAATGACATTTTTTTCATGCTAAGCCATAGAGGTGGAATGGAGCAGCTTCCTCAAAAACAATGAAAATTGAAGACACATAAACAAGTCTTGCATGTGCACTACCTAGTTATTAAACAGTCATGACTGATAACTACAGCCAAATAGCCACACGTCGATGAAGTTCTATGGTTTGCCGAGGAAAGGAAAATTAGGCTGAAATTGCACGTAAATTAGTTTTCCAGGTAAGAACTGCTTAGTCTGGGGGCAGCCCGGGTGGCTCAGCGGTTTAGCGCCACCTTCAGCCAAGGGCCTGATCCTGGAGACCTGGGATCGAGTCCCACGGCGGCCTCCCTGCATGGCGCCTGCTTCTCCCTCTGCCTGTGTCTCTGCCTCTCTCTCTCTCATGAATAAATAAAATCTTTTAAAAAAAAAAAAAAAAGGACTGCTTAGTCTCGCTTACCAGAGCTTCATTTGTGCACTGAAACACGTAACAGACGAAATGAAAGCCTCCACCCCCTGAAGACTCTCGGCAGATGAACCCAAAGTGGTCCACATGTCTAATACCCTGTTGAAGGTGGGAGAGACAGGAAGGAACATTGAGCTATATCCCAAAGAGGCACAAGCACCAGAAGGCAACAAGACTTACACAGCGTGGTCTTCTCGAACACTATAAAGTCACTTCCCAGATTTTTTTGAAGCACAGCTGATACCCAGGTTGCAGGAGTTTCAGGTGTACAACACAGTGCTCTGACAAGACTATATGTTATCCTGTGCTCCCCCCAAGTGTAGCTCCCATCTGTCCCCATACCATGCTACTGTGATACCATCGACTGTAGTTTCTGTGCTGTAGCCTTTCGTCCCTGTGACTTACGCATCCCACACCTGGAAGCCTGCACCTCCCACCCCTGTCCCCTCTGGCAATCGTCAGTTTGTTCTCTGTATATTTGGGTCGGTCTCTGCTTCTTCATCTTTGTTTTTTAGATTACACACGAGTGAAATAGTGCAGTATCCGTCTTCCTTGAACTTATTTCATTTAGCATAATGCCCCTTAGGTCCATCCACATGTTCCCAAATGGCAAGATCTCTATCCTTTTTTACGGCTGAGTAATACTCCATTGTGTATATAGACGCACATCTTCTTGAGCCATTCATTTACGGATACCTGGATTGCTTCCACATCTTAGCTATTGTAAATAAAGCTGCAATAAAAACAGGGATGCACAGATCTTTTTGAATTAGTGTTTCTGTTTTCTTTGGGTAAATACCCAGTGGTGGAATTACTAGACCATATGGTAGTTCTATTTTTAATGTTTTGAGGAACCTCCATACTGTTCTCCACAGGGGCTGCACCAGTTTGTGTTCCCACCAGCAGTGTACCAAGGGTTCCTTTCTCTACACATCCTTGCCAGGGACCCCTCACTGTGATTTTGATTTGTATTTCCCTGGTAAGTGATGTTGAGCATCTTTTCATGTGTCTGTTGGCCATCTATATAGCTTCTTAGGAAAAATGTCTATTCAGGTCCTCTGCCCATTTTTTAATTACATTATCTGGCTTTTTGGTGTTGAGTTGTGTAAGTTCTTTACATAATTTTGGATACTAACCCCTCATGAGATATACCATTTGCAAATATCTTTTCCCATTCAGTAAGCCACCTTTTCTTTTTGTTGGTTTCCTTCTCCGTGCAAAAGCCTTTTATTTTGTTTTAATCCCAATAGTTTATTTTTACTTTTGTTTCCCTTGCCTGAGGAGATATCTGGAAAATTCTACCTGAGCCAATGTCAAAGAGATTACTGTGTTTTCTTTGAGGAGTTTTACAGTTTCATGTCTCACATATTTAGATCTTTAATCGATTTTGAGTTTATATCTGTGTACAATGTAAACAAGTGGTCCAATGTCATTCTTTTGCATGTAGCTGTCCACAGTTTTCCCAGCAGCACTGTTGAAGCGATATGGTCTTTTCCCCACTGTACACTCTTGCCCCCTTTGTCATAGAGTAACTGGCCATACAGTGATGGGTTTATTTCTGGGCTTTCTATATTGTTTCACTAATCTATGTGTGTACCATACTGTTTTGAATACTACAACTCTGTAGTATATACTGCAATCTTGGATTCCAATAACTGCAGTTTTGTTGTTCTCAAGATCGCTTTGGCTATTTGTGGTCTTTTGTGGTTCCACACAATTTCCTCAGATATTTTAAATATCTACAAACATCTCTCAAATACGAAGATTAACAATGTTCTACTAAAATATTATTCTTATTATTCCCATAATACAAGAACAACTAATGTTTTTAATGTTCATTTTAGTACTAAAAGGAAGTGTAGAAAAGTGGACAGAGAAAAATGAGAACTTTCCCGAAGTACTAAATAAAAAACTACATTGAAAATCGAAAGTAGACAAAAGATTAATGAACTACAACTATACACACACATACTCACACACATGCAAACACTCACAGACACACAGGTTAAAAAAAAAAGATTTAAAATATACTTGTACTCCTGCGAGAACAAACAGGTTAAGTACAAAAAGATTTCAAACATATTTGTACTCCTACAAGAACAAACAGGTAAGTACTGAAGTACACTAGTATGAAGAATAAGTCAAGAACTATACACATAAAGTGCAGAGAAGTTTTTAAATGTAAGATATGAAGGCCAAGGCCATACACCATAGTTTCCTATGAGCTCTTTTGAATAAATATGTAAACTTGTTTTGAAAGTATCAACTAAGGGGCGCCTGGATGACTCAGTGGTTGAGCGTCTGCCTTCAGCTCAGGTTGTGATGATCTCTGGTCCTGAGATCGAGTCCCACATTGGGCTCCCCACAGGGAGCCTGCTTCTCCCTCTGCCCATGTCTCTGCCTCTCTGTGTCTCTTATGAATAAATAAATAAAATCTTTAAAAAAAAAGGGGGGGGGGGATCCCTGAGTGGCGCAGCGGTTTAGCGCCTGCCTTTGGCCCAGGGGACAATCCTGGAGACCCGGGATCGAATCCCACGTCAGACTCCCAGTGCATGGAGCCTGCTTCTCCCTCTGCCTATGTCTCTGCCCCTCTCTCTCTCTCATAAAAAAAAAAAAAAGGAAGAAAAGTATCAACTAAGAGGCACCTTAATACAAATAAGACATAGCCCATAAATATTAATACTGAGTGTCTCCAGAAAGCACCAGCATGCAGAGATACAAGTGCTAATAACTAGAAATCTGAGTCATCATGTATGCTTGTAAGCTGCACAGTTTAGGATATAATAAAACTGTTACATGAAGGAGCAAACCTTAAACATTAACATTTCCATAGAAATAGCAGCAAATCGAGACTAAGTTTTGCAGATAATTTCACTTTCAGGCTGAACATTTTCCAGTAAACGGGCAATCACGAACATATCCTGGCATCTCAATCCATGCTCTCCCACAGCAAGATAAGCACATGCTAGATGTTAGTTCTCTGGGGAACAGGATTTGGAAAAATTTATTTTGTAAGTGGTTCCCTATTCAACTATAAAAAGGAACATTCTTTCACATTTTGGGAAAAGGATTCAAAAGGGATTTTTTTTTTATGTAGATCATGTTATAAATCAACAATGAGATTTTCATTTTATCTTACTAATTATGAGAAAATGGAAGCAAGGAAATAAGAAGCCAGGGTTTTAAAATATAGCCAAACAATAACTTTAAGTAATCTACTATTTGCTAGGAAGACCCTGAGTACAATGGACATAGCTCATTGTAACGGATTTTCCAAAATCTCTCTATGAAACGTACCTTGGGAGATTATCAAGAAACAGAGGCAGACACTGTATTCTGAAGAAAACATCCTTAAAGATAATCACTATTTTAAGGAAGAAGAAATAATGACTCTTATCCAAAAAGAAAATAAGAATTTTTATAAAGTAAAAATGAGAATCTATTTAAAAATATTTGTGTACATATGAATGTATATATAAGACAGGCACACAGACACACACGTATACATCTGGAATTTGTGACTACAGAACTTTACCACCAATAATTGAAGAGAAAGGTAGCTTTACGTTCTCCAGTAGATTATGGTTGCTCACAGCGAATTTCTTAATTTCAAAATTTTATGTGTATTTTGCCTTACTATACCAAATCAAAGGAAAAATGCAAGATAGTAAATCAAGTGTAGCTAGAAGGCATGCATCTTGTGACCTTTTAGCACTTGTGCTGAATGACAGAAGAATTCATTAAAAATTCATATGCAAATGAGCCAATAACCCATCTCCATTTACCTGAGAGCAAAAGGATATCTCCTTAAAATTTTTCTCCAATGCTATTTTTTTGGTGTCAGGGCTGATGAGGTAAACTTCAGACTGGCCAATCTTAAAAGACAAAAAAAGAAACTATTTTTCATGAAAGCCGAATTCAAACTTATACAAACATTCTCATTTTGGGTTTTTTTTTTTTTTTGGTTTTTTTTTTAACATTCTCATTTTGTGACCCATGTAAATATAAAATAAAAGGGGCAAACTCCTATAAAATTCTGACTATTCCACTGTGGAGAATCACCTCTAGAGGTTTTCTGTTGACCCTCTGGATTTCAGGTAGCACAGGACACCTGCTAGTACATTCACCTACATAAGACAGCAGTCAGTTGTCTTTGAGATCAAAGAACCAAAGATCCAAAAGTTAGCAATGAAACCACAGATGCCACATCTCCCCTTTATAAGGAAGTGAGGTTTCTTTGAATGTAAAGCTTCCAGAAAATTAAAGCTGCCCTTCTGAAACTTCTAAAACACTTTCTATTAACCATTTTACTGAAAAGTTTTTTTTTTTTAATTATTGTTAAAATAACCTGCCATTTGTTGAGTACTCAACTATGTGTTAGGCAACTATGTGTTAGGCGGTCAAATACTACTCACTTGACTTCTTAAAGTTAGAGCTTTAGCATAACTTAACACTGCCTTATAGCCTTGGGTCAGCATATTAAACTCCATTATAGCAGAGGACTATGTTGCAACAGCCCATCCCTCCCCTCAGGGCCTTCTCACCTGCTGCTCCCTGAACCCAGGATACTCCAACTAGAAGAATATCTAGTTGTCCACACTGAACCTCTCTGCTCCGTGAAAATCACTTCCTCCAAGAAGCCTTCCCAGAATCCCCCCAGATGGTTCACAGCATCTTCTACTTCTCCCTTGTGGCACTGACCACAAGTGTAACGAGACAATTACTTGTACACTCAGTCCCTCTTACTGGAATCTAAATTCCACGTGGGCTGAGACATGCCTGTCTTGTTCGCTGCTGTTATTTCTAGCATGCTGCAGGGGTACCCTGTACACAGCAGTCACACATTAAGTATTTGGACATACATGTGCAGAGCAGCTTTCACGATGGCACCAAGAGTTTTTTCTTTTTAAATACAGATCACAGACTAAAGCACAAGCCTGAGTGCCGACACAGAGCTCTTTATAGTACAGTAGGTCAATGACGAAGAGAGGAAGAAAACAGCCCTATTTACCCACTGACACATCATCTTCGTCTCAAACCTGCTTACATCCAACAACATCTTAACCTAAGTAACACTTCTCTTACTCACCAGCCATCTCACTGCCCCGAGTCAGGCACCAGAACATTACATTCATGGTAATTTTGCTCTCTCTAGGATACCGATCATGACATTCTAGAAGGGGGTCGAAGAACAATCAGTTCCCCATATCACAGAAGGCCGGCTCCCTGCTGGGAGGGCCCGGGGTCCCAGCAGCTCAGATCCAGGGGACTCCCAAGGAGGGCAAGCCCATCCAGAAGAGGAGAACCCAGGAACCCCACCCATGTGCCACACACAGCTTCCCTGTCCATTCATTTTCTGGCACTTCGCTATTAATTTACCAAAGTTCTTAGAGGGAAAAAAAGGGTGTAAACAATTGGCTGAAGTATTATTTCAGTTTGGGTACAAATTTCAAATGACATCTTATCCCAAAATCCAATTATCCTGATGAACAAAGGATGTTTTACGACTTAATAGAAATAGTACAGAGGGAGTATTTTCTAACTAAAAGATTTTGTTGAAATATAGTACTTGAACTTAACACACATTTAAAAAAAATCCTTTTGGGGGCCTCTTTTACAATACTAAGGGGAGAGGGGAGGGGAGAGCTAAAAACAAGGATATAGGATAGATTCTCTTCAGGTTTCCAACTATGATTTTAAAGTCCTAGGACTAAAGTAAGGAATTTATCCTGAGAAAAGGATCAGTCACTATAAAAATACACAGATTCAACCATAAATCCAAAAGCAATTTACTAAGAATCCTTGCTCGAGAAAGCAGATTGCTCTTTGAACGCACATCTCAGCCTGGGGGTGAGCCCGGGGCTTGCGGATATTTTACCGTGAAGAGCATAGTTCGATTGTCCTCAATATCTGTCGGCTGCACGATATTGTGTCCGCCAACGAGGTGGTTCTCGATGTCGCTTTCCTCAAAGGAGCTGAAAAAGCTACTGCTTCGAAGGCTGCCATCGTGCAATTCCTTCTTAAAGGCCAGCGAGCGCAGGCCGGGCTGGGAGAAGGACTTGCGCATGGGCCTCCGGGCCTGCTCCCCGTTCCCCACGGGCTGGAGCACACCCCGGACCTTAGCGGCCAAGGAGCGGCCTCCCGCGGGCCCCGGGGGGGCCTCCGGGGGGGCCTCCGGATTCTGGGCCACCAGGGCAAACTCGGCCTTCCTGCTGCAGCTCACGTGATTGAACTTCTCGATGCACTCGTCGATCAGGGCCGGGGGCGCCTTCTTGTGAGCCACCGTCACCCGGCCGCAGAAGAGCACCTCAAACTTCTTGGCGAACGTGTCATCGAACTCGGACGGGCAGTGGAGCTCCTCCTGGCGGGCAATCTTGCCGGCCTGTCGGATGGAGCTGATGATCTCAGGCACCTGCGGAGAAGGGGAGAGCGTTACTGGGCGCGCAGCGGCTGGCACCCCGGCACTGCACCCCGGCACTGGACGCAGGCAGCCCGCGCAGCGCTCTCCCGACCGCTCAGCCGCGACCCAGGCGGGACCCCGGGGCCATCTGGGGGCGCCAATGCCTCCCCAGGGAAACAAACACACACTTTCGCAGGGAGGAGCCGAGGAACGATGCTCATTGGGCACCCCTAATGCGCCCGAGGCCCGCGCCGGAGGCTGCACGTGCTTGCGACACCGCACAAGGGTCAGTGACGAGCCTGGGCATCAACCCCGGGTAGTGCCACTGCCCTGACCACGGTCCTCTCCACACTGCTGTCACCTCCCAGAGGTCTGTCTCCCCTGTGGCCCACCAAAACATCACGCGGTTTTTCTAGACTTCACAACAGTAGGTCTTGGAGAATCTTCCACAATAGATGGGGGACATGAGGATGACAAGCAAAGACTGAAATTACCGTATATGACATTTCTTCCAATCACATCATTATTTTTTCTGCAAGGACAACTGGCAATTTATTACCCGGGTCTCTATTTCCTCATAGTCGCCTGGCTCTGACTACAGGGCTGGGAGCTTTAACCGAGGAGCGAGCAGCCCAGACAGTATCATTATCGCGGCAACACACTGGGGCTTCCTCCCACACACACTCCGAAGCCTTCGGGTTCAACGCAGAGCCGTGATCAAGAGAACGAACCAAAGGGTCTCGTGTGCTTTCATGGTCCCTACGCTCCCGACCGGAGCCTTCAAGGCGGCAGCAGCACACATGAAGATGGGTCTGTGACCACAGTGTCTGTGTGGTCCCTTAGATGATGTGCAGCCACAACACTGAAACAAGACGGCACAGATTCAATCTTCATAAGGAAGCACCAGTTTTTGTTAGGACCTAACACCCAAAGCAACTTTTTTCCCTTTTTTTTTTTCTATGTAAGAAAATTCCATTTAAGGCCCAATACCCACAGGCTCAGTGTCTTCTAACATTATAGAGGAAAGAACAACAACAAAAAACCCATTAGGAATTCAGGTCAAAGATCTACACGTACAGGAAAGGGACGTGGTGGAGATTTGAAATGTATGCCTCTATTCTCTAAGACCCAACGATTCAGAAGATTTTTCTCTTTGTGATTTCGTATCAAACATGTCATAAAGACACTATCTCTGCCATAAGGATATATCCTTCCCCGTCCTAAAGACATTATCTCTGCCATAAGGATATATATCCTTCCAGGATATATATATGATGCAAAGAGTTAAACTATATTTAGGTATATCCTATATTTTTAAAATTGATTCCTGAAGCATACAAGCTAAACGATAGGAAATAAGCCAAAATTAACACATGCATGCATTTACACTCTTTGCTTGTGCTGTCACACACTTCCCTCCTGCCAAATTACACAACACATGGAGACCTGAAAGTGGTTAATATAAAAGAAATCAGGACAGAGAGAAGGGGGAGGGAGCCTAGGTTCCATTCGCACCATTGCCAACAAGTCACCGTAGGATGTGGGCAAGAACCGCCTCAGTTTCTCTTTGAAAAAAAAAAAGTTTGTAAAGACTTTGAGGTAAAAGTTATCTCTGTGAAGTAAAGAATTTTCTCTTTTTTTAAAGATTTTTTTTTAAGATTTTATTTATTTATTTATGAGAGACACACGGAGAGAGAGGGAGCCAGAGACACAACAAGCAGAGGGAGAAGCAGGCTCCGTGCAGGGAGCCGGATGCGGGACTCGATCCCGGGTCTCCAGGATCACAGCCTGGGCTGAAGGCGGCGCTAAACCGCTGAGCCACCCGGGCTGCCCTATTTTAAATAAATTTTAAATGAATCTGAAGAAGCCCTGATTTGTATTTAAAACTCTAGCTTTTTTTTTTTTTTAAATCAGGACTCCCATGAATCTTCCCCATTACTAAAGTCTCTGAACAGGAAAGTCTTACACTGGCTCATACAGGCTTCTGAGGCTTGTTAAAGTGTCATTTCTCCATGCTGGGTCTTCCCTTGCATCTGAGGTAACGGTGGCTTTCACTACATGATCCCAGGGCAGTGGAAATGTATGAAGTCATGTGAACCGATGGTGACTCGACAGCAAATGGCACAGACACGAGTAAGACACAGAGTGGAGAACCCGACTGCTCCCCTACTCCCCAGGTCAGAAGAGGCTGAGGAGCAACCACAACCTCGGCCAGGGCTGAAGCTGCAGAAGCTGTTCCAACAGCCCATCCTTCCTACACACTAATCACAAGCTTTGTGAGCTCCCTCTCCTTGTCCGATGAGTTGTTAACATGGGCAGAAAGGAGACAACGGGGGTTAAAAAGAATCATTGGGGGCGCCTGGGGGGCTCAGTTGGTTGAGTGCCTGCCTTCTGCTCGGGTCATGATCCCAGGGTCCTGGGTTCGAGCCCCGCATAGGGCTCCCTGCTCAGTGGGGAGCCTGCTTCTCCCTCTCCCTCTGCCTCTGCCTGCCACTCCCCTTGCTCATGCTCTATCAAATAAATGAAATCTTTTTAAAATTTTTTAAAAATTTAAAAAAGAATCATTGAGATTCTGACAAGAACACAAACCATCTCGGAACACTTGACAGCATATTGCCAAGCATCATTTCAGCAATAAATGGTGAACAGTTGAAAATTTAATGTTTGGGGATTACCGTAAGTAACACAGGCGACTTTTCCCATAGAAAATGGGCCCCACCTGTGTGTAAGTTTGTAAATCTGTACTGATAGTTTAGTTCCCTTTACCAGAACAGACCTGGAGCACTGTTTCTCGAGAAAAGAAGGCATAAGATCCACCTGTGATGAAATCCTGAATTCTCCATTCTTTTAACTCTGCCCTGGACTCACCTACGGGGTTACTTGTCAGATGAGGGGACTGAGTCATTTATTTCATGTTATTTCCAAAGATTTTTCTAGGTACCAAGAAATGCCAGGAGGTAGGGATCCAAAAGCACGTCACGGAAGCCAGGCGGCTCTGCCCTAGCAGGACGCAGGGCCCCAAGGGAAGCTAAACGTTTACAGACCTGAGATGGGGCCTGGGGAAGCCTGAACCAGGATGGGAGCCAAGAGAAAGGCTGAATAAAAGCTTCCAGAAGACAGAATATACAAGATCTGGCGGCTATGTGGATGGCGGGGCTTGAGGGTACGGAAGCCAGCACGCGTGACGTGCAGAGTCTGCCTTAGGCTGCGTGAGCAGGGAACACAGGAGTTCTGAGGACACATTACGAGCAGTTTGGCGTTTGTTCGTGTTGAGTAAGACCAGGAAGACGTGAAAGCAAAGGCATCTAGTGGGAGGTTGGGCAAATGGGCCTGGAGTCCAAGACAGGACATGGAGACTGGGACGTCGACAGCTCACGTCCAAGAGGGGGCTGACACCTGGGAACAGAACAAGGGAAAGTGAAGGAAGAACGCAAGGACGGGACCACAGGCCACACCAGTGTTTCAGACGAGAAGAAACCGAGGGATCGAAGGCAGAGGGGGAGGATGGGATGTGGTCAAGGATGACATTGGAGATGTCAACCCAGGCAGAGGGGCCGTTGAGAATCAGCAGCTGCTGGAGTTGGCAGTTTACAGAGACATAGAAAATTAAATCAAGGGGTGATGCCAATACTAACCCCTAAAATAAGCAAACTGAACTGAAAAGTGTCTCAAGGTAAAAAACTAGTCTATGAGAACATAAACTTCAAGTCACAATGTTTACCGCAAACACATTGACCCTTTTAGGGCGAATACACTGAGGCCCGTGGAGTTTATTTCCACTGATACGATCTGGGTACTTTTAACAAACTCTTTTTTTAGTGTAGTCGCAGCAATAATATCTACGTCACTTCTGATCACAGATAAGCAGATAGAGCGAATCAAAGCTAACTACAGCAAAAACAAGAACCTGAAAAGAATTATACTGGGATAAATCCAACAGGGGTTTGTGATTTTATTTCCTTTTACTTTGGGAATCACAACAACAACAAAAAATGTCAATTAAAATTAATCACCAGTAATAAAAAGGGCCCAGTTTAGACATAAAATTTATTAAACTGCTCTTCTGTCAACCTATTTGAGTTTACACTAAAGCTCCTTTTTAAAGTAAATCTGCACTATTCCACAATCAAAATAACTTTCTTTTGAATTCAGGTACTAAAAAAGTACAGTATATATGCATGTTGTTTCTGCAGCAGGCTTAAGTGAATATTGTTTTTATAAGTCACCAGAAAAATGATATTTAGAATGATCTTTAGTGTAAGAGAACTAGAAACATTCATTTCTGTAAATAAAGTCCTTATTTAAACATTTGGGTCAACTTTTTGCTAAGGATTTAGGGATTTTTAAAGGATTACGAACATACTGCAAGTGTAATTTTACTCACAGGGACTGAGGAAAGAGTTTCTAAAACAGTATTTAGAATGAAAAGTCGTTTTACTTTACATTTATACTTTTGTTTTGCTGCCAACTACTAACAAATATCAAATGAGGAAGCTCAGATTTGTATTTAAAATTCTATAATTTTTTCCTGTTATTTAACATTAAAACATTTCCAAACTGCAAAAATACAGCAGGCTGCACTGTGCTTTTGTCCCTTGGACAAAATGTTCAATCACTGCAGAAAGTTAAAACAGGCACTTCAAAGAGAAAATTATCCTGCATAATTATTTTCCAGAAGGAACAGACCTGCGTTTCATTTTTGCTGGTAATGAGTGGTTCCTACATTTGCTGGCCAGAAACGAGGTAAACGTAGGGGAAGAAAACTAAATTAATCCAAGTATTTCCTCTATCTTACATGCCTTAGATTTTATACAAAACACTTATAGAAACATCCTCTTACTGGCGCTCCCTACCTAAATTATCGGAAGAGAATAAAACACCTGTTCGACACCATCCAGATACAACACGTGTGGACCTACATGTGCGGCCTATTGAGACTCGACTGACTACAGAGATGCGAACACCCCTCCTACCATGAATAAGATGGGATTCTTCTGACCTGAGAGGCTCACAGTCTAGGAACTGAGAGACACTGTAGAGATGTGTGATTTCCAGTAGAATGTAGAATTTTCCAGTAGATGCTAGAACACAACCATGAGCAAAGTGACTATGTGCTAAAGAAGCCTGGTCCTGAGCGGAGGTCTCTTATCTGCCTGTTGCTTGCAGATCCTCACGGCCAACTAAGGCCTCAACTGCTGCTTTACGCTTACGATTAGCGCAAAGGTCAGACTCACGGGTTAGGTCTTCTAGAAAGAGAGATCAGACCCGCTCATTAGCTGACTGGGGCAGCATCTGGCACATTAAGAAATGCTAATGACCGCTGGCCCCTAACAAGGGGCCACCCACATCATTCATCCTTATCCTTCTCTCCTTTGGGTCTTGATCTTTCCCTCTCATGTAAAACAGAGTTGCATTCAGCTTCCCAAGTTCTGAAATGGCAAATAGGACAAACTCTTAGCTTTCAAACGCCTTGAAAAGAGTCCCTGCAAACACAAAAACCAGCATCCTACTCCAAAATAATCATTTGAAAGGTTCACTACAACCTTTTGACGAAACCAACATGTTTCTACAAATGTTTAAAAAACAGACAAAAATCCAAGTAAGTGATCTAACAGCTGCAGGAGCTAACGAAAGCAGTTGGGAGAAGGTAAGCAGAGAAGAGAGAAGGCAGCGCTGGAAGATTGTGAAATTATTCTGTGACTTTTCTAAAGCAATGTTGAGAAGTCAAAACATTTTGATTGGTTGGTTTAAATACTGACAGAGATCACAGAATAAATCACTGAATGTTCAACAACCTGAGAATGTAAGTCCTCAAAGTCCCATCCTCTGCAGTGAATGCACTGGCTCTCCACTCAGCTGGGGCTGTGCCTGAGAACTGCCAGGATTTTAAGAAAACTAATGTATAGGGGACACCGGGGTGGCTCAGCGGTTGAGCATCTGCCTTTGGCTCAGGTTGTGATCCCGGGGTCCTGGGATCGAATCCTGTATCAGGCTCCCTGCATGGAGCCTGCTTCTCCCTCTGCCTGTGTCTCTGCTTCTCTCTGTGTCTTTCACGAATAAACAAATAAATAATCTTTTAAAAGAAAAGAAAGAAAGAAAGAAAGAAGGAAAACTAATGTATAGCCCCACCCTGGCCGAGATGAAGCAGCCTGTTTGGAAGTGGGGCCCCTGGCATCCCCAGTGCTCAGAGGCACCAGACAGTCCTGACGGGCAGAGGCCCTGATGTATCTATCACCTGTCCTTTCTCATGTCACAGGGTAAGGACTGCTCCCTCCCTGCCCTGTCCCCCACACCATCATCCCCAAAACCTACTAGATTATGAAGGCCCTAGGCAACCTGTGTCGTGTAGCAGGACTGAGGCAGCCCAACAGCACAGATACACGCTGTGCTTGTGGCTGAGATGAACAAACTAGTGAAGACAAAGAAAAAACAAACAAAAAAACCCACCACAGATATTTGACATGCTGTTTATACCATGTAAGGGCAAACAAATTCACTGCGTCCCTAAGGTCTGAGCTCGTTAAATACATAGGTGTGAATGCCCTATAAGGAATGCTACTCCATAATTTGGATCAAAGCTTACTTCAAAATCTCTCAAAGATTAAGAAACACAAATATAATGAACCAACAGTTAATCACAGCAATCCCTCACATGATGTATGTCACACAATCTTTGCAAAGGGACACTAGGGTCCCTTTTCTACAAGGTAGAGAACTATAAACATGTAAATGTACTAGGAAAAAACATCAAAGTACTGGTTCCTTCTCCAGGACACATACCACAATCGGTTTTTATGAACGAGGCCCTTTTGAAGTTTTGCCACTGAGAGACCATTAGTAAAGGAATATTCGGTCATACACAGTGTGTATTTATTGACAAAACAGCCAAGTCAGCTAGAGCATTGGGCGCTAATACGGTTTTGCTTCTACCTAAAATCATCCAGGGCCAAATACACTAAACTTATTAAAGCTGATTTTCAAGCCAACAAGTGCCCAGGTGTTGTCTTTTCATGTCCAAATCCATAATCTTAATGAAACACTTCTATCCAACAACAGACACAAGGCCTTTCATCTGTTTTCATTTACGTCTCAAAACTGAAGTCCTTAAGAACCTCCCAGTGGTTAAAAGCAGTTAATTCAACCTCTGGTGCAGGACCAGTACCCCAGCCCAGCGCATCCCAGAAGAGACCCGTGCAAGGACAGTCACAGCATTTCTAAGAGCCAAAAACTAGCGACAAGACACTGACCAGAAATAGAACTGACAAATATGTATTATTTTCATATAATCAGAAACACGTAGAAGGGGAACAAGCAAGCTATTTTAGGTGCAACAACAGGCATTTGTAAATACTCATCATCGTCATGTTGAGAGGAAACAACAGGTGGAACAGAATCACATGTGGAATTCCACTTTTGCAAAATTTCACAAACGGGCAAAACTAAACTATGACAACAGAAGACGGGATAGGGATTATCTCTGGAGGAGGAGTGACTGGGGGTGGGCCATGTGGGGTTTCTGGGCTGTTCTGTTTCTTCATCTGGGCACCGGGTGTATGAGATTATTCAAACTTTGACATCACTGAGTATATGATCTATGTATAATTCTGTTTGTATAACATTGCTGAAAATTTTATGGGAAAATAGTATTTTTACAAGCATGACAGAATTTGACTGAGAAAAGGGTAAAAAACTCACCCAAAGTTATCCCCGCTAATGAGCTGAAGAGTCAGGACAGCACCTGCCTGATGCCAAGACACATCCTCTTTCTACCACACCAAGACTTCATTCTTAATTCAAAAAGATTTCCCAGTTCCCGTGGTGGTCCACGTGTTTTTTGGCTTTGGTTTGGGAGTTTCCTGTTTTGGTCTTACGTGGAATCCAGTGCCCTCTGCCCTAATAATAAGCAGTACCTCACCCCACTCTCATTCCAGTGGTTAGATGGCACAGAGAGGCCCGGGCCCAGCCCCAGCTCAGGAGAGGACTGGCAACCCTGGCCTAAACCAACCAGCATATTCTATTACCACATGCCGCCATATAATTAGGTCTGGGTTGGTCACGTAACCCAATCCAGACCCAGACTGGCAGGCCTATGCATTTTAAGGAACTGATAGGAAAAAAGAAACTTGCTGTGGCTTTAGACCAGTGTGGTTCCCCATCTAGGGAAATTCAGCCCACCACCATCCCCCCTCTCCTGGGGGCGGGGTACATTTGGCAATGTCTGAAGATATTTTGGGTTGTTGCAACTTTATGGGAAGAGTTGCAACTGGCATCTAATAGGCAGAGGCCAGGGATGCTGCTGCATATCCCACAATGCATAGGAGAGCTTCCCCACAACAAAGAATTATCTTGCCCCAGATGTAGTATTGCCCAGGTTGAGAAATCCTGCTTTTGGACTTAGAATTCTAAGGACGCAAGCCTGGAATTTCTGGTGCCATCACAAATAAAGCCTTGCTGGATAGTTCCAGACAAGATGAAACAAAGACAGGGAGGAAGAAAACGGAAGAGACAGGGTGAGAATGATGGTTCTGATGTTTGAGGACCTGGATCCAGCCATGCCTGAAGCCAATCAACTGGGATTCTTGCCCCAATACATTTTTGATTGTGCCATTTTACACTGGGTGTCTGCCACTTGCACCTAAGAGTCCTGCTCACACACCCACCCTATAAAAAACTTTATGCCAAATTCTACATAAGGATGAATCACACATAGATCCTATTCTTCAGTAACCTACAACCTAAACAAAGGGGATAAAGAAGACAAATGACTCAACACAGTAGAACGCCAACACTACAGAAAATGAAATGCTAAGAAGGGTGAGAAGACTGAGAAACGCAGAATCTCAGTCTGGAGTGCATTTCAAATAAATTATCAAGGGATCCCTGGGTGGTGCAGCGGTTTGGCGCCTGCTTTTGGCCCAGGGCGCGATCCTGGAGACACGGGATCGAATCCCACGTCGGGCTCCCAGTGCATGGAGCCTGCTTCTCCCTCTGCCTGTGTCTCTGCCTCTCTCTCTCTCTGTATGACTATCATAAATAAATAAAAATAAATTAAAAAAAAAAAACAAATAAATTATCAAGAGAAAATAGGAAAATTTAAATATTTACCAAACATTGCCCTTAGAATAAAACCAGCCACCAAAGACCCTCAGGGAGTCCAACTGACTCCATTTTTTCCCTATAAAAAAAGGGGGACTATATAAAATTTTAGATCACATCCAATAATGTTCAGAAAGAGCCGAAGTAGATTTCACACCTGAATGACTTGTTTACACATTATTCCCAAGCCTCTCCGCTCCCTGCCACCTTGAACAAGAAAGGGCTGTAATCACACATGATACACAAAGGTAAGAAGCGGGACCAAAAACCAGGGGTAATGTACAAAGTATCCACACCCTGCCTTACACACAGGTCTAAATGAGCCACTCGAGGAGGATTTTGCTCCTCTCAAGAGGTCGTGTTCTTCCCCTCTGCACCAGGGTCCACCTGGACAGCTGGAGAAGTGCCAGTCCCCAGTGACTGGGGCTGCTGGGCTATCCCGCGGGCCTGCTGCACATCCCTCTCCTGTGCTGACCTGTGAGCAGAATCCACTCCAAGGGAAAACAAGGCAAAGGAATTCTCTGGTTTCTGCTAGCTGTTCATAGGAAAGGCTTAAGGACAAACCTTGTCCTTAAGCCTTTCCTCCTGCAAAGAAACCAAACGGATACAGGAGAACTCTCTGGGCTGGTTGTGGGGTTCAGAGTCACCCCTGGGGAGGCTGCACTTGTTCTGTGAATCTCGGCACGAGGCTGGGAACAGCATCAGGGGCGCAGGACAGAGGCGCACCCATCCCGAGGCCACACCCATCCCAAAGTCTTTTTAATCAAATCAGAACCTTCTCAGCCTCAAGTGCAACAACCCCTGAGGCTCTCGGACAACTCGCCCCAGACAGCACCTTACAACCTGACTTTGTGTACTTAAAACACACGGACTGCAATCTGTTAATCAGAATTGAGGCCAACTACTGGACAATGCAGGCTTTGCTCTCGAATTCTTCCTCGCCCTGTCCCCTTATTTTAAGAGGAAAATAAAGCTATGTTCCCCCTCTGGGATGCTTTCCTCTTACAAACTTACACTCTGCTCCCCAGTCCCTGGGCCCTCGGCTCCCAGTCAGCACCAGCCAAGGTGCCTCTGGGCCAACTGGGCGGACGTGTCCAGGCTGGAGGTCAGGACGTTGCAGGCAGGTTCCTACTGAGAAGAAGGGACAAGGGAGGAGGAACACCTTGCCCCTGCCTCTTCCTCCCTTCCAGGGGCTGAGGTCAGGACCCGCAGCTGGGCCCCATCCAGACCCGGCCAGGCTGTGCTCACCTTGCTGGGAAAGGGTCAACCTCAAGGGCCACGAAAAACCACTTCTCGGCAAAACACCCTCCTTTTTAAACACAGAGGCAGGATGCATTCCTTAGTCATCTTTATTTCTAGTAAGTTCAATACACATCCATGTAGAAGAAAAATATAGAAACGTATAAAGTTACCCATATAATCTTAAACTCACAAATATCCAGCTAACGATATGGTCTTTCTGACATGGGGTTCTTTGCCTATGCTAAATGGTAATTTCTTTATTTGAAAAAAAAAAAAAAAAAGGAAAAAAAAAGGCATATGCAGAGGATCAGCATTTTGCAACTAACTTTAATCACGGGCATACTGCATTGACAGGTCATCCCCTAGAGAACCATCTATTCCTTTCTGATAACCACAGCATCAGTTCCATTCACTGCAAACACCATACACATAGAATACAAAAAAAAAAAAAAAAAATTAAACCTACTCAGGATCCAGTTCCAATGAAGCTATGCCAACTGTCATGAACTCTGTTCAATAATACACCATTTTACCAAATGTGTGATGAGCATCTCATCCTTTGCATGAACTGCCTGGACCTCGGGACACCCGGGTGGCTCAGTCGGTTAGCCTTCCAACTCTTGGTTTCGGCTCAGGGCCTGATCTCAGGGTCCTGGGATCAAGCCCCAAGTTGGGCTCCACACTCAGCATGGACTCCGCTTGAGATCCTCTTCCTTTGCCCGTCCCGCTTGTGCTGTCTCTCTCTCCAAAATAAATAAATCTTTAAGGAAAAAAACCCCACCTGGACCCCTAGCTTTGCTTTTTTTTTTTTTTTTTTTTGAGTAGTTTGGTGGTTGTGTGCATGTTATGAGAGAGAAGTGCATGGGCGGGGGGTGGAAACTCTGAGAATGAACCCAGTGTTGCTTGTTAGACCTGAGAGAAGCATTCCACTGCAAGCAAAGGGCCCTCTAGGAGCAAACGCTGAAACAGAATAACCTCTGAAAAGACAGAGATGAATTCTCACTGCTGCAGATCACAACGCCTGTGCAGCCGCAGCTGTCAATCTACTATCCTGACAGGTCCTCTGGGCAGTTCTGTAACTGGAAATGCAGACATAGGCTCCAGCCTCTGCAGCTGCACCTGCAAGTCTGGGCAGGTCACCCACTTCTTAGAACCTTTCTAAGTCTCCTTTTCTATCAAAATGGGATGTTACCAGCTACCTCGGAGATTTGGAGGATAAAATTAAACAATAAGTGTGAAAGTTGTAGGTATGAAGCCTTGCACATACTCACTCCCTATAACTGTTAGCTGTTCCCTTCATGTTTTCAGAGTAAGAAAAGATCAACCCCCTATGAAAGGGACAGGACCTGAGGAGCCCAAGCCACACCAAACAGCCCTGGGGTCCCCAGGCGGGCAGCAAGAGAAGCCCAGGACCACTGAGCCACCAGACACCTGAGCAAAGAAACCACACTGGAAATGAATGATCTAGACCTCATGGCCCCACAGGAAGCCAGGCAGACAAACTGCCCAGCGGAGCCCTTCCCAAATACCTTACCCACATAACCACATACATAATAAATGGTTGTATTAAGCCATTAAAAAAAAATTTTTAACGGAAGTGACACTACCTACAGGTAACGGGACTTGCTATTATTCCACCTGCCTTTCAGTACAGAGCAGACAAAAAGTTATTCTATGCCAGCCTGCAACAGATAATGCCTATCACATCAAGAATCTGACCATCTTTCCAAACATCCAAAGGCAACAGAACTCTCCCCTACCTCCTCACCCCACCCCTAACCTTCCAGAAATTTCAAATATGTAAAAGCAGGAATGCTCTGATTAAAATGGAGCTGAAAAAGCAGAACGTTCCCTTCCCCTCCTTCAGCCAGCGCTGAGGTGTCATAAGGACACACCGGAACAAAGTGTGAAAACCACTACCTAAAAAACGCACCAGTCTGTGGGTTGCAAGCAGTTTTTCTAGCTTACAGGACAGCCCTACAAACTCCAGAGCATGAATATCTGCTCTAAGACAGAATTATTGGGTATTTCATTCACTGATGTAGTCCAACATGCCTACAACAGTGCCTGGCACACAGCAAGTACTCAATAAATTTGCTCAAAGTATAATGGCAACTGAAAAACATTTAGTGGGGTGCCTGGGTGGCTCAGGCAGTTGAGCATCTGACCCTTGGTTTTGGCCCAAGTCATGATCTCAAGGTCTTGAGACCAAGCCCCTAGTCAGGCTCCACACTCAGTGAGGAATCCACTTGAGATTCTCTCTCTCTCTCTCCCTTCCCCCTCTCCCTGCTTTGTGCATATGCTCTCTCTCTCCCCCTCAAATAAATATTTTTTAAAAACTTCAAGTGACTTCAAGTGATGACAAAGAAACATCTCAAGAAGATCTTAGAAGAGAACCATGTTACATCTGTGGTATCTCCAACACAAGGTATGAGTGTTTGCATACAACAAGTATTTGCAGAAGAACAAATGCTGTAAAAATAATAAACCAGAAACAGTGGGACTAAGTCCTTTTGGATTTTATAAGATTCTTCTAGACAGCTGAAGACTGACCCCTTTAAACGCCTAAGCTATTTTTATTTCCACCATTTTTAGATGGGAACTCATTTAGTGTATTCTTTTTTCAAAGACTACAGAGAATGAAGTTTAACCCTTCAAAGGAAGGGCTGCAATGCACATGTATTATGATGATCAGAAGAGCTATTGAGAAAAAAAAAAAAAAAAAGAAGAGCTACTGAGGTGTTGAACTGGGTACTGCTGTGGGCTGGAGCAACAGGCAAGACTGCATGGGATTAGCAGGCATCTCGGGTGAGAGCCAGTATCTCAGCTTTTCATTACATATCCCACATTCCTACCAATCCTCCCTGAGCAAATGTTGCCATGCTCTTCTCTTGAATGCATCCCACGGACCAAAGCAGAGGTTCCTAAACTTGTGTCCCAAACATAGTGACAGCATAGTGAAGCCTATGGAATCTTCTCAGAATAAAGTTTTTAAAATGTACGAAATAGAACACAAGGAAATACAAAAGAACTTAATTATACTAAAAGGGAATTACCCGAATAATTATGATTTAGTGGGACTCCTGGGTGGCTCAGTGGTTGAGCATCTGCCTTTGGCTCAGGGCATGATCCTGGGGTGCCAGGATCAAGTCCCACATCGGGCTCCCTGCATGGAGCCTGCTTCTCTCTCTGCCTGTGTCTCTGCCTCTGTGTGTTTCTCATGAAAAAATATATCTTTTTTAAAAATTATGATTTAGTATGTACTTATTACCATATTTGACAAGATCTAGGGGCAAGTCAAATAAATGCTATAATTCAGAGTAATGATAAACATCAACAGTATTTTTTAGAAATGTGTGACTATTGTAGGGGCATCTAGGTGGCTCAATCAGTTAAGGGTCCGATTGCTAGTTTTGGCTCAGGTCATGACCTCAGGGTCATGAGATCAAGCCCCCACGTGAGGCTCTGTGCTCAGCAGGGAGTCTCCTTGAGGCTTCTCTTCCTCTGCCCCTCCATCCACTTATGTGCAGACATCTCACATGCTCTGTCTCTATTTCTCAGAGAACTATTTTTTTAAAAATGTATAACTACTGTAATGCAATATGAAAATAACTGGTTTTATTGATGTTACTGCCTTGGGAGCTGCTTATGCTACTGGATTTAATGACTGCATTCATAATTGAAGGAAATGCTAAGTTTTAGTTAGAAGTTAGTAAAAATAAAGATACAATTTTTTTTCTCTAGTTCATGGACCACCCCTCCCGGACCCCAGATCCTAAATTGAGAGCCCGTGGACTAAAGGAAGGGCCTGGAGGCAAGGGAAACCAGGTACACCCACCTAATTCAAAGATAATGGGATCCCTGGGTGACTCAGTGGTTTGGCGCCTGCCTTCGGCCCAGGGCATAATCCTGGAGTCCTGAGATCGAGTCCCACATTGGGGTTCCTGCATGGAGCCTACTTCTCCCTCTGCCTGTGTTTCTACCTCTCTATCTCTCTGTGTCTCTCATGAATAAATAAATAGAAATTAAAAAAAACTAATTCAAAGATAACATAACCATCACCACCAGGCATCTCTCTTGGGGCCACAGTGTGTACATATTATATATATGAATAATGCAAGAAAGTCATCACACCATTCTGCTACAAACATAAATCCAACTGAAAATGGGAAAGCTGCACCAGAAGCTATGGCCATCAAAGTCTACAAAGAGAAATTAAAATGGAATGATGTCGTCAATATGGAAAGCAAATTCCAACAGAGTAAACCTCAAGTGTCCATTAGTTAGAGTTATGGAATTAATTTCTACATAATGCAAATTCTTCATCAATATAAAACCATTACAACCCTATACAAATGTTATCAAGAAAGACTCAATTCAAGTCTGATGTGAGTTACTGCCCAGCTACTCCTAGAATGTGACGATTTAGTCTAATAAACAGATGGAAAATTATTTTCTACTACAAACTTCATATTATCTTTGCCAGTGGGAGAAGAGGAAAAATGTGACAAAATTATTATCTTTGAATTCTCATTTCGGGAAACTTATTTGGGTTGCAGCTCACATTTGACAACCGCAGACAGGCAGTGGAGCCTTTATTCTAGACTGTCCTTCAATTGACTTGTCACTACCATCTGCTCATTCGTCCAGATCCAGTTCAAACAGGTCCTCGGCTCCACTCCCCAGGTTCCCGTGGCACCTGGACCTCTGTCGTCACATAGGTCAGCACACTGAGTCTGTCTCCCACACCGCACTTTGGGTCTGGGGTGGAATAAGTATCTAAGTCATTGTGTGGACCGTGCAGACCTTGTCAGAGCATTTACTTAACACACAACTTGAATGTGAAAGGAAAATAAATGGCAGTGTTTTAGTTCTCTACCTTAATGTGCAAAGTGGATATTATAATACTAATTAATCTCAATTTAAGTGTATTTATTTGAAAATACACCCAAGTGCTGTAGGTGAACTCTAATTTGAAAGGTAAGGGGCAGCCTGGGTGGCTCAGCAGTTTAGCGCCGTCTTCAGCCCAGGGTGTGATCTGGAGACCTGGGATTGAGTCTCACGTCGGGCTCCCTGCATGGAGCCTGCTTCTCCCTCTGCCTGTGTCTCTGCCAATCTCTGTCTCTCTGTCTCTCTCTGTGTCTCTCATGAATAAATAAGATCTTTAAAAAATAATAATAATTTGAAAGGTAAGAAACAACAAAAGAGCTTTATTTTTCTAACCTCACCTAAAATCAGGTAGAGAAAGTATGACCTCGGTATTACATAGAACCGCATGTACACTGTCAGGAGGAAAAGCCAAACTGCTGACACCTTCACCTGCACGGAAGCAATACGGCATCTGAGGCCCCGACAGCACCTCTAGGCCCTAACTGCGCCACCACCGTGCTTCGCACAGATCACCTCACTGACTCGTCACATCAAGCGTCTGAGAAAAACATTTCCATCTCAACAGAAATGCAGGCTCCTCTGGGTCAGGACCTGTGCTGGGCGCCAGGGCTGTACATGAAGTGGCACCACCTGGAGCGGGGGACCGAGATGGGACACTGGTTAGGAAAGGAGGTGAGAGAGGCCTTGGGAGCCACAGGAGCCTCGCCCACCAGGTGAGCAGAGCAGAGGCACCTGCTTGGAGAGTAGGCAGGGCAGGAGGAGAGGCCCCCACCCGCCTGCCCAGGCCCACCAACGAGCCCCCAGGGTGGGACAGGTGGGCCCAGGCCCAGGTACCTGCCACCGGGCCACAGGGCCTGCAGAGAAGGGTGGCTGGGGACACACGGCAAGAGGGGGGGCAGTGGGCAGCAGGACCCTGAGAGTCACCCGGGGCCCACCCCACCCTCACACCCAGACCGCATGATGAGTGATGAGTGGGGGGGCACATGCAGAGAAGGGGAGACATCGACCACGACCAGAAGGTGACACGGCAGCAAAAATGGGAAATCCAGCGGATGGGGCAGCCACCGACAGGTTAGCAGATCCCACGCACCGAGAGGAAAAACCTCCAGGAATCTGACACAGATTACAGTCTAGGATTTATTTACGAGTTCTCGCTCTGCTCAAGGCCGTTTCCTTGTCCAAGCAGCATTGGAAACGCTGAGAACCGCAAGCCTGGTGAGCCGTGGCTTGGCTCGGGGTCCCCACTGTGACCCCCCTGTCCCATGGGCCACGGGTTCCAACAGACTGAAAAAAATGCAGTGTGTGTTCGAGAGCGGCTCTTTCTTCTACTTACTCAGCCCAAGACATACAGCGTGAAAAGATCTGGAGAGCTGGCAGTCTCTGGGGAACAGGAATATGCTCTCTTATCTTTGCTCATCAGTAGGTTGTTTTCCTATAATTTTCATGTATTGCTTTTGTGATCCTAAAGGTTATTTTTCATTTTTGAAAAAGTACTCCTTTCTTAAACTTTAAGAAATTTTAGAGATCATGGCCTACTCTTATTAGATGAGACCTTCCAGGGACAAAATTATTTGGAGAGTGGAGGGGGAAAGAAAAATCTTCATCGTAAATATATGATAAATTATTTCAACAGTACAAGTGAAATGGCATACATTTCTAAGTGGCCCCCAATGCCTCACTATGTAACATACAAAAAGCCTTTAAATCATGAAATGCAATCTGAAAAAGAAATGTCAACATCTATAGAAACTAAAAACTTGAGATGACAGTCTAAATATAAAAAGTAAGATTCAAAAGGCTATCCTTTGATATGCCTAGGTAATTACTTAAGACAAAAATTATAGCTTAGATCAAAATTGGGATAATAGGCAGAACTGGTCTATTTTATGAAGCTGACAGTCCAACCCTAAGTTTAGATAACCATTAACCTTATTAACCAGGTAAATATTCTTGCTACTTCCTAATAACTGCAATAAAATGAATATAATTTAAATTCTGACATTTGTGGACACAGTATGGAATCCCTTTGACAGCAAGAGTATTAATTTTTTTAAACACAAAATTATTTACAGCCCAGGCTACTCCTCACATTTTCGGGGCCTTTTTCAAGGCACCATTCAAATTACTCAAAGCCAGAGCTCTGTCCTCCACCCCGCATCCTAACACCGGTGTGTGGGAGACTCTGGCAAGGCAGGCGTGGGCTGGACTGCAGGTCTGACTTTGTGCAGCATGGCACCTGCTGAAGCTCACGCGAGCTGCCCGGTCACTGCCCTGCCACCAGCATCGGTGAGGTGCAGGGCAAGTGCCAAGGAAATGTTTGAAATTTAAACTTAAAAAAAAAAAAAATACACGATTGCCAGACTCCATCACAATCTGAGGTGTCGGGGATCCCTGGTGGCTCAGCGGTTTAGCACCTGCCTTTGGCCCAGGGCGTGACTGTGGAGACCTGGGATCAAGTCCCACGTCAGGTTCCCTGTATAGAGCCTGCTTCTCCCTCTGCCCATGTCTCTCTCTCTCTCTCTCTCTCTCTCTCTCTCTGTGTCTCTCATGAATAAATAAATAAAATCTTAAAAACAAAAATCCGAGGTGTCATAAACAAGGCAATCATTTACAGCCTTTAAGCACACCACACCAGCTTTTAGGACATGGATTGCATTCTTGAATAAAACTTAGTCACATATGTTCAGGAATCCTGAGCTTCACTCAGGTCAGGAGTAGAAATAGGTCTTTTCTCTTGTACCGTTTTACCTTGAAATGAACTCTCCTCACCAAGTAGTCAGTCCTTCTCTTTAATCTTGATCAACAGACAAATGAGAACTTTGGCCAGTAAAGGATATTAGTTAGAACCGGTCTAATCTGTTTTTCGTTTAACGTATTTTAACTTTGTGTAATGCCAACTATAACAATAACAAGACTATTTGCTGTTCCTTGGCTTTCTCAGAAGTTTTAAATGTAAGATAACTTCAATAAATGTTTATGGAACTCAGACCATATCCTAGCACAATAGTGCAAAAGCAGAGTAAGTGGCTAACACTGCCTTCCTGCTTTCAGAGATGAAGGAAATCAATGAAGGAGACACACAAGATAAAAATGAAAGAGTATACAATTGCCCACAGAATAAATAAAGTAGCCTGAGCCTGAATTCATAACCAGTGCCTAGCCCTCAGCTAACATTTCTCTTCCTACCCTGACTCATGCTACCCTCCTACCTAGTGTGTGGGAAAGAAAATACGATCCTGTCCTAGCACCCAACCAAACCTCCACGGCCAGTTTCCCTAAGGCGGTTGACCCGTGTCACACTAAAGGGAACGAACTGCGATACTCTCAGAATCACTTCCTGTGGGGCACCTGGCTGGCTCAGAGGCTAAGCATCTGCCTTTGGCTCAGGTCCTGATCCCGGGGTCCTGGGATCGAGTCCTGCGTCGGGCTCCCCGCAGGGAGAGCCCCTCCTCTGCTGCTTCTCCCTCTGCCTGTGTCTCTGCCTCTCTCTGTGTGTCTCTCACGAATAAGCAAATAAAATCTTAAAAAAAAAAAAAAAATCACTTCCCATTCCAAAATTCTACTATTCTATAAACATAAATTAGAATATAGAAAAAATTAAAAACACATTAGAATATAGAATGAAAACATGAAAACAAAAAAATCCCAACATCAGGAACTTGTATGTTAAATCTGTCATATATGCAAATTGAAAAAAAAAATCTCCAAAAGAAAGAAAGAAAAAGAAAAACCACCAAAAACCTCAGGCAGGTAAGTAAGTACCCATGGGGCAGACATGGCTTGCCAGAAGTTCATGTGACAAAGATTTAAGGATTTTTAGCTGATTGTAAGCCCAGGATAAGCCAGCAGAGCGGCCTGGATACCAAAAGAATGAGAAGGAACAAACGCCTGTGGCATTAGGAGACATTAGGAGAAATGTCATCCTTACATTAAGGGGGGGGGTGTCACAGCTTCACCAGCCTTCCCACTGATGGCTACAGAATTGTCCTTTTCGGGGTTAGCAGACTTTAAAAGCAGCAGCAGCGGCAGCAGCAAGAGTCACAAGGCGCCTGTGATTCCACGGACGGGGACCAGGGCTGTCGGCGTGGGAAGGGGACGCCAGGAAGCCTTTGCACATCTGTCGTGAGGAAGAGGCGTTCGTGCTCTCATAAATGGGAAGGCAAAGTGAGGAGACATAAAACGAGAAAGATTTCTCCTTAGGATATAACAATCTTCCGATCAGAGCTGCGTGCATCTGGATGTCCTGAGCAATGCTGAGCGTCCCTCGGGAAGACTCGGGCACCGGGCGGAGGGGCAGGTCCACACTGCTCACAGTCAGACTTTCAATCCCCCCCACCCGCTTAGGGCTTTATTTAAAGACAGGCACCTGCCTCTACCGCCTGCAAAGGCCTGCTGAGCAGGCAGTGGGTCCCAGCAGGCAGGAGTCTGAAAGCACAGTTCCTTCCCCGGCTCCGGCTCCCCGACGTGTCGGGGCGTGGGGGGCTGGCTTCATCTTCACGAGACAAGATATTTTACAATCAGGAACATTCCTAGGGAGCCAACACCGAAACCAAGGCTGACAAGAGATAAAGACAGCTGCTCCAGCCAGGAGCTGCTGCGAGCAAGGCCTTCAAAGCCCAGCTGCCTTTTTCCCACGCCCAGGGGACGGCTAATGGGTGTCCAGAAGTCTCAGTGACCTGCTGAAACTGAACTCTGATCGACGTCCGCTTAGTTCTAAACCCTGGAACGAGAGGTCCACCTACTGAGTGGACTTCTGAAGTCTCTGAATCCTGACGTTTTCCAAGGTGAGATTTCATCTGGACTTACAAGACGAAAAGAAAGATAAGCCCTAAAGGAAGGAATGGGGCAATGAAATCTTATGAATGTGATTAGCTCCGCTAGAAGTCTTTAGTAAAATGCACTTGCATTTCTCAGACATCATGGGGATGACTCTTTATGGTCTTCTGCTTTTCTCTCTACTCTCTCTCTCTCTCTCTCTCTGGGGATCTCACGCACTACCTCAAGACCAACAAAGATAATTTCTTGGGGAGCCTGGGGGTTCAGTCAGTTGAGCATCCAACTCTTGGTTTCAGCTCAGGTCATGATCCTGGGATCAAGCCCTGTATCAGGCTCTGAGCTTAGCTGGGAGTCGGCTTGAGATTCTCTGCCTCTCTCTCTTCCTTTATCCCAGCCCCTGCTCTCATGTATGCGCTCTCTCAAGAAAGAAAATCTTTTAAAAAAAAGATAATTTCTTGGGAATACCTGGGTGGCTCAGTGGTTGAGCGTCTGTCTGCCTTTGGCTCAGGGCATAATTCCCCAGGGTCCTGGGATGGAGTCCCACATCAGACTACCTATGTCTCTGTCTCTGGGGGTCTCTCATAAATAAATAAAATCTTAAACAAACAAACAAAAAAAAGAGGGATCCCTGGGTGGCTCAGCAGTTTGGCGCCTGCCTTTGGCCCAGGGCGCGGTCCTGGGGTCCCAGGATCGAGTCCCGCATCGGGCTCCTGGCATGGAGCTTGCTTCTCCCTCTGCCTGTGTCTCTGCCTCTCTCTCTCTGTCTATCGTGAATAAATAAATAAAATCTTTAAAAAAAAAAAAAGATAATTTCTTAATCCACATCTTTAGCTCTGAATTCTCTCAACTGAATGTTAACTTCTAATCACCTCTAAGAATCCCCAGACATCAGCACCATGACCTTAAAGCATCCAAATCAAGCTCATCTCTTTGCCCTAAAACAGGCCCCTCTCTTTACCTGTTTCCCCAAATGCCTTCCAGGTAACTAGTTTCAAAATCTGGGAAGCTCCTCTTCGCTCTCCTCCCTCCACTTGCCATCATCGATAAGAGTGTGTGTCCCATCACTATGAGCCCCAAACCTCAAGCGCTGGTCTGAGCCCATACACACCCCTGCCAGGCCACAAGACCCCGCTAAGCTCAGCTGCGCTGGGCCTCTCCCAGGACAGATATCCATCCATCCCACTCTCCACGGACTGCCCTGACGACATCAGTCTACTACTCACAAACCTCCCAGGGGCCTCTCTCATCTCTACAAAACACCAACAGTGCAGCCAGGCCTTTAGAAACCTCCAGACGGCAGGGAAGCACTGCCATCATCTCCTCCTGTGAGTTCTCCCAGCAGGGGCCAAGGCCGGGGAGTCCATGCAACTCCACTCAAACCTATCTTGGGCCTCTGCTCATTTGGATTCTGCCTCACGTCTTGGCTTATGCAGCTTCTTCCAGCCAAACGTTCTTTCTCATCCCCTGAATGGGACCCTCGAACCACTCACTCAGCCTATTCATTTTACTGGGAAACAGCCTCAGACGGCTGGAACAACCGGCGTCAGGTCAGTTGGGCCGGACAGAACCAGACCTCCCCATTCAAGACTCTTTTTCTAGACCACATCAGGTCCGCATGGTTTGTTTTTACCTAGGAGGAAATACAGTCTTCGGTTTAAACTTTCCTTATGAGATGAAAGCCTCTAAACCATTACATTAAAACACATACATACACAGACACAGACACACACCAAAAAAACTTCCAAAACAAAACAGCACCAGCCACTGCCCAGATTTCTAGTCTCTCAGATTCACAAGCCTTATTGGATTTGCACTTTCAAGTTTAACAGCAGGCCCTGTGTGAGGATAAGACTGGTTTCCATCACAGGGTCTGCATGCAGGGTTTTGAGGGCGGAACGATCCTCTCTCCCACAGAGAGGGGCCAAGCAGGCTTCACTGCCTCTCTTTATGCAATCAGAATCAAAGCAAAACATCGTTAGACCTAAAAAGCCCCCAAAATCTGCAGAGAGGTACTCCAGGACACTGCAGACCTTAACAACCACGTCCAAACCACACTACTGGCTCCCAAACAGAAAGCACTGTTTTTGAGAAAAACAGTATTTATTTGAGTTAAACATGTACATCAGTCCTGTCCCTGCTGATTAAAAACGAGACTGTCAGGTGGGATTCACTGCGCGTGGACAGGTATCATCTCTGTGTAAGGCTGCCCAGAGGCTTTACATCTCCCTCAGCCCGCTCTACCACAGGCCTATGGGGTCAGCCCCTGCGAACACCAGTCTTCATCTCCACAAGGGGACAGACTACGCTTCTCCTCTTGGAGCATCTGTGTCTCGAGTGCCTGGCACCTGGCACAGAGAGGTTGCACAACTAACATATCGTGACCAATGCTGTACTTGAAGCAGCTGACCTTCTTGGCCAACATGCCTGGAAGCACCACAAAACTACCCTAAAAATGGTGTGGCAACTGCAAAACAGTAATACAGAAGTGTATGCTCTGGTGGTCTAGGTCACTGAACTCTTTCCCTGGGGGAAAACATCCACAGATCACAGTCTCAGCTAGTTTACACACTACAGAATTGCCGCAATCGAACGTTGCTGGGATATTCATTCTTTCAGCTAATATTAGGTGGTACAGACTCAAGGAGCTGCCCCTACTAGGCCTCCAGCGCTATATAAATTCCTATGTGCTACCTTCACATATCTTCAAATAAGGAAAGAGAAGCCCTTCAGTTTACCTACAAACTCAGTAATAGGGCTATTGGTGGAACTACAGGAGAGCGGTGACCACAGTAAAAGTAGGAGCAATATTTCATATTCATACAACTCATCAATAGTCAGTACACAAAAGGCCACCATGTCATTACTCACAAACAGGTTTCTGGTTTGTGTTTCTGAAGCCACTTTTTACAATTAAATCTCTCATGTTTCAACTTTGGAAACTTACACATATAAGAAAAGAACCTGACACAATGGTGACCATCACAATAGACCCATGTAAATATCTCTGAGCAAATATTGTCTCACCCATCTTACAGTTTATTTTCACCTAATGACTGATTTCCTCTGGGTCCACCCTGTAGAGAGAACTTCCGCAAAATGCCATTTGGCCAATTCTCTGCCTTCGGCAGGCCTACAATTATGAACTCGGTTAAACAAATAAACTTCCTTCCTATTTTTAAAGTTTTCCAAAATTGGAGAATCTACATCTTTGGTTGGCACACTATTTCCTGGACTTACAAACCTGGCAGTGAAGAAATTCTTCACAGTATTTTGAGAGATGAAAAGGGCTTCCGAAACGGCCAGGCAGCTGCTCCCCACCTCTATTTTATGGAAGGGGAAAAACAAGATGAAGCTGTGACCTTGGGCAAAGTCACACGGTGGGGGGAGTTGGCTGGTTGGAGAGGTCGATTTTCCCCTTATCTGATCTAAATTACTTGTGGCCTGACAAAAGCATTTTGCTCTTGTTCCATGCTGCTGAAGCAGGGCTTATGTTTAATTCATGCAGAAGGTGATAGAACAACAAAGAATCTAAATATCATAGCGAGTACAAGGTGACATGAAGAGCTCTGGGCTAAGCAGACTCGGAATACCTAAAACTTCACTCTGACTTTGGGAAAGCCACCTTACCTCTGGAGGGTCCGGCTTTTTCATCTTCAAAAAGAGGGAACAGGATGAAGCAACCGCAAGTGGCGTCTCCACCCCTGACTTAAAAGATGAGGATGGTGCTATCTCCCCCCTATCCGGTGCTGAATCTGAGCCAGGCACTGCTCCAAGTACATCATGCGGGTAAATCATCCACGGCCTGGAGGGCACTTACCATGCCCATTTTGTGGATGAACACATTGATTCTCGCAGAGAAGGGGCTTGTCTGCGGTCACATCTCCACTGGTAACAACACGTGGAGGAGGGATCTGTCCCAGGCCCGTGGCTCCGGGGGCTCTCTCTTATCAGAGGTGGACAATCTAAGATAACTGGCCTGACCTGCAGTCATACAGAGTCCAAATTGAAAACAATTATAGCAATCACCCAACACAGTGTTCTCATTTCACAGATCAAGGACTCAGTGAGACCCAGGGACGTAGAACTTAATGTCAGGAAATGTAATGTAAAGATATGGCTACACCCATCCTGTTTCCTACACAAGCTTATCCCAAAAAGTGGCTTTAACCATGCATATCACTTAAAACATCTTGTGTGACACCCCAACATGACTGATGGCAGCAGGGCAATGAGTACCACTCCCAAGGCAACTAGCCATGGTTAGACAGCAAACTCGAGGCAAACTGGGGCCTCCAACCCAACCCTTTAATTTCCAGTCTTGTGTACTATCCTAGGCTCGAAGAAATGTTCAGTATGGCAGGATTCTCTGGAGAGCCTATTCAGGAGATCGGGTGTGTTCGGGTGGTACTGCCATTGGAGACCCTATCCTAAGTAGTCTCTAAATACACAGACTTTCCTAGAGAGGCAAAAATATGCTTCCACGGTGCTTTGAGAATATCAGATAATAAGTGGTAATACTCCTAAGGCCCATGACTCAAGTCAACAAAAAAACTAAAAATCAGGCTATGGTCATCTCAAAACTGACCTCTTTGGTCCATCATTTAATTGCCCCTAACCTGTCCACCAATCTTGACCCATCTTCAATCTTCCTGTCAGCGATTGTGCCTCTTATTTCCTGTTCTCTTCTCTCCCTAACCAAGAACATCACAAAATTCAGGCTTTTTAAAAATATTAGTTCCACTTCTTGTTTGATTTCAATCTTACACACCTGTTTTTAAAAGCACGTTAGGTGGACATTTTATGCCTCTCATCTAAGGAAGGGGGAAAATTCAAATTCTTGGTGGGACAAAATATTTTAAGTTCTGACCGCCCTCACTTCGTATCTTGGAACATGTGCTGTAAAATCCCTTTATTACAGCGATCACACAGGTACAACAGATAACACGTGAATTTACAGCCAGGCAATTCAAGCTTCCATCTTAATTGCTCTCACAAATGACCTAACCTCTCCAAACTCCAGTTTCTTTATACTATTCTCCCAAAGAAACAGGAGGGAATAACACCCCACCCATGAAGATCTGGAAGCTGCTACTCCCCACGCAAAGGCTGGCACACGGTAAGTGCTCAAAAATGCAATCCTCTTTTCCTTTCCACGGTTGCATTAACACTAATGTAGTTTCCTCTCCCGTTAAATCCGCTTTGCAAATGTTTCTCTGAACAAAAACTCCATTTCCCCCATTAGAGGAGAAGAGACACGTTATACACACCTACCCTATCTCCCACAGGACGCCCTCCAGGAAATAGGGTGCTATGTGATTCAGCAGGTCACTGGAGCCGGGCACCGGGGAGCTGTGTCGCCACACTGGACTTGGGCAACTTCCACTGTCTTCAAATGCTTGGGCCCTGGTTTCTTCCGACTCACAGCTCACACAGCTGGTCAGGCCTCCCAGGCTGTGGAGCATTTATGACACCCTTCACATGTCGAAGGACCTCTACCCGCCCCAGCAGACGGCTCAACTTTATGCTTCCTTTTTCTTTGTGTCCCTGCAGGCACCTGGGCCTACTCTGAAAGACACATAAACTCACCCAGGTGAGTAAGGTATTCTGAAATAGGATATGTTGATAGACATGCATACTTTTGATTTTTGTAAAATACTTTAAAGACCAAGGCACAAACAAGTCAGCAGGGCAACATCAACAAGGTGTGCAAAACCCAAGACTTTAGGTTTCAATTCTGCCGCAATGAGCTGTGTGATCTCGTCCAAGTTAATTAACTTCCTTGCTCTGGGTCTCAGTTTACCAATGGAGAAGAGAGAAAATGGAATTATATTCTGGTTGCAAAAGAGTGACCACCTCGCTAGCCTCCATATCTGACAGGTGTGTGCAGGCCCAGGGGTGCCCCAGGACAAAGGAAAAGGAGCCTTAATTCTGAATCTCCCTGTACCCTGGTCATTTGTTTAAAGTGACTGCTTTCCCCACGGTTAAAAATTGCTGGTCTCAAAAACAAGGCAACAGTGTAGGAGAGCAACCTTGAATGATTCTAAAACATGCTGGAAAATTACCACAAGTATGTTCAAACAATTCTTTTTCATAATTCACCACACATCAGTGACCCACAACCCAATCAACTTCTCTTAAAGACTTAGCTCCACGGCTGGGTAGGTCAGCTGGTTAAGCAGCCGACTCTTGGTTTCAGCTTGGGTCATGATCTCGGGGGTCATGGGATCAACTCCCACATGGGGCTCCACGCTCAGCAGGGAATCTGCTTGGGGATTCTCTCTCCTTCTGCCCTTCCCCCCACTCATGCAATCATGCGTACTCTCTCCCTCTCTCTCTCTCAAATAAAGAAATATATCTTGAAAAAAAAAAAAATAGCTCAGTTCTCATATCCTCAAAAAAAAAAGTCTCATCCCCAGATGAGAGTGACTCCCTGTGCACACATCTGTATGATTACAATAAATCATCTTCACAGGTGTACCTCTCCCTGCTAAACTGCAAGCTGCTCAAAGGCTGGGCCTGTGTCCTGCTTATGTCTGGATCCTCATGCCTACACCACAGTGGCACCAAAACCTCTGACAAGCTGCAAACTCAACCGTGTTCAAAGACTTTTCACCTGTAGATGATCTTCACAATTTCCTCTGCAGATTTTGACATTACTCAATTTTAAAACAGGATCTTTAAAAAGATGAATATGGAATACGTTATTTTATAGATGAGAAAGGCTGGAGGTTATTTTAGCCAAGCCCAACCAGAGTAAATGAACAAGGCCTAGGAGCCTAATCTCATTATAGCACATGAAGGATATAAAAATAATTTGCAAAAGTAGTACCAAAGTACATAAAAACTAAGGAAATTCTTTTTCATCATGCCTTCCTTTTAAATCTAACAAAATGATATAAACGGCTAGTTCCTGCTCCCAAAAGCAAAATCAGAGGCAACGGAAGTAACGGAAAGAGTAAAGGTACTTAAGTATAGATACACAGATATAACCATTTACATTTTTTGTTTTTCAATAACTTTTGTAAATGTTCTTGAATACCACCATGTATTATGAAATAAAATGCAAAAGGACAAATTTATTATCTCTACTGCCTAAAAGTTAACAATCAAAAGGAAGGGGGGGGGGCTCCACATTGTGTCATCAGGGAAACAGCAAATCAAAGCCACAATGAGATACTATTACACACCCATTAGAATGGCCACAATGTGCAACACTGACAATATCAAATGCTAAGGAAGTTGTCTAGCAGCAGGAACTCTCATTCATTGCTGGGGGGAATGCAAAAATGGTTACAACCGCTTGGGAAGACAGTTTGGCAGCTTCTTAGAAAACTAAACATATTCTTACCATATAACCCAGCAATCATTCCCCTTGAGGTTTGCGGAGGGGAGCTGAAAACTTATGTCCACACAAAAACCTGCACAAAAATGTTTACAGCTTTATTCATAACCAC
This sequence comes from Canis lupus dingo, assembly GCF_003254725.2. Classification (NCBI taxonomy): domain Eukaryota; kingdom Metazoa; phylum Chordata; class Mammalia; order Carnivora; family Canidae; genus Canis; species Canis lupus. The sequence continues at coordinate 74,357,573 of NC_064245.1, forward strand.
CAAAACTTGGAAGCAACGAAGGTGCCAGTCTACACAATGATACATCTAGACAATGGAATGTTATTCAGGGCTGTAAAGAGCAATCAAGCCATGAAAAGACAGAGAAGCAGCTTCAATGTACCTTACTAAGTGAAAGAAGCCCATCAGAAAAGGATATATGTACTTCAGGATTCCAACTACAGGACATTCTGGAAAAGGCAAAACTATCAAGATCGGTCGTTGACAGGGGTCAGGGAGGGCGGACAAGATGAATGGACAGAGCACAGGAGATTTTTAGGGCAGTGAAACTATTCTGTAGGATAGTCAAAATACACGTCATTATACTTTTGTCCAAACATGCAGAATGTACAACACCAACAATGAACTATAGCTTAAACTTGGACTTTCTGAGATAATGTGTCAATCCAGATGCATCAACTGTAACAAATGGTTGGGGACCCTGACAGTGGGGAAAGGCTATGCACGTTTGGGAACAGAGGGTATACGAGAACACTCTGTGCCTTCTGCTCAATTCTGCTGTGAACCTAAAATTGTTCTTTAAAAAAAATTAAGTCTATGTAAAAAAAGAAAAGGCAGGAGTGCAATTTGAGTCAATTTTTCAATGATAATTTGATTTCTAGTCTAACATAGTATCCTAATGGTATTTGGGGCAAAGTTAAATACACTGAGAAGTGAAAACGCCAAAGTATTTTTTTTTTAAGATTTTATTTATTTATTCATGAGAGACACAGAGAAAGAGAGGCAGAGACATAGGCAGAGGGAGACACAGGCTCCTCACAGGGAGCCCGATGTGGGACTCGATCCCAGGACCCCGGGATCACACCCTGAGCCAAAGGCAGATGCTCAACCACTGAGCCACCCCGGCGTCCCAAGACCAAAGTATTTTTTAAATTCAATAAACGAATAGTTAATACACAAATGTTGACATTTTTAAAAAGATACAAGAGTATGCACTGCAAATATTGTCTTCTATTCCTCAGACACTCAACTTTAATTTTTTTTAAGGTTTTATTTCATGGGACGCTATTTCCACTATGATCCTCCAAGATACAAGTGATTAATCTGAAGTGATGGCATTTGTTCCAAAAACTTAAGCCACTCCTATGCCTCATGATAGTTTTAACAGAAAATACAGAGAACTTTTTTTGCTTCACGAAGTCCCCAGACCATCAGCATTACTGTTACGCGTGAACCTGTTGGAAATGCAGGATCATGGGTTCCATCCAGACCTACTAGCGCAGAACTATATCTTAAAGAGATGCCCTAAATAAAAAAATATTAAAAAAAAAAAAAAGGGGGAGGGGGGCGCCTGAGTGGCTCAGTGGTTGAGCGTCTGACTTTGGTTCAGGGCGTGATCCTGGGAACCCGGATCAAGTCCCACATCAGGCTCCTTGCAGGGAGCCTGCCTCTTCCTCTGCCTATGTTTCTGCCTCTCTCTGTGTCTCTCATGAATAAATAAAAAAATATTAAAAAAAAAAGAGACGCCCAAGTGATATGTATGCACTAGTACATGAGATAACACCACCCCTGTTTTCATAGAGTTTATAGGCTAGTGGAAGAGATAAAACAAACAACCGTAACAAGAGGCATCATACACCAACGGGCTATGTGGCTCCAAGACTTTGGGGACCGGTCAGTCTTGGTCCTTAGGGGCAGCCCACTGCCCCAGGATGAAACGCCAGCCTCTCTGCAGGGGTCTGTGTGCCATGTGCATTCTGGCGACTGCTCATCTGCCCAGTCTCCTCCTCTCCTGTTTCCTACAACAGATTTTCCAGCCAGCCTGACCCGACCGACAGACTGGGAGTGAGGTTTCTCCAACGTGCCTCCAGGCCTTTGTACATAGGACTCTAACCACCCGGCCCCCCTGACCTTCCCTGGCCAGCTCTCAGCCTCCTTCTGACTGGAGCAAGGGCCACTCTCTATTCCCCCCTATGGCCAGCGGGCTGGCCTCCTGGCAGAGGAAAGGTCTCAGGGGCTATTTTCTACTCCTTTTAGTATATTCCTGGGAGGAATGAAGAATAATCAGAGATGCTTCAGGGAGGGGGTAAAGGACGAGAGGGGTTTAGATAAATGAACAGTTTATCAAAAACAGACTAAGGCAGAGACATATACGTCAAAGTCAGTTTGGGGAAGAAACTAATTTGCTTTTTTGTCATTCAGAGATCTACTCTGAACTCAGTGTCCTGTCGTGGATGAGACACAATTTCCACTCCTGCTTTTTTTCTCCCTTTTCATAAAACCAACTTGTGCCCATGGTGTCGTTACTGTAAGCAAATGGAGCTCCCAAAATGAGGCTGCTGCCACTAGCAGCCGAGAGGCCCCCCGGGGAGCCGAAATCCTGGTCCCGGCTGCACCTGCTTCACTTAGCAGAGGCAGCAAATTTTTCACAGTCAAGGAATAGTTTCACCGTGACGAGGAGTTCTCCCCTCTTTATTAAACTCAAACAGCCACTAATTAAACATAATGTAAGTCTGCCGAAAAAAACACTTTTGTGTTTTTAAATAATTCATCACATTAACGTAGGACACGCCAACAGGGAACTGACTTTCACAGGACAAAGCAGAGGAACCGCTAAGTGCCAGGTGTAGGCAGATGCCCACCTTCCAGGAAGGCCGGAGGCACCCAACCTGGGCCACTCCAGGCTGCAGGAAACCACAAAAGTAAACACGCCAGACCAGCATCAGGACACAACCGGGCCTGGAGGCCGCGCTTAGGGAGGCAGCTAACCAAGGGCAAGTTGTACTCAGCAAGAGAAGTAATTGGTTTCTCTGTCATTTGCACCAGTCTGGGACAAACAAGAGAGCAAAGCCACCGGTCACAGCATTTCAGAAGATAAAGAACAATGATTAAAAAAAAAAAAGAAAAGAAAAGAAAAAGAACAATGATATATTCACGGGTATCCCTTCCTCACTACCAAACTCCAAGCTAAACACTATCATCATCGCCTGCCCGAAACGTAACAGCCTACGTGGCTCTGCTTCCACCCAAGGTGTACATCAGCCCACAGCGCCCTCAAGTTCTAGTTCACAGCCTCTAATGGCTTCTCAGAGCACTTAAAGCAAATGCAAACCCAGTCCCTTGCCTCCAGAGCCTGCCCTAAAGGGCCCAGCCCAGACTGCCCCCTCCCTAACTTGGCCCCAGGTCCCAGCTCACTTACTCCAGTCACACCAGCCTTCTTCCCACTGCTTTAACACGCCCACCTGGAGCCACCTCTAGGCCCCGGTCCCCACAGGTGCCTCTGCCTGGCACATGTTGAGCACCCTTACTGCTCAGATGAATGCCACCTCCTTGTCACCCCAGCCCCTAGTCACTCTCTACCAAAGCAGCTTGCTTACTTTTCTCCCGAGCACTTACCACCACGTGAAACTACCTTGTTTATCTCTTTGCTTGCTTCTGTGCAGTCTCCCCGACCTGGAATCAGAGCTCCACAAAAACAGAGACCTGGTGGGCCTTGCTCATTGCTAAATCCTCAACTCCCCAAACACTACCTGGCACTTAATAAATATCTTTGTTGAACACATTTGTTAAACGACTTGTTGAATGAGTAATAGCTATAGACTTGTTTTCAGAAGGCCAAAACATGAAAAAACTTGGTTTCATATAAACCATATTTTACAAAAGGATTCCTTATCTAATGCATTTTTAAATATTTGGCTTACAAAGCTTCAATGTACACACCTTTTTTTCCTATTTTTTTAAAGATTTGATTTGTAAGTAACCACACACCCAATGTGGGGCTCAAACTCCCAACCCTGAGATCAAGAGTCACATGCTCTACCCACTTAGCCAGCCGAGTACCCCAGTGTGCACACTTTTTAAAGGATAGACCTATTGTGCAAATTGAACTAACTCCTTCAAGGCATGAACAGTATTTGGTACATAGAAGGTATCCAATAAACAGCCAGTGAATACATGAGCACTGGAAAATAATACAAAGCATAAACTATATGAAACTGCACTTGAATTTGAGAACATAGCAAATGTGGATATATTTAGGTCCATTTTCCACTTTACCTGCCTGAATAACATATATACTTAAAATCCACTACTGTGAAAAAAAAAATAAAATAAAATAAAATCCACTACTGTGAGATACTAGCAATAATCTTAGCCATTATCTTTACAGGCAGGTGTGAATCCAAATAAATTCAGAAAGTTATCTGGCACCTCTACAGCAGTCTTAACTGATGCATAAAAGACACAGAAGTAATCAACAGAAATACTCAAAACTGCCAGGTGGTTAGGGACCACTGTGGGCTTTAGTATAAAAAATCATGATGCTTGAGAAATTCATTTCTATTTGTAATCTATGTAAAAATTCACATACCCTTATGAAAGGCTAATCAAGAAATCACACCTCTATAAAACCTGTCCCATCGCCCGGGTGGCTCTGCAGTTAAGTGTCTGCCTTCAGCTCAGGACATGATCCTGAAATCCCACATTGGGCTCCCTGCAAGGAGCTGCTTCTCCCTCTGCCTGTGTCTCTGTGTCTCTGCCTCTCTCTCTCTCTCATGAATAAATAAATAAAATCTTTAAAAAAAAAAAAACCAAACCTGCCCCATTTGTCATATAATGCACACCTGCCCTACTATTCCAGGTCATGTCCAATTTAAAAGAAAAGTGCATCTTAATTTTTCCTTTTTTCAACATAAAATTCTTCTGTTTGGGCTCTATTCCTAAACCATGAAATTGCTCTACACATTCAATATTCATAGAATTTTAATGTGGCACCCAAGAAAAATTCCTGTTCAGGTAACCATCTGTACCAAGTGATGTCCACTCTCTTTTCTCTTTCCCTACCAGGTGTTGAGCCAGTTTGCAAAGGTCAAAAGAGAAAAGCAACTAGATGTGCAAGTGTTTGTGTGAGGTGTGTGTTCACATTCATTTGTATGTTCTTGAAGGGTCATTCTGAAAGCAAATATAAATGTACTTTGGGATTATGCACATTGTCTTATTTGCATCTCCTGTTTCTGCCTTTAAAATATCCCCTAATATATAATGCCAACTGTGCCTTATCTCTTAGCAGTAACCAAATTAGGTTCCATGGAAAGTCACTCTTAAAATAACCTCAAGAAATGGACTTTCAAATAATTTCATATTCTAAGAACTCAAAGAACACGTCGTCTATAAAAATCAATTTCAGGATGCAATTTATAATCTCACAACACCTGGCAAAAATAAAATATAAAATAAGTACATTTTCTGCTGACAACTGATAAATTTGCTCCAAAAACATATCATAGTTTTGTTGTTCTGTAGTTTAAATAACTTTGGAATAACATGATTCAGACTTCAGATGAAGCTACCAACATACAGTTCATTGAAATAACCTTTTCAAAAGTATTGCCAGTTGGAGTTAACAGATAATCCTTACAAAAGTTTCTTAAATTTTGTTTTTGGGGGGCTTCTTTTTTTTTTTTTTAATAAAGCTTTGGTCTGGTGTTTTCACGGTCGAACTCCTAGGCCAAAGTAAAGAGAAGTCCACCCCACTCCAATAGCGAAGACATCTTTATTAAATATGTTTTGGAAAAGTAAATAAAATCATAAAACAGTACCAGCAATAAGTTTTTCGGGTTTTTAGGGTTTTTTTAGATTTACTTCTTACTGATTTTGAGGTTAAAAAAAAAATCTGGTAAAAGGTTCTCCCTCTGGTTTTGTATAACCACCTTGTTTATCTCTTTGCTTGCTTCTGTGCAGTCTCCCCCAACCTGGAATCAGAGCTCCACGAAAACAGGGACCTGGTCGGCCTTGCTCATTGCTAAATCCTCAACTCCCCGAACACTACCTGGCACTTAATAAATATCTTCGTTGAACACGTTTGTTAAACGACTTGTATACAATTGTACACTCACTGCCTTTCATAACCACGTACAAGCAGACTCAAATCCTCAACCTAAAATAAAATATAATCCGACAACACACCTTGAGTTACCTTTTTAACTACCTAACATCATTTTTTTAAAATTTAGCATTATGTATAAAAGCTAATTTTTCGAACCAGAAAATCTGCACGTTATCATTCTTTTTTTTTTTTTTTTTTTTTTTTACAAAACTACAAGTCAAAACTTTTTCATTTCAGGAGGTGAAAGTTCTGGGGAGGAGGAGAAGATAGGATACAGTGCCTAATAAATAATTTGGTTTCTGTGTCTCCGTTTTATTAGCACTTAAATGATAGGCAAAGCCTTATGTGGCTCACGAACAGGTACTTATTATAAAACGAGCACTCTGGAAGCACTGCGCAACGAGAAGATACAACCAGCACCTAATTATTATTTGTAAAGGGTCACCTAATGGCTAACCCAGGCAGTTTATTACTCAACCTGCCAGAGGCCAGGAGCAAGCCCTGCTAGGAGGAGCCCGGGAGGGTGAGTAAGGTGCCCTGCTGCCCCTGGGAGAGGCTGCGAGGGATGCACCCCTCAAACACCCGGGTGCCTGGTACTGGGGTCGGGGGGGGGCCGGGGGGGGGTCAATAAAACTAATTCTACGTGTTCAAGCCGGTGGGAACTCCAGAAATCTACTCCAACCCCTTCGTTTTAGCAGCAGTGAAACTGGCAGGGATGCGTAGCGCTCAGCTATTCTCAAAGCGCTAATGTCCTGAAGACAAAACTTTATGGAAATGGATGGAATTCACATCCCAAACTCACACCGCGGAAGGCACGGCAATCGGGGGCTAAAACAAAGGGCGGGTCCCGGGGCCACAGCGGCCTCACCGTCCCCACCCGCGAAATGGGCCGGACGCCCCCCGGGCCCCGCCGGCCCGCGCAGAAGGAGGGAGGGGCGCCCGGGGCCCGACGGCAGCGGCGCCCGCCCCTCCCCGCGGCGGTCAGGCCCCCTCCCCCATCCTCCCCTCCCCCCGCCCCCGGGGTCCCCAGAACCGCGCCGCCCGCCGCGGCCCCGACGCCGCCTACCTTGGCCACCCAGCTGAACAATGGTGACATCGCGCGCCGGGCGGCGGCTCCCCTCCCGTCGCTCCGCTCACTCCCGCCGCCGGCCGCTGGGGCGCGGGGCAGCCGGGGGCGCGCTCGGGGCGCGGCGGGGCGCGGGCATGACCCCCGGCGGCGGCGGCTCCTCCCCGCTCCGCGCCGCCCGCCGCGGTCCGCCCGCGGGGCTGCCGGCGGCCGAGAAGGGAAGTGGGTGGGGAGAGCGCTGGGAAGGGGAGGGGAGGGGAGGGGAGGGAGGGAGGGAGGGGGCGGGAAAGGAGGGCAGGGGAGGGACGGGACGGGAGGGGAGGGACGGGAGGAGAGGGGAGGGGCGGGAGGGGAGGGCAGGCAGCGGCCGGCGCGCCCCCACCCCGCGCGCCCCCACCCCGCGCGCCCCCACCCCGCGCCCCTACCCCGCGCGCCCCCACCGCGCGCCCCCACCCCGCGCGCCCCCACCGCGCGCCCCCACCCCGCGCGCCCCCACCCCGCGCGCCCCCACCGCGCGCCCCCACCCCGCGCGCCCCCACCCCGCGCGCCCCCACCGCGCGCTCCGGGCGGGAAGCCGGGACTCCGGGGTGCCCCGGGCGGCGCAGCCCCGGGAGGAGGAGTCCAAGAACTTTCAGAAAACTCGGAATTCCTCCCTCTGCGGTCTCTTAAAAGCCCGAGTTGAGCGGCCACAAAGCCGGGCCAACTTTCCCGGGGTTACCACCCCCCCCCCCCGCGTTGCTTTCTAAACGCTCGAGATAGCTGCCAACAAAAGGACTAGTGTTTCCCCAGCCCCTAATACCTTTATATAATCAAAGGTGGTTTTCTTGGAGTCCGAAAACTAAGCTACTGAGACCAGGAAGGGGGGGGGGGGGGGAGGTAAGGAAGCTCCTGCTCCCGCCGGCCGGCGGCGTTCAGCCCCCAGAGAAACATTTCACCAGTTTTCTTCTCTGCCAAGGCAAGCTGGTAAGACAGTGTGGTCCGTTGATAGCTACAAATGTTAAGGTAAATTTCTAACTCAAGACACCCTAGAGTTCCACGATGGGGAAAAAAAAAAGTCCAAAGGTCTAATGGCCCATGTGTGAATGCATGTGTCATGTTGTGCCACCCACTGAGCTCATCAGGCCAGAAAGCAACCAAGATTTTGCTTCTGTTTCCTTTTATGTTGTGCATTATTTTCATGATGGGCCAACAGGACACTCAGATGTCCAAATGTCTGGCATCTGAGTCAGGTGGGTATATTATCTATTGCTGCATAGTAACAAAATACCCCAAAATCAAGAAGCTTAAAACAGGGGTGGGTCAGAAAACCGGGACCATCTTAGTTGGCTGCTCTGCCCAAAGTCTCTCTTTATGTTGGGTTCAAGCTGTTAGCTGGGGCTGAAGCCATCTCAAAACTAGAGTGGGACTGAAGGATTCACTTCCAAGCTCACTCACACAGCCTGTTCCTTGCAGGCTGTTGGCTTCCGTTTCTTGCTGCATCAGGTGGTCCCCTCCATGGGGCTGCTCCTAAAATGGCAGTTCGCATCCCCCAGCACAAATGATCCAAGAAAGAGCATATGTCCAAGAAGGAAATCAGTCATTTTATAAACTGATCTCAGAAGTGACAGCGCAAAGTTCCTGCTGTATTCTATTGGTTAAAGGAAATGATTCCAGTCCATACACAGGGCAAGAGGGAATTACACACCACTGTCATGACTGCCAAGAGGAGAGGATTGGCGGGGGGGGGGGGGGGGGGGGGGGGATGATGATATGTCATCTTTTTGTTTCTCCTTCCAGGTGGGGTGCAGAGGGAAAGCCAAGAGTGCCAGCATTCTAACAGGGCCCACCTGGGTTACTGAAAAGGGCCTTAGGAGCATCTTAAGGAAGTGCTGCTCTTTCGTGCTTGTAAGCAGTGACTGACATTCCCTAAAGAAATTCAGAGCTAAGGCACCTGGGTGGCTCAGGAGTTGAGCATCTGCCTTTGGCTCAGGGCGTGATCCCGGGGCCCTGGGGTCGGGGCCCTGGGGTCGAGTCCCACGTCAGGCTCCTCACAGGCCACCTGCTTCTCCCTCTGCCTGTGTCTCTGCCTCATTCTCTCTGTGTGTCTCTCATGAATAAATAAATAAAATCTTTTTAAAAAATGCGGAATCTGGGGCGCCTGGGTGTCTCAGTGGTTGAGTGTTTGTTTGCCTTTGGCTCAGGTGGTGATCCTGGGGCCCTGGGATCGAATCTCTAGAGAGCTTGCTTCTCCCTCTGCCCATGTCTCTGCCTCTCTCTGTGTGTCTCTCAGGAATAAATAAAATCTTTAAAAAGAAAAGAAAGAAAAAGAAATGCAACATCTTGGGCCCTGCCCTGAATAATCCAGACCTACGGAGTCAGAACTTTCATGTTATTGTGATTCCAGATGGCTAGGGTGCACATTCAAGTTTGAGATGCACGAGCATATGAGAATCATTGGTGTGGGGCTTAAAATGAGCTTCTGGCCAACAGACTCTTAAGAGAACCGCAGAAACTGTTCTGTGTCCTGTGTCCCAGGGATGATGTGCACTAGCTCATCCAGAGGGAGACCTGGTTCCTAGGCAGCAACATAGTTTGATGGGCAGCTGAGGACCAGGTGGGACCAGCTGCACCCATGACAAATGTCACCATACTCCATCACTCCAATCCCCAGACTGAACTCTACGAAGATGCCCATAACTTAGAAGCACCTTTGGGGTGACGATGAAAAGAACCCAAAATTGATGAAAGAAACGTGAAATATTCCTGACTGAGATAAATTTTCTGCCAGTTGGGGAGAAGATGGGGTGACAAAAAAGAAATTAGATTAAATTTAGGAGAATATAAATCACACTTCTTTTTTTTTTTTTTTAAATCACATTTCTTGCGCAAAGAAAAAAAATTAAAGTCACACCAAATCGTGGATGTAACAATTACAATAGGAAAGCGCCCAGGCAGGTGAAATAGGGAGATCAAGTCTTCATTGTTTAAACATGGATCCAATTCTCCCTATAGGCACATCAGAGTGGAGGCTCGTCAATCAGACCTGGTTTGGACTTGCCCAAAGCTTACATATCCCCTAGACACACAGAGGTCTCCCTCCGTCCCAGATCTCTCTTCCTGATCCAGAACTGTGTAGAATCATTCATTTCATGGGAACGTAAGGGCCTTTGCATTGAATAGACTTGCCGGGCAGGAACATGTGGAGCTCTAACACCAAACAGCTTAAGAAATCTATGAGAAGGGTCTTGTTTTAATTCACTATCACCATGTAGTAGTCACAGTGCAGGAAGAAACTCTGTTATAATTGGAATTATATTATCTGTTATTATCAATGATCTATAATTTGGAATTTCATTAAAGGGAAACTGTTAACAACAGACAATATACTGATTCCACATTCAAATGAAACAATTTTCCTTAAAACACCACACTCCCTCCTGGCTGAAAAAGAAAGTATCCTTTCCCCTAAGAAACTATATATTCCCCCCAGGAAAGGACTGTACATAGACCAGGGACTGGTTATCTTTAACAGCTCCTGAGTGATTCCCTTCCAGTCAGAACTGAGAACCCCTAGACAGAATAGTCATTGCTCAAAGATGCTGATGGTTCCCAGCCCTGATCGTCTATCAGAGTTGCCTGTGATGACGGGGTAGGTGGGGAAGGAGGGTGAATAAATGGGCTGCTTTGGGGGCAAGGACCTCAAAGGGCAGGCAGGTCACATAAATGCATGAAGAGAGCCAGGTGTGAGACAATAAAGGACTGAACGAGCTGTGGCATTTCAGAGATGGGACACCCAATTATTACAACTCCATCCAAGCAAGCAAAATGTGTCAGCCAACTAAATTCAGCCAGAGGTCAATACTGGTGTTGACTTCTAGCTCTACTTAAAGCTTGGAAGAGTGGGGATCCCTGGGTGGCGCAGCGGTTTGGCGCCTGCCTTTGGCCCAGGGCGTGATCCTGGAGACCCGGGATCGAATCCCACATCGGGCTCCCGGTGCATGGAGCCTGCTTCTCCCTCTGCCTGTGTCTCTGCCTCTCTCTCTCTGTCTGTGACTATCATAAGTAAATAAATAAAAAATAAAAAAAATAAAAAAAAAAGCTTGGAAGAGTGGATGTATGCGTGTTCCTTCTCTAACAGGTGAGTCTGTCAGCCAGGATTGAGAACCTCTTTTCACAGTTCTAGATGCCTTATTTAAAAAAAGAAAAAGAAAAAAAGATGTAAGGGGTGCCTGGATGCCTCAGAAGAATGTGTGACTCTTGCTCTCAGGGTCATGAATTGAAACCCCACATTGGGTGTAAAGATTACATGAATGAATGAATGAATGAATGAATGAATGAATTAAAAGAAAAAATAAGATATGGTTGCTCTCTGAAGAGCAATAGGCTATCCAAATAGGATGGCTGAGATCTAAATGAACAGGATCTATAGAAAATCCAAGACTGCTGTCTTTCTAAGTAACTTTACAAGGATAACTTAATCTATTTTCCTGAGACATTAAGGGAGGACCTGAAGATGGATGGGAGAACCCAGGAACTGGAAGACTTGCTTCCCTCCTGAGTCTGACCGGAACTCCTCCACCCAAGAAGCCCCCACCACTGCTGCCCGATTCTCCTGCCATCTTCCTCCTTTGAGAAGGAGCAAGAAGCAAGGACTGCGAAATCGCCTGTGAGAATTCCAGAGGACATGCACCTCCTTGGCTGTGCTGCACCAACTCAGAGGTGGAGGCAAAGAGGGGGAAGCATGCAAAAGCATGACCTCACTCTGCCAACCTCTTCCTCCCCACAAGACCTGGCTAAAAATAGGGCCGTTGTAATACTAGGAAACTCAACGTGCTTTCAAGTGAATCAGAACGACTTGGCAACTATGATCCTGACCAACCAATGACAATATGGTCTTCTTTTCCACACCGTCAAGCAATTCTCTGACACCAGCTGGGTGTCCTACAGTTCACCTCAATTCTGACACTACTGACCTGGAGATCCCCCAGGTTAAGAGCTAGGTCCCACACAAGACTGGGCCCCCCTACACACACAGTTCCCATGACAATCACAAGGCCACGTTGTCACCTGAGCTTCTAACGGACCAGCCACAGGTCCTCACAACCCCCTCCTTGGGTTCGATTAATATGCTAGCTAGCCTAGCTCACAGAACCCAGAGAAACACTTTACTTACTAGATTACTGGTTTATTGTAACAGGCTATAACTCAGGAACGGCCAGATGAGAGACATGGATGGGGTAAGGCCTGGACGAAGCGCATGGAACTTGCATATTCCCTGGGAGAGCCACTGTCCTGGCATCTCCAGGTGTTCTCCAACCCGGGAGCTCTCCAAACTCATTTGGGTTTGTAATGGAGGCTTCATTACCTAAACTTGATCAATTAAATCACTGGGCCCTAGTGACTAAACTGAAACTTCAGTCCTCTCTCCGCGGCCACTCCTCCCCCCGCCAAGGTCCAGGGGTAGGACTCAGGATTCCTACTCTCTAATCCTGTGGTTGGTTCCCTGGCAACCAACCTCCTTTCTTAGGTGACCAAGGGGCTTTCCGAAAGTGGATTCATTAACATAACAAAAGAACACCTTCATTGCTCTCTTCACAGGAAATTCCAAGGGTCTTAGGAGCTCCCTGCCAGGAAAGGGAACAAAGATCAAATATATATTTATTATAAATCACAATATTGCAGCAACTAATCAGAGATTTATTCCGTTCAGGGCTATTCATCGGCACCTATTGTGTAAAGCAACACGTGTCTTGGCAAGGAAGAGAAATGTGCTAAAACCCGAATCTTGACCTCAAGGGGGGACAGAGGATGGTAGCCAGTATTGTTGGAAAGGGAGAGAGTGAACAATGCCTCTGGAAAGGCCCCCGTGAAGCTCCACAGAGTTTCCAGAAAAAAGTGAAAGATAACTTATGGCTATAAAGGAAGACACAGCTTCCTGGCTGGAAAGTCACAGGACTTTTTTTTTTTTTTTTTTCTTTTTTTAAGTAATCCCTACACTCAGTGAGGGGCTCAAACTCACAACTGGGAGATGAGGAACCCCAAGCTCTACTGACTGAGCCAGCCAGGTGCCCCAAAGCTTTAGAACTTTTACAGATGGTGATGAGGCTTTCCAGGAGCGGGGATCAGCTGGACAAAGGCAGTAAAAATACACTGATTGTCTCTGGAAATCCAGCCTTACTACAGACAGAAATCAGAGCTCACATTGTAAAAAGAGAATTTTAGTAAATTCTAGTTTGGAGTTGTGCAGTTATCCCTCTCTGGCCTAAGACTTTGTTTCCAGAAAAAAATATTTGCTGAGGATACTATCAAGTCCAAGAAAATCAAGCAACAAAATCCCTCTGTATGAACTGAAAACATATGCCATGAAAAAACTTGCACCTGAATGTTCTCTGTAGTATTATTCATAACAGCTATAAAGGAGAAACAGCCTAAGTGTCCATCAACGGATGAATGGCTAAACAAAATGCAGTGTACTACACAACAGGGGATTATTTTGTCATAAAAAGTAATGAATACTGATACATGCTACAATGTAAATGGACCTTGAAAACATTATGCTAAGTGAAAGAAGCCAGACACAAAAGGTTACATATTGTATGATTCCACTTATAATAAATATCCAGCATAGGCAAATCCATAGAGAGACAAACTGGATTCATGGTTTCCACAGAACGGAAGGCTGGAGGGTGGGGGGAATGGGGAGTGATTGCTAATGAGTAGAGGGTTTCTGTTTTGGGGTGATGAAAATATTTTGGAACTTTTAGTATATTCACTATACTTAATATACTCAAAATATACTAAAAACTTAAATTTCATGGTATGTGAATTATGTCTCAATTTTTTAAATCCCTCCAGGTGATGATGGTTTGTTTGTTTGTTTGTTTTTAAAGATTTTATTTATTCATTCATGATAGACAGAGAGAGAGAAAGAGACACAGAGACACAGGCAGAGGGAGAAGCAGGCTCCATGCCGAGAGCCCTACACATCCCGGGACTCCAGGATCACGCCCCGGACCAAAGGCAGGTGCTAAACCACTGCGCCACCCAGGGATCCCTCTAGGTGATGATGGTTTAATGACTTTAGGTAAGTGGGCCTTCTGATTCAGACCACAGCTTACACTCCAGCCCCCAAATTCACAGGCCTTCAGATCTGTACTGAGTTACACCACCGGCTTTCCCGGGATCATGACCCGAGCCAAAGGCAGATGAGCCACCCAGGTGACCGTCTATGAGGCTTTATCATAATGGAATAATAATCCACACTTTAGAGGGCTAGTTTTAGGATTTTTTTTTTTAAGTGATCTCTACATCCAACTGGTAGGAGTTAGTTGGACAATTGGGTAGGTTGTCAGGGCCAGAGTCCCCAGTGAGAAAATAATGGAGTCAGGACAGCTAAAATAAAACAGCACTAACATCCTGTTTTACAGCTTAGACAGGGCTGCACTAGCATTCTGCTTTGCAACCTTTGCAGAAATGACTTCTGCAAAATGTCCTAAAATAAGACAATTAACCACAAAGCATTTGTCAATTTCATGGGCAAGGGGCAATTAAGACCTAAGCCCCCAGATGTCAGACAAACAAGAGACCATCAGCATGTGGACATTAACCTAATAGGTAGATAGATAGGTGACCAAACCCTGACTGGCACGACTCAGCACACCCTGATAGCTTAAGATAATTCCTCAAAAGACCTCATAAAAACCACTACAATTAGAAACTCTGAGGGCAACCCTCTCAGGCTCCCTCCCTCTCTGGAAGCTTATACTCTCGCTCAATGAACTTTGTTTTGGTGCCCACCACTCTTCATCTGGTTACCTCTTCATTCTTCTTCTTTTTTTTTTTTTTTTCCTCTTCATTCTTCAAAGCGGTGTTACCAAGAACCTGGGCACGAAAGGTAGAGAATTCCTGCAACAAAACATGGGCCTTGAACTTACAACCCCAGGATGGAGAGTCACAGGCTGTACAGAATGAGCCAGCCAGGTGGAGTTTTAGGATCAGATGAGATGCATATGAAGCATCTCAGCCTGAATCTTTGCATATAATTGGTGCCTAAGAAACGTTAGTTGTAGTAGTAGAAGCAGTAGTAGTAGTATTAGCAGTGATTGCTGTTGGTTAGTGACGGGTATTTATGATGATTAATCTTATGGGTCCACTTGAATGGGCTAAGGGATGCTCAGTTGGCTGGTAAATAGTATTTCCGGGTATCTCTGTGAAAGTGTCTCTGGAAGAGACTGGCATTTGAATCAGTAGACTGCCTAGAGAAGATACCCCTCCCCAGCGTTGGGTTGGTATCATCCAATAGTTGAGGGCCTCACCTCAAAAGAACAAAAAGGCCAAGGAAGGGTAAATTTGTGCTCTCTACTTGAACTGAAACATTCATCTTCTCCTGCCTACGGGCATCGGTGCTCCTGGTTCTTGGGCCTTCAGATTCAGACCACAGCTTACACTACCAGCCCCCAAATTCGCAGGCCTTCAGATCTGTCCTGAGCTACACCACCGGCTTTCCTGGTTCTCCAGCTTGCAGGCAGCAGATCATGGGACTTTATGGTTATGGATAACCATCTGACCCAATTCCTACAATAAATCTCCTCTTACGTACATATCTATATCCTATTGGTTCTGTTTCTCTGGAGAACTCTAAAACAGTACGTGTTATAAATGCAAAAATAAAACAGAAATGATGGGCTGGAGGTCTCAAGTTCGTGACTGGGTTTATAGACAGGACAAATAGTTGAGATCAAAGAGGAGATTGTATGTCAGCCAAAATTCATTTCAGGACGGGTGGGCCTCCCTGACTCTCAGTATTTTCCTCTCCCTTTTTATGAGTTGCTAAGTCTAGCAGCATGACTGTGTTCCATTTGTTACTTTAACTCTGTCAGGCACACCATGAATTGTCCAAGTTTCTCTGGTAAATTCCCATGATTCTAGCCAGGCACAGAACTGGAATGTGCCAGCATTCCTGCCCTTCACTTTCAGACACTTCAGAAATTCCTCCTTTGGCAATGGATCCTCCTCATTCCCACAACTACTCCCCTGTTCCTCTTCCCACACATCCCATCCTTCCTTTCTGTCTACATCTCTCACTTTCTCTCAAGCACATACAAGCAGTGATATTTTATTTTGTGGGGTTTTTTTTAATTTTTTTTTAAAGATTGTATTGATTTATTCATGAGAAACAGAGAGACAAAGAGGGAGGCAGAGACAGAGGGAGAGGCGGGCTCCCTGATGCGGTACTCGATCCCAGGACCCTGGGATCATGACCTGAGCCAAAGGCAGCTGCTTAACCAGCTGAGCCACCCAGATGCTGCAAGCACATTTTAAATCATGGCAAATTCAAAGTGGAGTCTTTGGTTGGCAAGACCAAGTACCTGAAGACCAACTTCAGAATAAATGGTGCTGAATAAATTGATGAGTGAGTGAAAGAAAGTTCAAGGGGGGAAATGGAAGGATAAATTTAGTGAAGACTTATTTGGGGGTAGACAACAAATTCAGGTTATTAGCTAAAGAACATTCTACTTTGATGCATCTATATCAACGTTTGAATTAAGGCTCTAACTTTGTGTTGATTCTGGGCATCGGGCTGTAGTTTCCTGCTAGCCAAAATAACAGCAAACAGATTTAATAAGACATATTTAATGGCTCCAGACACCTTCAGTATGTTTATCAAAAAGCCTCACAAAATTAAAAGCTGGCTGCAGCCCAACTAGAAATGCTAAGACTGCAGTATAAAAAAGTGAGCCATTGAATTAACTCTAGAGGGGACCAGCCAGTGACAAATCCCCTCAAAAGTAAAGTTCACATCAATTGCAAAATGCCTTTTTTTCTCTCTGCACTCAGCAGTCTTTTTTTTTTTTTTTTTTTAGGATTTTATTTATTTGAAAGAGAACATGAGCAGGGGGAGGGGCAGAAGGAGAGGGAGAAGCAGACTCCCCGCAGGGCTCCATCGCAGGACCTCCTAAGATCATAGCCTGAGCCAACAACAGACGCTTAACCTACTGAGCCATCCAGGCACCACTCAGCAATCTTTTTAAAAAAGAAATTTAGAGGCGCCTGGATGGCTCAGTCAGTTAAATGTCCAACTGTTGGTTTCAGCTCTGGTTTTTGTTGTTGCTATTTTTAGAGATTTTATTTATCAGAGAGAGAGTGAGACAGCACAAGCAAGAGGAACAGCAGAGGGAGAGGGAGAAGCAGGCTCTCCATTGAGCAAAGAGCCCTACATGGGCTCAATCCCGGGATCCTAAGATCATGACCTGAGCCAAAAGCAGACACTTATCTGACTGAGCCACCCAGGCACCTCTCAGCTCAGGTTTTGATCTCAGGATCGTGAGTTCAATCCCTGTGCTGGGCCTGGAACCTACTTAAAATTGGAAAGAAAGAAAGAAATTTACTTTATGACAGATTTATCTCTTCATTAAATATAACAATGGGGGATCCCTGGGTGGCTCAGCGGTTTGGCGCCTGCCTTGGCCCAGGGCGCGATCCTGGAGTCCCAGGATCGAGTCCCACATCAGGCTCCCCCGGCATGGAGCCTGCTTCTCCCTCCTCCTGTGTCTCTGCCTCTCTCTCTCTCTATGTCTATCATAAATAAATAAATCTTTAAAAAAATATTAAAAATAAATAAATAAATATAACAATGGATTTATTAAAATGCTTATGACATTTCTAAACCAGTTAAATTAATATATTTGCTATTTTAATATCTGTTCCTCACTCAGTATTTTTGCTTAATATGTATGGTAATTGTGTTCACTTTTTAGCTGCTAAAACATTCCAAAAAAGAAACAATGTTTTTCTATTTTTAGCTCGGTCTATAAAGTTTAAGCAAATAATCAATCGTCTTTCCAAAAATTGTACACACAGGTTTCAAAATCATGGAAAAACCCAGCAGCAATGAGCTCACAAAAGAAAACACTGAAAATTTAGTCATAAGATTTTTGACATCCTCACCCTGGGTTATAACTAAACATAGACGCTCAGCTTTAAGCTCAGACATTTTCACTAAAATTTACAATGGAAACATTAAAAACAGCACTTTGCATAGCACTAACTTTACCAAAAAATAACTTTTTTCTAAACTGCAAGTTGTGTTTATCCTAAAAAATGAGACTGAAAAATATTAATTCCTACTTTCTGATCAAATACATTAGTGAATAAAAATTGGACCCAAACTCCCCTTTCTCCTTTCACAGTAGATTATGATTTCTTTTTCTTCTTTTAAAGGTAGTTTAGTTTATCTTTGATTAGGATGATTTCCCACTTCTTTTTTATTTTTTAGGATTTTATAAATTTATCTTTTATTGGTGTTCAATTTGCCAACATACAGAATAACACCCAGTGCTCATCCCGTCAAGTGCCCACCGCTTCAGTGCCCGCCACCCAATCACCCCCACCCTGATTTCCCACTTCTAAAACAATTTCTATTTGTTCACTATCATCTAGTTCTTTAATATCATCAAGCTTCAATCCAGCAATCGTGCTCCTTGGTATTTACCCAAAGCAACCGAAAACTTGGATCCACACAGAAAAACCCTGCGCACAGATGTTTGTAGCAGCTTTATTTAATTACCAAAGCCTGGAAGCAACCAAGATGTCCTTCAGTAGGTGAATAGATAAATAAACTGTGGCACATACAGATAATAGAATATTATTTACCACTAGAAAGAAATGAGCTACTAAGCCATAGAAAGAAATGGAGGAACCGTGAATGTCTATCACTAAATAAAAGAAGCCAATTTGAAAAGGCTGTACATTCCAACTATGTGACATTCTGGAAAAGGTAAAACGATGGAGATAGTAAAAGATCAGTGGTTGCCAAGGGGTTGGGGATGAGAAGAGAGAGATGAATAGCACAGAGGATTTTTAGGGCAGTGAAAATTACCTTGTATGATGTTATAATGATGCATACATGTCATCATACATTTGTCCAAACCCATAGATTGTACCACACCAAGAGTGAGTCCTAAGGTAAACTTCGGACTTTGGGTGATCATGTTGTGTCAATGTGGGTTCACCAACTGCAATAAATGCTATCAACTCAGGTAGCTATTTACTCCTGAAAGCTGGATGTAGGGGAACTCTCTATACTTTCTGCTCACCTTCTCCTGACCCTAAAACTATTCTAAAAAAATTAAGTCTTAAAAGAAAATTCTAAACACAATGGAAACTCTCTTGTGAATGTTCTCGCTCTTTTCAAAGCCTAAATTTGTATGTTTCAGTATTTTTAGATGACAATATTTTTGGAACCGTGCAACAAGCGCCTAAAAAGCAGAACAGTGACTCTTCCATGTTGCACTTGTGCCTGGTACAGAACCACGTACCTCTGCACAGTCACGCAAACAGTTGACATCTGTTTCCTTGCTATCATTTGAGATGCCCCCAAGTGTCCACCAAGCTGGGTACACTTGCACGTCACCCAGAGAAGAGCGCCTGGTTATGCTCAATGCAACTGTCAGGTACCCAGGGCAAACACACTTTCTAGGAGTTAAAACTCAAGTGGCCCGTTCTTGGGTCAATATCCCCCTAGAAACTTTAAGATAAAAGGTCCCTCTGGGGGGATCCCTGGGTGGCTCAGCGGATCCCTGGCCTGCCTTTGGCCCAGGGTGTGATCCTGGAGACCCGGGA
Source organism: Canis lupus dingo (assembly GCF_003254725.2). Lineage (NCBI taxonomy): Eukaryota > Metazoa > Chordata > Mammalia > Carnivora > Canidae > Canis > Canis lupus. Next base: position 74,377,081 of record NC_064245.1, read on the forward strand.
TTGAGTCCGGCATCAGGCTCCCTGCATGGAGCCTGCTTCTCCCTCTGCCTGTGTCTCTGCCTCTCTCTCTCTCTCTCTCTCTATGTCTATCATGAATAAATAAAAAATCTCTTAAAAAAAAAAAGGTCCCTCTGGGTTCACAGCTTAGTAAAGCAATACAGAGATTATAAAACAAACCATCACCTGCCTCCTAGTCTCTATACACAGCTAGAGGAGGTACACAGATAAAAACCATTTCTGTTCGCTTTGGCAGGAGATATAAGGGATGAGACGGTATAAGAAGGAAATGGCTTCAAAAAAAAAAAAGAAGGAAATGGCTTCTCCTTTCCCTTTGTGTTCACACCTCCTTTGATTTTTCAAATGCTTAGGACTAAAGAGGTCTGAGACACTGCTCTCCTCACCTAGAATTTTTCAGGCATGACAGAGGTTATGCTCTGGATGAGGTGAAGATAAATCAGCTTTCCGAGGAGATCAGAATTCATCTAAAGTGGTCTGATTGATTTGCACACAGCCCTTTGGCATCCTTCTCTCCGTGGAGGTTGGTGGCAGCAGGGGCTTGGGATGGACATCCAGGTCTGCACCAGCTTCTACCTCCACACGACTGGCTATGTGATCTCTCAGGCAGCTCAGGCTACATCTCTGGGCCTGTTTCTACCGTGTACATTTCAGAGGTTAGACTCAAGATCTCCAAGGGCCCTTCCAAGCTTCCTTCAGGAATGCTAAGGAATATGTGCTCAATTAAATGCCCAGGATGGGTTCATGCCTGGCAGCCTTAGCTCAGGGTCAAGGCAGAACTAAACACACCTGCTCACCGATCTCAAGATCCTAATGTCACAAGGATGCCAAAGCCCTTAGAGCTTTTCAAGAAACCTAGAGTTGGCTCCTTACCTCAAGAGAGAAGTTTGAGAGAATGAATGCCTACAACTCAATGGTAGGGGTCACCTGCCTCCTGTCTGAGTAACTGTCTGAGTTACTCCTTCTCCAAGATCAAGGGTCAGAAGGAAGGAAATAATACCTACTGAATACTTACTGCATGCCAGGTATTTTCATATATTATCTCATTAATTCTTACAACAACCCCAAAGTCTCGTGACCCTAACTCCTGCTGCCCTGCAAAGCTGCCGGGTCAGGACCTCTGTCCCAGTGTGTCCCGACGGTGGTACTCCTGCCCCAGCTGGGTCTGGAGGGCAGGGGAAATCAAGCCCAAGAGGATTTTTCTCAAACCTTAAGATCTGATGGAGTTTTGCCTTGTAGTTTGGATTTTTTTTTTGGGGGGGGGGGTTATCCTATGCCTGTTTCACCATTGTGTTTTGGAAGCATATAATTTGTTTGGTTTCACAGGTTCACAGCTTAGTGAAGAATTTGTCTCAGTGTTTCTCAGGATGAATCATATCTCCAGTCTCACCCACATCTGATTTAGATGGTATTTAGATGAGACTTCGGACTTCAGACTTTTTGAGTTGATGTTGGAACAAGTGAAGACTTTGGGAGTTTGAGAATGGAATGAATGTGTTTTGCATGTGAGAAAGACATGAATTTGGGGGGTCAGGGACAAAACGCCATAGGCTGCATGTTCATATCATCCCCAAATTCACGTTGAAACCGAATCCTCAAAAAAAAAAAAAAAGAAAGAAAAAAAAGAAACCGAATCCTCCATGTGATGGTATTGGGAGGTGGGGCCTTTGGGAGGGGATTAGGTCATGAGGGTGGAGCCCTCATGAATGGAATTAGTGTCCTTACAGAGAGACCCCACAGAGCTCCTTGCCCTTTCCACTATGTAAGGACACAGCAAGAAGATGGCCTTCTATGAACCAGCAAGTGGCCCTCATCAGACACTGCATCTGCCAGCACCTTGATTTTGAAATTCTCAGCCTCCAGAACTGTGAGAAATAAATTTCTGTTGTTTATAAGCCACTTAGTCTGTGCTATTTTTCTTCTAGTAATCTGGAGGAACTAAGACAAGTAAAGACAAGTAAAGATAATAGTAATAGAACATAATGAGGATTGAGTACATATTGTGTACGAGACACCACTAAGCCAGCAAACCTTTGGAAAGTGCTCACTATGGGCCAGGCATTGTTCTGAGCATTTGCAATACGCACGTAGGACCAGGGTTACCCTATTTTGGATGGGCAAGCTGCAGGGGCAGAACCGGGATTCAGGCCCAAGCACCCTGTCAACTTAACCACTTTACAACACAGTCCCTAATTATCTCAAAACTCTGCTGCACAGTATTATTTATTCCATTTGTCAGACAAAGAAGCTGAGGGTCAGAAGGGTAACATACCTGGCCCGAGGTCAAGTCTGGGGAGAGCTGAGCCTCTTGCCACAATGGAAGGTAAGCAACTGGTCCTAAGTGCTATCGACACAGGGCTACATGCTCTAAGATTTCTTCTGGTCCAGAGAGGTTCTGAAAACACCCACCAGCTTCCAGCCACAGCAGGCTTTGTCAGGGAAGAGGTCCTGCCCCTTCTGTGGGGCTGGAGGCTGAGCCAGTGCCAGCTAGGCTACATGGAGGTGGGCTTGAAATGGGATTCTAGTGAATAATCAAATGAAGGAGAGAGGATGAAAAGAGAAAAGAGGATGAAATGAGCCACAAAACATTCTCTTTGGGTCCGATAAAGCAAGGCCTTTCCCAAGACTACCAATGGCCCAGGACTAGCAGGAAGGAAATGAGGTCTGCAGAAGGTTCTCCACTAAGGCCACTCTGGAGGCTGGTAACCCCACCTGATCCAAACCCGATTTGACCAGGGACAAAGCAATGGCTGGGCTCCTGGGTGTGGAGTTGCTGGCAGCAGTCATCCTTCCTGTGAAGACCTGACTTGGCTAACGGGCTAAAGGACCCTGACCTCCCAGTGCCCAGGAAATTAGCTGGATGGGGTATGTCCCCCACCAAAACTCAATGACAAACTGATTCTTGAGTTAGAGGCGGTCAGTGGGTCTCAGACAAGGTTTCCTTCCAAGAAGCACATCACCCTCCTCCTCCTCTCCACTGTGACACCGCAGCACCAGGTTGGCCAAATCATCAATGGTGCACACAGTCTCTCTGGGGCAAGAAATGTTGCTATCTAGGTTCAATTCATAGTTGGTACAGAGTACATATACTTGGTGATTTCAAGTATCCAACTCCAGCCCACTACGTGCGTAGCCATGAACTTAAACCACTGAAGCACCCATTATTTCATTGTCACTTATATATACCTAGTGCACACCAGTGCACACTAGTCCCTTGGAGCTGGTGCAGTAAACAAGCCACCTGCCCCCCAGAGGAACGTCTCAGGGTCCAGTGGGCCCAAGCAGCACGTAAACAGGAAACTGCGCAGCTGAGTGAGAAATGTTGCAACAGGGAAAAGAGAAAGCGCTTTGAAAGCGGACACAGAAGGCCTTGGACCCAACACTGGGGCCTCTGAACCCACCTGGAAGCAGTGAGGACGAAGAATGCACACAAAGTCCAGGCAGAAATGAGCCACAAAACAGCAATAAAGGAGTGAGCTTATCCCTATGCTACAAAAGAGCTGAATCTGATAGTGGACTTTTCATTACACACAACATTCTTGTTTTCTAAGATTTTTTAAATTATAAAATATTTCAAAAAGATCAAATAGAATATTATGATACTCAGTATGCCTGGGTGGCTCAGCGGTTGAGCATCTGCCTTTGGCTCAGGGCGGTACCCCAGGATCGAGTCCCACATCCGGCTCCCTGCATGGAGTCTGCTTCTCCCTCTGCCTGTATCTCTGCCTCTCTCTCTCTCTCATGAATAAATAAAATATTGTTTTTAAAAAAGAATATTATGATACTCATGTAGCTACTACCGAGTTTTAACAGTTTTAAATCTTTTGCACAAGTATGTATATATGTGTTTCTTTTTAAGACATAATTTGTAGAATTCTCCCTACATTCCCAGAAGTGCCCACCCTCCCGTGCTGGGTCTATCTTTCCCTCTGTTTTTATATATTATCTCCCTAATTAATCCACAAACAATATATATTCATGTTTTGTGCTTTTAAATTTTTTCCTACATGGTATCGCCATGTATACTATATTTTTTGGCAGTTGCTTTTTTTTTTATTTTTTATAACTCAACACGTTGTATTTTAACTGCTGGAAAAATTCAGTTGCAACAAATTATTATTCCATAATTTAATTATCTATTCCATTTTTTTAAAAGATTTTATTTATTTATTCATGAGAGACACAGAGAGAGAGAGAGAGGCAGAGGGAGAAGCAGGTTCCATGCAGGGAGCCCGACGTGGGACTCCATCCCGGGTCTCCAGGATCAGGCCCTGGGCTGAAGGCGGTGCTAAACCGCTGAGCCACCCGGGCTGCCATCTATTCCATTTTTTGACAGACATATAGAACTTTTCCTTTTTTTTTTTTTTTTTTTAAACCATAGCAACAACACCCTCTTACTTCTCTGCACACATGTCCACAATATCTGCCTGGAAATGGAACTGCTGGATCACAGGTATCCACATCTTCCGGTCTACTGCACATGGCCATACTCCTCTGCAGAAACGCTGTGCCAATTTATACTCCCACCGTGCCTGCTTCTTCACATTCTTGCCAGTCCCGATGTTACCAAGCTTTTAAATTTTAAAAATCTGGGCGCCTGGGTGGCCCTGAGTTGTCTTGTTTTAAACTGATTTAGAAAAATTCATTATCAGGGCACATGGTTGAGCATCTGCCTTTGGTTCAGGTCCTGATCTCAGGTCCTGGGATCGAGTCCCACATCGGGCTCGCTGCAAGAAGCCTGCTTCTCCTCTGCATGTGTCTATGCCTCTCTCTCTGTGTCTCTTGTGAATAAATAAATACAATCCTTTAAAAAAACACCAAAAATTAAAAAAAAATAGAAATTCATTATATATTTTATTTACTTATTCATTTTAAGGAAGCCCTCTGCCCAACAAGGGGCTTGAACTCACAACCCTGAGACCAAGAGTCCTATGGGCTACCCATTGAGCCAGTCAGGTGCCCCTGGTTTATATTTTCTTAATGGTTTCATGTCTCCTGCCCTCAGGGATATTCAAAGAGGCATCTAAAATGAAGAGTTCATTGTTCATTTAGTGTAGGGGATACCTACACTAAATGATTAATTACTGTCCTGGAAGTGTTAAAGACCATCAGAGGAGCTCCGAGCCCTGTGATCACAAGCACACTAAACCAAACACCAGCTTATTACCAAACATAGGGTGATTTTTAAAAGTATGGTGTTTTTTGTCCAATTTTTTGTTTAATTTGTTTAGTTTATTTTGGTTCAGAATTTGACTTTTTATCATTGTTTCAAACAGTCTTGAAAAAAAATCTATAAGAACATATCCACAAATCATCATAACTATTAATATCTTCATAACTAAGTCTATAGGCTGTTAGACTAGAAAGTTATCACCTAGCTAAACTTCTTTATTTATAAGTGATGAACCTGAAGTCTGAGAGATTACATGATTCATTTATTTAATAATTTAATAGACATTTACTGAGTTTCTATTCTAACAGATATCAGTTAGGTGCTTACTATGTGCCAGGCATTAAGCTAAGAAATTCATATAAATTTCAACATTAGACTTTTTTTTTTAAAGATTTTATTTGTTTACTTATTCATGAGAGACAGAGAGAGAGAGGCAGAGATATAGGCAGAGGGAGAAGCAGGCTCCCTGCAGGGAGCCTGATGCAGGACTTAATCCCAGGACCCCAGGATCATGACCTGAGCCAAAGACAGACACTCAACCGCTGAGCCACCCAGGTGCCCTCTAAACATTAGACATTTAAACATTAGACACTAAAACAAAATTTAGACACATTTGATGTCTCTGACAACAGCTTCAAGAGGTAAAATATGAGAAGTTAAAGAGCTGGCTCAAGGTTTTTAAGTAGAGGAAAAGCAGGGTCAAGGTACAAAGATTTAAAAAAGATTAAAAAAAAAAAAAAAAAAAAGGACACAAAGATTCTGACCCCAGCAATACTTCCAGTCTTGTCATAGGATACACCAGTGATGCTTGGCCTGAGTTCAAAACACAGAGATATGAACCTTATTGAAGAACAAGGTCCTGCCATTTGCACAATATGATGTCCTCCTTCACAGATGAGATCCAGTTCTTCCACTAAAGAGGGCAATGGATGGGCATAAGGAGCTTATGCCCACACCTAACAGAAACTCATCATTGACCTTTGTGGTCAATGATCCAAGACAAAGTACTTATAAAAATAACCCACCACAGGGTCAGCTCCAGGGGCAGAGTAAGTACTTGGACGTCATGGTCCCTGTCCCTTCTGGGGCTCACAGTCTAGAGGAGGAGATAGGCATTAAGCAAGTAAGGAAAGCAGTGGAATATACAATTACAAAGTATGCTAAGTGCTATGAAGGAAGGAACACGGTAATGTGAGAGAGAAAGACTTATGGGTAAGAGACTTAGTTCAGAATGTGTAGTCATTGATGCTAAAACTGAGATCTGAATGAGGAAGCCATGTCATGAGTCAGGAGAAAAGTGTGTGCAAAGACTCTGTGCAAAGGAAGGGGAAAAAATATATGTGAATACAACAGAATGAGGTTGAAAGTGGCTCAAGATAAAGCTGGAGAGATAGGCAAGAGACAGACTACCCAGGGCCTGAGGCTGTGGTCAGTATTGAACTTTATCCTCAGTGTAACTGGGGCAGTATTGGAGGGTGAAAGGAATCACGTGGCTCAATCTTCTACTCTGGTCACTCCTACACCATAAGGAGGATGGAATACTGGGGGGCAGGATGGGAATAAGAGACCAGGTCTCCAGTTCAGGAGGCTATTGTGGTGGTGGCTTGGATTAAGCTGGGGCTCATAGGGAAAATTAGGTAGCAACCAGTGGATTAAAAATGTCTTTTGGAAACAGAACCAACATGACTCGCAATAGAATGGAAAGTATGGTGGAAATGAGACAGAAGAATTAAGAATGGCCTCCAACTACTGAAAACAATAGGAAGAAGGAGCTGTCTACAATTATTTCTTAAACATTTCATGATTTGTCTTGAATTCTGAAACTTAAACCCTCTCCAGTGGGACGTGTGAGAGGGAGAGAAGGTCTCATGATCATGACTCTTCTCTAAGGAGCTGTAAGGCAGCCCTGGGCCTGAGACTTTGTATCTTTTCTGGAGGTCCCTTAGAGCATCCTTGGACTGGGAAGGAATCTGGAATCCTTGACCTCTGGCTGCCTCAGATGGTTCTTAAATAGGCATATCCAGTTGGCTTTTTATGGAATAAGACATTCAGAGACATAACTGCCACCCACTTTCAGTAGCAGCAGCAAACTACTAACACGTATGATAAATACCGACTCTTGATCTAGAAAACTCACTAAATCCTGGAAGTCAGCCACCACAGAGCAACTCCTAGATTGCCATCGGACATCTGTGGTTCCAGCAAAGCTTTGAATTGAAGGCATGGGCATAAGCTGCTTGAAGCTGTAAGTTGTTGGAAGCAAAATGAGAGTTCATAAATATTATTTAACCATTCAGACAATTTTTTTAGAGGGGAGGGAGAATCTTAAGCAAGCTCCATGCTCAGCACGGACCCCGATGCGGGGCTCAATCTCACAACCCTGAGATCATGACCTGAACCAACATCAAGAGTCGGACTCTTAACTGACTGAGCCATCCAGGCGCCCTAACCATTCAGATATTTTAGGATAATCAATGTTAGTCCAAGCTGCAAATGTGTTTCCTATTATTCCAGCATATTCCACTTAACTCTCCATCTTCTCTGGATTATCGCCTTTCGCTCTTAGGACCTTCCTCAAGGCTTTCATCTGGTTCCCCCTAAACTGGGGAGAAGGCGTGGGAAGCTCTTGACCTGATCCTGGCCTTTGCTCCTTGATTCTTTGCTATTTCCTGTCTCCTGTTTTCTCTGCAGGAACAAATCCTGTTCACATATTTCAAAAAGTGAGAGCGTTAGCATGGAAGGAGTGTGAAACGATGAGACAGCGGAGGCAAAATGAGAAGGAACACAACCCACTTTATATGTAAATAGCATGTTAACTATCATAGGAATTATTGTTGTCATCACAAACTTCCATGCCCAGAGTGTGATTTTTCAGGCATTTTGAAATGATCGAAAACCTAACTTAGCTCAAGTGCAGAGCAACCCAAAAAGAAACCGCGGCGGGCTCCATGGCATTTCCTAATTTGTAACGTAGTTTTGCACACATGATTTCACTTCCTGCTAACCTTTAGTAAATTCGTGTCCTCCACTTGTGACTAAAGCAGCTCCCCAGAGTTACCCCAAAGCAACTGCAGGAGGCCGGATTGACCCCACCCTGACTTCTCTTTCACCAGCTCTCCTCTGGGGTGAGCAGAGTGGCGAGGATCTGTCCGAGCTCCCGTCCTGGGCAACCTGAGTACAAGTGACCTTGGCCACGGGCACAGGGTACAGGAGTGTTGTGACAACTGCCTGCATTCACCAACCCCCTCCAACCCAGCCCAGCATCTTGATGCACAGCAGTGAGGGGGCACTTCTGCTTCGAAGTTGTAGGCAGTTCTGCTGAGAGTTTCTTCAGTTCAAAGATAAATATGCTTGCTCTCCAGCTCATTCCAGGACTCTTTAACCCGTGGCCAAGTGTGTGTCTAAATTTGAGTGTACATGCAAAACACAAAAACAAAAGCAAAACAAAAAAACAAAATCTGTTTATTTGCAGAGGGCCCACCCCAAATACAAAAGGGCCTGCAGAGGTATTATCAGAACTCTTAGTCCTAACCTGAGACAGGCAGCTAGTGAGTGAGGGAGCCAGATTTGGATCCGGTGTATGGTGTAAGGGACTGCTACACGGAGCTTGTGAACTCAGTGGCCACTAAGGGCCAGGCAGACAATGGAAATGTGGGAAATGCTGGGTGGAAGGCACTAGAGAGTATGCAGACCGGTAAAACAGACTGCACGCCAATCTGCAGGTATTCCATGAATTGCTTTTTTTTTTTTTTAAGATTGTATTTATTTATTCATGAGTGACACAGAGAGAGAGAGGCAGAGACACAGGCAGAGGGAGAAGTAGGCTCCATGCAGGGAGCCCGATGTGGGACTCGATCCTGGGACCCTAGGGTCAAGCCCTGGGCTGAAGGCGGCGCTCAACTGCTGAGCTACCTAGGCTGCCCTGAATTGCTTTTCTTAAAAAAAAAAAAAAAAAAAAAAAAAAGAATCTGTAGGCACCAGTTGGCAACCTTGCCCCATTCCACCATTAGCAGAAACTATTGCTAATTGCAATCTTTCAAAGTGTTTTGACACATTCATCTTTTAAATAAATAGTCTTAAAATGGTGCCCTGAATCAGAGCAGAAATAAAGTAAAGGATGTAGTTTAAGTGTCCTAAAGAAGGGATAAACAAAGACTAGTGGGGTGTAGAGGTGTGAAAGCAAATCCAATCCAGGAAAGCTTTCTGGAGGAGGTGGCATTTGAACTCAGAGAGATGGAATGCTTCTTGTTTATTAAGGAAGAGAAGAACATCTCTAGATAAAAGAAACAGCAGTGAGCAAAAAGAAGAAAGCGTGGCTATTTCAGGAGAATAAACAGGGCACCAGGCTGGCTCGGTCAGTAGAGTACGTGACTCTTGATCTCGGAGTTGCAGGTTCAAGCCCCATGTTGGATGTAGAGATTAGTTAAAAAAAAATATTTTAGGGGCACCTGGGTGGCTCAGCGGTTGAGCGGCTGACTTTGACTCAGGTCATGATCCTGGGGTCCTGGAATTTAGTCCCACATCAGGGTCCTCACAGGGAGCCTGCTTCTCCCTCTGCCTGTGTCTCTACCTCTCTCTGTGTCTCTCATGGATGAATAAATAAAATCTTTAAAAAATTAAAAAAATAAAATCTTTTAAAAAATTAAATTAAATTAAATTAAATCTTTTATTAAAGAAAAATAAACAGTCACATTTTTCTGGAGAATAGGGTACAAAATCGTGGAATTAGAAAAGTATGAAAAGTCATCATGGTCAAGGCCTTTGACTGTCAAGCTAAGGAGTTTGGCATTGGGGTTGGAAGGTGGACAGGTGAGAAAATGGGTTTTCTGGGAGATAAGCCTGCTATGCTGATCTTACAGACTCTTTTTTCTTAAGTAAGCTCTATGCCCAACATGGGGCTTAAACTCGTGACCCCAAGATCAAGAGTCACATGCTCTACTGACTGAGCCAGCCAGGTGCCCCAGGATCTTTTTTTTTTTTAATATTTTTATTTATTTATTTATTTATTTATTTATTTATTTATTTATTTATTTATGAGACAGTGGGAGTGAGAGAGAGAAGCAAACTCACCATCAAGCAGGGAGCCTGATGTGGGGCTTAATCTGAGGACCCCGAGATCATGACCTGAGCTGCAAGCAGACATTTAATGGACTGAGGCACCCAGACGCCAACTCCCATGATCTCACAGACTCTTTCTTTAGCATACATTTTTTCCTAGACAACCTCAATCTGAAAAATATTATTCTTAGCATATGTTTTTAAAAGTCAAATTGGTCACCATAAATGTATATGAAAAAAGGGGTACAAAAACTAGCAGCAAATCCAGCATATGTGGCCATCTGTGTCTGTGGCTCTGGGTACACATCAGCAAAAATAGTATTTTTAAAACTACAGAACTATGGCTGAAATCATTTCCAGTGTAGATCCCACCAGTGATTACTTATCATTTTTTTTGGTCTGGCATTTTCAGTAAAACATATCATCTACAGGACATTGTGGAAAACTATCATCTGTTGCACTATAAATGCAAGAAATGAAGAAGGAAGGGCGGAAGGGAGGGAGGAAGAGAAAGGATATGTAGCTTGTCGGAAATGTAAATCAAATGTCAGAATTGACCTTTTTAAAAGTAATGACGAAGGAAAAAAAATCAAACAATCTGTTCTGAACTTTTATGAAAAATCAGTCAAGGGTAAAAAAAATAATAATTGGAATTTGGAGTCAGAGAGGCTATGCTGACATCTCAACTCTCTCCTTTTACCATATATTCTTATGATGAGCTAAATTTCCTCATCTCTAAGAAGACAATATTATGTATCACTGGGTGGCTCAGCAGTGGGGTGTCTGCCTTCGGTTCAGGACATGATCCCAGGTCCGGGGATCGAGTCCCACACTGGGCTCCCTGTGAGAAGCCTGCTTCTCCCTCTGTCCGTGTCTCTGCCTCTGTGTGTCTCTCACTAATAAATAAATACAATCTTTAAATATATATTACGTATGACTTTAATGGTTGGGAGGGGTAAAAGCATTGCATGATATCACATATCACATATATTTTGTGTCTTTCTTGCCTACGGGAAGGAAGGGATAGGCCTTCTGCCTTGAGCTTGTGGCCATGGATATTTTACAAACCCATCCACTGTTTATGTTCTCCCAACACATGAAGGGAGTCTAAGTGCTGACCCAGTCAGCTTAGGCTCCATGCAAGGAGAGGCGGCGGCACAGATGACCCCAGAGACCAGGTAACAATAACCATGTTCCACGGTGGCACGAATCAAGTGACTGCTCTGGGGGAGTTATTACTGTACTCTCCTTTTCTTTAGATTCATATTAAAATTAGCTGACACCCTTGAGCATGCCATATGAGGTCTAGGGGGGAAGATACAGAACAGAGGTCCAGGGAAAAGCCATTTGCAGATTTTAAATGTATGAAAGCAAAGCACACTGAGGATAATCTACTGGAAATTCATTCTTTTATCCACTAATATTTACTGAGCACCTCTCTGGGGCCAGATACTATATAAATTACGGGGACAGGTCTGTTAACAAAACAAACACAAATCCCTGCCCTCACAAAACCTATCATCTAGCAAAGAGGACAGTCAACAAACAAAATGAGAGATTTAATGCTGTAGTATGTTATAAGTTCATTAGAGGCAGACTGTCTCGGTTATAATCTATACATATAAATGGAAAAATGGAAGGTGGACACTTTGAGGTAAAGCTCTCTTATGGGTAACCGTGGTTATTCTTGGAGCACAGGCCATTCATGCAAATAAAGGGCAGGGATTTCTGTGGAAAAGAGTAAAATGGAAACCACACACAAGGAAGACTTATACGAGGAAGACTTACATGAAGAGCATGATTATGAGCGAGGAAAAGAGAAATATGTACGTGTATAGGAATCTCAGTAGGTCTGTATTACCTTGGGAAAGAAATGGAGAATGGCACGTTTCAGAAACAAGATGGAGAGAAGATTCCTTTCTTACTTATTACAATCTCTCTCTCTTCTTTTTTTAAAAGTCTTTTTTAAGACTTTTATTAATTTATTTGAGAGAGAGAGAGAGAAGCACAAATGAGGGGGAGAGAGGCAGAGGGAGAGGGAGAAGCAGACCCCCCCCAAGCAGGGAGCCCAACGCAGAGCTCAATCCCAGGACCCCAGGACCCCAGGACCCCAGGACCCCAGGACCATGACCCAACCAACTGAGCCACCCAGGCGTCCCCACTCAGGAACTTCTTCCTTCCAACTCCTTATTAAGTGAGACATCAAAATATCTTTGTTGTCTAAATGGGACTTACTTAATGTATCTATGAATCATTTGAAAATCTCATTAAAATGAAAATTCTGATTCAGTGGGGCCTGAGAACCTATGCTGCTAAGCTGTCTAAAAAGCCACATTCTGAGGAATGAGGCTATAAGCTGCTATAAAGTGGACATTCTTTTATTTCTAGCCAAACCCACCCTCATTGTCCACTGTCCTTGACCACACACCAAACTGACCACACTAACCATCCAAACTTCTCAGTGTCCACAGTTTCCCGGCTTGGCTCATGCTCACCCCTCTCTTGAAGGAGCTGTTGTAGATTTTACCAGGATTCTACACATCAGCCTTGGTCACTTTTCTCAGTCATTTTAACTTATTTGCACTTACTTGCAACTATATTTTTGTACAGTCTTTTATCCAAGTCATTATTAAGCAACTATAGGGACATGTTCAATAGGTAAAATGGTTTGGAAAGATCTCAAACTTAATGACAAAGTAGTAGATTTTTTTTAAAGATTTTATTTATTTATTCATGAGAATACGCAGAGAGACGAGAGAGAGAGAGAGAGAGAGAGAGAGAGAGAGAGGCAGAGACACAGGCAGAGGGAGAAGCAGGCTCCATGGAGGGAGCCTGACATGGGACTCGATCCCAGGACTCCAGGATCACGCCCTGGGCTGAAGGTGGCGCTAAACCGCTGAGTCACCAGGGCTGCCCAAAGTAGTAGATTTTATATATCATATTATATAACTGGTATGTTCTGCTTCAGTAATGTGAGAATTTAAAACTACGTAAGCAGTGTTCTATTACCAGTCCTGATAGGCATGTGTCACTCCTTGATTAAGCCTTAATTGCACACAGCTTTCTGGCGCTTTTTTTTTTTTTTTGGCGCTTTTTTAAAAAGTCTGATATTAATGTGTATCAGCTTAAAAACATACTCCAGAGATGCCTGGATGGCTCAGTGATTGAGCATCTGCCTTTGGCTCAGGTTGTGATCCTGGGATCCTGGGACTGAGTCCCACGTAGGGCTCCCTGCATGGAGCCTGCTTCTCCCTCTGCCTGTGTCTCTGCCTCTCTCTCTATGTGTCTCTCTCAGGAATAAATAAATAAAGTCTTTAAAAAAAATACTCCAAAGAATTCTTCAAGATCACTTCCAGATTAAAAGCACTATCCCTCTCGTACCTAAGGAATTCCTACCTGACTCTATGTCATTAATTAACAACATGCTTTTCATGCTACACCATATTCCCACATATCTTTTTTAATATTATTCCAAAATTTAGCATTCACACTTTTCATCCTGAACTCATCAGAAAAGGCATCAAATCACCTGATTTAAATGCAAAACATGCCTGAGTGCCAGGGTGGGAGAGGTATGAGACGTGTGTGGGTAATAGTCTCAAGGGCTGTCAGAGACCTTGCACATCAATCAGCACACGGTGATGACTGCACATCCTCAATCAAATGAGTGGATTTGCTTTGATTTCTCCTGTAAATTAGCACAGTTTTCCTGCAGCCCAGATCGACTCAAAACCATCACGTTATCTGTGAAACAAATAGGATGTGAGAGATGACTAAAAAACCAGAGCTCCAGAGATGGAGGTTTTTCTTTTCTTTTTTCTTTTTCTTTTTTTCTTTTTTTTTTTTTTAAGATTTTGTTTATTCATGAAAGATACAGAGACATAGGCAGAGGGAGAAGCAGGTTCCCTAGAGGGAACTGAATTCGAACTCGATCCCAGGACCCCGGGATCACGACCTGAGCCGAAGGTAAACGCTCAACCACTGAGCCACCCAGGTGCCTCCAGAGATGGAGGTTTTAATTCACATTCTTCCAATGACTGCCCAAGAATATCCGCTGAATCACGGACTTTAAATCATATACTATAAAAGCCAAAAATCTCAAAAACTACATCCTCCCCTGAGTGAAGACCACAACGCAATCTTAAAGAACAATCTGAAGATGTAGGATAAATCATCTCAGGGCCACCGTGAACTGGAAGCTCCTTGTTGATCCCAGAAGCTCAGTGCTCCTTCAGACCTAGGAAGGTCTTCCCCAGCCTCGCCTACATCTCCTTACAATCAAGGGAAAGGCTTATTCTTAGGCTGAGGACTCTTAGGTATTAATTTGTAGACTGGTTACACTTACAGAGTGGGGGGACCATGGTAAAATCCCATGCCCATTATCAACTGAACTTCAGGATAATTTTCTAAAATCTAAAATTCTTAATGACTTCCTCCTCGGGGCAGAGACTGTGACCCCTTTCTAGATCATCAGTGTTTTATTCTCCTGGACAAATACCATCACCACTTTATAAATCCTAAGTGTTTTACTGAACCGAGATTCATCTCTTTCAAATATTCTTTTTGAAGTTTGCCAATTTGTGACCATAAGGTCCACTTTTCCATCCTTGCTGAGTGTTACCAGGACTTTTCTCCTCCAGCTGAGTGTCATGAGGCTCCTTCTCTCACTGCTGACCACGTAAGACAAAGCTTGCTGGGGGGGGGGTGGTGCTCAGGTATACTCAAGAATGAGAAAGACCAAAAAAAAAAAAAAAAAGAATGAGAAAGACCCTATACTTCTGGTATATTGAGGAACTGGGGTACAGTGGTCCCCCAGGCTCCAACTGGAGATAATTCCAGCACGGTTCTTATAACAACAAGATTTTGTTTCTAAATTCTAAAACTGAGGGGTTTTTTAAAAAGATTTATTTGTTTATTTGAGAGAAAGAGGAATTGAGAGCCTGGCGAGGGGGCATGGCAAGGGGAGGGGCAGAGAGAGAGGGAGAAAATAAGTCTTAAGCCAAAGCTGAGCTGAGTGTGGAACCCAACATGGGCCTTGATCTCACGACCCTGAAATCACGACCTGAGCTAAAACCAAGAGTAGGATGCTCAACCGAATGCACCACCCAGGCGTCCCTGAAACTGTGGGTGTTTTTAAATTATAAGTATAGAAATTTTCAAACAAATAGGAAAGTAAAGAGATTACAATGAACCCCTAGGTCCCATCACCCAAACTTCAACAACTGTCAACTGAAGACCAATCGTGTTTCATTTATAACCACATCTACTTTCTTCCACAGATTATTTTGGAAACTATCCTCAACGGACTATTTCATCCATAGATATTTCAGCATATAACTCTAAAAGATAAAAACTCTTTGTGCTTTGTGTTGTTTAAACATGATAGACAACAGGTTTTCAAATAAGCAAGGATCCAAAGTGGGTAAGAATGCATACTGTGGGTCAGCCAATTATATTTCTCACCTCTAATAAATAACACAATTCCATCAATTCACTGTAAAGTTTTCCTGCAAAGAGACCATCAAGGTACTTTTTCATGTGTAAAAAAAAAAAATAAAACGTCATCAACTGTGCAAATGTTGCTATGCTTTCTAATACCTCAATGCACTATATTAGGTCCTCTACACAAGGAGTAACAGAAGATCTTTTTTTTTTAATTTTTATTTATTTATGATAGTCACACAGAGAGAGAGAGAGAGAGGCACAGACACAGGCAGAGGGAGAAGCAGGCTCCATGCACCGGGAGCCCGACGTGGGACTCGTTCCCGGGTCTTCAGGATCGCGCCCTGGGCCAAAGGCAGGCGCCAAACCGCTGCTCCACCCAGGGATCCCAACAGAAAACCTTAACAATACTTTGTGGTAGGTTCTATGATGATACCCACTTTATAGCTGAAGGAACCCTGGGACAAGGAGGGGAAGTCCCCCATCCAGGGCCACTGAGGAGCAGAGCAGCAGCTGGGACTCACTCCAGAGCCTGTGGCCTCTTCACATACTTAGCCTGTCCTAAGATTATAGTGAATAGGACTAGCACTGCCCCTGGCTTCTCAGTTCGGCTCCCCCCAAAACAGGCCCTGAGAAAAGGAATTGGGGGCAGGGCATGTGTTTGGCTAGAAATCCTCGGAAGCACAAGTGAGGACAGGCAAGTGACAACACAGGAAAGAAGGCAAAGCCCCAAAACGTGTGGTAATGCCCCGGTTACCTCCGGGGGCAACTGGGGTTCAACTCCCCGGGGCATCAGGAATCCCGGAGAATAGGGCTGAGCACCCTGCAGCCAGCAGGTCAACTCCAACCCATCGTCCCTTTCTGTAAGGAAAGTTTAACTGGCACCTAGCCAGGCTCCCTCCCTTGGCACAGTCTGCGGCTGCTCTCCTGCAGAAGGGACAGATTTCAATAGTTGCAACAGAGAGCGTGTGGCCTGTAAAGTTGAAAACATTTGCTATGTGGCCCTTAAGAGAAGAAGTTTGCTGACCTCTGATGTAGAACATTCGGGAGAAAAGAGGGAAGCTGGGTATTTATTTATCTTATTAGTTTCAGGTTGCCCGGGGGTCATCAGATCCCCAGCACTGCCAGGCTGGCCTCAGGCAATCTGAGCTCACCCTTGGGGCTCCTGAGAAAGCCTCAGGCTGAGAAGCAGGGATACCCGGTGGCCAAGTCGGGAAGCTATGTGCATGTAGCTGCAGGTGAGCTCAGGGGGCGGTCAGGAGCCACCCGCCAGGCAGTCACAGCATGTGCGACAGGCCACCTCCTCCCTGGGCCTCGAGGCCTCTTCTATAACAAAAATCATCATCATTTAGCACCAAGATCATTGTAAAATTATACTGCAAAATACACTCCAAAAATTAAAAAGGGCTCAATAAACATTATCAGGAATTTTGCAAACAATTAACCTAAACATTAATATTAAGAAACACTAGTATTGGAACCTCTAGCCTAAGTCTAAATTCTTTACCACACGGGCAATATTTCAGAAGAATCCTCACATATGTTGTTAAATGTAGGGTGAACTAGAAGCCCGCCAATAAATCGACTTCCGTGTGGATGGTAGAGGTGCCTATGACCAATACCTGCCTCTCCCTTAAAATCACCATCAGTTGCTGAAACAACGCTGATTGAGAATGGCAGCATTATTTGTAGTCACCAAAAAGTGGAAGCAATCCAATGTCCATCAACTGATGACCAGATATACCAAATGTGGTCCACGGGTATGATGGAATACTATTCGGCCCTGAAAAGGAACGAGGTGCTGATACACACTACAACTCAGGTGAACTTTAAAGACATTATTCTAAGGGAAAGATGCCAGATCCAAAAGGCCACATGTTATGTGATTCCATGTACAGGAAATATCCCAAGAGGCAAATCTATAGGGACCGAACGTGGATTCATGGTTTCCGGGGCAAGGGGGGTTGGATAGGGTGAAGAGGAAGATGGACAGTGATCCCTGATAGGTATGGCATTTCTTGTTGAGAGTGTCAAAACTGTTACCTAGTTTGCTCGTTATGATTGCACAAGCCCATGAATATACCAAAAACCATCAAATTCCAGACTTGAAATGGTGAATTTCACGGTATGTGAGTCAAAAACTGAATGAGAAGAGGATGGCTTCCGTACTCAATAAGAATGTCCTACAAAATGTTCTGAGTGGATGCTCTTCCTCCGTGGATTGTTCTTCGTTCCTCTCACCGCCTCTCTGGCATGTTGCCTCTTACAATCTTCTACCCAGAAGAAGTACAGGATGGTAAGAGGCAACCCTTCTCATTCTCATTCTCCTAGCTCTGTCTTCACACTGTAGGGTTCAGGTCTTGGGCTGTGCCTGCATTCTGGCCATACTATCCGTTGGCCGTGTGACCTTAGGTAAGTTACTTAACCTCTCTAGGCTTTAAAACAGACAATAGGGCAGCCCCGGTGGCTCAGTGGTTTAGCACCGCCTTCAGCCCAGGGCACGATCCTGGAGACCTGGGATCGAGTCCCATGTTAGGCTCCCTGCGTGGACCCTGCTTCTCCCTCTGCCTGTGTCTCTGCCTGCCTCTCTCCTCTCTCCTCTCTCTCTCTCTCTGTCTGTCTCTCATGAATAAATAAATAAGATCTTTTTAAAAATAAAAAAAATAAAACAGACAATAATAGTGCCTATCTTGTATTGTTATTACTATTATTATTAATGGACACCTACTGAGCACTTACTGTCTCACGGCCCTATTCTTTTTGTTTTTTTGGAGGGTTTTTTTGTTTAATATTTATTTACAATAAATGTTGTATATATTTAAAGTCTATGATTTGGGGGCACCTGGGTGGCTCAGTGGTTGAGCATCTGCCTTTGGCTCAGGGAGTGATCCTGGAGTCCTGAGATCGAGTCCCACATCGGGCTCCCATCAAGGAGCCTGCTTCTCCCTCTATCTGTGTGTCTCTCATGAATAAATAAATAAAAGCTTTTAAAAAGTAAAACATTAAAGACTACACTTTGGTTTTTTTTTTTTAAGATTTTATTTATTCATGAGAGACACACACAGAGAGAGAGAGAGAGAGAGAGAGAGAGAGGCAGAGATACAGGCAGAGGGAGAAGCAGGCTCCATGCAGGGAGCCCGACGTGGGACACGATCCTGGGTCTCCAGGATCACGCACTGGGCTGAAGGCGGCGCTAAACCGCTGGGCCACCGGGGCTGCCCCAAAGACTATAATTTGATGTGATTTGACATATGAACATAATCTATGAGACCAACACAACCTACCAAACATTTCCATCACCCTCAAAAATCCATATGCCCCCTTGCAATCCATCCTTTCCTCCACCCAATGTACAAGCAACTACTGATGTTTTCTTCTCTAAAGATTAGCTGGCCTTTTCTAGAGTTTTATATAAATAGAATTACATAGCATGTACTCTTTTTATTGGCGGTAGGGGCTTATTTCACGCAGCATAATGATTTCGACATCTTCCACATCGCCATGTGCATCCTTTTTACTGGTGAGTAGCACTCTATTTGCCACCTGTTGTTGGACATCTGGCTTGTTTTCAGTTTCTGGGCTGGTTTCCATCTGGGGCTATTACAGAGAGAGCTGCAAGGAGCACTGCTGTGTACAAGACTTGCATGGACACATATTTTCATTTCCATGTAGAATCCTGTGGCTGTACCAAAATTTTGTAAAGCTCAGTAAAGCACCTGGCTCAGGCCCACAGGCTGAAAAGGAAACCAGAATCAGCACTGCCATGACCTGCACTCCCAAACACCCTCTCCAGGCACCACTGGTCCCCTGCTGCCACCACCACAGCTCCCACTTCTCCTCACGGTGGCCACCACTGTGCAGCTTCCTTTTTCTGCAGCTGATGCCTCTAATTCATTTCGTTGGGCAGCTGCTGACCCTTCAACGCCCTGGTTATGGTCTAGCCTCTCCCTGGGGACACAGCAGAACTGTTCACTTCCTGCTCAGACAAAACAATGGTAGTATTTTAACAGATGCGTAGGATACTGAGTTTTCCAACATTTCTCATCTACTGAGGATTGTTTGTATAACAGATGAGACACCAAGGCAAGGGCAAATTTAATTCCAACTAAAATATCAAAGTTCATGCTTTCACCTCTTTTTAAATGTTGCCACTTGAACTGGTACCCTTTTTTTTTTTTTAAAAAAAAAGCCAGTATTTCTTTGTAAAATACTATGGCTTTCTGCCATATTCACCACTGCTTTGCTATAATTATTTGTAATATGATATATATATTTTAAACATTTATTTATTTGAGAGAAAGAGAGAGATCACACATGTGTGTGCTCGTGTGCAAGTGGGGCGGAGGAACAGAGGGAAAGGGAGTGAGAGAATCCTCAAGCAGACTCCCCAGTGAGCATGGAGCCCAATGCAAAGCTCGATCTCATGACCTTGAGATCATGACCTGAGCTGAAATCAAGAGTTAGATACTTAACTGATTGAGCCACGCAGGTGCCCCTTGTAAAATGATATTTTTAAATGAAGACCCTTCTCTGTTATCAAAATGCCCACAAAAAGCTGACTTTTATTTTGGCTGAGATTCCAAATTGGAATTATTGCAATTAATCCACACTTAAAATTTTCAACCCATATCTGCTTATTAGAGTCTATCAAAAAGACTGAGAATTTATCCTGACTATAAGACTGAACTGCCACCAGTTTCAGTACTAATATAACATAAACTTCAGACATCAAGGTTATATATGGGAATCCTGATGTCTCATCTAAATCTTATCATATCTGCTCCCTTTCATGTAGAAATACTGCGGACTGCTTACTTGATAAAGAAGCAGCACGTGGTACTATTTAAAAACTACATATGCAACATCTTTCATTGACATAAACCCGGTCAAGTGACAATAAAGCAAAACAGGCTGGAATTAAGTACTAGATTTGCTCCCTTCTTGAAAGGCCACACTGGATACCATACTGGATACTTATTTTGGGACTAATCTCATGACCAATTTGGGTCAGCCTCGTAGCAATCTGAGACACATTTATCTACCTCACTTAAGTATATTATTCAGTTTATAACTTTAGCATATGGTTTGTCATAAATCTTAAGAATATGACCTTTAACAACTAGTTCCGCTTTGTTAAAATTCAACTTGCTTCTTGAGCAATCCTCTGTTTTTTATGTGAAATGGTCTTGAATCAAAGAGTCTTATGGTTGCACTGTCCAACCAACATGGGGCACCTGAGCGCTGCTTCCTGGACACTACAGACAAGCCAGCTACCAGCACAATAAGGAAAATTTACAACTGCACATCCAGAATAACTTCACTGGAAGTTGGTTGAGGATGGATTCATTCTAGAACTTTCTTTCTTTTTTTTTTTTTTGAAGATTTTTATTTATTTATTTGAGAGAGAATGAGAGAGAGAGAGAACAAACACATGCACGAGCAGGGGGGAGGGGCAGAAGGACACAGAGAGGGAGAAGGAGACTCCCCACAGAGCAAGGAGCCCAGATGTGGGGGTTGATCCCAGGACACTGGGATCATGACCTGAGCCAAAGGCAGATGCTTAACTGACTGAGTCACCCAGGCAGCCCTAGAACTTTATTTCTTTAAAATCCAAGCAAAGCATTATTTTAGATAATTTTTGTTTTTTTAAGAAGAAAGGAACTCTCCACATGAGGCATCTGGAATAGGAAGTGGTCTCCTTGGCAACTCAAATCAATTAAGGCAGAGTGAATACCTTCCCTCCAACAGAACTCAAATTGTGCTCACCCATCAAAATGACAGATGCCATCACCAGGCTTGAGATTCCAAGCAACCACTTGATTCCCAAGTAAAAAATACCTGATAATAAGCCCTGTATGTAAATTATAAATACCCAATAATAGCTATGAGATCTGGCCCTGTGTGGCTCAAGAAACAATTCTTTTTTTTTAGATTTTATTTATTCATAAGAGACACACAGAAAGAGGCAGAGACATAGGCAGAAGGAGAAGCAGTCTCCCTGCAGGGACCCCAATGAAGGACTCAATCCCAGGACCCTGAGATCACGCCCTGAGCCAAAGGCAGATGCTCAACTAATGAGCCACTCAGGTGCCCCGAGAAACAATTCTCATCCAAGAGGTTTCTTGAGTAAGTGTGTAATAACGTATTCCCAGCTGATAATGGGGGTTATTTCTTGATAACAGAGGATCGGGAAGTAGGGAGTAAACTTACATTTTATACTCTACAAACTTCTGTTATTTTTTAAGATTTTATTTATTTATTTGAGAGAGAGGGAGAGAGAGCACAAGCAGGGGGAGGGACAGAGGGAGAAGGAGAAGCAGACTCCCCCCTGAGCAGGGAGGCCGACATGAGGCTGGATCCCAGGACCCTGAGATTACTACCTGGGCTGAAGACAGATGCTTAACCCACAGAGCCACCCAGGCACTCTTATACTTTACAAAATTCTGAATCGGTTCTATTTTTAATAGTGTCTATGATAAAATAATTTAAATGAGAAAACACTTTCCTTGGGGGGGTGCCTGGGTGGCCCAGCCAGTTCAGCGGCTGCCTTTGCCTCAGGCCATGTTCCAGGGTCCTAGGATAGAGCCCCGCAATGGGCTATTTGCTCAGTAGGGAGTCTGCTCCCCCTCTTCCTCTCACATTATGTGCTGTCTCTCCAATTAGTAAATAAAATATTTTAAAAAAGAAAGAAAGAAAAGAAAATACTTTCCTTGGTTCTCAATTTTTCTATCAGGTCCTCCCGCAGAGGACACTTAGAGCCTCTTAGGCTGGCCTGCATCGCAGGTCTTCCTTAGGGAGGAATCTCAGACAGGTGGCGGCATGGCCCCCTCTGCTGACGGGGGACAATTATTTGCTCTCTTCTCCTTCCTGGCAGCCACTGAGAGGGCCGTCAGCCTTGGTTCAGTCCGGTGTTCCTGTCTGGGACTTTGAAACTTGAAGGAGTCAAGTCAGGTCACAGGGTCAGTGAGATGGGACTCAGGAGGAGGGCAGTGGCGATAGAGGCCAGCGGCACTGCAGCCTACGGCCAGTGGTGGCCGGGCCAGGACAGCAGTGTCTGGTGGCAGTGTGCCAGCAGGGATTCCTTAGCGGGGCATTTCTGTGATGTAACCTGGACCATGGTCCCACCCCTGCTCACCTCCTGTTGGTTGCTGCTCATTTTCAAGGCTTGATTCCCTGGTTTTTATGTTGATCCTGTGAACGAACCTATGTCCTTCTATTAAATCCTTTTTCTGCTTCCATCAGCCAGGATTGGCTCTGGAAGTCTGAGCCACAAGTTGTTCGTTCATTCATTCACTCACTCACTCATTCATTCAATAAAGTGATCATTAACTGGCTAATCTAGGTTGCACATTGTTGTAGGCACAGGGCTTTGCAGTGAACAAAAAATTCATTCCTTGAGAAGCTTATATTCCAGCGGCTCTCACTTCTTCCCAACCCTGCCTCCCTTTACCTTTCTCCAGAGGTCTGCTTTACTTTGATCCTATCCCTCTAGCCCTACGCCAGCTAGTCCCTCTCAGCTCACCCTGACATTAAGGAAGTAAGGACCCTTTCGTGCCTTTCTGGCCTCGTTCTTGAGTTCAGGACAAACCCTGCTAGTTGACACCACGAGTGGTCATTCACCCTCACGCCAGAAACACTTACCAGCCCCTGGACTGTTCAAGGCACTCTGCTAGGAGCCGGAGACGTAATGCAAAACTAGTCATTGCCCTCAAAGAGATCACCGTGTGGCAGCAAAGACAGAAAACAGGCATTTAAGTAAGCGGTAAGCAGATGATCTGTGCCATCGAAAAGGAAGTACGGTGACACCAAAGTACATCTGATCTAGTTTAGGAAGGAGCCAGAGAAGGCTTCCTGGGGGAAAGTGATGATTAAGGTGAGATCTGAGGGATGAGCTACAGTTAGCCAGCTGAAGGGGATACAGAGCGTAACAGTCAGTAGGAGCAACACACAGAGTATTCTAGAAGTAAGAGAGAGCATGGCACATGAGAGAACATGGAAGGGGCTCACTATGGTGGGGGCAGGAAATGTAAGCAGGCCTGAGGGGTGGGATAATAGCTTAGGGGAGACTGCAGAGGCAGAGGAAGAATTTCACCAGCGATCTACAGCTGTGTTCTCCATCAGAAGCCAGGCTAGAGCTTTCGCAGAGGTGCACGGAAGGGTGTGTCCTCAGATCTGCCAAATCAGAAAGATCACTTGGATGCTGGGTGGAATGATCTGGAGAGGGGAAACACGGAAGCATGGAGACTGCTTAAGAGCTCACTAAAGTAGTCCAGAATAGATGGACCATATCCTGAACTAGCAGGGGTAGGAGAGAGGAAAAGAAGCAGAAATATCCAAGAGACACTCACTGGTTACCATCAAGAAGACGTTATGGTTGGGCTGGATCCTGGGTGAATAAGAAGGACGAGAAGTCAGAGACAACACCCAAGTGCCTGATTTAGGTAGCCAGCTGGACAGTGGGACTTTAATCAAAAAGAAATGAAATGCTAGAGGCCTCTGGGTGGCTCAGCCGGTTAAGCATCTGAGCTCAGGACATGATCATCTCAGGGTCATGAGATCCAAGTCCTGTGTTGGGTTGCATGCTCCGCAGGGAGTTTGCTTGAGATTCTCTTTCCCTCTCCCTCTGTCCCTCTTCTCCTTCTCTCTCTTGCAAATAAATAAATGCATCTTTAAAAAAAAAGATTTTTTAAAAAATCTTTTTTTAGAAAAGATTTATTTATTTATTCCTGAGAGACACAGAGAGAGAGGCAGAGACACAGGCAGAGGGAGAAGCAGGCTCCATGCAGGGAGCCCGACATGGGACTTGATCCCGGGTCTCCAGGATCAGGCCCTGGGCCGAAGGTGGTGCTAAACCGCTGAGCTGAGCTACCCGGGCTGTCCAAAATGCATTTTTTTTTTTAAATGAAATACTAAAAAAAAAAAAAAATGCTAAAGAGGAAGTGACTTCAGTTTGGTCATGTTCAATTTAAAGTGGCCGAGGACAACAGCCTGATCCCAGCTTATATGTGGGTCTGGCTATCAGCCCAGATATCTGAGGTAGAGGAGGGGACCTAGGATCATTCAGACAACCCCTGTGATCACAGGAGCAGTTGAGATGACCCTGGGGTCCGTACAATCATGGGGTGGACTTGGACTGACTGTTACAAAGCTTCACTGCCCCTCCCTGGGGAACAATGAGACTTTACCACCCTGTTGATGTCACGTTTGGTCACGTAATTTGTTTTGACCAATGACGTGCAAACGGAAATGAAGGGCGTCACCTCCCTTCTGTGCAGAAGCTCTGAGGCCAGCTCAAGGTTCCCTGTGGTCTCTTCTCCATCTGCTATGACCAGCAGCAACATCCCAGACAGAGGCCACTCAGTGAGTCTGGCTCTCAGAATAAAGTCCACAAGCAACCAAGTGAGGGCAGCCCGGGTGGCTTAGTGGCTTAGCACTGCCTTCAGCCCAGGGCCTGATCCTGGAGACCCAGGATCAAGTCCCACATCAGGCTCCCTGCATGGAGCCTGCTTCTCTCTCTCTGCCTGTGTCTCTGCCTCTCTCTGTGTGTGTGTGTGTGTGTCTCATGAATAAATAAAAATAAAATCTTAAAAAAAAAAACAAGCAACCAAGTAATAATGATAAACGTTTACTATTATAAGTCACTGAGATCTGAAGATCATGGGTTATTGCAGCAAAACCAGGCCTCCTCTGGCTGCTACAGGTGGGAAGAGAAGCAGGTCTGTGATGGAACCCTGAGGGCAAATGATATGTAAGGGCCAGCAGATAAAGGGGAGCCTCCAAAGAAAATTCGCTCCTGCCCCAGCCTCTGATGTGTAGAAACTTCGACAAATTAGCCTTTGTCAGACTCCTCTTTGCTGGCCAACTCGGGTTTCCACCCTAACAAAAGCAATCCTTTTTTTTCCCTGCTCACTCTGCTCCTTTACCTTTTGTCAGAAGCCGTTTGCATCAATTTTCAGGCCTATAGACACCAACTCTGCACAGGGCACATCTGGTGACAGATGACAGGAGAAGCAACATTATCATCAGGGCACCTGGGTGAGTTGGTTAAGCACCTGCCTTTGGCTCAGGTCATGATCTCAGGGTCCTGGGACTGAGCCCCACAGGGGCTCCCTGCTCAGCGGGGAGTCTGCTTCTCCCTCTCTTCCTGCCATCCACCCCCCTCCAGCTTGTGGTCTCTCTCTTGCTATCTCCCTCTCAAATAAATAAATACGATCTTTTTTTTTAAATTAAGATTTTATTTATTTATTCATGAGAGACACAGAGAGAGGCAGAGACACAGGCAGAGGGAGAAGCAGGCATCATACAGAGAGCCTGACGAGGACTCGATCCAGGGTCTCCAGGATCACGCCCTGGGCTGCAGGTGGCGCCAAACCGCTGTGCCACCGGGGCTGCCCGATTCCCTCCAATTTCTAACCAATTTCTCAGATTTATTTCTGGCCAACCTTATCATGGGTCTTGGAGCCACCCCCCTCCCCGGGTCTGGGTTGTCTGGGTAGCCTGATGTGCACTGACTCCTGGCACAGCCCCTGGGACAGTCTGCACCTGTGGTGCCCATGCCCACTCTGACTCATCCCGAGCTTCTGGCCTTGGCTCCCAGATACATCCCCAGACAAACAGTTGTCTGGCCAGTGGACCTTTCCAGATTCCAGGCAGTCTGGTTCCTCTTTCCTTCATACTCATGCACATCACCCCCCAACCCCACCACCCAAGCCTCTGGATTCAGGCCATGACACCCTGGATGCTTACTGCCAAAGCTACTCATCCACCAACTTTCTCCCCGTTGACCAGAGAGTCACTGCTCACCTGGTACAAACTGACATGTGTTAGTTTGTCCTCCCTTACACTGAACACTGTGACACAGCTTCTGCTAACCTCAGCCCCCGGGACAAGGCTATTCACTGGGCAGTCTGGCTCCCCCATCTTCCAGGCTCCTTGACATGTTTTCTTTTCCTTCCACCTAAAAGTCTTTTCTACACCCCCCCCCCATGAATAAAACTATGCCACACCCTTGGTGTGGACCCAGTCCCCAGACCAGAGATAGCCAGCCTACATAATGCTTACGATCAGCATGGGGGTCAAGACGATGAAACACACCTCGTTTTCCTTAAGTTCACTCACTGTTCGACATTCTGTCCATGTTGTTAGCTACTAACGTTTATTGAAAGCTTATTGCACACGATGTGCTAAATGCTTAACATATTATCCATTTTGTTTCTCACAGTCAGCAGAAGAGTAGTTTTACTTTCCTCATTTTACAAATGTGGAAACTCAGATTTTAAAAGTCTACATAATTGCAGGAGGAAACACAGCCAGTTCCGGGAGGGGTATAAGTTTGCTTGATTCTAGAGTCTTTATTTCCTACTATTCCACTATTTGTGTGTGTGTGTGTGTGTGTGTGTAGTTAGAGGTGTCAAAATCTTCTAATCTTTGTTAGACAGTAGGTAATATATGCATTGCTGTTAGTTTTATTTTTTATTTTTATTTTTTTCAGCTGAAAGGTCTCACATTTATTACTGAACCAACCTACTTGTATAGAGGCATAGTAACAGAGAAAATCATTCCCTTGATAAGACATGTCTATTGGCCAGGTAGGAAGGATGTTTCCATATTGATAGGATAGGAACATGTGATCTCCATGCGGCTTAAATATGTGCGCCAAAAAAAAAATATGTGTGCCAATTATGTTTGCTATTTCATGATATGCGATGCTTCCTCACAGACCCAGCTTGGTTCTTCTCCAGTGTCTCCTCTTGGAGTTGCACCTGATTTTATTACCAGTTTTCATCCGAATCCACTGGGGAATAGGACAATTCTGCTTTTGTTTCTTGGCCAGGAATCACTTGATTCTGAAAGTCTTGTGAGAAGACATGGTGATCACAGTCAACCACACGCAACCAGGATGGCGGCGCAAAGGCAGTTTTTTTTTTTTTTTTAAATGTAAAATCTATGTCCAATGTGGGACTCGAACTCACAACCTCGAGATTAAGCGTCACGTGCTCTGCCCACTGAGTCAGCCAGGTGTCCCAACTATACTGTGTTTTAACTGCCTGGTATCACACCTAGTGCAATACAGTATTCCAGTGGAAGTTTTAAGACTCTGGGATTTATTAAGCTTTTAAGTGTATTAAATAGATTCTTCTAAAATTATATTTTATGTGAAAGTCATTTAGAGATTGCTCTATGAGGGCAGGAAGCCAGGAGTCCCGGGTCTCTGTCCCACCTCTGACATTGCCTAGCAGCACGTCTCTGAATCAGTCTTTTTATCTGTAAAATGAAGGAATTTGATTCACTCCATCAGGGTCATTCCTGCTCTAAGACGCCACAATTCAGAAGACATTAAATGTCATATCAAACCCTTCTTAAAAGAAGAGCTTTATATTTAAAGTAGATTAATGCTTGCTCATCACAGTTACTAGTATTTTCATTTTTTATTTTCTTTTGTCTTTTTCCATCCCAAAAGCTTTGTAAAACCATTTTCCCCAAGGATCAATGAAAACAGGAAAAGCTGATTTCATATGACCTCCAATCTAATGAATGTATTACAACATAACCATTATGGACCATCAGTGGTAATTCTTATTTTCCCACATCAATGAAAAGCTCAGAAATTAAAATTTCATTGCATATTCTGATTTTAGTGGGCTCCA
The DNA here is from genome assembly GCF_003254725.2 of Canis lupus dingo. NCBI lineage: Eukaryota > Metazoa > Chordata > Mammalia > Carnivora > Canidae > Canis > Canis lupus. The sequence continues at coordinate 74,405,416 of NC_064245.1, forward strand.
GAAGGCATCATGCAAGGAACTGGTTCTAGAGAACTGACAAGCTATTTCCGTAAAGGGCAAACTAAAGATGCCCCGTATTGACATCTCCTTTAGAAATGACTGGGAGTTGGATTTCAGAGATCTCACTAAAGATTCAGACTGTTTATTCTGGCAGAAGCCCATGAATGCAATCTTCAGCTGCCACTGGGAGGAAAAAAGAAACAACAACAATGACAGATGAGTTTAAAGTTTTCTCAGATGATTCCAAATTTGTTAGTCAAAACCCTACTGACTGAGGCTGATGGGGGGAGGAAATGGAACAGACACAGAGCTCTTAGATCTAGTTCATTTTTTCACAATTTATCTCTCAATCCTGCTCAAGTTACCATCATCACGACAAAGGAAGTCTGGAGTGAGGCACAGGGAAAAGGAAAAGGTTTTACACCACAGGATGAGATTGTAGAACATCTGGTGTGAATGAGTTTCAACAGAAAGGAATGAGGGGAACAGAAAAGATTAGGAGTAATGGGGAGAACAGTGCTTCCTTTTCATAAATTTTTGTGACAGTAAGTACCTATCATGGAGAATGGCATGAACGAGGCCTGCAAGAAATAGTAATGGCCCGAGTGTCTGGGTGGCTCAGTCAGTTAAGCGTCCAACTCTTGGTCTCCATTCAGGTCATGATCTCATGGACTGTGAGATCGAGCCCCGCATGGGGCTCTGAGCTGGGCATGAGCCTGCTTCAGATTCTCTCTCCCTCTCCCTCTTACTCATGCCCTGCACTTTCTTTCTCTCTCAAATTAACAAATAAATCTTATAAAAAGAAACAGTAATGGCCATTATTATTCTTATATAAATTCACTATCAGAGAGTTTCCTAATGCATTCTTTCTCCATATGACAGGTAAAGTGCTCGGAGTTTAACCCAATCCAATTTTCTCTACCGTTGTTGAAGTGAGTTTTAATCTTGTGAATGTCCCTTAACTCTTCACCTTTTCATTACTTACAGTTTTAAATAATTATTTAGTATTTTATTTTTATTATTTTTTAAAAGATTTTTTAAATTCATTTATTCATGAGAGAGAGAGAGAGAGAGAGAGGCAGAGACACAGGCAGAGGGAGAAGCAGGCTCCATGCAAGGAGCCCGATGTGGGACTTGATCCTGGGACTCCAGGATCATGCCCTGGGTGGAAGGCAGATGCTCAACTGCTGAGCCACCCAGGCATCCCTATTTAGTATTTTAATATCTAACCATACGCCTCAAGGAAAACAAAGCAATACACGAACAGGAAAGTACCTAAAGCGGCTTATCGATTTCTATGAAATCAGACACATAGATAACTACCAACCAAGTCAAGAAATGAATGAGATCTACCATATGATCCAGCAGTTCTGGGAATATATCTGAAGGAGATGAAAACACTATGAAGACATAACTGCACCTCCATGTCAACAGCAGCATTATTCATAATTGCCAAGACACGGAAACCACCCAAGTTCATCCATCAATGGATGATTGGAGAAAGAAACTGTGGTATGTCCATACAATGGAATTGTATTTATTTATTTATTTAATTTATTTATAAAGATTTTATTTATTTATTCATGAGAGACACAGAGATAGAGAGAGGCAGTGACACAGGCAGAGGGAGAAGCAGGCTCCATGCAAGGAGCCCGACGTGGGACTCAATCCCCGGTCTCCAGGATCACACCCTGGGCTGAAGGCAGGTGCTAAACTGCTGAGTCACCCAGGCTGCCCAAATGGAATATTATTTAGAGTAAATTCTGCCATTTGTGACAATATGGGTAGACCTTAAGGTCATAATGCTAAATGAAATAAGTCAGACAGAGAAAGATAAATATTATATGATCTCATTTACATGTGGAATCTAAAAATGAAAACAAAAACAAAAAAAACTCCGAAAAAGAGATCAGATTTGTGGTCACCAGGGGTGACAGTGTGTGTGTGGTGGTGGTGGTAGGGGGGTGGTTTGGAGGAAGGTGGTCAAAAGGTACAAAGTTCCAGCTCCAGGATAAATACATACTAGGGATGTGATATCCAACATGACTCTGGCTAACACTGCTGTACGGCATATACGTAAGTTAAAAGTATAAATCCTAATAGTTCTCACCATATGGAGAAAGACACTGTTTTTCCTTTTTTCTTTTTCCATATCTCTATGAGATGATGGATATTAACTAAACTTACCATGGCTACCATTTTACAGCACATGTAAGTCAAATCATTATGCCACACACCTCGTACGTATGCAGTGCTGTACGTCAATTATACCTCAATAAAACAGGAAAAGAAAGAAATGAATGAGCATCATCTGCCCAAAGACTCCCACATACCCCTTCGTGATCCCGGCTTCTTCCTTCCCTAGAAAGGTGATGATTCCCAACTTCCAAACACGCACCTCCTAAACAATAGATCAGTTCTTTTTTACCCTTTTGAAACTTAAAAGAATGGAATCACACAATGTGTATTTTCCTCTACTCGGCTTCCTTTGATCAGCTTTATGGTTTCTAAATTAGTTCATGTTTTTACACATAACTGTAACTTACTCATTTTTGTTGCTGTTTAGAAATCCATCCTATTCTACAGTTTTCCCCTTCTACTGGTGACAGGTGTTTGGGTTGTCTCTAATTTTTAGTTATCACAAACTATGCTGCCATAAACGTTTTGTTCCTGTTCCTGGCATTAGTGTGCAGAAATTCATAGGTATTGTCTTAGGATTGAAACTGCTGGGTTATGGGGTATGTGATATATTCACTTTTGGCAGATAATACCAAACTGTTGTCCAAACTGGTGGCCATCTGCATTTTTCATTCTCTCACTCTTTTTCCTGCTTCATATTTGTCCATCCCCTCATCTCCACTTTTTTCCCCATCCTTACTTTTCTCTCTAAGAGATTTTGGTACATACCCTCCAAAAAGTCAGTTAATACCATTTAGTGGAATACAACAGACTCACTGATGTATTTCATGTTAGGGAGGATGATAGAAGATGTTTCTTTCCAAATTCCTATGCAAGTCAACATCGGATCCAGGGATCAAAGCTAATATAGCATAGTTAAACTTTCATTTATACCTAAGCCAAAGATACTATCTTCTTTACACTGTGCGAAAGCAACCTTCTCTTTTCATGTTTGACTTCCAGAAAGCTTGGAGCCAAATTTACTCATCTGCAGTAAGTAAACAGGTCAGCACTTCTAGAGACGGCCCCACACCACTGTGTCTGAATCTCCTGGAGGTACATGTTAATAATACGGGGGCCAGAGTTCATGGGGCAAGGCCAAAGAACCTGCACTTTTAACAAATACCCAACTGTGAGGCCAATGCACACCATATTGGAAAACCACCGGTATAAAATAATGTTACATAGCACCCCATCCTAACTTTTCTTTCTGACTCAATAGTATGTCCTCATTGTGTTTCTCTCCTCTGTCACCCAACTCTTTTTTTTTTAAGATTTTTATTCATTTATTCATGAGAGATACACAAATAGAGAGAGAGAGAGAGAGGTAGAGACATAAGCAGAAGAAGTAGGCTCCCTGCAAGAAGCCCGATGTGGGACTCAATCCTGGACCCCACAATCACACCCTGAGCTGAAGGCAGACACTCAACTGCTGAGCCACCCAGGCATCCCTGTCACCCAACTTTTAATCAATAGAATACTGTTATATTTCATGTCGACTTGTAAACCATCCATGATCATTTCTGATTCAAGAACTGAATCTGGGGCAGCCTCAGTGCCTCAGCGGTTTAGCGGCGCCTTCAGCCCAGGGCCTGATCCTACAGACCCGGGATCGAGTCCCATGTCAGGCTCCCCGCATGGAGCCTGCTTCTCCCTCTGCCTCTCTCTCTCTCTCTCTCTCTTGAATAAATAAATAAAATCTAAAAAAAAAAAAAAAGAACTGAATCTGTAGACAGATAAATGCCAGACTAGACATATAGAAAGAAAAAAATGGCACTAGTCACGAAATTATCAAAAAAAATTAAGACACAAATTACTGTATTGGTTATACACTGAGCCATTTATAGTTTCATCACGACCAGTTTAAAGTACCAATAGATAGGGAGCCCACATTGGGCTTCCCTCAGGAAGCCTGCTTCTCCCTTTGCCTAGGTCTCTGCCCCTCTCTCTGAGTCTCTCATGAATAAATAAATTTTTAAAAATAAAGTACCAATAGATAAAGGGAGGCAACAATGTGCTAGGACTAGTAGTCCAGAAGAACATTTTTCTGTTTCCTGCCCAAAGTTCTAAGCCCAGCCTAGACATGGTTCAGGAAGAGCTTGCAGCGCTTCAGGTAACTCTGTTCATGTTTCATATGACCTTGAATTTCCAGAAGTTACTTGGTTAAACAACTACTGCACTATAAAAAGTGGCCCCCACAAATTTCTCAGTTATAATGACGTTCATGTCTATGATAGAAAAAGTTAGATTAAGGTCGGATTTCTTATATTTTAGCTCAGATTCTAGCCACCCACTGACGAGCGCAGAGCATTCCTGACCAGAGTGGCCAGTTGTCATTCCTCTGCCAAAAAGAGCCTGGAAAAAAATTGGCACAGGTTGGCTGTTTATTGAGCACAGACAAGCTGCAAAATCAAGATCTAAATTTTCTAAAGTGTACCCACTGCAAGGGCTGGCTGCCTTACTGCAGTGAGTAAGAGAGAAAGTAGAATCCAAACAAACTGTGCAAGAAGCAAAACAGAACAGAGTATCTTGCCACTGGATTAAGAAAAAGCAACAGAAACAGAGATTTAACAATCAGCAGTAAAAACAAACCAAAAAACCAATCAGATGTAAAAGAAACATTCAGATTCTTTTTATTATTACCCTTACCTTGACTCTGATAACTCTGGATCCCATCTAAGGGGGCGGGGGGGACTCCTGAGGCCATTCAATTATCAAAAGTTGGCAAAATAAAACAGAACACCAGTCTGTTTTAAAGCATTTAAACATTTGCTATTTATCAGGATCACAATTAGCTTGGCCAGTGTATACAAAAAGTAATGCTACATTATAAATAGGCATACCTAAATCTTGTCTGTCTTCCAAAAGATAGCCACGTGGTATTTTTCATAAGATAGCTAATACTTGGGATCCCTGGGTGGCGCAGCGGTTTGGCGCCTGCCTTTGGCCCGGGGCGCGATCCTGGAGACCTGGGATTGAATCCCACATCGGGCTCCCGGTGCATGGGGCCTGCTTCTCCCTCTGCCTATGTCTCTGCCTCTCTCTCTCTCTCTGTGACTATCATAAATAAATAAAAATTAAAAAAAAAAAAAGATAGCTAATACTTACAGAGTTGTAGCTCCACCTACATGCCAGGACCTATTCTAGCATGTGACACATCCCAACACCATCAATCCATGCAACAACCCAAGACAGTGGTACTATCATTATCCTGGTTTAACAGACAAAGAAACTAAGACACAGAGAAATTCAGGAACTTCCCAAGGTCCTTAAGCTAATAAGTGGCTCTAGAGTGCAGCTTTTAATCACATTTGCCTTTGGTCTGGAAGCAATCATTACTATTTGGGAGAAGAGACAATAATGACCTGAGTTTCAAGCCACCAATATTTTTTGAAGGTGCATTAACCAGATAAAAACCTATGGATTTGTGTCTAAGCCGCTCAGCATCACACTCTATCACATATTTCCACAAAATGACATTTCCTTTGCAAAATGGCACAATGATTGTTTCTAACATAAAGAACTCATCCAGCACATCTAAGACAATATACTTGCTGGGTATGCTTTTATATAAACATCGCTGTGGTAAAGCAAAAACTAGGGATGCCTAGCTAGCACAGCTGGGACCATGGATTTGGGCTTTCCAGACCAAAGAAAATATGAGTTAAGTAGCAATAAGACTCCTCAGGAGTAGCTTTAAAGAGGGAAAGAGAGGTGCCTGGTGGCTCAGTCTGAATCTTGATTTAAGCATCTGAATCCTTGATTTCGGCTCAGCTCATAATGTCAGGTCATGAGAATGAGCCCTGCATTGGTTCCACACTGGGTGTGAGGCCTGCTTAAGATCTTCTCTCTAAAAAAAAAAAAAAAAAAAAAAAAAAAATTCTGTCTCCCTCTCCCACTCCTCTCCCACTCCTGCTCCACACACACACACCCTCTTAAAAAAAAAGAGAGAGCGATAGAGGGAAAGACTTGAAAACAAGTAGCCTAGGTAAATTTAAGAACCAAGATCCAAAGAAGAAACAGAATTTATTTTAGCAGGAGAGAGGACTAGCTTCAATTTTTTAAAAAATCAGAAATGAAGAGAATTTTAACTGGAATCAGAGCTTTGGAAGATCTAGCAGATGTGTTCCTGACTACATTAGGAATCTGTGTTATTCTGAATAGCTACTAATAGTCACAAAGTGATCGTTCAAGCACATGTAGACAAAACCACTTCACATAAATTCAGCTAAGACTTAGAGAACTTTGTTGAAAGTACTAATCTCTAAAAAACAGAGCTGGCGGTAGCAGCGGCCAAGGAAAAGGTAGGACTGATGTCAAGGTCCAGGTAACTCTCCATGGGAACTAGGCTTGGATTGAGTTCAATAAATGCGTGTTGAGTTGAGGACCACATCACCAGGGCTCATCCAGAATTGGGGCTGCATCACCTAGATCTAGAATATATACAGCCTCCATGTGCCCAGAGAGAGGCAAGCCTCAAAAAGGCAGACCCAGGACCATCATTTAAAGCTTTATGTGATGCATTAGTTGCAACAGCCAAGACATAGTGTTTCTAACAACCCAGTGTTCATCAAGAGATGATGGATAAAGATGTACTATGTTAGTTTTGCAGCTTTTCTCTTCATTTTATTTTTATATTTTCTGTTAAAGATTTATTTATTTGGAAGAGAGAAAGAGAAAGAAATGGGGGTGGGGAGGGGCAAAGGGAGAGAAACAGACAACCTGCTGAGTGCAGAGCCCAATGTGGTGCTTGATCTCACAACCCTGAGATCATGACCTGAGCTGAAATCAAGAGCTCGACACTCCACTGAGTGTTGGTTTTAAATAAAACTAGTCTTTGCTCAAACTTGTAGAAAAGGAGATCAAGATAAATTTTTCTTTTTACAGCTTTATGATGGTGTAACTGGTAGAAAATACACTGCACACAATGTGTATTAACTGATGGGTTCTGACATACGTATATACCGTGAAACCATCATTAGCTCCCCAAATTGGCTTATTTCCCATTGTAGTATCTCCTTCCTTTCTCCCCCAATGCCCCCTTACCATACCCCGACCAAATACTGATCTGCTTTCTGTCACCCAAAAGATTAGGCTGCATTTTCTAGAGTTTTCTATAAAAGGAATCATATGGTATATACCTTTGCTTAATTTTTCTTCACTTGGGATAATTATGAGATTCATCCATTTTGTTGTATATATCAATAGTTCATTCTTTTTACTGCTAAGTAATATGCCATTAAGGAATATAACACAAATTGTTTATCCATTCAGTTGTTGCTGGATATTTGGGTTGGTTCATTTTTGTTTCCCTTGGTTAAATACCTAGAAGTGGAAAAGTTGGGTCACATTGCAGGTGTAAGCTTTGTAAACAAATTGCTTCCCAAGGTGTGTTTTCATTTTAACCGAGGTTTGAGAATTCTTGATACATTCTCTAAAGGCCTTTTCTAAGATATTTGATTTTTTTGAACCAGTATACTACTTGAATTTTAACTTTTATTCTTCCACAAAAAGAATGAGATCTTGCCATTCACAACAACATGGCTGGATCTAGAGAGTATAATGCTAAGTGCAATAAGTCAGGCAGAAATAGACAAATACCAGAGGATTTCATTCATATGTGGGATTTAAGAAATAAAGCAAATGAACAAAGGAAAAAAAAAATAAGTAAAAGAAACCAGACACTTAAATACAGAAAACACTCTGGTGGTTGCCAGAGGGGAGGTGGGTGGGAGGGAGGATGGGTGGAATAGATAAAGGGAGTTAAGAGAACACTTATGTAATGAGCACAGGATAATGTATATTATAGTTGAATCATTATATTGTCCATCTGAAACTAATAGAACGCTGGATGTTAATTATGCTTCAATTAAAAAAAAAAAAAGGCAGAGCCAGGACCATTACATGGAATTTCATGTGTTGCTCACTGAACAAGGGTGCCTGGCCAAGAAAGCAAGTGAAGAGTGAACTCCCCACTGCTCCGCTGGCCAAGCTGTAGAGCAGGACTGCCTCTTCTCAGAGGAAGGAAGGGAAGACTTTCCCTAACGTGGATGAAGGTGCCACAGGACTTCAGCAGCCCTGGAGAGCAATGCTAAAGCACTTAGGAGTCACAGCAACAGGACCTAAGGGATGGGAGGCAGAGAACACCCTATAGGGGATGATAAAGGGAAGGAATCTATGTCTTGGAGTAACATCCTGTCACCTGTCATTTACATTCTTCTTGCTTTCAGCATTGGAGTTTAGTGTTTACTCCTAGCATTCCCCATCTTCTCTAGAAAGGTCTCCCTGTATGTTTTCCTCATGTAGTACCTTTCTTCCAAAGCACACACATGCCTTTGAAATAGTTTAAAGCTAATGCAGACAGATTATAGAGCATTTCCTTTTAATGATGATGGATAATCATAGAGCCATTGCAGGGCACCATCTGGCAAATTCTGTAGGATGAATGTCATCCAAATAGAAAGACATAAATCTTCAGTAACTGAATTGAGTAATTTAAACATATTAGAGGTAGATGGGGGGACTTTCAGGGCCAATTTCTCCCCTTTGTTTTATAGAGTAAATTGATACCAAAACATTCTGATCTTTTCTAATAGAGGATAATATAGCATTTCATTAATTTATTTTAAACTTCATTAAAAACAGTTATCTCTGAATAGCATAATTTTAGGGTGGTTTCTGTTTTCTTTGTTATATGTTTCTTTTTTTCCCCCTAAATTGTCTGCAATGGTTATGTGTCATTTTTTCAATCACACGAAATATATAAATTTGTTTTTTGCCTATTTCTTTCTTCCCTCCACCTACAGACAGGCTTGGGCTCATAAAAGATAGCAGCTATACATGTTCTGAAAGAGGCTGGTCAAACTGGTCACCAGCTGGGCAAGAATAAAGCCCAGCACTGCAAATGGAGGAGACAATACAGCATTAAGAAAGGCGGGCCAGACACCCCACAGTCCATGCTACAAGCTGTGGAGTCATTGCCCTTCTTCTCCATTCACTAAAGAGTACCCTAGGCATGATGAACGCATGACTATGTACTCCAGCTTGCAGCCCAGTGGATATCCACACAGAATATGACATGTGTTTCATGGAGGGCCTAAAGGGCTAACTTGATAGTAGCCACAGCATTCTGGAGTCCAACATATGTGGGTTGTTCATGGAAAAAAGATGTGTCCTCGGACATGTTAACTTCCCTCAGCCTCAGTTTCCTCAACTGTAAAGTAAGAATAATAATATTGCCTCATACAGGCACCTGGATGGCTCATGGTTGAGCGTCTGCCTTTGGCTCAGGTCATGATCCAGGGTCCTGGGATCGAGTCCCACATCGTGCTCCCCACAAAGAGCTTGCTTCTCCCTCTGCCTATGTCTCTGCTTCTCTCTGTGTCTCTTATGAATACTGCCCCATAAAGTTCTAGAAAAATTAAATAATGAGCATAAAATACACAGCACAATGCCTAGCACATAGAAAGTACAGGATTGATCCAGCAATTTCACTTCTTAATATATTCTCAAAGAATTGGAAGCAGGGACCCAAATACTTGGGTCTCAACGTTCATAGCAGCATTATTCACAATAGTCAATAGATGGAAACAACAAATGTCCATCAACAGAAGGATAGATAAAATGTGGGCTATACATTCAATGGGTCGTTATTCAGCCTTACAAAGGAAAGAAATTCTGATACATGCTCCATGAACCTTAAAAATATTCTGCTAAGTGAAACAAACCAGACAGGAAAGGACGAATATTTTAGGATCCTACTTACATAAGATACCTGGAATAGGCACATTCACAGAGATGGTAAGTAGAATAGACATTACCAGGGTCTGGGGAGTTATTTTTAATGGGTACAGAGTTTCTGTTGGGGATGATGAAAGTTCTGGAAATGGTTAGTGGCGTAGTTGTACAACACTGCAGATGTTCTTAATGCCACTGGACTGTACTCCAATAATGGCTAAAATGATAAATTTTATGTAATGCATATTTTACCACCATAAAAAAGAAGTGCTGCATTAATGGTAGACATTTTTTCTGTCATTATTAACAACAGCAATGATCAGTTCATACAAAGCACAGGCCGCTCATAAACCTATAAACTCTGACTCATAGCAGAGTGATGAGAAACTATCCCATGAGGCAGTTTGGGCAGGGGGAGCAGGGCAGGAGCCAGCAAGGTGCAGTTATACTTGAAAAAGCCCAGAGTAAGAGGATCGGTGTGAGGCAAATCCTGGAGAATGGAATGATCAAACCCAGTGAGTCAAGTCAAGACATGGGCAAGTGAACTGAAAAAAAAAAAAAAAAAAAAAAGAGGAGAATTATTAGTTAAAGCTCTTGTGGTTGCAACAGCTACCTAAAGGGATGAGGCATCAATGGGGACTTTCCTGGCTTGTGCACCCGAGAGCGCAGGCAAGCTGGATCCCGGTGGAGATGATGTCATGAGGGCCCAGCTACCCCATCCATCACTGCTCTGCCTCCATGTTGGCTTCAGTCTCACAGGCTCTTTCCAGGCAGGGGCCATGTGGTTCCCCAGCATCCCCAGCAGAGAGCTTGTCTTTCCAAGATTGAATCTGATTTGCGTGGCTTGGATCACAAACTCACCCCTGAACCAATCATTGAAGCCAAGGTAACAGAGTATGCTAACTAGCTTTGGGTCATTCCCAGTGGACCTAAAGGAGAAGCTATTGATAGATTAAGTAAGAATAGATGCTGCTCAGGCAAAAAGAACAAATGTCCCAACAGTAGGGGACATGAGTGGCAACAGAGTGAAGGAGGCTTAGGTAATTAACACAGAAGAGGCTGGAGGGTCTGTGGTTTGGTTTTATTGCCCACTGCCAAATAGCATATGGGTGAGTCAGGATGGTTTAAATATACAGGATCTTAGCTGGCCATGGGCCAAAGTTCCTTCTGTACTGAGTTCTAACACAGTTGCCTGAACCTCACCGATGTCCCCATTCTGTAATTAGAATCACGCCATGAAAATTAGGATTGGCTTCTAGTGCTAGGACCCTGCAAAGGGTGGTGACATTTGACATAAGACACTCTCTGAACCTCACTTTCCTAATTACCAAAAAGGAGGGTGAATTAGAAGGCTTCTAGGACCCCATGTGTCTGAGCCTCCATTCTAAATAACTGTAAATTAGGTCTTTTAAAAAGATTTTATTTATTTATTTATTTATTTATTTGAGAGAATATGTGCACACAGGGGTAGTGGCAGAGGGAGAGGGAGAGAGTCTTAAGCAGACTCCTTTGTGCTCACTGCAAAGCCTGACGCAGGCCACCATCTCATGACCCTGAGATCATGACCTGAGCTGAAACCAAGAGTTGAACACTTAACTGATTGTGTCACCCAGGCGCCCCTGAAAATTTTAGTTTTAATATCATCTCAAAGGGTGGGTGAGCAAATGGAAGACAATGATGTTTATGAAAGCAAAAGTTCTGTAAATTACAGAACGATGCAAATTAGTTATTATTTTTATAGTCAAAAGGTAGGCATGGTATCAAAACCAAAACCAAAATGGCCTTGAGTAGAGATAAAAATAGGAGAAGGCAGAAAAAGTAGGTCAATCAGAATGAAAATGTTATCTATCTGTGTGTGTGTATCTATACGTGTGTACACGTACTTTTTTTATTCTGGATCGTGTTAGAAATCACAACAGCATCTCAGTGTCTTTGATGTCCATCCACTCTTCAGTGATAACTGGCATTCGGCCCTTACTACTCCACTGAAGCAAAGGTGGCTATGCAGGGACCTCCCACGGGGCCACGCCTAGGGAGCAGCTGGCAGCTATTATCTATACAAACTTCATTACTGCCCTTGACATTGCTGTCCTTGTCCTCATTCTTGAAAATCCACATCGTGTTGGCTCTCGGGACACTGCTGTCTCATGGGTCTCCTCCTCTCTATATATTCCCCTTTGAACTCCCCTCCCCCTGCTCAACTTCTGAAATAGTCACGTTCTCAGGTATTTCTTTCTTCTTGGCTGTTGTCAACCACTCTCATAGTTCTATCATGCATAGGCTCCATTAATGTATCTCCAGCCCTGACCACTCATCTGAGCTTCAGCCCATGGGATGTCCCTCAAACAGTTCCAATACCCTACACACCCCAAATGTAAGTCACCAGCTCCCTTCCCCCAGAATTGCCCCCTTTTCTTCCTGTTCCCCATTTCAGACAGCCACTAAGGTCAGAAACCTACTCACTCATTCTCCTTCCTCTTTTTGGCCACCCCCACCTCCTACTTTCCAGGGCTCTATGCCTTGTATCTTCACCTGGTCCTCATTCCTCTTTAAAGATTCAGCTTACACATCATCTTCCCCAAGTTAGCTTCCTGAAATCCCCAGGTGGAGGACAGCACATCTAGTGCCCTGAGTATAAATGATCCCCACTACCTCTTACCAGGTTATATTGAAGCATCTGTCTGTGACTGTCCTCCAAACCTCTGCATGGCCTTCACCGCCCTGGACTCTTGAGTTCTTCGAGGGCATGGGCAATTTGTTGGGTTTTGTACCCCTTAGGCCTAGCACAGTGTCTGGCACATAGTATATGTTCAGTTAATGTTACTGAATGAAAACAATCCTCACCAGCTGTAGTGACGCTAAATAAGAACATTCTGCTTGTGATGAAAGTAATTTGTTAACTTTTAAGAGCCGCTATAGACAATTTAACGTAATCACTCAGCCTGATAGAGTCAAAAGAAGGGGAAGTTCACATATCTAAGCTATGAAACAGATGATACAGCAGATTCTGAATTTACATTAGAGTATTTATTTTGAGAAATATGCACATGCATTTTTTTTAACTAGTGATCACATTTTGAATCTTAAATAGGAGTAGATGTTCTTTTCCCAGTATAGTTAGCTGCACAGAAATTGTCTGGTCAAATTAAAATCTATGACCTTAAAATTCTTTGGTTTATTTCTCCTTTTGAACCTTTTTATTTCCAAGATGCACATTTCTCACTTAAGAAAAGGTATGTGTATGGTGGGGGATAAGTCTTCAAGCCTCCAGATAGGAATCATTTTCGTTCACATCTTTTCTCCTTGTTTTGGTATTTTGTTACAAGCAAAATATCAACTAAAACCTTAAAGGAAGAGTTATTCAACAATTATGTTGAACTATACTAATTAACATTTTTAAAAAAGTTATATATACGAGAATGTAATAAATATTGGGCAGCCCCGGTGGCCCAGCGGTTTAGGGCCGCCTTCGGCCCAGGATGTGATCCTGGAGACCCAGGATGGAGTCCCATGTCAGGCTCCCTGCATGGAGCCTGCTTCTCCCTCTGCCTGTGTCTCTGCCTCCCACTCTCTCTGTGTCTGTCATGAATAAATAAATAAAATCTTAAAAAAAAAAAGAAATATCAAGATAGCATATGTTACATACTTATAAAAATAAAAGCATCCTTTATAATTAGTTGATAAGATGTACCTTTGTATATATGGGTTTTGGATACTGATCGACAATTTTAGGCTAGAGCACACCTGGGTGGCTCAGTGTTTAAGCATCTGCTTCCGGCTCAGGGCATGATCACGGGGTCCTGGGATCAAGTCCCACATCAGGTCCAGGGATCAAGTCCCACATCAGCAGCAGGCAGCCTGCTTCTCCCTCTGCCTATGTATCTGCTTTTCTTTCTGTGTCTCTCATGAATAAACAAAGAAAATCTTTAAAAAAAAATTGTAGGCTAGCCTTACAAAGAAAATGCCAGAAGCACTCCATGATGACATTGGCTTAGTCACTATTTAAGACATGAAAATGAAGAAATAAAAATATAAAATCTTATTTAGTGTGATTTTATTTGCTTCATAAAGCACAAATGGTATATACAGTTTTATCTTCTCTTCATTGTAAAAATCAGTGGTAGTGACCTCATTTATTATAAACAGTTCTGAGAAAATCCATAGAATCATAAAAGGAGAAAGGCAAAAACAGATTTTAGAAGTCCAAGTGTTATAAATCAAGCTTTGAGGGTGGAAATCACACGGATGTGACATTTATTCACTTACATGTACAACTTGTCTCCAGTTGTTTTTCAAAGCTCTGAATTTCATCAAGGCCTGCCATCATAATTATTTTTTTTTCTGCCATCATAATTAAAATGTAATCTCTGGTTTGAAATTCAACATCATGGAAGTAGCACAGGGCAACTATGGGCTCCCAGCCATGCCTGCTGCTAAGGGGATCATCAAAATATTTTTAGTCCATTTTTCTTTGAGGGAGGCAGCATCGTGTCTGTTAATCTCTATGAATTAACTATTTATGCTTAGAAACAGATACAAAGCTACGTAGGATTTCTGTTGCAGGAAAAAACTGTAATGAAGAGAGAAAAATAGGGAAAATCTAAATTACTGTTAATAAGGGCTGGCTAAATTATGGTACATCCATATATAGACCTGATAAGCAGCAGGGGTCATTCTGTCATTTGAGAGATTAAAAAATTGGATCAAAATCTCTTCTCCTGGGGAAAAAGAAGGCCAGCATCTATTCCAAACTCTCCAGGGATTCTTGAGAGTCCGTGGCTTCTCCTATTCCCCTGTTCCAATTCCCAGACCCTAGCAACTACCGGCTCTCTTTCCTGTCCTGGCCTCCTATTATTATTTGTTTGTTTGTGAGCAAATGAGCACTGGAGGGGGGGGGCAGAGGGAGAGGGAGAGAAAGAATCCTCAAGAAGACTCCCTGATGAGCAGGGAGCCTGACAGGGAGCTCCATCCCAGGACCCTGAGATCCTGACCTGAGCTGAAATCAAGAGTCAGCTACTTAACCAAATGAGCCCCTGCTTCCTACCACTCTTAATACCCGTTGTTTCCCTGCTCACCATGTGCAGACAGACTAAATGCCCCTTTTTCTTTGATTTCCCCAAATGGTACTGACACAACCTCTTCCGTGTAGTGGGCTATGAGAGCTATTTGAGAGTATCGACGAGCAGAGGTCATGGTGAGAGAGGAGTGAGATATCTTACAGCCACACTACACACCACTGCAGCTAACTAAAAACTAGTGTCTGACCTCCTGTTCTTAGAAGACCTTGGCCATTCCCCCAATTCTACCAATGAGACTAGGAATTTCACTTTGGCCTTAGCTTCCCATATTCAATGTCAAGGCCTGACTTTCTCCAAACTCTTTGTGGTTCTTGTCTTTTATTAGTGTATTTCATTTTATTTTTTCATTGTTCTTGTGTATATTTTTGCCACCATTATTGAGATATAATTGGCATTTAACACTGTGTGAGTTTAAGGTGTACGAGGTATTGATTTGATACAAGTATGTATCACAGAATGATTACCACCACAGCTGAGCATAGCATCCCATTAGCTAACACCCTCCAGCTCATCAGATAACTGCCATTTCTTGCTGGGGGTGAGAACATTTACGTTCTACTCTGTTGGAAACTTTCAAGTATATAATAGGGCATTACTAACTATAATCACCAAGCTATACATTAGATCCCAAGAACTTATTTACCTTATAGCTGGAAGTTTAGGGGCCCCTGGGTGGCTCAGTCGGTTAAACATATGACTTTTGATTTCAGCTCAGGTCATAATCTTAGGGTCGTGAGCGAGTCCTGCATCGGGCTCTGTGCTGGGCATGGAGCCAGCTTAAAATTCTCTCTCTCCCTGTCTCTCTGCCCCTCCACCCTCCATCCCAGCTCCTACCCCCCACCCCTCAACAATAAATAAATAAATAAGATAACTGGAAGTTTACACTCTTTGACCAACATCTCATTTCCTCCACCTCCAGCCCCTGGTAACTACCATTCTACTCTGTTTCTATAATCTCAGCTTTTTTAGATTCTATATATAAGTAAGATCATACAGTATTTGTCTTTCTCTGTCTGCTGTATTTCACTTAGCATCCTGTGCTCAAGGTCCATTCATGTTGTCACAAAGAGCAGAATTTCCTTCTTTCTCATGGCTGCATAGTATTCCATTGTCTATAGATCCCACCACTTCTTTATACATTTATCCACCAATGCAGACCTAGGTTGTTTCCATGCCTTGGCTATTGTGAATAATATTGCAGTGATCACAGGAGTGCAGATATCTCCTTGACATCTTGTTTTTATTTCCTTTATATCTACACCCAGAAACAGAAGAGCTGGATCATATGGTAATTCTATTTTTAATTTGGTAGCGAGCCCCCATGCTGTTGTCCACAGTGGCTGCACCAAATTACATTCCCACTAACAGGGCACAAGGGTTCCCTTTTCTCCACATTCTTGCCAACACTTACTACCTCTTGTGTTTGTTTGTTTTTTTCTTTTCCACAATAGCCATTCTGTCAGGTATGAGGTCATATCATGGCTTTGATTTGTCTTTCCCTGATAATTAGTGATGCTGAGTACCTTCTCATGTACATATTGGCCATTTGTATGACTTCTCTGGAAAAATGTCTATTTAGTTCCTCTGCCCATTTTTAAATCAAACTGGCTTTTTGCTCTTGCATTGTAAGAGTTCATTATATACTCTAGATATTTACCTCATATCAGATATGTGATTTGCAAATATCTTCTCCCCCTCCATAGGCTTTCATTTGGTTATGCAGAAGCTGTGCAGAAGCCTTTGATTTTTTCTCCCACCCCCTGCCCTGTGCAGAAGCTTTTTAGTCTGATGTGGTCCCCATTGCTTATTTTTTGCTTTTGTTCCTCCAAAATCTTGTTTGTTTCTTATGCTAAGCAGATTAGACAGCTCTGAGTCACTTGCAGCCCATCCTGGCCATGTTCTCTTTTCATAATGAAAATGGCTCATCAAAACTAAACAAAGATGATGCTAGTCACCCAAGAGCAGTTCTGTCTCAGTTATGAAACCAGCCCTTCCTTTCTCCCTGCTGCATATAACTCTGTAATCACCCAAAAGATGTACCCCTACTACCATGAAAAGTGTCTAAGATATACCTATATTTATAGCCATATCTATGTGTGTGTTTATTTCTATTCTATATATGTAGACAGACAGAGAGCCCAGAGTTTAAAAAGAAATGGTAGGAATAAATATATAAATTGATTCCATATAGAAACATTTATTTATATAATAAAAGTATAATATCTCTAAGAATAAACACCAATATATTAATAGTGGTTTCTCTCTAGGAGGTGGGATTAAGAGGGAACTTCAAATTTTAACACTTGTATACTATTTTTTTTTTACATTCAACATATTAATTTCTCTATAATCAGAAAACTATTTATTTTGTAAAATAAAAGACTGATGCAAAAAAAATGCTTAAGCCACTGCTTAAAGGATTTAACTCACATACAAAAAAGAGTTTCTCACAATAGTAGACTGCTCAATATTCATGAAATCTTTCCCCCAATACTCACCAATAAATGCCAAGAAAATTCTGAGTTCATAAAAAGCAAGGAAGAGAAGTGTACAGATTTCAAAGAGCTGAGAGCCAATGAATATCATCTTATGAACAAAACCCAAGAGGAAAGAAACTCAGGAGGGATGGGGAGAGAGGGATGTTTTATCTAAGAACAAAACCCTGACTGAATGAGAGAAATCTGTCCTGATGAGGAAGGAAAGGCAAAGCAGGAATATAAATGAAAATGGCTGCACGTGGGCTTTCCAGATGAGATTGGGTTAAAAAATCAAAAACAGAAAAGAGAGGGACACCTAGAAAGCTCAGTCAGTTGGGCATCTACCCTCAGCTCAGGTCAGGATCCCAGGATCCTGGGATCAAGCTCCACATTGGGCTCCTTGCTCTGTGGGGAGCCTGCTTCTCCTTCTTCCTCTGCCTCCACTCCCCCTACTTGTGCTCTCTCTCTCTCTCTCTCTGTCAAATAAATAAATAAATAAATAAATAAATAAATAAATAAAATCTTAAAAACAAAACAAAAACGAAAAACAGAAAAAAGAAGCACATCTTCAAGAATGGTCACCAGAAGGTAACATTCATTCATTCATCCATTCATGAAGTACCCATTATGTGCCAGGCACTGTCCTGGATGCCCAGGTCTGGCAATGAATAGGAAAGGCAAGGGTCCTGTTCTCTTGGAGTTTAGGCAGGTGTGAACATGGTAAACAAGGAAATATAACAACAAACAAGGTCATTTCAGATGCTAGGAAATATTATGAAGACGGTAAAACCAGATGAAGTCATTGAAATTGGTATGGGGTTTGGTTTGAATAGGGTGGCCAAAGGATAAGGTTTAAAGCAACTCCATAATGGTCTGGGGAAGTAGCAGAGTCTTCCAGGCAGAGACAACAACAAATGCAAAGTCCCCATGTGGAGAATGAGGCTGTGATGTCTTAGGAACATAAACACCACTGTGGCTGGGGGCCAGACAGCACTGGAAACCAGGTGTGTGGAACAAGGTCCACCTGGCAGGTCCCAGCAAGGATCTGGGATTTTAGTTTATATACAGGGGAAAGTCACAAGCAAGGTTGTAGGCAGGGCAGTGTCATGAATTTATAGGTCTTCTAAAAATGCTTCCAGGTTCTCTCTGGATGATTGGCTGGTGGAGAGAAGAAACAAGCATGGAAACAGGGAGAACAGTCAGGAAGTACTTTAGCAGTCTAGATGAGAGAGGACAGAGCCTCTGGCTCAGGGTTAGCAACAGAATCAAAGGGGCAGATCTGGACTGGGTCCTGAATGATTTGAATGAAAATGTGAAGAGAGAGATCAAGACAAGGACTAGATTTCCACTGGGGCAACTGTCATTACCACTTCAGAGCTGCCAAAGACTGGGGAGGCAACAAGGTTGGTGGGGAGTAAATTCCAGGGTTCTTTTTGAACCAGGTTGAGTTTGAGCTGTCTACATAACAGCTGAGTAGACAAGTCAAGTTGCCAGCTGGACAGACAAGTCTGGAACTCATTGGCAAGTTTGAAGAAATAGATTAATTTTGGAGAGTCACCATCAAACAGGTGGTATTTAACACTACAAGACTGGGTGAGTTTACCTGGAAAGAGTGTCGAGAAGAGAAATGTAGAAGACTGGGTCTTGGGGGACATAAAACTCAGAATTGAGAAGAGGAAGAAGAAACAAAGGGGAAAAGTGGAAACCACTACTGAAGCAAAAGAGAAAACAGGAGGAAATGGTTCTCCAAAAGCCAAGAGAGGAGAGTGTTTCAAGATAGAAGAAACACTGTCTTGCCAACTATGCCAAAAGCTACTGAGAAATTGGATGAGAGAAGCAGAGAAGGGATCACCAGATCTCACAAGCTGGAGGTGGCTGGTGACATGATACGAGCCTTTTTAGGGCAAAGATCAGAACAGAAGGCCGACTGGTAAGCTGAGGAGAAAATGGGTGAGTAAAAGTAAAAGTAGCCACCAAGACAACTCTTAAAAAATAAAGCAGAAAATTGGGCCAGGACCTGGAGGGGGCTCGGAATGGGATATGGGGTCAGCGGAGGCTTTGTTTTTGAGACGGGAGATGCCAAGATAAATATTTTCAGAAGACCAAGCAGAACCAGATCAGGAATTTTACTTCTATGTTATTTTTCTTTATCATTATAATATGACTGGTTT
The DNA here is from genome assembly GCF_003254725.2 of Canis lupus dingo. Taxonomy (NCBI): domain Eukaryota; kingdom Metazoa; phylum Chordata; class Mammalia; order Carnivora; family Canidae; genus Canis; species Canis lupus. The sequence continues at coordinate 74,425,057 of NC_064245.1, forward strand.
TCTCTTCTATTAGAGACCAACCAACTGTAAAATTAAACTATTAATTTAATCTAGAGGGGAAAGTGACCAAAGACATCGACTTGGTTCCATGAGAACAAGCTATTTCACATCGTACCTTGGGATCAAGACATTATCTACCTATCTATCCATCTATCTGTGTAATCTCTGTACCCAGTGTGGGGCTTGAACTCACAACCCTGAGATCAAGAGTTGCATGCTCCACCAACTGAGCCAGCCAGACACTCTGGATCAAGAAACTTCTTGAGCTTTCACACTCACTGCTCCAATAATAGCCTCCTAACTGGTCGGCCTCATCTGTCTCTCATTCCTCCACTCATTCCACAAAATCTAAAATCAGGTCCCGTTACTTCACTTTCCCTGGTGAATGCCTCTACTCTATTCTATTCTCTATTAAGAATATCAAACCCTAAAAAAAATGAATACTAAACCCTCTTAGTAAGACATACAAAGCCTCATAACGTCTGTCCCCAGCCTCTCCTCCCAGTCTCCACACTCCCTTGTCCTACTATGGCTTGGCACGCTCTCGTTCCTCAACCTAGAATTTCCATTCAATCTGCACCCAGCTCCTTGGCCTGGAAAACTCCTAGTGGGTCTTTAATACTCGTTCAAATGTCCCACGGAAAATAAATTTACTCGGGGTCCTTCCAGAAGATAGAGTTCTCGACAAACAGCAAGACATTACAGGAAACAACTTTGCTTCAACATAAAATAGACTTAGGAGCAAGTCAGTTGTCCGAAACAAAAGGGGAACATTGTCAGGTGATACATTCCTCATAAGTGGGAAGGGTAGAAACACGAGGAAGATGACTTGCCAAGTGAAATCTCCTTGGGACAAAATCCATCCACATCCATTGTTCAACACAGCCCCTTTAATAATTAGTTGCCTGTCACTGCTTGGAAGGGCCAAAGATCTATCTCCACAAATTTCTACAGTTCCTACTTTGCCTTCCAGAGCAATTCACAGTGTGTCCATTTCTTTTTGCACCTACATGGCAGCTTTTCAAATAACTGTAGGCGCTTACACTAGATCTCCTCTTATTCTCCCAAATTTCTCTTCTATAACTTACAGATGTTGCTAACTCCTGGCAGCGCAGCCTTCAGAACATAAAAACATCATTATACCTCTTGAGGGGGCAATCTTATCTTATTTGATTTTGTACCGGAGCACCCAGCCAAGTACATGACATACTGGTAACGTTCCAATGCACGAATTAATGTTGAATCTGCAACATTTCAAATACCTACATCACTCGACCGCAAGAAATCATAGCTTCTGACACACTGCCCAGAACTAAAGCAACTAAGAAAGTGTTTCTGCAGGACCAGCTGTCATCAAGTCTCATTTGAAGTACTCAGTCAGACACAGAGTCCAACATCAGTGATCACACCACTCAAGGCCACCTCTTCTCTGGAGTCCTGCATCAGCTCCTCCCCAAAGCCCCAGCTGCCATCCGGCTTCTTCTCAAGTTCTCAGAGCCAGGCCAGCTCGGCACTTGGCCCGCTGTGGTTGTTGGCTCAAACTCACAGGTAACAATTAGTGGAGCAGATGCCTAAGGATCCAAAGGGAGGAAATGTATTAAAAAAAAAAAAAAAAAAAAGAGGGGGCATCTGGGTGGCTCAGTTGGTTAGGTGTCTGACTTTGGCTCAGGTCATGAGCTCAGGGTCCTGGGATCGAGCTCCCTGATTAGTGAGTAGGGAGTCTGCTTCTCCCTCTCCATCTGCCCCTCCCCTCTGCTTGTGCACTCTCTCTCTCTCAAATTAATTTTAAAAATCTTTAAAACAAAGAGAGAGAGAAAATGTAGAAAGAAGAGATTTATCTCTTTCAGTATATCCCAAACTAGCGGCTCACAGCACTCTTGTCCATCACAATACAAATCTAGAGTTAAAAATAGGATGTAGTTTTGAATGTGATCTTTTCAGAAGAACATTGAGCAAAATTCTATCACTAACAAATAGAAGGCAGCAAAGAAAAGAGGGAAGCCTGGAGTCACTCTGTGATAAGTATTCAGATTATTTTCGGAAATACTTCCTACGTAAGCTAGCCTAGTCCAGTGCTGACGAGTAGAAAGGGTACAAGCTACATATATAATCGTAAATTTTCTAGTAGGCATATCAGAGAAAGTAAAATGAACAGGTGAAATGAATTCTAGTGTTATATTTTATTTAACCCAATATATCCCAAATATTATCATTTCAACATGTAATCAATATAGAAATTATTGAGATCCTTTAAGCTTTTTTTTTTTTTTAATGAAGTCTTTGAAATCCACTGTGTTTTGACACTTACACCACATCTCAATTTAGACTAGCCACATTGCAAGTGCTCAATAGTCACATCGGGCTACTGATTACTACACTGGACAGTAAAGGTCTAGGCTATAAATAAATGCTTTTATGATTCAAGTCAACTTTAGGTTTGAGATACTTGTAAACTCTATTCTTAGGAACAGACTTATATTAAAAAATAATTCCAAACTCATAGCACGTAGTGAAAGAATGCAAAGCTCTATTCAAGTGATCTGTCCTGAAAAACAAAGACTTTTTAAAAATTAAGCATCTATCACAAGGCGGTTGCTTCTGAGGCCCTTAGACTCATTTTTCAAAGTCGAAAATAAATTATGTAATCAATCCCGTGTCATGAACCCAAACCCTCCAACAAATACTTCGGAGTTCACGCAGTCCGGGACATTCTTTTTATAGATGAAAAAGAATCCCTGCCAACCTTTGCACCCAGCAACCGACTCCTGTCTAGCGTGACAGACGGTCAAGTGTTGATGAGCTGACACGGATACAGTGTTCCAGGCAGCCATGCACTGAGTCATAGCCACGGAGTGGGACCCCACATGAAACCTTACATAATAAACCAGAATAGGATCAAAGATACCCAGCAGGAGGTGAACACATAAAATGTCCTCCAAAATATGCACAATAAAACCTTCCCAGAACCATCCCCCCTGAGTAGCAAAAAGACACTAAGGTCTGAAATTTAGAAACTGTGACAATCAAATGCAGAAGGGCAACAGATAAGAACATCTGAACAGTAATCCTATATTCTTCAGAATCATCACCCTCAGGAACAAAACGCTGCAGCTCAGTGTTATAATTTCCATTTTCACTCTAGCAAAGAAAGAAAGTAATGAGCCGGCAAATACAAGAGCCAAGCTAGAGACGCAATGGGAGCCAGTCTCTACCGAAAATCCTGAAATAAGTGGTACAGATTTTCAGAGACTAATGCAAAACCCCAAGCAGACAGGGATTTTTTTTCTTTTTTTAGATTTTATTTATGTATTCATGAGAGACACAGAGAGAGGGAGGGACACAGGCAGAGGGAGAAGCAGGCTCCACACAGGGAACCGACATGGGACTCGATCCCAGGACCCCGGGATCACACCATCGACCACTGAGCCACCCAGGCGTCCCAGGTGGGGAATTATTAAGACAAGTCAGTAATGGATAAAACGCAACCAAAGCAAAGCTACAATCAAAAATCAAACTCCAAAAAAAAATTAAATTATATCATAAAACAGCCAAAGCAAACTCTGGCTTTTTTAGATAGGGATTTGAAGTCTTAGACCTGATGATCACAGGAAAACAAAGTAAGACCACCTCCTCACTGAATATGTAAGGAAGCCTACTCCCAAGAGACCAGGTGAGGGAGCTCTGAAACCCAAGAGTTCCTGAGAAAGCCACCATCCTCAGGGCAGCATAGAAGAATACACACACTGGTTCCTCACTGGCAGTTTTCAAAGAAAATACTTATTGCTCTTACTGTACCCTTAAAATTAGTGGGAAGGGAGCCCATCAGGTTCATTTTCAGGTACATGTCACATTCAAGAAACCCAGTGTAGACGCCAAAAATAATTGAAAAGGAAACCCATTCCCTCAAAGGACATTGACAGCCTCTCAAAGACGTCCTCCTCAGCAACACTTTACACAGAGTCCTCTTCCTTCCAGAAGTCTACTTCTACTATAAGTTCATGCAGTTAACTCTAGCCCTGACCCCGGGCTCCTTTCCCACATTCCCCCTCCTCATCCTGGAGATTTTAAGCAGTTTATTATGGAGATCAACTGAGCCTCTCTCCTGGTAAGAAATAAGGCTTCCTCTTCGGAAGAGTGAGGAATAAGGCTAGCAAGATCCTAGCAAATACAAGAGTCTCTGATGGAGAAGGGGAAGCCCATGAGCACTCCCACATTAATGACATCTGTCCCCATCACCATTATGAAACACCCACGCTGTGCCCAGACTGGATACAGCATCCAGAAGATCAGAATCTGAAAAGAGTCAAGAACAGTGTTTGAAAAGTCAGGACATATTTCAAGAAGAAAAGGAAGATTGGTTTAAAAAACAATGGGGACGTAGCAAAACTACCCTGGTGTACCCAATCTCTGACTTACCCTGGGTCCTGCACCCAGTCTCCTTCCTTCCCCTGCACACCAACCAACGCTTCTCCATTTATCACCATCTCAATAATACCCACCACTCCCCTTTCAAAATTCATTCTTTCTTCCTATTGACACACAACTGCAACAGTGTCAGAAGCCCCAGTGCTTACATGACCCACAACTCAGGGTCCCTTGAGTTGGAAAGTCCCTTTCAAGGAAGCAGAGGATTTTTTTCCACTCCATAAATAAAGAAGAGGATAGAAATAAAAAGTATTTTTTAATGTATTTATTTATTCATGAGAGCCACACAGAGAGAGGCAGAGACACAGGCAGAGGGAGAAGCAGGGACTTGATCCCGGGACTCTGGCATCCTGACCTGATCCAAAGGCAGATGCTCAACCACTGAACCCCCCCCCCAGGCGTCCCAAAATAAAAATAGTCTTATGAATACTCTCAAGTAAAACTCAAGTGAGTGGCAAATCTGATGTTATTCTGAGTACAGATTTTCGTAGAAGAGACAAAGCTGAAGAACTAGAGGAAAGAATTTTGAGATAATTTCCCTGGGCTATTTTTCAAGAGCTGAGTCTAAGCAGAACTCCTGATCTCTTTGTGTCATGATAGGGAGAGGCCTCGTCAGGGTCACTCATGCAACCCCCTGCTTTCCAGAATGCATGTCTTCATCTCCTACCATGGACCCATATTCAAAATGACACTCCAACCCGGAACTTATCCCACTGCATTCACATGTGTTCTGAGGGGTGTTCTTGGATGTTATGAGAAAAAATGTAATCTATGGCCCAATACATTTGGGGATGTCATAGACTAATGTACAACTCAAGAGTGAAATAGAAAAGATAGCTTCCCTAAAACCGTGTTTCTCAGAGTGTGGTCATATAACGCAGTGAACCAATATCTTCCACATAATCAATGCGTGATGTTACACAATCACATGTGCTTAAAAGAGTCTTCAAAATGCTCGGCAGACCAATGGGTTTCAATATAACAAAGTGCAAAGGTGCTTTGATATGGTTTCAGATTTCATACTGCAACAAATCTTTAGGAAACCACCACTTGTCAAGTTTTGGTATAGTATTGAAAAAATATCCACAATTTTCTAAAAAAGGCTATAAAATGTTTCTCCATTTTCCTACCACATATCTGTGTGAGGACAAGTTTTCCTTCTTATACTCAACTAAAACAACGTATCACAACAGAATGAACGGAGAAACAGCAGAGAATCCAGTAGTTGTCTATTAATCCAGGTAATAAAAGACTGGGGAGAAAAAAATAAAATTACGTCACTCTTATCATTGAGTATTTTTGGAAAACATAGTTATTTTTCACAAAAATATTCTTTATGCTAACACATAAGGGGCTTATCACTTTTGTTTTTTAACAAATTAAGAAATTAGTACCTTCATAATTTCTGTTTCAATTTCTAATACAGTAATTATTAATACATATAACCCACCTTAATGCTCTTTGGGATACTCAATTTTTAAGACTGAAAAGGGGTTCTTGTATCAAAAAGTTGGACAAGATGCTACCCTAATGCATTTTTTAAAGATTTTATTTTATTTATTTTTATTTATTTATTTATTTATTTATTTATTTATTTATTTATTTATTTTTGAGAGAGAGAGCTCACAAGCAGGAGGAAAGGGTAGAGGGAGAAGCAGACTCTCAATCTCAGGCCCCTGGGATCATGACCTGAGCCGAAGGCAGACACTTAACCCACTAAGCACCCTGGCGCCCCTGACCTAATGCATTTTGATTGTGGAAATCTTTCTCTGTGGAACACCTTGAACATATTCTATGGAACATACAATGAGAAACACAATCTCATTTGTGTTCTAAAAATTATTCCTTTTTTATGCCTCTTCTCCCTGGACATTCTTCAGCAAGTTAATTTATATGCTATCAAAGGGTTTCCGCTCAAATAGTAGTTTTGTGCTTATAACCCTGGCAGTAAATGCATATATCTCCTCTGGCAAGCGCAACCAAAAGTGACCTCATCTATTTAGGAGAGGCCTTAATCTAGAGAATGATTTCACCGAGCAAATGTTACAAATAACCACGAGAAAGGATGACATAGGTGAACATGCTCCATCAGCAGATACAGTGCCAGAGATGTCCCAAGAACATAAAAGCCATCACGCCAGATAGAGAATCAGGGCCAATTTGGTTTACCATTCAGTTTCCAACAAAACCGAATCACTGATTGAGGCACCTCCGCTACAAATAACTCTTTTATAAAAGGAGCAGGATGACAGTGATGTATTACTCTGAGTACCCGCAATTTGTGTTTGGAAATCTGTGTATGCAAGCCAAAAATAACTCAGGACCTAATTCATATTTCTACCATGGTTTTCCAGAACACAGAGTAAGGCCGGTTGTCTACTTTCAGCAAGACTGGAAGCTCCAGTTACAGAATTTAGTTATAAATCTCTTCTTCCTGTCAGGTATCTGAATGACCGGCCAGAAGCCTGTTCTCTGAAGGCCATAAAATTTTTGGGAAAGAGTCAAAAGTGTAAAGTGCTGGACAACTCTTCCATGCAAAGACTCTCCCCAAGGAAATTCAGTCCTTATATAGAGCTGGGCTGGAGTACAAGCTGTTCAGTCCTTTCATTTACATTCTGGAATTTGCCCAAATAATAAGAACCATTAAGTTTATTTATGTAGGTTTTAAAGTATCTAGTTTATAAAAATGTTGCTTAAGGATGACCAGGATCTTGGGAGCTGAAGACACTCCTCTTGGACTTCTTTTTCCTGTTACCTAAGAGTTGAAGTGAAATTAGCATGTACTCTGCTTCCAATAAAACTTTTTTTTTAAAGATTTTATTTATTTATTCATAAGAGACATGGAGAGAGAGAGAGAGAGAGAGAGAGAGAGAGGCAGAGACACAGGCAGAGGGAGAAGCAGGCTCCCTATGGGGAGATGCGGACTCGATCCCGGGACCCCAGGATCACAACCTGAGTCAAAGGCAGACGCTCAACCAATGAGCCACCCAGGCACCCTGCAATAAAACTTTGTTTAATGAAAACTTTTTGAGGCCTTAAGTGCTTACCAAGGTGCTGTTCTAGCTCATTCGGTCCCCCTGGTGACATATGAGACAGACACGCTAATTACCCCCTTTTTACAGAGGAGACAACAGGCTCAGTGTTACCTGAGGCCACCCAGTTTATAAGTGGCAGACTGGTCTGGAATTTGGTCCCTCAGAACCCCTGTACTGGGATGCTGTTCTGTCTGTTGGAGATTCGTGGACAGTAACATTGAATGATTTATGAATGAGGAGCTATCCAATTCTGTGGGTCTAACAGTGGCTGTAAGCTCAAAATAAGCCTTTACTGAAGAAAACCCTCCTTGTGTTCGGCTCCATTCTCTGTCTTCCAGTCACAACCCGGACACGGACCATGTAGCAGGTACCTCTTGTTGCTTCTGCCCTCCTTCTAGCCTGTACTGACATCCTGCATGCCATTCGGAGCAGCACTCACTGAACGAAGGAGTCAGAACCTCTGTTAAAAAGTGACTCTCTAAGAATCTACTTAGTCACCAAGAACATTAATTTCCAAGTGGAGGTCTTGCACCCTGGGGGTGTGCAAAACCAACAAAAAGCAGAAGAGTACAGGTAGAGAAACATTAGCATTTCTATTGCTATTTACTGATATTTACCACATGATTGACACTGGCCTCCTCGCGTGCGTGGATGGATGCCAGGCCCGGCGTGGGTGTCCTCAGCTCACGGGCTAGTCAGCAGTGGGCCCTTGCCTGTTCGCTGTCCACAGGCTATACCAAAGTGCAGTTCCTAAGGGCCCAGCTGAGAAAGTGGTCGCAGGGATTATATTTTCAATTTTATCTAAACTGAGCCTAATGGGGACGCCTGGGTGGCTCGGCAGTTTAGCACCTGCCTTCGGCCCAGGGCATGATCCTGGAGTCCTGGGATCGAGTCCTGCACCGGGCTCCCTGCATGGAGCCCCTGCTTCTCCCTCTGCCTGTGTTGTGTCTCTGCCTCTCTCTCTCTTTGTGTGTCTCTCATGAATAAATAAATGAAATCTTTTTAAAAAATAAAAAAAAATGAATTAAAAAAAATGAAACTGAGCCTCACAAAACGGTAAGTGACTTTAAATGAGTCCAGCACAGAGCCCCAAAGCATGGTAACAACAAAGCAAGCACCAATACACAGGAAAATAATTGAGCTGACGATACTTTTACCATTTCTCCTATGATATTTTTCTCAGTCACACATGAGCTATAACAATGAGTTAATCAGATCTGATATAAAGTGGACACACAAAACCTGAAAGCATCAAAACTTGGATGCATACTCACTATTCTTTTTTTTAAGGTTTTTTAAATTGATTTATTTGAAAGAGAGAGAGAGAGAGAGAGAGCATGCACCAGCAGGGGGAGGGGCAGAGGGAGAGGGAGAAGCAGACTCCCTGCTGAGCAGAGAAAGCTAAGTGGGCTCAATCCCAGGACCCCGGGATCATGACCTGAGCAGAAGGCAGACACGTAACCCACTGAGCCACCCAGGTGTCCCATGTATCCACTATTCTTATCAACAGTCTTTGCCTAAGTGACCATGATACCTTGGGAAATTGGCTAATAGTATTCATATACAGCTCCTGAATAGTATATATTTTTTAATAGGGTCAAAGGTGCGGAGCTCACTGATCTAGCCAGGATTCTGCTACTCGAATTGCAATCTGCAAAGGAGGAGCATCAGCATCACCCAGCTAGCTTATTAGGAGTGCAGTCTTAGGGTCCATCCCAGACCTCCTGGACCTAAATTTGTATTTTAACAAGATCTCCAGGTAATTCGTGTGCACATTTCTGTTTGAGAAGCACTGCTTTAAAACACACGCCTTAGGAGATCCCTGGGTGGCTCAGTGGGGGATCCCTGGGTGCCTCAGCGGTTTAGCGTCTGCCTTCGGCCCAGGGAGTGATGCTGGAGTCCCGGGATCAAGTCCCACATCAGGCTCCCTGCATGGAGCCTGCTTCTCCCTCTGCCTGTGTCTCTGCCTCTCTCTCTCTCTCTCTCTCTCTCTCTCTGTCTCTCATGAATAAATAAATAAAATCTTTAAAAAATAACAAATAAACAAATAAAACACCTGCCTTAAATGATCCAAACTCTAACAGTTCAGCTCTTATTTATAAATTGAGGCAGATTTCTCTGTTGAATTGTTGAACTCAGAATTCCCAATATCTGTTATCAAATGTTCTTCCAAACGATAAAAAAAAAACTATCCCCATAACCAAAAACCCAATGAAATAACCTATGTATGACCACAGCACTATCTCATTCATTCATTCATTCTAGTATACGTACAGTCAGCGTCCTGACCCCCACACAATGAAAGCCATCCCGCTACACCTCAATCATTTTCATCCCCACTTCCACTTACTTTTGTTTGATCGTCGGCTTTGAACACGTAGCAGATACTCTGCTGACTGGCTGCATTGTCCTTAATCAGACAAGCAAAGTAACTTGGATCGTGACTGTTGTGAATCAGTTTGTGAACATGCTGGGGCTTACACTCGAAGATGCTGGAACAGAGCAGTGGATCCCACTGTTGACTTTTCCCTGGCTCAGGTTCACATCTCAGACCAGAGGGTGACACACAAAGCCGGACTTGCCTGGTCCCAGGCTCCTTTCTGGAGGCCTGCGCGCTGAGCCTTCGCACCTCGGCCACCACCCAGGGCAGCATCGGCATCGTGGTCAGGGAATGCACAGGCAGGGAGCCCACCAGCTGCAGGCTGAAGTCCACCGAGACCTCGTTAGGGAACGCATGTTTCCTTGCCGTGAATGTTATTGGTTCCATCCTGGGGAACGTCTGGAAACTCAGCAAAACGTTGCCACTGTTTTCTATTTTAGAACGAGCAATCTATTTGGTGTGCTTCTGAGGGAGAACCCTGGGGGAGAAAACACAGGCATTAGAATTTAATGAAATCACAGCAATAGCTACTTTTGAAGAGTTATTATTTCAGAAGAACTTAAAAGCCTGGAACTCAAACACAGAAAGGAACAGATAATAGTTCAAACAAGGTGCTTGGCCTAGAAAGAGCCTTCTCGAAAATGTGCTTATATAAAACCCGAGGATGCCATAAGTGCCACACACACTACAGGTTACAGAGATCCCACCAGTAAACTCCTGTTAAACCTCTGTAAGCCTCACAGAGCCGGCAAAGGCAAGGACAGAAAGCAATATAGTCCTGCTCCGATACCTTTAAATCTCATTCTATTAACATGTATTTCAAGGAATTTTTTTAAAAGATTTTATTTATTCATTCATGACAGACACACACAGAGAGACAGAGAGAAAGAGAGAGAGAGAGAGAGAGGCAGAGACACAGGCAGAGGGAGAAGCAGGCTCCATGCAGGGAGCCCGACATGGGATTCGATCCCAGGTCTCCAGGATCACATCCTGGGCTGAAGGCAGCACTAAACCGCTGAGCCGCCCAGGCTGCCCAAGGAATTTTTTTTTTTTTTAAGTAAGCTCTACACCCGGGGGCTCGAACTCATAACCCTGAGATCAAGAATTGCCTTCTCTATGGACTGAGCCAGCCAGGTAGCCCTCAAGGAGTTTTTTTTAAGATAATCAAATTCAGTAGTGGCGATTCCACCCTCCCCAAAAGCAATCCAGAGAGAAAAAAATATTGGCTATCCATTATCATAGTCTACTGGACCAGACCAGTTTTCAACAACTGATCTTTTCAATTATGATACTACGTAAGTTTTTAAAGACTCTCCCTGACATAGTCCAGAGGTTCTGAACGTGAATTCAAATTCCATTAACATGTAATTGGTGCCAGTTACGCTCCAGATATCGCCATAAATATTGCTTCATTTAATTCACGTTTTACAAGCCGCCACGCCCACACTTTGCCTCTCTCCTCATCTGTAGAAGATGCTGCTCCCACGGACCCAAACTCTCTCACCTGCCGTCCCCCCTCTATGGGTGACCTTCAACAACCGCATCTGATGCATCCTAACGCCTTCCTGCTCCACTGGTGACAGAACCCTCCTGTGCAGAGCCCACCTGTCCCCAGGATCTGCAGCCCCGTCCTGTCCCACCTGCTGACCGGGTCTCCCTTCCCTCGTGGACTCCCTGGGCACCTCTAGGCCGCATCTGTCTGATTCACTGTCATGCCCCAGTGCCTGGCAGTGTCTGACTCACACCAGAAGCTCAATAGCATTGTGAACAAGTGAATTAAGTCTCTCCCATCTGGGGAAAAAAATATATATATTTTCCCTTAACCTCAAACCTCCCGAGCTACAACTCTTTCTTCCCCACACAGCTTTCTTCCTGGCTTTTCTGCTCCATGGCCTGATGTCTCGACTGTGACCTGATAGATGCACTGGCTCTGCCTTGAAATTGCTCCCATTGAGGCCATCTACATCTTCTGGCTGTAAAACCCAAAGGGGGTGTTTTAGTCGCTAACTGCTGTGTCCATTTTTGTTTTTTAATTTTTTTATTTAATTTTTAAAAGATGTTATTTATTTATTCATGAGAGACACAGAGAGAGAGGCAGAGCCACAGGCAGAGGGAGAAGCAGGCTCCCTGTGGGGAGCCTGATGGGGGACTCGATCCCAGGTTCCAGGATCATGACCTGAGCCAAAAGCAGATGCTCCAACCCTGAGCCACCCAGGTGCCTGTGCCTTGTCCTTTCTGATGAATTTCTCAACGGTGACTACTCCTTTGGGCTTCAAACCCTTATGGTGACCACTCCTTCCTGCTTGAAACCCTTCCGCTGCTCCTCTTATCTCTTTGGTTACTTCTTTCCAGGCTCTTTGATGGCTTTCCCCACCCCCACCACCCCCCACCCCAATCTAACTGCATTCCCTCTCCTCATTCCACTTGCTTTCTTCGGACAGTCTCACCTAATGGCTGGGGTGTCCCCAACCACATTCTAATGTTCTTGCTGCTGCGAGCAGCTTACTTTTGCACTCCAGGCACATTGCAAGTATTATCTCATTCCATCTTCATCTCCAAACCTAGCCTCGGCTACAGACTACTAGTATTGCCATCGTTGTGACCTAACTGAGGCCCGGAGGGCTTGGGTTGCTTGTCACAGGTGGGCACGGGAGAGTTTGCTGCTGTTTCTCCACTCATCCTCTGAGTCCTGCAAAAAAAATGTCATCTACTCCACATACCCTGATGATTCCCACCTTTATGTCTCCCACTGAACCTCCTTCCTGAGATCCAGACCAGGGCAGACCATTCAATATTTCTATCTGGATAGCCTAGAGGCACCTCAGCCTCAATTTAGTCATTTTTAAAGATTTATCAATTTAGTCATTTTTAAAGATTTATCTTTCTGAGAGAGAGAGAGAGAGAGAGAGAGAGAATGCACGTGCAAGCAGGGGGAGGGGGTCAGGGAGAGAAGTGGGCTCCCCACTGAGCCCAGAGCCCCACGCAGGGCTTGATCCCCACCACCACTACCCTGAGATCATGACCTGAGCCGAAATCAAGAGTTAGATGCTTAACCCACTGAGCCACCCAGGTGCTCCTCAATTTTGTTATTTTTTAAACTAACTCAGTCTCACCACCTCCCTTCCCAGAGCTTCTCTTCCTTCCCATAAACTCTATCTCTGTAAAGAGCATCACTATTTTACTGGCCAAGCCAAAGGCCAAAGAGTCACTGCTACAGACTGAATGTTGAAGTCCTAATCCTCAATGTGATCATATTTGGAGGTGGGTTTTGGGAGATGATTAGGTCATGAGACTGAAGTCCTTATGAATGGGATTAGCATCCTCATAAAGAGACCAGGGTGCTCCCTTGCTTCCTTCCATGTGAGGAAATAAGAGAAAAGATGGCTGTGTATGAACCCGGAATATATTCAATATTCAAATTCTAAACATTGGGCAGCCCCCGTGGCCCAGCGGTTTAGCTCCACCTTCAGCCTGGGGTGTGATCCTGGAGACCCGGGATCGAGTCCCACATCAGGCTCCCTGCATGGAGCCTGCTTCTCCCTCTGCCTGTGTCTCTGCCTCTCTCTCTCTCTGTGTCTGTCATGCATAAATAAATAAAATCTTAAAAAAAAAAAAACAAATTCTAAACATTTCTGAAATAGAACTGAAGTCTACTCATTTAACTCTACATGACATATATGCATATATCAGATTGGATTTTTATAATAGGATTTGAACACAGTTCAGAGCTAGGTTTTACTTTTGAATGTTCAAAAGTTCGGAAGGAAACCCATACTTTCGAGCTCCAACAGAGTTCATGGCAACATATTCCCCATCTCGTCTCCTTTAAAGTACAACTTCTCTTGATGATGAAAACAGACTTGAAGTTCATATAACCCCATATTAATGGTCTCTCTCTCTCTTCTTTTTTCTCCCTCTCACCTGGTGAGAGTGGCATTAAATGTCTGGCTCAACTTCCACTCCTGTAACTGAATCTGTTTCAAGTTCTAACTGTTGACAGCCGCTAATCCCAAGACATGTTTAAAGAAGTACTAGAATTATTACAAAGGAGAGACCTGAGATCTACCAATTAGTGCAGATGGGGCAGTTATTAATATGGTGGCAACAATATACAGAATTATTTTCCGTTTTCTTGGAAGGCAATATATCCACAGTGCAAAATAAATTTACACAATTTAGAATTTCAAACATTTAATAAATAACCAGTTACCAAATTAGACATTGACAAAGCTATTTAAATGTGCAGAGCTCTCATTTTCATTTGAACAAGCTATGGCACATTCTTTGTTTCTCTGTAAAAAGCTGATTGGTCCTTAAAACCACTCATAAATGAACATATATGTCTGGCTGGCTTGGTCAGAAGACATGTGACCCTTGATCTCATGAGTTCGAGCCCCACAGTGGGTATAGGGATTACTTAAGTTTACAAAAAAATTTTTTTAAAAGATTGTATTTATTTATTCATGAGAGACACAGAGAGAGATCCAGAGACGCAGGCAGAGGGAGAAGGAGCCTCCTATGGGGAACCCAAAGCGGGACTCGATCCCAGGACTCCGGGATCACGCCCTGAGCTGAAGGCAGGCACTCAACCACTGAGCCCCCCAGGTACCCCATAAATAAAAATTTAAAAATAAAATTAAGTTCTGCCCCAAAGATAGCCCTAATTATTTATCAGCAATTCAGATTCTGCTGATGTAAGATTCATGGTAACTTAGACTAGGTAACTGTCTGTACTACTTTTAAGGTTTTATTTGTTTATTTGAGAGACAAAGAGAAAGACAGAGTGATCATGAGTGGGGGAGGGGTAGAGGGAGAAGCAGACTCCTCACCCAGCAGGGAACCAGATGTGGGACTCATCCGGAAACTCTGGGATCATGACCCGAGCTGAAGGCAGATGCTCAACCGACTGAACCACCCAGGCACCCCTGTCTGTACTACTTTCCAATACAAAGTTCTGTGAGGGGCAGCCCCGGTGGCCCAGCGGTTTGGCATCTGCCTTCAGCCCAGGGCCTGATCCTGGAGACCGGGGATCGATTCCCCCATCGGGCTCCCTGCATGGGGCCTGCTTCTCCCTCTGCCTGTGTCTCTGCCTCTCTCATGAATAAATAAATAAAATCTTAAAAAAAAAAAAAGTTCTGTGAAACAGATGACCTATTCAAATAATACTAATACAGCATTATGTTATTTTGTAAGCCGTCTCAGTCCACATGATTTGCATGCAACCTTGACCATCCGAGGTAGAACCGCCCATTCAAAGAGGGCACGTGTGCCTCCTTCCCACAGGAACAAATACTGAATCTGTTATTCCAGTGAACTTCCAGCTGTGTTCTTGCTGGTAGCTTCACCTGTGCACCAGCTGTCCCTCACAGAGACCGTCTGTACGCTACACAACCCCTGCCTACCACTGTCCCTAAACATGGTAGGCACCCCAACCACTTTTATCACATATGCTGTTACTGGAACAGTTGCCCTCACCTTGTTGGTGAGTCCTTCTGTGTCAAACATCCCTTTAGGCATGCACATAGAATTATAAATTCTGAAAGCTGGAAATGTCCTTTTAAGCTCTTTAGTAATTTCCCTTATATTTGAAATGAGGAAACGTGGCTGTGGAGAAGCTAAGAGGCCTGTCCAAGTTGGGTGACAGAATTAGGACAATCCGGTCGCTGACCGCCATCCAAGTGCTGCAGAGGACCTATGTTTCCTGATGAAAACACTTTCCAGTGTGAAGCTGAGAAGACGAGTCACTTATCTTCTCCAAAGCTCAAGTTTATTCTCATAAGAGAATGCAACAAGATCATCCTCGAGTTGTCTTCTATCGGGTAACTCTAATTTTCATAATGTCTAATACCAAATGTCCCCAACACTGTGTGGGGATGGAAAGCTGCTCTCGTCTTCCTGTCAAGAATACAAATGTGGGGGAGGGACAGGAAGAGAGAATGGGGTTTATTGATCAGGAAGTGAGAGAAGAGATGGTGGGAGTTAGCAAGCCGTCGCTGGGAACCCCCTCTCTTCCCAGCCCCCCTTTGTGCCCTCCCAGCAAACCAAGGGGACTAGGATGGGGACTTTCCAGAAGCCAGCAATACCACAGCCACTACAGACTCAGCTGTCACCCTCTCGGAGTGCTGGTGGGAGGACAGGAGGGAATAAAAGGGGGATAAAGGGAGCCGTGTTGAAGCTTCTAGCTCCAAGCCAGGTTAGGGACCAGCCAAGACTGGCCAGTTGTTAGGGACCCCCAGGATGGGCAGGGAGTCCCCCGGATAGCTATTCACTTCCCCTTACAGATCAGTGGTTTAGTTTTCCTGTTCTTTAGCCCAGATAGAGTGGGCATGAATTTTTCTGCCACCCGAATCCTCTAATCTCACGCAGTGGGATCACATGGGGCGTGGCTGCACTATTTGTCCCAGAACCCCACCCCATCAGAGCAGCTTCTCCCAGAGCCATCACGCGGAGCTCCTGGAGCCCATGGATCTAACCTCTTCATCATCAAGGATGCTCCGGCCTTAAGTTGACACATAAAGTAATGATGTTTTGAATGACTTCCTTCCTACATGGATCAGAGCCAACTTAAGCCTCGTCCTCTAGGATGCCATGGCCACTTCCTGTATTCTCTTCTACTTTGTGGCACAGGAGAGAGGGGTGGGGGCCTTTGCTGGCCCTCAGGGAGCATGAATATCCCTCCCTCTCGCACAGCTGCTTTGTTATTCTCCTGAAGGTAATAATAATAATAATTTTAACACATAACCTAATAGTACTCACTATGTGACTGTTAACTAATTGAGCTCTCACAACATCCCTGGACAATAAAGATTATTATTATCATATCTAAATAAGGACTCTGGTGGATTTTTACCATTATGAGCGCCAATCTTCAGATAAGAGATGAGAAAGAAGGGGCTGGCACAGAGAAGTAAAGTCACTTGCCCAAGGTCATACCAGCAGCAGATGGCAGAACCAGGTTTTGAACCCGGGTCCTTCCCGTCTAGACTTTCCACCTGCTCTTAACTGCTTTGCTAGAGGAATATTTATTGACCAATTAATTTTACCTCTTCTTGGACATTACATATATGATCTTCTGAATTCTTACAACTTGGAGATGTATGTTTTATCATCCCCATTTTCATAAGGGTCCCCTAGCTAATGATGTAGACAGGATTTGCCTTATGCCCAAACTTCTATTCTTTGTGATATAAATATCTCTAGAAGAGAATAACTCTAAAATATCTTTTTCGTGAATTAGCTGGCTTGTTTTTCTATCTGAATTTTGCTTGGTCTCATTAATCTAAATATGATGTCCAAATTAAACCTTAGAAGTGTAAAAGATATAAATATAATAATAGCAATAAGCAATATTTACTGAGTGCTCACTATGTATCAGGCACTATACTAAGAACTTTACTTGTATGAATTCATTAAGTTTGACAACAAACTCACAACTACTTACCTACTTTGGAAACTTAGATTTACTGATCAGAATTAATGTGTCGTTAAATATGTACGCTCTCTTTTTAAGAGAAAAACACTACTGCTTGTCAAAAGGATACAGACACACTCAAAATTAAATGCCTCTTTGTTGGCGCTAAAACATATTTCCTACATCCTGCACAGCTTTACTGAAACCCGAGTGTCAAGATTATTCATATGGCCCAAATATGACGAATCCTTTTCTAAACATTCGAAAACCTGAAAAGGGACACAGTGCCCTTCAATCTAAGAACCCAGCAAATGGAAATCTCAGCTTGAAAATGTCAAAAATTGCGAGAATGGAAACCCTCATGTCCTTTGTGAAGAATCTGGTTTAAAGATCTTTTTCTTGGAACACGGGGCTGGGAAGGAAAAAATGAAGATAAAAGTCAGTTAAGGCGATTTGTAAGGTATCAGTTCTGCACTGAAAACCTACAGCCTCTGCCATCATCACCAGGGGGCTTCGAACCCAGGGCTGCCTGTCTGCTGAGTGGAATCACGGGCACTTTCCCACACAGACTCTGATCCTCCAAGTTTTAATGACCAAGAAAAGAAGAGGGCCAGAAAACATGTCACATACTGGGGGCTCTGTGGCCATTATACTTGAGAAGCACAGCCCAGGAGACCGGGAAAGGGGTAAAGCCAACTACACCAACACAGAAGCAGAGTTAGGTCATCTGGGGGATGTAAAGAGCAGAGGCTGGGGGACTTCAGAGAAATGCTGTGCCGGGCAGAAAAGGGGCCTGAGGGAGTTGCCATTTTGACAAGATAAAATTAGAAGTATATTCAAAGACAGGGTCCTCTCAAGCAGGCATCCCTACTCCCGGCACCATAATGATCAGACATGCTGGGTGGATGGGGAACTGGTAAGCGCCAGGCCGCCTGGTGCAGCACTCCCTGCTGCTCACCCAGTCTTACGCCCTAGAAGGTTCCAGAAGGCCTGGCAGGAGCCGCCCACCCACACCTGGCTCCGCACAGCAGTCCACCTGATTGTGATGCAGCCTCTCTGGTGGAGGCTGCTTTCTCCGCAAATGCAAGGCAAAGATCATCAAGAGCTGGGTAATGAGGAAGAAAAGGCAAGTTGCATTTCCTCCGAGTCACCCACTTCCTCCGCAGACCCTGTGGTACCACCTAAGTCAATTAATGTCATCCCAAGACTGGTAGGACAGCACCCAACGAGAATGCTACGGCAGTGAAAAGGGAAATCCTGGGATCCCTGGGTGGCGCAGCGGTTTGGCGCCTGCCTTTGGCCTAGGGCGCGATCCTGGAGACCCGGGATCGAATCCCACATCGGGCTCCCGGTGCATGGAGCCTGCTTCTCCCTCTGCCTGTGACTCTGCCTCCCTCTCTCTCTCTCTGTAACTAACATAAATAAATAAAAAAAAAAAATTAAAAAAAAAAAAAAAAAGAAAAGGGAAATCCCCAGACCTCTCAGTGGGAAGGACAGTGGCAGGAAGCCCCATTTGCAAAACTCAAATTTGATGTTAGCAATTTATACCATGATGAGTTTTCCCCCTATTTTACTGGTTTCCAAATGGCTGGACAAATCAACATAAAGACCTTTAGGTTAGTTATCACCCGATACTTTTATTTCCTACTTTGAGCCACACGTAGTCCCTTTCCCATCTCCTCGCACTTAATTAATAGTCTCAGGATCCTCCTCTTCTGTTCACTTCAGGAAATATCCCCTAAACATTTCACAGGGCACCCTGTAATTCACAGCTGTGTCTACCGTCCGGGAGCTCTTATTACATCAGTCGTTACCTAGAGATAAATCTAAGGAGAAACCCCTTTTTATGGTCTTATTTCCCTATAACTTGATAAAAAAAAAAAAAAGAAACAGGGAGATTCAAGACTGTGATAAACATTCTATTTTAAACAGCTCTAAAACACCCGTTTGCAAAAGCAGTCAATCCTTCTTTATACAAACTTTTTTTTTCATGCAATGTTCTAATTCCTTTAGACAGGCTTCAGGATTCTCAGGCAGGAGCTGATCCTGAGCAACTCCTCGTCCCCAAGCAAGAGAAGCCACCTCACTAAGGCTGGTTTCAGGGATCCCTGACCCAGACTAACAGAACATGAAGTGTTCAGAAATGCAGGGGAGTCATTTAGCAAGGTGGATTCCCCGGCCTGGCGACAACTCTGCATTCAGTCTTCCACCCCAGCCCCTCCCACACAGAGCAGGCCCCCACCCCCCAAAAAACAACAAAACTTGAAGGTGGCTATGCTCCAACTCTTACCAATCCCATCAAATGTAGGCAGAGAATGAATTCCCGCTTTCCAAAAGAAGGGGTTTTTCTATCAAGGCCTCTGTAGTCCTGCTTACGCACAGGGCGAAAAGTTCTGAAGTTGGGGCTCGTTGAGATAGCGGAGTGTCTTGGGTGTGACCCATGTAAACCAGGTCATTTAAAAACGCTCTTTCAACGTCTGATTATATCAATACAGGAAACCATCCAACCATCCCAGAAGAACGAGAAGATCTCCACCTCACCCATTAAACGCCAGGAAGGTACTCTGAGGAGGGCAGAACAGCCATCACTTTCAATTTCTTTTCCTTTTGAAGCAACTCACAGAGAACAGCCTATTTTAAACAAAATAGCAGGTAAAGCCACCTCTAGGGGGATGTCCAAGGAAACCGTCTCTTGAAAACCACCACCACCGCGCGCCACCAAGTTTGAGGGGTCCCCTGATCACAGAGGGTCAGGAAGGAAGCTGCGAGAAACAATTAAGCAGGGTTTCACGATGGCTGGCGCAGGATGTGCCCATAGAAAGAAATGTTGTGCGCGCGGGTGGAGCTGCCAAAGTCACTACCGCGAAGTACCGGGAACTTGGGAAGGATGGCGAGGGGCTCCCTTGCCCGCCCGCGCCCAGCGCGCTCGCCCTGCGCACCCCACAGCCCCAGAGATGTCTGGCGGGGCGGATGCCGCGCGAGCGGGGTGGGGGGCAGGAGGAGGGTGCCCCGCGCCGCGGGAGGAGCTCCCGGGCCGCGGTGAACTTGAAGCTTTCACTTTCGTCCAAGCAGGGGAGCAACGCACCCACCCCCGCCCCCCCGGCCCCCCGGCGCCCCGGAAGCCCCCGGCGCGGCGCGCACAGCAGCTACGCCCCGGGGCCGCGGGACTGCAGCCTCGCGGGCCCGGGAGGGGCGTGCTGGGGCGGGGCGGGGAGGGGCGTGCTGGGGCGGGGCGGGGCGGGGCGGGGCGGGGCGGCCGGGGCCCCGCGGGGGCGCGCCAGCCCCGGGAGGCACCCACCTGGCCCGCGGCGCGCTCAGAGCCCGGGGCCCGGCCGGGGCGCGCAGGTGCTGGCGCGCGGCGCGGGGCGGGCCGGGGCGGGCGGGGCGCCCATGGCCCGGGCGGGGCGCTGTCCGGCGGCGGGGGGCCGCGAGGGGTCCCCTGCCCCCGCTCCCGCCTCGCGGTCACCGGGCTGAGGACGCGGCGGGTCCCGCGGCGGCGGCGGCGGCAGCAACAGGCTCGGCGGCGGCGGCGGAGGAGGCGGAGGAGGCGGAGGAGGCGGAGGAGGCGGCGGAGGCGGAGGCGGAGGAGGCGGAGGAGGTGTCTGCGCGCGGCTCGCGTTTCCTCCTCCCCGGCAGGGCGAGCGCGGGGGAGGCGAGGGGAGGGCAGAGGCCGGGATCGCCCGGCTGGCTCCCCGGGGGCCCGAGCGGGGCACGCGGCGCCCCTCCCTCCCCCCCGTCCCCCTCCCCGCCTCTCCCCTGCGGGCGGCCCCTCCTCACCCTGCCGGGCGGGGCGGGGCGGGGGTGCGGGTGTCCGGGCGCAGGGCCTGGCCCGCCGGCCGCGCGGAATCCGAGGCCCGGGCCCCGCGTGACCGAGGCGCTCGCGGCGGGAGGTGCGGTCGCACGCGCGGGCCCCGGCCGCCGCCTCGTAGCAGGTGCAGGTGGCCCTGCCCGCCGCGCTCCGCCGCTGCCGCCTCGCCAGACGGGCACAGGGAGAAGGGCCCGGGACGCGGGAGGACGGCCTCGCCCCCGGCCCGGCCCGCCCCGCCCCTCGGCCCTAAGCGCACGGAGCGACCCCGGGCTCTGCGGGGCGCTGGCCGGCCGGGCTGGACGCTCGGGGCGCGAGGAGCGAAGGCTGAGACGTCGCCCCTCCCCAGGGCAGCCCGGTCACCCCCTTTCTGACCCGGCGCGTGTCCCTCCCGCGGCTCCGGCGCGCGCACCCCCCGGGTCCCCCCCGGGCCCCCCCCGCATCCCCTAGAGGGGGGCCCGGGGAAGCGGGCCTCGGGGTGTGGAGCGCGCCCCCGGGGACCAAGACGGGGGCTGGGGATGGCCGGGCGCAGGAACCCCGCACACCTGCCAATGCCCGTCCCAGCGGGGGCCTGGGGGCAGGTTCCCTCCAGGGGGAGCGGGGCGATCTGGGGCACGCGGGGGACGCGGCCCCGGCTGCGGGGACCAGTGAGCTGCAAGGAGACCCCGTGGGATGCGGGGCGCGGCGGGGGCAGCCACCGGAGGAGGCGGCGGTGGAGGAGCCAGGCGGCCTCTCTTGCAGGATTTTTTTTTTTTTTTTTTCTTTTTTGCTCAGTGGAGCTGGAAGCTGACTTTAGGGAAGTGGCTGAGAGTTAGGACAGCGGAGTTGGACTTAAAACCCAAATCCCAGCTGCACCACTGGGTTGGCCCCGGCAAGCTGCTGCACCGCTGTTCTCCATTCCCTTACCTGGAACATGGGACGGCTGCACGCTTGGGAGGACGACTGCGAGGACAAAATGGGAAAGTGCGTGTCGAGTGCTTACTTAGCACGCTGGCACGAGTGTAGACCTCGGTTTCTGGCAGCAGCTCTCATTACCGCGGCTGGGAGGTAAATAGAAAGCCAAGGTCCTCCCCTCCCAAGCCCTACCGGTGGGTTCTTAGAAGCTGACTGAAGCTCTTTGAAGCCTTTTTGATTAGACCTCCCCCATGGGATTCCTTGATCCCGTTCCTCTGGATGCGCCCATCCAGGGAAGGTGTATTTCGAGGGGACACAAAAGTGTCACACACGGCTTGTTCTAAAACACTCCTAAAAGCAGTGGCTGTTATTCATAGCCGGGGCCAGTGGCTATGGTAGGTGCTGGACATATATCGTTTGTAATCCTTTTTTTTTTTTTTTAATTGTTTTTTTTTTTTTATTGTTTGTAATCCTAACGAGAATTCTGCTGTGCAGAGGTTATTAAATCCTACTTGACTAGTGAGGAAACTAAGAGGTTAATGCCTCTTGGCGGTGCTGGGACCCCCCCCCACCAAGATCCAAAGCCGCTTGTAACACACTTCTCTCCAGCCACTGTGTACCTCTCTCGTAGCATCAGCTTATTCTGTGTTATAGCACAGGCATTTGTGTCCTTAGCTTTGAATTTTTAAAAGAGAGGTGAAGAATATATAAACAGACATCAGTACTCTAATGACTATGACCTTTATTGGGTTATGGACATTTTTCTTCATGAGGTTATAAGGACCAAATAAGCCAGTTAAGCCATATTGTTGTCTCTTGGATCACACCATGATTATTTCACATCTTTATCTCCAATTCCCCTATATAGTTCTCTTTCCCTCTTTGCAGCAGCCTTCTGAACACACCTACCACCAGAGTGCTAGGATGTCAAGATAGGTACACGGTCATCCGTTTCACTGACACCCCCAAACTGCCCTTCTATCATATCCTGCCAGGCGATGATAGAAACTATGAAACTATGACCTAACAACCCTGCATGCTAGCCACTAACCCCCTGGGAGGTGGAGTCAGGCCAAGGCTGAGCACTGCATGCAGAACATCCTGGCTCGAACCCCCTCCCATCTGCCACCCCACAACCTTTGCTCTTCCTCACTAGCCCCCTTCACCGCTACTCCATCCACACCCCCAGTTCCAGAGTGCAGGAAAACTTAGTACAGGCAGGCAGCCAGATGGGATGCTCATCAGGTCACCAAGGTAGAAAGTGAGAGGGGTGAGGGGCAGAGGTAGGCCTAGACCCCAAGTCTCTCATATTTTTGTGGTGTGGAGGGGCGAAACCTTTTCCCACCCCACTGCTAAAATCTAGCAAGTTGCAGCTCAAGGGTTACAACTTAGTGGGAAATGACCGCCTGCCCTGACCCTACCCTGGGTTAGGGAAGGGCCATTTCCTTGTGTGGACAACCAACCTCTGGACCTCTAGCTCCTCCTGAAATCCTGCCATGAATCATTCTTCTGGGGGTTTCCCCTATAGATTCTCTCCTAATGTAGTCCTTTGCAGCATATGTAATTGTTCATTGTTAAGGCCAAGAACATTTATATCAACTTAAAGATGGCTATGGAGCTCTAAAAAATTGTGAACAAATGATGCCACTAAATCAACTGGGAAGCCCAGGGACAGAAAGAAAACACAGAGGCCATTTTCCTTTTAAAAGGGCAAGGGAACCATATATAAATCTGGAGTGAAAAAGCTTTGGTTAATGTAGGAAAGAGACCTTTAATAAAATAAAAATAAAATTATTATTAAATCGATCAGTTGTTGAAATGTTCATAGTAGTTTGGAACCCAAACTATTATTGCTATGATAACCTAATTTCTAAATATTCATAATAAGGTAAGAGTTCTTAACTAGTGGGCCTATTTCCAAAATGAGCATCAGTAAAAGCAAAAAAATTAAGATTATGCTGGATAGAATCCTAGGACGGTAAGGTGGTTCACCAGACATGCTCCCACCAATTGAGGGTGCCTTTCTAGAGCCTGAGGTGGAGACAGTTTCTGAGACAAGCCCAAGCTCAGTGGGAAAGGGTGGGAGATGGAGAATCGGTGTGGAAAGCATAGAAACAGGCAGCACGGCCAAAGCGGAAGCAATGCTGGCTAATTCCCCAATCCTGCCAACCCAAGGCATAACTATTAGCATGTAATCAAACGTTAAATCATTAGCTTTAAGAAATATTCCTGGGATCCCTGGGTGGCTCAGCGGTTTAGCGCCTGTCTTTGGCCCAGGGCCTGGTCCTAGAGTCCCGGGACCGAGTCCCACGTCGGGCTCCCGATATGGAGCCTGCTTCTCCCTCTGCCTGTGTCTCTGCCTCTCTCTCTCTCTCATAAATAAATAAATAAATAAATAAATAAATAAATAAATAAATAAATAAATAAATAAATAAATAAAATCTTTAAAAAAGAAAAAAAGAAATATTCCTCACCAGGGCTCCTGGGTGGCTCAGGTGGTTAAGTGTCAACTCTTGATTTCAGCCAGTTTCATGCTCTCAGGGTCCTGAGATCGAGCCAGCATCAGCCTCCACACTCTGCAGGAAGTCTGCTTGGGGTTCTCTCTCTGGCCTTCGCCTGTGCATGCCGCCTCTCTCTCTCTCTCTCTCTCTTTCTCTCTCTCTTCCAATAAGTGAATAAATCTTTTTTTAAGTGAATAAATCTTAAAAAATAAAAGAAGAAGAAATATTCCTCATTGACAAGGAAATGAATGGAAGTCAAATCAGAGAATACATTACATTGTCTAGCCTACAACACTAGAACCTTGGGGTTGCTTTCTGAAAGGCACAAGAATGATAAAATATAGTGTAGGAAAAATAAAATGAGCAGTTAGCCAATGTGGATCTCAGAATTTCAGCAATTTAAGTAAACAAAAGTTACACTGCATGGGAGACTCATGCTTACCATGGATGAGACAACATAAATCTACATGCAGCGAGAGCAAGTGAAGTGTATAGAGTAAGCTTCTGTGAAGTGTCTAATTTCCTTTTATGGACAAAGCAGATAAAACTCTGGGCACTGCTTCCATTTCCCTTTTCAGCTTCCTCTCCTGTTTGTTAAATCCTTGCTGTCTCTGCACAAGCAACGGTTCCACGCAGCCCTCTAACAGTATCGAGCCTTTACTTGCGGTCCCCACTGCCCACCTGAGCCCGGTTTTGTGGGTTTGAGCATCAAGCACCACGCTAAGCAGCAAATGTCATAAGATAGCATGTCACCTTTTTGTTATAGTATCTGGATTTGTCTCAAGTCAGTGAGAGTTTCTTTGTATAAATTGTAGGAGTTCTGGATCTTGGGGATTTTACCCAGACCCAAATGGGCAAAATGACCAAGCTTCCACTACTGTGCGATTCCCGCTTTATTTAATCCTGATTGCTATTAGCACATTACTGGTACATAGGGTGTAATCTCACCTAGAAAAATGTAGTCGAAAAAAAATTAAAAAAAAAGAAAAAGAAAAAGAAAAATGTAGTCGCCGGCTACCTGGTCTCCCTGCTTTTGTCCTCGCCACCCTGCAGTCTGTGTTTAATACAGCAGTCAAGCGAAGGTGCTGAAATATTAGTTGGGCCGTGTCATTGCTCTGCTTAGAACCCTCTCACGGCTTCCCAGATTTTCCAGAGTAAAAGTTCGTCATTGTAATGGTTTATAAAGCCCTGTGGGACCTTCCCCCTTCCCACACTACTACCTCTGTACTTCCTTGCCCGCTACAAGCCCTGGGTCACTCTGCACACACTGACCATGCCAGGCATATACATGCCCCAGGGCCTTTGACTCCCTCTACTCTCTGCCAGGTGGGCTCTTTCCTCAGATATCCACATTACCCCTAGTTTACCTTCTTAAGTCATTGATTAAAATAATATCTTCTCCTTGAGGCCTTCTCTGGCTAACTTTTTGAAAGTGGAAACCACTTGTACCCCTCCCCCCACAAAAAAACCCACCACACACACACACACACACACTGCTTATCCTCTTTTCCTGATCTATATTTCTCCATTCTTCATAGCACTTATTGCTAATATGTTACTTGTATATCTCTTGTTGTTGTTACTTAAGCATCTTGTCACGGTTCCCTCTGCCACCACCCAACCCCATGAGGGCAGAGAATTTTTTCTGCCTTGCTCACTGCTGCCTGCTGTATCTTCAATGCATAGAATAGAACCTAGCATGTAGTGGACGTTCAATAAATAGGTGCTGAATGAATGAATGAAAAATTTGTGAATTCATTGAGTATCTATATAGGACTTCCCTTAGATTAGAAACTTTCAAGGTTTCCCTCTATTTACCCCTTTGTGATCTTGTCCAGTTTCTCAACTGTCCTAAGAGTTCATTCCTCCCCTTCAGGTGAGCCGAATGGTAAAACACATTGTTTCACCTTGTTTCACCATCGACATAGGATCTGATTTTCAGATATACTATGAAAGGGTTGTAAAACCATGGAACAGCTGAGAATTCATCCACACTCAATATTTGTCCCAAGTTTGGTTAAGAAAAATACCATTTTGGAGTACTATCTGAAAGATACACAGTCCCATTTGCCCTTAGAATCTGGACCCCCTAAAATCAGCTTCTGTATCAGGTCAACCCAAGTGAAAAGCAGTTTGCCGGGACTGTATCCATAAAAATTCCTTTTATTGGGATCCCTGGGTGGCGCAGCGGTTTGGCGCCTGCCTTTGGCCCAGGGCGTGATCCTGGAGACCCGGGATCGAATCCCACATCGGGCTCCCGGTGCATGGAGCCTGCTTCTCCCTCTGCCTGTGTCTCTGCCTCTCTCTCTTTCTCTCTGTGTGACTATCATAAATAAATAAAAATTAAAAAAAAATTAAAAAAAAAATTCCTTTTATTGAATCGCACGTTGACATTTTCACATTTGCCCATACCAAGGGAATACATTTTATAAAAATGCCCTATTCAGTCTGAGGATATTATTTAATACCTAACATAATGTCCTTTTAAGGAGAATCCAGGAAAAACAATGCTCTTAGGGTTCTACCGGGAATAACTTTTCTTTAGTAATTGGTGGTATCTTCCTCCTTGCACTAACGAATGTGCTCATGGGTCAGATTTGGGATCCGTTGCTTGATGAGTATTAAGGTCATTTGTATATGAAGTCATTGATTCACAGATGCCCTTTCTAAGCCTTTGCCAGCTCGTGTTTTCACCCACCCAAGACAAAGTATAAATAACAATATACAACCCCACAAAGCTGAATTAGACTATCTTGTATTCTGAAGTCACGTTATTTCCACTTTGTAGGTATTATCAAAAGAATCTTTTATGAAATGATGGTGAGAGTGGTAGGAGCCTTTGTCGGGTTGTTTTAGTTTTGTTTGTGAATGCTTTTACCTGGCAAAAAGAGTATGCTGGCACACTTCTGTTCTTTCCTAGTGTTTGGGAAAATTTTACTAGTTCAGAAAATCTGAAGTCGAAGAGTCAGTGGTTTCCCTTCTAGCTTCATACAACCTCACCTATTTTCTCTTCCTTTAATTTTATTTTCTTATTCACTTGTTTTTAAGGTTTTTGTTGCCTTGTACACATTTAAGACATCTTCAAGGGGCACCTGGCTGGCTCAGTCCCTACACCATACAACTCTTGGTCTCAGGGTCATGAGATGAGTTTCAGCCCCACATTGGGTATAGAGATTACTTTAAAAATAAATAAAAATCCTATGGGTTTGGGGCTCCTGGGTGGCTCAGTTGGTTAAGCATCTGCCTTTGTCTCAGGTCATGATCCGGGGTCCTGCTATTGAGCCCCCTTGTAGGGCTCCCTACTCAGTGGGGAACCTGCTTCTCCCTCTCCCTCTGCTCCTCCCCCTGCTCCCTCTCTCTTTCTCTCAATAAATAAAAATTGTTGAAAAAAAAACACAAGGGTTTTATGAATGTAAAAAAAAAAAAAAAAGACACCTTCAATTGTTTCTTGATTGTGGCAGACAAAAAGGAAGAAAAGGAAGGAAGGAAGGAAGGAAGGAAGGAAGGAAGGAAGGAAGGAAGAAGGAAGGAAAGAAGGTAGGAAGGAAGGAAAGAAGGAAGGGAAGGAAGGAAGAGACTTTTTGTTTTTTTGTGTAACAAAACAAAGAACACACCGACCTGCCCCAGCTTAGCGTGCTCCCCAGCTCTAGGAGGCACCAACGCTCTCATTCATCCCCCCCCTGAATGTGATCTGCAAGTATCCAGGGCTTTGTAATTGACAGGGCTCATCTTACTTAATCCTCTCAGTAGCCCTCAGGGGTATTATTTTCCACCTTTCCCTCATTGGCAGAAAACTTGGGGTGGGGGAGGGGATGGGGATTAGAATTTTAACCTGGACTTTCTCCCTCCAAGCCTAATTCTTTTCTTCCATACCATATTACCACCTCTTAAAACTACTCTTTTTGAAGGTTGTATCATGCAGAGGTTTGGGTTTCTTTTTTTTTTTTTTTTAAGATTTTATTTATTTATTTATGAGAGACACAGAGAGAGAAGCAGAGACACAGGCGGAGGGAGAAGGAGGCTCCCCGCGGGCAGCCCAGTATGGGACTGGATCCCAGGACCTGGGATCACAACCTGAGCTGAAGGCAGATGCTCAACCACTGAGCCACCCAGGTGCACATTTGCTTTTATTTTTAAGGAGACATCAGGAGACTGGTTATTTCCTTGGCCTTCGGAATAACCTTCCTTGCTGCAAGGTGTCCTGGGGGAGGCCTGTGCTTCTGCTAGGTCCCTCTGACCCTTTAGTTTAAGGGAGCATTGCATCTGCGGAACTGAATCAAGGTTCCCTGGATCAGCATATATTGAAGAAATGGGCTGCAGGGTAGTCTCCTTTTGGTCACCGTTCCTATTGCATAATAATTCACATTGTGCAACAGCATTAGAGCAGGAGTTCGCTTCATTACTTGGTAATTTCCTTTAACAGCAAAACTGAGCTAGAGACATTTGGTCCTCTTCTCATTTTCCTGTTGCTAAATATAAAACGTAAGCTAAAGTTGTCGTATTATTCAGGGGAAAGGAACGTGAGTTTTCGAATTAGAAGCTTAGAGAAAAATTAATATGAGGAGATTAAGGAAAAATTAAGATTTAAAACACCAAGCTTCCTAAACTGGCAGGTGTGTACCCCAAAGGGATTAGTAGAATCTTTTGACCCATCAAATTTTGTTGATCAGCGATTCTTTCTATGGACTTGAGCTAGGCTCGGAAGTGATGGAAAGACAGATGACACATTGTCCCCGTCCTCAGCACTGTTAATGCTCTTTTAATTCAGAGTTAACAAATTTTGGCCCATTTACTAAATATTTCAGCCTTTGCAGAAATATTGGTCTCTGTTTCGACTTTCAGTTCTGTCACGATAGTGTAAAAGTCACCATAAACTATGTGCCCACAAATGAATATAGCTGTCTTCTAGGGACCATGGACACTGAAATGTGAATTTCACAAATTTTTGCATATCATGAAATATTTTTTTATTTTTTTAAATCACTTAAAATGTAAAAACGACTTCATCAAACTCTAAAGCTTCTGAGCAGCAAAGGGACCCATCAACAAAGTGAAACGGCAACCTATGGCAGGGGAGAAAACATTTGCAAACCACATATCAAATAAGGGTTAATAGGTGCTTCTTTAATAACGTTAAATAACAAGATCTGGCCGTAAGTCTAATAACAACCATGATTTTGAGTAGTGAGTACGTATGATATTCTGAGATACCTGTGACAACTGAAATGTGACGTGAAAATCTGTGACTTCCACTGATAACAAACTCATGAGAACTGATAAACCTTTGTGGTTGTGTTGATCGCATTTATAATTGAAGGAAAATCCAAATTTTTATTAGAACTGCTAGAAGTAACTTTCTAAAAAGTCTCCGGATTCTATGCATAGAGCCAGCAGAGAGTCTTTCATCTCAGGTTAAGAGGTCCTGAGAAGTCAAGGAGAATGGGGCTGGGGAAATCAGATAATTAGAAGGGCCTCGTCATTGACAGCACAGTTTTTTTTCTTAAAGATTTTTCAAATCTCGGGCAGCCCGGGGTGGCTCAGCGGTTTAGTGCCGCCTTCAGCCGGGGGCCTGATCCTGGAGACCTGGGATCAAGTCCCATGTCGGGCTCCCTGCATGGAGCCTGCTTCTCCCTCTGCCTATGTCTCTGCCCCTCTCCCTCTCTCTCTCTCTCTGTCTCTCATGGATAAATAAATAAAATCTTTAAAAAAAAATTTCAAATCTTTGAGTAATCTCTACATCCAACATGGGGCTCAAACTCGCCACCCTGAGCTTGAGAGTGGCATGCTCCACTAACTGAACCAGCAGGGCCCCTGAGATCACAATTGTAATAAAGATGAGAAGACAGAGCCACCTGACTGGCTCAGTCAGTTAAGTGTCTGCCTTCAGCTCAGGTCATGATCTCAGGGTCTTGGGACACAGCACCCTATCAGGCTCCCACTCAGCAGTGAGTCTGCTTCTCCCTCTCCCTCTGTGTGCTCTCTCTCTCAAGTAAATAAATAAAATATTTTAAAAAGACAGAAAGAGATGAGAAGAGACAGAGAGATTTAGAAGACTAAGTTGAAGTGAAATGACTCAGCAAGGAGAGAGGAATTCTAAGTACCATGTGCAAATCTGTCCCCATCCATGTGGCCTATTCCCCTACTCCTTTAAGAGAAACCTGGAAGGGCACCTGGGTGGCTCAGTCAGTTAAGCATCTGCCTTTGGCTCAGATCATGATCCCAGGATCCTCGTGATGAAGTTTTGGAATATAGGTGAGGTCCGGAGCCGACGACCAAGGAAGAATTCTTGAGACGTCTTCGGTGCAAAACGGTGGTTTTATTAAAGCACAAGGGCAGGATCTGTGGGCAGGAAGAGGGCTGCCCTGGCCTGTGAGGGGTGGCTGATTATATACTTGCAGAGTTGGGGGAGGTAAGCAAAAAAGGGAGATTTCAAAAGGATTTTCATGTGCTGAGGAAGACCTACAGGATACTGGAGGCCTTGCCACTGTCAAGTTAAAGATTGCTTTTCCCTTGACACCTGGGTGGCTCAGTGGTTGAGCATCTGTCTTAGGCTCAGGGCATGATCCCGGCGTCCTGGAATGGAGTCCTGCATCGGGCTCCCTAAGGGCAGCCTGCTTCTCCCTCTGCCTGTGTCTCTGCCTCTCTCTCTGTGTCTCTCATGAATGAATGAATAAAATCTTTAAAAAAAAAAAAAAAAAAAGAAAGAAAACAAGATTGCTTTTCCTTCTAGCAAGGCATTAGCAGGAACACAATTGGAAATTTCCTGAACAATGTCACACATATCCCACCCCGGGTGGGGGTCGTTTGCAGGATATCAGCTGTGTTTTGTGCAGCTAGCTCTGTTCCCTCATCACTCAGATAGAGCCCGCATCCATTTCTGCTCAGGGAAGAGTCTGCTTCTCCCTCTCCCTCTGCCCTCCCCGCAGTGCCCCCCGCCCCCAACCCTGCTAGTTCTCTCTCTCAAATAAATAAATAAATAAATAAATAAATAAATAAATAAATAAATAAATAAAATCTTAAAAAAAAAAAGTGTCTCTGCCCCCAACTCTGTTAGTTCTCTCTCTCAAATAAATACATAAAATCTTTATTAAAAATAGATGTCTCTGTTGGTTAAGCGGCTGCCTTTGGCTTGGGTCATGATCCCAAGGTCCAGGGATAGAACCTGCCTGCACATTGGGCTCCCTGCTCAGTGGGGAGTCTGCTTCTCCCTCTTCCTCTGCTGCTCCCTCTGCTTGTGCTCCCTCTCTCATTCTCTCGCTCACACACACTCTCTCAAGTGAATGGATAAAATCTTAATAAATGAAGCATTATTTTGGAAAAGTGGTTTGGAACAGACTTACTCTCCCCTAAGAAGACACCTTAACTTATCAGGAGCACTCGCTACTTCTTTAGTATCGCCTATACTGGTGTGAACAAGGGTGATTCTTTCTTTTGAACTTTTACATTTCTATATTTTTCTAATTATCGACAATAAATGTGTATTATTTTATTATGGGAAAAGTCTAAGGTTTATCTCTGCTCTTTATTTTGGGATATCTTATCTGTAGGAGACAGTCAGCTGTGTTCCTCAACATTAAATTAGAATTTGATGAAGGGGGCAGCCTGGGTGGCTCAGCGGTTTATTTTATTTTATTTTATTTTAAAGATTTTATTTATTTATTCATTAGAGACAGAGAGAGAGAGAGAGGCAGACACAGGCAAAGAGAGAAGCAGGCTCCATGCAGGGAGCCCGAAGTGGGACTCGATCCCGGGACTACCAGGATCACGCCCTGAGCCGAAGGCAGACGCTCAACCGCTGAGCCACCCTGGGGTCCCTGGCTCAGCGGTTTAGTGCTGCCTTCAGCCCAGTGCCTGATCCTGGAGTTCCAGGATCCAGTCCCACATCAGGCTCCCTGCATTGAGCCTGCTTCTCCCTCTGCCTGTGTCTCTGCCTCTCTCTGTGTCTCTCATAAATAAATAAAAAAAAATTTTTTTTAAAGAATAGTTAAAAAATAGAATTTGATGAAGGAAGAGAGGAGGAAAAGATGGAAGGAAAGAGGGAAGGAAGAAAAGAAGGAAGGAAGGAAAAGGGAAAAAAAACTTAGGTTTCCATACAATTCCAAGTTACTCAACTTTAACTAGGCCCCATTACCTCTTGGTAATCCTTTTAATTCATCTCTTACCCACTCATCCTGCAAACACAGGAGTGAGCCTTGACCAAGTCCAGCCAACCCTACCCAAGGCACAACTACCTATCGGATCCCAGCCCACATTGCGAATCCACAGGCTGTGCTAATTAAATGTCTATTGCCTTAAATCATTCATGTGTGTGTGCATTGGGGGAGGGGTTGGTTCTTCTGCAGCAAAAGCTAATTTATACAAGTGAGTAATGTTTTCCAAATCTATGTCTCCTGGCAATTTTCCCATATTCCGCAAGTGCTCCAAGATGAACAGACTTTGTGTTATGACATCTATAGATGTTCTCAAAACCCAGAGTTTCTTCTGAGTGGCTAGTATTTTCTTAGTGCCTCACTACCCAACCAGGGCTTTAAAATTCTAGTTACGGGACGCCTGGGTGGCTCAGTGGTTGAGCGTCTGCCTTCGACTCGGGGCCTGATCCCAGGGTCCTAGGATCGAGTCCCACGTCGGGCTCCCTGCATGGAGCCTGCTTCTCCCTCTGCCTGTGTCTCTGCCTCTCTCTCTGTCTCTCATGAATAAATAAAATCCTTAAAAAAAAAACAAAAATTCTAGTTACATTGGGCATCCTGCAAAATCACACCTGGACTCAACCTCAGCCTCCAATCTTCACAACTCACGTCTTCCTGTAACAGTGACAAGACTCCTTCCACAAATCTGTGTTAAATTCCTCTTTAGTGTTCCAGAACCACAGAAGCTCCTCTACATTTGAATGCTCCTTTGAAGGAAAACCCCATACCTGTTGCACTGACCAGCATTAGATGGCCAAGGATCAGTTCCTTGCTTTGTAAATTTAGGCAAATTATTTAACTGACTTCTATTGGTTCTCGATATTCTCACTCATAAGACAGAGATAAAAATAATAGTATTCACCTTATAGTGTCGTCAATGGGATTAATGAGTTAATAAAGGGAAGCTATTTAGAACAGATTCTAGTATTCACTAAAGCATGCAATTATCGGTATTACTCAGGGTTGTAATTTCTCTTCTTTCCCTTCTCTGGAACTTATCAGCCTTCTTTCTCTCTGGAGGGAGAATGGGATGCTAACTTAAGAGACTATTTCTTTCAGGTGCAAATTAAACAAACTCCAATCTTTTTGAAGTTCTTCAGGAATTCAGGAATTCTTCAGGAATTAGCACTTGTGAGCTTTAGAAACAGTATAATGGTTTCTAAAAAAGAAAAAAAGTGTAAAATTATTTTCTCTTCTAAATGGTCAAGATTTTGCCAGGCAAGCTTATCCAAAGCCAGTAACATTTTTTTTTTGACTTAAAATTTAACGATTTAACAATCTTTCAAAAATCTTTCAAGCCCTGTCCCCACCCCCCCCACCCCCGCCCCCGCAAATGGTATTTCGCCTGGAGCTAGCAGGGTGTGTGGGAAAGGACTGTTAGGAGTGAGGCAATTCTGGCTACACGTGGGCTGTGCAGGTATGGAGAAGGCTCACATTTGAAATGGATATTAGTGCTAGATAAAATATTTTTTATAATTTTTTAAATTTTTATTTATTTATGATAGTCACACACAGAGAGAGAGAGAGAGAGAGAGAGAGAGGCAGAGACATAGGCAGAGGGAGAAGCAGGCTCCATGCACCGGGAGCCCCGACGTGGGACTTGATCCCGGGTCTCCAGGATCGCACCCTGGGCCAAAGGCAGGCGCTAAACCGCTGCACCACCCAGGGATCCCCGATAAAATATTTTTTAAATGTTTCAAAATATATAGTTGAACTCCAAAGAAAGAAAATCAAGCTTCCTAGGTGTTGAAAAAAGTTTCCTAGGTGAACTGGGAAGAACAGAAAAGCAGCTGAAGCATCCATGGCCTTGGGGAGTTATGAGATGACATAGGGTCTCAAGAGCTAGGAGTTTGAGACCTCTCTCTCTCTCTCTCTCTCTCTCTCTCTGTCTCTAACACACACATGCATGTGCATGCACAGGCGCGCAAACACACACACACACACACACACACACTGGAAATATGGCCCCAGGCTGATAGAAGGCAGGTAGTTGGAGCAGATTCAGCTGTTTTTGTCCCCCCTTCCCCCACCAAAGTTCTATTTTTTAAAATTTAAATAATCTCTACAACCAACATGGAGCT
Source organism: Canis lupus dingo (assembly GCF_003254725.2). NCBI lineage: Eukaryota > Metazoa > Chordata > Mammalia > Carnivora > Canidae > Canis > Canis lupus. The sequence goes on from NC_064245.1 coordinate 74,459,775, forward strand.
CAAACTCATGACCCCAAGATCAAGAGTCACATGCTCTATGGATTGAGCCAGGCAGGTGCCCCCCAAAATTCTCTCTCTTTTAAAGAATTTATTTGTATTTAGTTATTTGAGAGAGAGAAAGTACAGAAGCAGGGGGAGAGAGAGAGAAGCAGGCTCCCTGCTGACCAGGGAGCCAGATATAGGGTTCGATCCCAGGACCCCGGAATCATGACCTGAGCCGAAGGCAGATGCTTAACTGACTGAGCCACCCAGGTGTCTCCCCACCCAAAAAAATTCTATTGGATTCTTTTTTCAAATCTCCTATTCTTTTTCATGGTCTTCTATCTTATCCCTCAGTGTCCTAGAAACCTGAAAGGACTGCACCTCTGTGAAGGGTAACTGGAAACAAATGTACTCTTGGTCCAGGATCAGGGAAGCTTGTAGTCAGCTTGAGATGCTGGGTGGGAGTGGGGAATGGGGGGATGGGCAGGTGCAGAGGTAGGGAGAGTGAGTTCATGACCAGAAATCACAACTCCAAGCCTGAGTCACACAGTGGATGAGGTGTGAACTTATGCCCACAAATTGGTACCGGAATGCTAATTACAACAGCTAATAAAAGTCACATAAAAACCCATCACTAACATTGCTGGAAGAGTTCCAAGTATTTTCTCCCAGATTGTAGGTTGCCTTTTAACTCTGTTTGTTATGGCTTTTTTTTCATAGGGAAGTTTTATTTTTATTTATTTATTTATTTATTTTGGGGGAAGTTTTAAATTCTAATGTGGTTACATCTTTTGCTTAATGGCTCCAGCTTTTTGTCTCAGTTGAGAAATCCTCCTCTACCATATTATCATAGAGATGATCTACAATTTCTTCTAAAATGCTTAAAGTCTTCACATTTAGATTTTAAATCCAACTGCGGTTTGCTTTTTGATATGGCTTTGGATATGGTTTGAGATGGGGATCTAATTTTAGCTCTCCCATTGGGATAGCTAATTGTTCCAGATTTTTTTTACTCAAAAGTTCTTTCCCTAGAGACTTATTTTTTTTTTAAGATTTTATTTATTTATTCATGAAAGACATACACAGGGGGTGGGGGAGAGGGAGGCAGAGACATAGGCAGAGGGAGAAGCAGGCTCCATGCAGGGAGCCTGATGTGGGATTCGATCCCGGGACTCCAGGATCACGCCCTGGGCCGAAGGCAGGCACTAAACCACTGAGCCACCCAGGGATCCCCTCCCTAGAGACTTATGATGCCATGTTGGTCATACACCAATTTCTTCTACATACATGGGCTTATTATTTTCTTCCATTGGCTTCTTTGTCTATCTCCCTGCCAAATTTATTTAATCTATCTTTATAACAAATTTGAATATTTGGTAGTACAAGTCCTCTCTTCTTCTGGTTAAGAACTGAAGAGTCTGAGAATTTATCTCATTTGCAAGGGAACAAGTTAGCCTGTCACTGTTTCATGGATACAAGCAGAAGACTTGAGAGGCTGGTAAGCCAGGAGCAAAGGACTTTATTTAAGTCTTAGAGCTACTCTTGTTTCCAAGTCCCATGTGGGACACAGAAGAGCTGACACAATGCTGCACACATTGCACTGAGGAACTCGAGATTAGGCGATCCCAAATTTAGGACGCCTGCCTGGCTCCATTAGCAGAGCACACAACCCTTGATCTCAGGGTTGTAAATTCAAGCCCTGTTGGCTGTAGAGATTACCTAAAAATAAAATCTTTTAAAATATAAAGGAAACTCCAATCTTTTGAAGGGGAGGTGCTAGCAAACCTGCACTTCCTTTAACCCAGATAGAGACATTTCTTAAATATCCTGTACATTCAACAAATCTGCCCTATGGCCTGGAGGGAGACATTATCTCTATCTTCCAAAGCTTCTTGCTATACAAGACAGCCCCCCAAAAATCTGTCAATGCCTGTGCTCAGATGTGCAGAAATACAAGAGACAAATGGAGTATTGTCCCTTGACTTCCATTCTTCTTCAGTATTATTTTGTTTCTTATGACCCTTTACTCTTCCATATGGATCTTATTTTATTTTATTATTTTAAAAAGATTTTATTTATTTATTCATGAGAGACACACAGAGAGACAGAGACACAGGCAGAAAGAGAAGCAGGTTCCCTGCAGGGACCCTGATGGCAGGACTTGATTCCGGGACTCCAGGATCACATCCTGAGCCAAAGGCAGATGCTCAACCACTGAGCCACCCAGGTGCCTCTTCCAATGAATTTTTCTTTTGATTTATTTATTCATGAGAGACAGAGAGAGAGAGAGAGGCAGAGACACAGGCAGAGGGAGAAGCAGGCTCCATGCAGGGAGGCCGATGTGGGACTCCATTCCGGGTCTCCAGGATCACGCCCTGGGCGGAAGGCAGGAGCTAAACCACCAAGCCTAACCTAGGGATCCCTCCATATGAATTTTAAAATCGATCTGTATAGTTGTTTTGGATAGATTGCTGCTAGGTATAAATTTATTCAAATCATTTAAAAAACCTACTCAAAAAGAACAAAAAAAAGTACTATTTACAACCGCATATAAATAATATTTTATAATTAATTAGTAACTGTAATTGTAGGCACGCAAAGCAATTAACAGTTTAAAGAGAAACCACAGGGGTGCCTGGCTGACTCAGTTGGTGAAGAATGTGACTCTTGATCTCATGGTTGTAGTTTCAAGCCCCACAATACGTGTAAACATTATTTAAAAACAATCTTATAAAAATAAAAAAATAAAAAATAAAAAAAGAGAAACCACAAATCAACAACAAACATAGTTTAGAAAGCAAACAAACTAACAGCAACAATAATAGCAACAGAATAGAGAACCCTCTGAGATCTCGCAGAAGTAAATACAGAATAGCCTTTATCACATTTCTACAAAGTAGGGCACAAAGGACAAAACAAAACAAAAAACAAAAAATGAACTTTTGCTGAAAATAAAAACAAGCAATTTCACAAACTCTAGAAAACCATCTACTGCAAGAGATCATCAGTATACATAGTAAACTGAAGAAATATCATTAGAATTTTAGATTATAGAATAAGCTGAAACAATCATATTAAAATTTATTTTAAAAAACTCAAAAAGCAAAAATGGGAACCAAGAGAATGGAATGGAATAATAAAGAAAAGGAAGGCTTTGGGCAGCCCGGGAGGCTCAGTAGTTTAGCACCTGCCTTCAGCCCAGGGCAAAATCCTGGAGACCCCGGGGGTCGAGCTCCCTGCATGGAGCCTGCTTCTCCCTCTGCCTGTGTCTCTGCCTCTCTCTCTCTCTCTCTATGTCTCTCATAAATAAATAAATAAAATCTTTAAAAAAAAAAAAGAAAGAAAGAAAAGAAAGGCTTTGAAAAATAGATCAAATAGAACTAGGGGAAAAAAACAATTAAAAACTGAAATTCCAAAGAAAGGTTAAATGGCAGTTTAGAAAAAGCTTATATACGAGATTAGTGACCTGGAAGACAGCTCTGAGGAAATGGCTGAGACAGCAATGCTGACATAAAGAAATGGAAAATACACGTATTCCTAAAATCATAACAAAACTACAAATGACCAAGCATAAAAAAAGTGAGCAATCAAAAGTGAGCAAAAGATACCACCTTACCTATAAGAAGATCAAGAACAGGTCAAAGTAGCAATACCTTGCTGGCGTAGTCGGTGGAGTGGTTGACCGTCTGGCTCTTGGCTTGGGCTCAGGCTGAGTGTCTGACTCTTGATGGAGGGATGAGCCTCACATCAGACTCCATGCCCAGCGTAGAGTCTACTTGAGATTCTTTCTCTCTCCCTTTCCCTTTGTCCCTCCTGCTCATGCTCTCTCTCTCTCTAAAATAAATAAATCTTTAAAAAAAAGAAACAGGCAAAACTCATCTACGATGTTAGCTGTTAAATATCAGTTATCTCTGGGGGGCAAGGGAAGGGTTCCAGCTAGAAAGTGCATGAGGGTAGCTGTGAGATACCGGACATGTTTTATACCATCATGGTTGCATGGCTGTGGAAATATATAAGAAGTCACTGAGCTGTACACTTAGGATTTTGTGTGCTTTCTTCTATGTACATTATCACTTGAATAAAAATACTTAAAAAGGGATCAGAGAAAAGGGGAAAAATCATGCACAAAGAATGACAGCTAAATTAACAGAAAACTAAAAGGGCCAAAATATAATTCAACAGTGACTTCAAAATGCCAGGGAACATAGACATAAACTTAGAGTCCTTTACCCAGCAGAACTTTTATTAATAAATGAGGGTGACTAAAGACATTTCCAGGTCAAGACTAAAACACTCTCTAAAACATGTGCTTCAGGGGCACTTGGGAGGCCCAGTCAGTTGGTCAATTGACTCAACAATTGGCATTGGCTCAGGTCATGATCTTGGCATCATGGAATCAAGCCCCGAGTGGAGCTGCATGTTGAGCTCTACACACAGCACAGAGTCTGCTTAAATTTCTCCCTCTCCCTCTGCCCCTCTCCCCCACACTCTCTCGCCCAAATAAATAAATAAATCTTTATAAAATAAAATAAAATAATAAAATAAAATAAAATAAAATATGTGCTTCAGCAAGAAGAGGTGGGATGCATAAAGCATAATACCAAACAAGTTAGTGAATCTACTATATAAGCATTCATTTTCAAAAATAATTATTTTGCTGGGTTTTGAAAATTAGGTGGGTTACATTGTAGACTTATACACATGTGCACACACACAAAATGATACATGACAAGGTTATTCATCATGGCATTGTTTGAAACAGCACAAATTAGAAACAAACTAAAAAAAAAAGAAACAAACTCAATATTCATCCATCATTGAGATGCCATTTGGCCATTATAATGAATGAAATACATTTTTTAGAAAATTATTTATTTGGGGACGCCTTGGTGGCTCAGTGGTGGAGCATCTGCCTTCGGTTCAGGTCATGATCCCGGGATCCTGGGATCGAGTCCCACTCAGGTTCACCACAGGGGGCCCACTTCTCCCTCTACCTGTGTCTCTGCCTCTCTCTCTTTCTGTGTCTCTTATGAATAAATAAATAAAATCTTTTAAAAAAATTTATTTATTTGAGAGATAGAGAGAGAGAGGGAGAGAGAGAGCAAGCGAATGAGCACAGGGAGGCGCAGAAGGAGGGATCCTGATGCAGGGCTCCATCCCAGGACCTCGGGATCATGACTTTAGCTGAAGGCAGACGCTTAACCGACTGAGCCACCCAGACACTCCTACATTTACAGTATGGAATAAATGTATTTTTGTATGAGTCCGATTTTTCTGCATTAACAATTACAACATGTCAGTTGATTTTAACAATGAACATGGATTTCTCATATATCCCATCTACAGGGGAGGAATGAATAACTGCAAACATTAAAACACTTCCACAGGGGGGCCTGGATGGCTTAATGGTGGAGCATGCTACCCTTGATCTCGGGTTTGTGAGTTCAATGTCTGTGCCCACATTGGGCATAGAGCCTATTTTTTTTTTTTAATTTATGATAGTCACAGAGAGAGAGAGAGAGAGAGAGAGGCAGAGACACAGGCAGAGGGAGAAGCAGGCTCCATGCAAGGAGCCCGATGTGGGATTCGATCCTGGGTCTCCAGGATCACGCCCTGGTCCAAAGGCAGGTGCCAAACCGCTGTGCCACCCAGGGATCCCCCTGCTTTTTTTTTTTTTTTAAAGTAGGCTCAGTAAAAAGCACAAAATGCAGAACAGAGTGTACAGAGTCCTGTTATTTGGATAAAATAAGTCAAAACAAAGAATCCATCACACAATTGTTTTACATACAAGATCCCTAGAAGAATAAACTTGAAACTGGCAAAGGTGATTGCCTTCATGAATAGGAATTGACTGGCCATGGTACTGGTACACAAGAGACATTTCACTATCTTCCCTTTTGTACTTTTGAATTTTCTACCATTTGAATATACTATCTAAGCAAAAATTAAATTTCCTGAATCATTTAAGTAGAGACTAGAGATAGTAACTTCAAACACGTTTAAGGAAATATACATGTTAAGATTTTTTTTTTTAGATTTTATTTATTTATTCATGAGGGACACACAGAGAGAGACAGAGACATAGGCAGAGGGAGAAGCAGGCTCCCTGCGGGGAGCCCAAGGCAGAACTCGATCTCAGGACCCTGGGATCACGACCTGAGTCGAAGGCAGACGCTCAACCACTGAGCCACCCAGGTGTCCCACATGTTAAAATTTTAAAAGTAACCACACACGCAAACACACAAGGAATTGAATATAAAATGGCACAAACTATCTTGAGCTTTTTAAAAAAATAGTCTTAAGAGCCATATGTTTCCTTTTCTATAAACTATCTTTCCACATCATTTGCCTTCTTTTCTTCTATTAGATTGTTGATCTTTTTTGTTACTGATATCCAGGGAATCTTTATACATTAGGGAGAGAAGCCCTTTCTGTTAGAAATTGCAAACATTTTTGCCCAGTTTGTCACAGATTTTATTTAATGTGGGTAGCTTTCAATCCTTTCTTTTAACATGAGTCTTGATAGAAAGGCCTTTCTCATTCTGAGGTTGTGAAAGAATGAATTCCCTATTTTCTTCCAACACTCTCCTAGGTCCTGTGTGAGTCTCATTTCCCCAGACAAACTTCTCTTCTAGGCAAGAGCAGTAGAGGGTACATCTGTGTGTCAGTCCACAGGGTCTAATGTCCTTTGTGTGATTTCTTCAGTAGGTAATAAATTTCTACTGAAAACTTCAATTTCTCCCTAATCACCCATGAGTGTCCTGTATGACCCAGACAATTGAAAAATGTCAACAGTGACTTTGAAAAATAATTTGGTTTCATCCCCGCCATAGATAAGGGAATTGAGGTTAGCGATGTGAAGAAGCATCTCACAGTTAGGAAGCAGTGAGGTTGGAATCGAAACTCAAGATGTTGCTACGAAGTCCACAACCTTACCCCAATAGGTTGTAGTGGGTGCAAAATATATTGATTCTTTTTTCTCTTTAAAAATTATTGTGAAAAAAATTATTGTCAATATCTGGGAAAATGAGGGCAGCAAAAAAGAGAAGTGATTTTCTAAAAGAGACCTACAAACACTAAACGGGGAAATAATGAAACATAGTTTATAAATCTAATATGTTCATTTATCAAATGATGGTAATACTTAACACTTAGCAATTTATAAAGTGTTCTCACAAAGATGAAATCATGTCACTCTTTTAAAAAATTTTTTAAAGATTTTATTTACTTAAGAGACGGCCTGACCCGGGGTGGCTGGGGGGTGGGTGGCTCCATCCCAAGATCCTGGAATCCTGACCTGAGCCATAGGTAGACAACCAACTGAGCCACCTGGGTGCCCCATTTTTTTTTTTAGTTAGAGAGAGAGGGGATGCCCAGGTGGCTCAATGTTTGGGTGTCTGCCTTTGGCTCAGGGCGTGACCCTAGGGTCCTGGGATCGAGTCCCACAACGAGCTCCCTGCATGGAGCCTGCTTCTCCTCTGTCTGTGTCTCTGCCTCTCTCTGTGTCTCTCATGAATAAATAAATTAAGTATTTAAAAAATAATTAAAAAATAAATTAGAGAGAGGGAGCACATGGGGCGAGGGGGCAGGGCAGAGGGAGATGAAGAGAATCTTATGCAGGCTCCACATCCAGCCTGGAGTCTGACACGGGGCTCGATCTCACAACCCTGAGTTCATGATGACCTGAGCCAAACGAAATCAAGAGTCTGACACTTAAATTAAAAAAAAAAAAAAAAAAAAAAAAAGAGTCTGACACTTAAACAGACTAAGCTACCCAGGTACCTCTCATATTACTCTTTCAACAAAGAGATATTTTAGCTGTTAAAATAGCATTTGTCCTATAGTAAAGGAGAGGGAAAATGCCACACAGTCCTTGCTATTTATTGCTGTTATAGGAGCAAAGAACTGGAAACAACTTAAATGTCCTTCTGCTTAGGGACTGAAAAGCAGAGGCAAAACAACGTGTATGCTGTGCTACCATTTGTGAGCAAATGTATGTATCAACTTCTTTATCCTTTTGAGCTTTTCAATTCAGAAATGGTCTGTTCAGGATCCCTGGTTGGCTCAGCGGTTAAGCACCTGCCTTCGGCTCAGGGCATGATCTCACATCCCGGGATCGAGTCCCACGTCGGGCTCCCTGCCTGGAGCCTGCTTCTCCCTCTGCCTGTGTCTCTGCCTCTCTCTCTGTGTCTCTCATGAATAAATAAAATCTTTTTAAAAAATAATAAAAGTAATCAGGTAAATGGCAAAGGAGTTAAGAAGAGGGATGAACTGATGCATCCAGTGTCACGCAGAATGCCAGCCTCCCACAGAAGGAGCTGATAAAAATTTCAGGTGGGGTTTGTGGCTTATGTCAACCTTTTTTTTCTTTTTTTAAGATTTTATTTATTTATTTATGAGAGACACACAGAAAGAGGCAGAGACATAGGCAGAGGGAGATGCAGGCTCCGTGCAGGGAGCCAATGTGGGATTTGATCCCAGGACCCCAGGATCATGCCCTGAGCCCAAGGCAGACGCCCAACCGCTGAGGCACCCAGGTGTCCCAGCTTATGTCAACCTTAATGAAAGAGCACTGCTCTCAGTTCTCTTGGGCTCCAATGGCACAAAGACAGTGACTTTTCACATCTTATGGATTTTAGTGATTTCTTTTTTTTTTAAAGTAAACTCTGTGCCCAACGCAAGGCTCAAACTCATGACTGCAAGATCAAGAGTTGCATGCTCTACCAACTGAAATCAGCCAGGTGCCCCTTTAGTGATTTCTTTTAACAGATTACTTGCCTGTTAGAAAACAAAATTACATTTTTGTATTGAGTTATGAAGACCAATAAATAAAGGGAGCTACATGAATGAGGTCCAAGAATTCCCAAAGAGGTCCTGTTGAAGGCTTTGCTTGAGTCGACCAGCCACATGGTGGATGGAACCACAGTCAGGAAATAAGATAATCTTCTTTTAGATGGTGTATACTCTGGTGTGCAACCAGACCTTTGTTGATAAAGTATCAAGAGATTAAATGAGCATGGCATCATTTGAGGTCTACATCTATGTCTCTTCAGAGAGTACGCATTTAGCAACTTCGGTGGAAAGGATGCTGGACAGAAAGCTATTAAATTATGTGATGCCATGAAATCTTCCCTGGAATATGCATTTGTGCAGCAAGCAACAAAAATCAATCTCACAAACTAAGACAAAAAATTTCTGGGGGTGCCTGGGTGGCTCAGCGGTTGAGCGTCTGCCTTCGGCACAGGTCATGATCCCGGGGTTCTGGGGTCCTGGGATCAAGTCCAGTATCAGGCTCCCTTCAGGGAGTCTGCTTCTCCCTCTGCCTATGTTTCTATCTCTCTCTCTCTGTGTCTCTCATGAATAAATACATAAAATTCTTAAAAAAAAAATTCTGAAGGAAGTCTGTGAAGTCACAGTTTGGTCAGTGTTGTGTTCTATCATCAGTATCATCTTTATCATCAATAACTCAAACGAGATTAAAGGGTTGTTCTGCTTTGAGCACCACCAGTTAACACACAAGCCAGAGGCGGGCTAATGAGGGGACACCTCAAAGAACAGAGGAGTACAGTCGCGATGGAGTGGGCTGACCTTGTGGATGAAACAAACCCTGAGCTGGTAGCCCAGGTAAATGTCTTATGTGGGAGAATGTTGACGATCACAATGATGAAAGAAATATTGAACAGACCCTTTCTTTTTTAAGAATCAATCAGGCCCGTCGTCTCTGAATTGCAACCTGAACTTCCTTCTGGAAATTTCCCAGTGCTATTTTGAAGTGGTTCTAAGAGCCACTTAGACCTGGAGCTGGCTCTCTGGTCCCTGTGCTCTCCTGCACCCTGCAGCATGTGGGTGCCCGACACCTAAGCCGCTTTAACTGGGCCTGATGGGAAGAAACCAAGAAAGAGCTCAGTTCTGGCAGGACTGACACGGGGGAGCCAGGGAGAAAGCAACCTGGGCCCCAGCACTGCTCTCCATCCTGGTGCCCACGCTCCCGGCTGGACGCCCCCAGGGCCTCACGTCTCCAGACAGCCATCCCTCCCCTGCAGTTATTCCCAATCTGCTTGGAGCCAGGACGGAACCAAGGCTTGATGCATGGCAAGGACCTGCAGAGAGCCTCCCGGAGCCAAATTGTTTTTATTTTTAATTTTTATTTATTTATTTTTAATTTTTTAATTTTTTAAATTAAACTTTTTTTTTTCCCAAATTGTTTTGAACACCAGTGTCAGGGATCGGAATTTGGTGGGCTCGAAAAGGACAAGGCCAGAAGGGGCCGTCACCGAACTGCTTGCCCACAGCGGGCGCAGCTCACCGGGCTGGTGCCACGCGGTGCTACGGGACCTGAACACGCGCGTGAACGCACACATCGGTCTTTAGAAGGTAGAAATTAGAAATCTGATGCAGATGCCACCCTTTCTAAGTCCCTCCAAAGTAGGACATATGCATTTGTTCCATCACTTAAAGCATTTATCTTTGTTTATGGATTTTTTGTAAGTTCACTTGCTGTGTTTTTGGTTGTTTGCTTTTTAGTAATCACTACACTCAACGTGGGGCTCGAACCCACGACCTCCTGATCAAGAGTCACCTGCTCTTCTGATGGAGCTGATGGAACCAGCCCGGTGCCCCAAGGCATTCATTTATTTTTAAGGCCAAGAGTTTCCAATGTCATGAAGTAACAATACTTTCCCATGTTCACGTGATGATTGAGGGGGATGGATGAGATGAACGAAAGTCGCTCTCATTTTTGTCTTAAAGAGTAACAGCTGTTACTCCACAGACCGCAAAGAAAATTCAAAGTTGGCTTGCATTTCCTCCTGCAAGGCAGTCTCTCAGACCAGACGGGATCTGTTTTTTCAGGGACACCAAGAGAAAGCGGTGTCACCTCTCCACTCCAATGGGGCCACCTACCCCAAGCAGGGGTAGCTCTTAGAAACTGACGGTGCTCAGTCCTGATCAGCACCTTACTCCCCTGCAAAACCTTTCCTGGCACCGCTGGCCACATGGTTCTGCGTGGCTTGTCCCGAGCTTCAGCTCACACCCATCAGGCTGCAAGGCCAGGCAGGATAGGAACGCAAGGCTGCCTCTGGTACCAAGTGTTTTCCCCTTACCTCCAAGGTTAGGTCTCGTGAGAGGACTAGTTATGCATTCTGCCAAAGAAGACTTGCCAATGATTTTTTTTTAAGATTTTATTTATTTATGCATGAGAGAGAGAGAGAGAGACAGGGACATAGGCAGAGGGAGAAGCAGGCTCTTCGCAGGGGCCCGATGTGGGACTCGATCCAGGACCCTGGGATCACGACCTAAGCTAAAGACAGACGCTCAACCACTGAGCCACCCAGGTGCCCCTTGCCAAACGAAATCAAGAGTCTGATTTATTGTTGTTGATAGCGTCCTTCATGTATTTTCCACATAATTTAAAGACTCGCAGAATGAAATGACCTCAGAGATCATTTAGCAAAATCTCTTAATTTAAAAACTGACAAAATTATCACCCAAAGTCCATGGTCTACCTTAGGACTTACTCTTGGTGTTGTACGTTCTATGGGTTTGGACAAATGTATAACGATAGGTACTCACCAGTATAGTACCGTATAGAGTATTTTTACTTTCCTAAAAATCCTCTGTGCTTCACCTATTCACAGCTCTGTGCCCCTGCCCCAACCCCTGGCAAACAATGATCTTTTGTCTCCACAGTCAGGTGATAATATATCAATGTAGTTTCATTGGTTATAACAAATATACCACTCTGGTGGGGATGTTGATAACAGGAGAGGCTACTTACGTCAGGGAGTGGGGGTGCGAGGGGGACATAGGATATTTCTATAGCAGTTCTAGGCTCTGCTAGACTTTGAGAGGTTAAGTGACTTGATCAAGGTCACAAAGATGCTTCACAGCAGACCATGATTGGTACTCAGGGGTCTTATGTTGCAAGCTTTATGCAACACACATTTTCCTACCTGCCATCCATAATACAAAAACTCACAAGTTTAAAAAATGTTTTTATTTTTATTTTATTTTTAAAAATATTTTATTTATTTATTCATGAGAGACACAGAGGGAGACAGAAATACAGCAGAGGGAGAAGCAAGCTCCCTGCAGGGAGCCTGATGCAGGACTCAACCCCAGGACCCCGGGATCATGCCCTGAGCCTAAGGCAGACGCCCAACGGTTGAGCCACCCAGGCGTCCCAAACTCACGAAATATTCAGTGAGCACACATGGTGTCCTATTTCTTGGAAGTACAAGTGAGAAATAGAGTTGGGGGATCTCCTTCAGTTTCAACTGAATCACCGGCTCCTGAGAGTGGCAGAGAAGCGTGGGTATGTCCCGAAGTTTATACCTGGGGTGTGTTTTTAGCATGCCCTCCTCCCCAAAATCCACACACATTTTCCAGCACCTCTGTACTTTTGTTGGTGCTGTGCTCTATGCCTGGAATCCCTCCTTCTTCATCCTCAGCTGCTACTCACTCCCAAAGGCAAAGCAGCAGTCATTCATCTCTCTTCCGTGAGTCTTCCTCTGGGCAGAATGGATCCCTCTCTCATACTTCTGAACCCTCAGTGCTTTGCAAATAACTCCATTAGACAATCTGTAAGCATTACAGTTACTCACTAGCCCTCCAGTTAGACTGTAAGCATCATCACAGCAGGGTGGGTCTCCATGGTTGCATATCTAGTAACAAACTGGGATATAGTTTATATGCTCCAAAATCTGCTGAGAGGATACAGATCTGACATTTCTTATTTCTAGAGTTTGAGACTAGAAAACATCATAAAACAAAAATATATACACAGCTTCTCTAATGAAGCAGCTGACAAAATATATCGATATTGTAGATTTAAGGGTTCTGAAAGGGCACGAACTATGTATCACTAAGATATAAAAACCTCTTTCCCTTTTACTTTAAAAAAATGATTGCCAATCAGATTGTAATTTTTCATTGTTCTGAAACTGTTGGCAACCATTTAGGTTAATAATAGTAATAATGGGCAATCATTTACTTTTAAAATAGAAAAACCAGAAAAGGACATAAAGTATATAAAGAACAGCATGGTCCTGAGTCATGGGTACTCAAAGGGAGTCATTTTAAATGGTTTTAAAGGCACTGATTATGAGGAGGGTAGGAGGCACAGGTCAAATACAAAACTGGAAAATGAAATCTAATGGTTTTAGATTTTAATCACATATGAACAAGGCAAAAAAACCCCAAATCAGCTAAATAGTTAATACTTAATAGTCCTTGCTGCCTCAGTACCAAAAATTACATGAACTTGTACCAAAGCAAACAACTGTACAATAAAATACTTTGTAGTTTCAAGTAACCAATTTTTAAAATTCAAGATTTAGAGATAAAATGAATGTTAATGTACTGCACAAAGATGGTTAGGCTGTTTTTTCCTAGCACATATATGATGCATAATGATATATTATTAGAACTAAAAAGTTTTAGGTCAAAAGAAATGTATCTTTTTAAAGTATCTTTTGCTCCATTTTAGAGGTTCTTGTAAATTCCTCCACTTTAGTCTCCCTAAACATGAATATGACATTTGTTTGTTTATATAATTTTATCTTATAAGCAGCTGACAGAAAGGTAAATATACACATATCTAAAAAGTGGCTATCCCATAATATGACAGCCCATAATTTAGTAATTGTATAGGCTTTCTGGTAGTTTCAGTTATTCATAAAAATAATTATGGAGGAGACGTATTCATGATTTATTCTGATTAAAGCATAGTAATTACAATATATTTTTGAGTTAGCTATTTTAAAAATCTTTTTTTTTTTTTAATTCAGATAATGCCCAGGCTCAACCGTGTAAAAGGAAATATTGGTTTGTTAGGTTTGTCCATCTTTTCTTTATTCACCTTAAAGGTCAACAATAGAATGAGGAATGTAGGTCTATTAAAAATGCATAAATACTTGTAGCGATTGTTCAAGTCACTTGGTCCTCAAACACACTGCTGAATGAATGATGTTCAGCTTAACTGTAATTATGCCCAAGGCTAGAATATTTTACTCTGCCTTCGGCTGCAGGTTGTACTTTTGTGGCTGGAAAAAATGTTCTTCAATAGCACTGACTAGTTCATTTAGTTCTTTCTTCAGCTGCTCAGGATCACTGGAAAATAAGGAGGAAAATCCCAGATCAGTGGATTATTCCAAAGCAGATTTTAAGTTCTCCCCACATTGGTCAAATAACATTGAAACATACCCTTAAGAGGAGGGCTAAGTCAGACAGATCAGAACCCCAGTGAGGGAAGCATGGGAATGCATCTGCTGACTTGGATGAAAAGACCCCAAGAGACAATATCCATTATTTCCCTGAAAAGATCTCCCAAGGCTTCTACTATCAACAAAATCATCTCTGTGCATTTCTTCTAAGAATTTTTAAGAAACACTTTTTGCTCTAGCTTCCCTAAAAGATCTGCCATGTTGGTACCTAACAGTGCAAAGAAAATTTTCAAGACTTCAGTTGTCATGGTCATCTAATCCTGCTAAGCTTTTACAAATGGCATCTGATAGGAACGTTTCAGCCTCCTGTTTGCCTCCAAATGACAGGAAGCTAACTATCAGCAGCTGGGTCTGCAAGGCCTTCCAGAAAGTACAGAGAATGGGAGCCTCCTAGTGGGCCTGCTAATCACACACCAGCAACTCAGATCCCCCTCCCCCCACCCCAGCTTTCATCTTTTTTAGTCTACCTCCAGAATAAAAGGGTCACAACTAAAGTATAAACAAAAATCTAGGGAACTAGTTCCCTCCCCCTCTAAGGAAATCAAGTTTTCAAGCATAGGGAAAACACGCATTTACACGCAAACAACTGGAAGGGAGGTAATGATAAAAGGAGCCACTCATGTTTGCATCAGGTTCCTGGTGTTTCGAATACTTGAAACCAAAAAGCTGAATTTAAAAAACTGAATCCTGCATTTCAAACTTTCCTTCCTTCATCTTTGACTGTCTTCAATACATGCAACTTTATTTTAATGGAAATGGAAATTCTTGTAACTAGTTAAGATCATTTTTATATTGTAATAGTTCCCCTAACAACTATACAATCCATTTTATTGCAGACATTAATTCTGGCTCTCCTACAAGCTGTATGCCCTCAGGCAAGTGGCTGAGCCTCTCCAAGGCCCAGATTTCTCATTTGAAAAATTGGGATAAACGACTTTATTTTCTCAGGAGAGTTGTTGTGTAGATTGAGATAAATTATATAAAGCAATTAGCACAGAACCTGGCCCCGAAACCTCAATAAATGTAGCTTCATTAAAATTATTTTTATCCCCATTGGTGACATATAAAGTAATTACGCTTCATAAATATATATGAATCACATAGGTCATTATTTCCTTTTCCATAAATGTGTTTTGAAGACAACATTTCTCAGGAAGGCACATAATTAATAATTACTGGTTTTTTTCTAACAATATAGCTAAAATTAAACTCACCAGTGAATATACAAATATAAATACATAAATATATATCTCCTATTGGTTTTTTTCTGTTAGAACCTTGCCTGATATAATTGGTATCTAAATCCTGAGATAGGGATCCCTGGGTGGCGCAGCGGTTTGGCGCCTGCCTTTGGCCCAGGGCGCGATCCTGGAGACCCGGGATCGAATCCCACATCGGGCTCCCGGTGCATGGAGCCTGTTCCTCCCTCTGCCTGTGTCTCTGCCGCGCTCTCTCTCTCTCTGTGACTATCATAAATAAATAAAAAATTAAAAAAAAAACAAAAACAAAAACAAAAAAAAAATAAAATAAATCCTGAGATAGAGTATTCTTGTTCTTAGGAATTGTGTATTGATGTCTGCAACTTATTTTCAGATGACTCAGGAAAAATAAAAACAAACCTACATATACAATATATGGTAAGCGACAGCAAATATTGCAAAATGTTATCAATTGTTCAGTCTAGGTTAAAGTAGGCTACTATGGCTGGCAGCCTGTTGAATGCCCATTTTTGTAAATAAAGATTTATTGGAACACAGATGTGTAAGATTTCTTTCTGCTTTTGAGCAACAGCAGAGGTGAGTAGTTGTGACCATATGGCTTACAAACTCTTAAAATATTTACTATCTGGCTCTTTACAAAAAAAGTTTGCCAACCCTTGGTCTAAGTGAGAGGTATGTGGGTACTCGTTGAAATTTTCCAAAATCAAAAGTTGGATATCTACCAAACAAAAAATATTTTTTAAAAGCAGGACATAAATTTGAAAAGCATTTTCTGGGCACCTGGGAAGCTCAGTGGTTGAGTGTCCGTCTTCTGCTCAGGTCTTGGATCTAGTCCTGCTTTGGGCTCCCCCGCCGCAGGGAGCCTGCTTATCTCTCTGCCTATGTCTCTGCCTCTCTGTGTCTCTCATGAATAAATAAATAAATAATTTTAAAAAAGTATTTTCTGTTCTAAAGGATGAGTAGGTCATGGAATTCTATGAATAATGATGATATAAAACACAGTAATAGTATTAAAGTGATCAGAAAATAAAGAAACTTAGCCATAGCTTTATTGCTGTTTTATATTAGGTAGGCTGGTGACCTGCTTGAGTCCTGACAGCATTTCCATGGACTGACCTAGTGCCCAAGTCCCAATTCATAAACTGGAGTAGCGTTTCAATGAATAATAAAAGGATAATTTTTCAAAATATTTCTAGGAATTTGTAAGCTAATATTTGTTTTTTTTTTTTTAATTTATTTATTTATGATAGTCACAGAGAGAGAGAGAGAGGCAGAGACATAGGCAGAGGGAGAAGCAGGCTCCATGCACCGGGAGCCCGACGTGGGATTCGATCCCGGGTCTCCAGGATCGCGCCCTGGGCCAAAGGCAGGCGCTAAACCGCTGCGCCACCCAGGAATCCCTGTAAGCTAATATTTGAATTTAAGGGCACCAATAATCCATGTGAAAAGTGTAAAACACTAGATCCTCAAACATTAAAGAGTATTATTATAAAGTCTGAATGTATTTTCACAGAGTAATGACAAGGAAGGGACAAATCAGAGGGGGGGGTCTTTAAGTTGGATTATTGTCCCTTTGTTTTCAAAAGAAAGAGGCCTAGAAATATGAAAATATTAAATGAGAATGAGAGTTACAAAGACATGTCTATGGAAAACCCCATTCTCAAGAGTAGCAAACAGCTTACTATGTAACACACAGGGAAACACTGATACTTGCACAATATTACAATAAAATCTTGGTAATCCAGAATGCTTAGAAAATGAGGTGCTTTATGTGTTTGCTCGAGTTGCTTACTAGCTGAGTTTTTGCTCCTGCAACACCAAAAGGTTTTGAACGGGAATCTGCAGCAAAATATAGGACACAGTCTATGACTTCTTAAATATATTTGACTGCTGTGGTATTGCAAAGCCATAATCATGACTTTGGTGGGCTGGGGCTCTTATTCAGAAAATGCAAGGCCCATGTGGATGTGGAATGCTTATCTCCCTTATGATAAAACAGTGAACATTATGAGTTCCTATATCTCTGTTTCATAGTTCTGTTTTGTTTTAGTATTTTTTACCTTGCTAACAGCAGTCATTTCTTCCTGCCCAAGGAAAGCATACGCTAACAATTCTGTCCTCGCCTCTCTTATTCGCTACATTTAATCTGCTACTGGCTGGCCAATTGAAGATGCTCAGAAAATTTCCTCTGCTTTTATTTCCACAGGGTGCAAATTTAGTTCCCCAGACCAGAACAACTTTTCAAGGAGCAAAGCTTTGATTTGTAAATGTTCTAACAACTGCTTAGAGGTATCCTCTCCACTATAGTGTTGAGAGCTGGATATGTGGCTAGTGCGACCCAGGAACTGAATGGTTAATGTCATTTAAGTTTAATTCATTGAAATTCAAATTAAAAAACTGATATTTAATTCAGTTATTGGAAAATTTATGTATGTTTGAACAATTTAGGTATCAAAATCTATTTTTTTCAACTGTAAAGTTTTTGAAATTGTAATATATTTGACCCTTCAATGGCATGAGGGTTAGGGAGTTAGCAACCCTCCCATACAGTCAAAAATCCATGTAATAACTCTTGATTTCCCAAAAAGTTAGCTATTAAAAGCCTTCTATTTGTATCATACTGTGTATTCTTATGATAAAGAAAATGTTAAGAAAATAAGGAAGAGAAAATATATTTATAGTATTATACTGCATTTATCAAAAAGAAAATCCACATATAAGTGGACCTGCACAGTTCAAGTTCATGTTGTTCAAGGGTCAAGTGTATGGAACAAGTACTTCTAAAAAATCTAGCATTTTAATCGAGATATGTGGTAAGTATAAAATCCTAAATGGATTTTAAAGATAGTGTGAAAACAGTAAACTATCTCAATAATTTTTATATAAATTATATATGGTATAACAATATTCTCACATATTAAAACAAGTAGAATAAATCACTAAATTAATTTTACCTGTTTCTTCACTATTGAAAAATGTATCTAGTAGAAATTTCAAATTGCATTATGAGGCTCACATTTTCTCTTTTTTTTATAGTGTCCATTAATTCCTTTTTTTTTTTAAGATTTTATGTATTTGAGAGAGAGTGCATGCATGTGTGCATGTGTTTGTGTGTGTGTGTGTTGGGGGGAAGGAGCAGAGGTGGAGCAAGAGGGACAAGCAAACTGCACTGAGCAAGGAGTCAGACTATGAGATCTTGAGATCATGACCTGAGTTGAAAACTGAGTCAGAAGTTCATTCAACTGAGCCACCCAGGCACCCCTCTTTTAAAAAAAAAAAAAATTAGGGATCCCTGGGTGGCCCAGCGGTTTGGCGCCTGCCTTTGGCCCAGGGCGCGATCCTGGAGACCCGGGATCGAATCCCACGTCGGGCTCCCGGTGCATGAAGCCTGCTTCTCCCTCTGCCTGTGTCTCTGCCTCTCTCTCTCTCTGACTATCATAAATAAATAAAGAAAAAAAATATTTAAAAAAAAATTATTTAAGTGATCTCTACACCCAATGTGGGGCTCAAACTCATGACCTTGAGATCAAGGGTCACATGCTCTTCTAACTGAGCCAGCCAGGCACCCCTCACATTTTATTTTATTTTATTTTATTTTATTTTATTTTATTTTATTTTATTTTATTTATTTTATTTTTTTAAAGATTTTATTTATTCATTCACATACAGAGAGAGAGAGAGAGAGAGAGAGAGAGGCAGAGACACAGGCAGAGGGAGAAGCAGGCTTCATGCAGGAAGCCCGACATGGGACTTGATCCTGGGTCTCCAGGATCACGACCTCGACCAAAGGTGGCGCTAAACTGCTGAGCCACCCGGGCTGCCCCCACATTTTATTTTTATTGGACGGTACTGACTTAATTGACTTTTAAAAACATTTTTTCTGATTTTTTTTACTCTGAATAGAGGAGTGCTAGTTACTGAGGGCTCAAGGGGTGTGCATCATCACATTTACGCATGCTAACTACATGTACCGTGGTTGTTAAAGTTTAAGGTGTTTTGGTACTGCAAAGTGAACTCAAGCCCTTTACCAAGGTCACAAATATGTGACTCTAAATCTATCAAACCATCAGCTCTTTGTTGGCAAGGCCTCTTTCTGCTATGGTACTTTATCGATAATTTCCAGAACCCAGCACAGACCTATGCACAGTAGGTGCTCAAAGATATCTGTTCAGTGCAGGTGCAATGGATTTTAATTTATTATATAAGAGACAGGAATGAAAAGAAGAAAACTCATTCATACTAGTCTCAAATAAAATTACTAGAAAAAGGAAACTGTATTACTATTACTGAAATTCAGAATGAAATTTTTCCCTACAAAGAAAGGCAGGACAGAAATAAGTAGGAAATCAGCTCTCCTGTGCCTGGAGCTTTACGCAGCTGTTAACATCCACAATATTGCTGCAGGTTCTGAAACAACATTCCTAATTAAAGTACATACAGGAAAGAAAGTGTTTTACTTAGCATTTGCAAAGAACCAATTAGAAGCTTTAGGGAATAACAATCACAGGTGCTGCCACCGTTTCATACCTATTTCCAGGGGGTGCACACAGTTCTGAATAGTACTTGATTTTGGGCTCCGTCCCACTGGTCCGCATGGTCGCCACACCCCCATTAGCAAAGGTAAAGGTGATCATTTGGCTGCTTTTGCTAGTAGGGAGAACCTAGGAATTAATTTACACATGTTATAAATTTAAATTGTAACATAAACTATTCTGGCTTAAATAATAGTGTTTCCCTGTATATGCAAGAAAATAAATGTCCAACAAATATACTGGGTTTAGAAAAAAAGCATATTTGGATGATATAAAGGCAATACAGAGAAATGTCTACATTTTAAAAAGCTATCATGCCTATTTTAAAGAAATATTTATTTATTTATTTATTTATTTATTTATTTATTTATTTGAGAGAGAGAGAGAGAGAGAGAGAGAGAGAGAGAGAGAGAGAACACAGGGAGAAGGGACAGAGGAAAATGAAAGAGAAACCTAAGCTGACTCCTCACTGAGAGCAAAGTCTGAAGCAGGGCCCAATCCCACAACCCTGAGATCATGACCCGAGTCCAAACCAAGAGTTGACTTAACAGTCTTAACAGACTCTGCCACCCAGGCACCCCTATAATGACTATTCTTAAGAGAGATAAAATACATACATGAGCATAATAAAACTACTGGGAGTACACCAAAATAAGAGGCTTCTGCACAGCAAAGGAAACCATCAACAAACAAAAGGCAACCTATTTGCAAATAATATACCTGATAAGGGGTTAATATCTAACATATATAAAGAACTTAGACAACACTACACCAAAAAACCAAACTAATTAAACATGGGCAGAGGACCTGAATAGACATTTTTCCAAAGAAGACATAAAGATGGTTAACAGACACATGACAAATGCTCAATATCACTCATTATCCAGAAAATGCAAATTCAAAACTACAATGATCTAGTTTCATTCTTCTGCATGTGGATGTCCAATTTTCCCAGCACCATTTATTGAAGAGACTGTCTTTCTTCCAATGGATAGTCTTTCCTCCTTTATCGAATATTAGTTGCCCATAAAGTTCAGGGTCCACTTCTGGATTCTCTATTCTGTTCCACTGATCTATGTGTCTGTTTTTGTGCCAGTACCACACTGTCTTGATGACCACAGCTTTGTAGTACAACCTGAAATCTGGCATTGTGATGTCCCCAGCTATGGTTTTCTTTTTTAAAATTCCCCTGGCTATTCGGGGTCTTTTCTGATTCCACACAAATCTTAAAACAATTTGTTCTAACTCTCTGAAGAAAGTCCATGGTATTTTGATAGGGATTGCATTAAACGTGTATATTGCCCTGGGTAACATTGACATTTTCACAATATTAATTCTGCCAATCCATGAGCATGGAATATTTTTCCATCTCTTTGTGTCTTCCTCAATTTCTTTCAGAAGTGTTCTATAGTTTTGAGGGTATAGATCCTTTACCTCTTTGGTTAGGTTTATTCCTAGGTATCTTATGCTTTTGGGTGCAATTGTAAATGGGATTGACTCCTTAATTTCTCTTTCTTCAGTCTCATTGTTAGTGTATAGAAATGCCACTGACTTCTGGGCATTGATTTTGTATCCTGCCACGCTACCAAATTGCTGTATGAGTTCTAGCAATCTTGGGGTGGAGACTTTTGGGTTTTCTATGTAGAGTATCATGTCATCGGCGAAGAGGGAGAGTTTGACTTCTTCTTTGCCAATTTGAATGCCTTTAATGTCTTTTTGTTGTCTGATTGCTGAGGCTAGGACTTCCAGTACTATGTTGAACAGACCACTCTCTTTCACCATACACAAAGATAAACTCAAAATGGATGAAAGATCTAAATGTGAGACAAGATTCCATCAAAATCCTACAGAAGAACACAGGCAACACCCTTTTTGAACTCGGCCATAGTAACTTCTTGCAAGATACATCCACGAAGGCAAAAGAAACAAAAGCAAAAATGAACTATTGGGACTTCATCAAGATAAGAAGCTTTTGCACAGCAAAGGATACAGTCAACAAAACTCAAAGACAACCTACAGAATGGGAGA
Organism: Canis lupus dingo; assembly: GCF_003254725.2. NCBI lineage: Eukaryota > Metazoa > Chordata > Mammalia > Carnivora > Canidae > Canis > Canis lupus. The sequence goes on from NC_064245.1 coordinate 74,481,759, forward strand.
AGATATTTGCAAATGACGTATCAGATAAAGGGCTAGTTTCCAAGATCTATAAAGAACTTATCAAACTCAACACCAAAGAAACAAACAATCCAATCATGAAATGGGCAAAAGACATGAAGAGAAATCTCACAGAGGAAGACATAGACATGGCCAACATGCATATGAGAAAATGCTCTGCATCACTTGCCATCAGGGAAATAAAAATCAAAACCACAATGAGATACCACCTCACACCAGTGAGAATGGGGAAAATTAACAAGGCAGGAAACAACAAATGTTGGAGAGGATGCGGAGAAAAGGGAACCCTCATACACTGTTGGTGGGAATGTGAACTGGTGCAGCCACTCTGGAAAACTGTGTGGAGGTTCCTCAAACAGTTAAAAATAGACCTGCCCTACGACCCAGCAATTGCACTGTTGGGGATTTACCCCAAAGATACAGATGCAATGAAACGCCGGGACACCTGCACCCCGATGTTTATAGCAGCAATGGCCACGATAGCCAAACTGTGGAAGGAGCCTCGGTGTCCAACGAAAGATGAATGGATAAAGAAGATGTGGTTTATGTATACAATGGAATATTACTCAGCTATTAGAAATGACAAATACCCACCATTTGCTTCAACGTGGATGGAACTGGAGGGTATTATGCTGAGTGAAGTAAGCCAGTCGGAGAAGGACAAACATTATATGTTCTCATTCATTTGGGGAATATAAATAATAGTGAAAGGGAATATAAGGGAAGGGGGAAGAAATGTGTGGGAAATATCAGAAAGGGAGACAGAACGTAAAGACTGCTAACTCTGGGAAACGAACTAGGGGTGGTGGAAGGGGAGGAGGGCGGGGGGTGGGAGTGAATGGGTGACGGGCACTGGGGGTTATTCTGTATGTTAGTAAATTGAACACCAATAAAAAATAAATTAAAAAAAAAACTACAATGAGATGGCACCTTACATCTGTCAGAATGGCTACATTAAAAATGACAAGAAATAACAAGTGTTGTCAAAGATGTGGAGAAAAAGAAACACTTGTGAATTCTTGGTGGGAATGTACACTGGTGTAGCCACTATGGAAAACAATATGGCGGTTCCTCAAAAAATTAAAAATAGAACTACCATATGATCCAGTGATTCCACTATTGGGTATTTATCCAAAGAAAATGAAAGCACTAATTAAAAAGATATATGTACCCCTATGGTTATTCATAACAGCCAAGATATGGAAGCAGCCAAGTGTCCACTGAAAGATGAATGGGTAAAGAAGGTGTGATATATACATATATATCTAGATCAATCTATTGGTCTATTTATCTATCTATCTATCTATCTATCTATCTATCTATCTATCATGGGATATTACCCAGTCATTGAAAAAAATGAGATTTTGGGGTGCCTGGCTGGCTCAGACAGTAAAGCATGTGACTCTTGATCTCAGGGTCATGATTTGAATCCCATGTTGAGCATAGAGATTACTTAGAGGAAAAAAAAAGGAAATCTTAGCATTTGCAACAACACAGATGGACAACACAGAAGGTATAAAGTTTTTTGTTTTTCGTTTTTTTGGTTTTTTTGAGAGTATAATGTTAAGTGAATTAAGACAGACCAAAGAAGTCAAACTTTCATTCTTTGAAGATGACATGATATACTATGTGGAAAACCCAAAATTGCTAGAATTCATACAGGAATTCAGCAAAGTGGCAGGATATAAAATCAATGCACAGAAATCAGTAGCATTTCTATACACTAACAATGAAACAAGAAAGAAATTAAACAGTTGATCCCATTTACAATTGGACTAAAACCCGTAAGATACCTAGGAATAAACCTAACCAAAGAGGCAAATGATCTGTACTCAGAAAACTACAGAATACTCATGAAAGAAATTGAGGAAGACACAAAGAAATGGAAAAATATTTCATGCTTATGGATTAGAAGAATAAATATTGTTATAATGTCTATGCTACCCAGAGCAATCAACACATTCAATGCAATTCCTATCAAAATACCATCAACTTTTTTCACAGGGCTGAAACAAATAATCCAAAATTTATATGGAACCAGAAAGATTCCATGTAGCCAAAAGAATGTTAAAAAATAAAACCAAAGCATCATACTCCCAGACTTCAAGCTCTATTACAAAGCTGTAATCATCAAGATGGCATGGTACTGTCACAAACACAGACACACAAATCAATGGAACAGAAGAGAGAACCCAGAAATGGACCCTCAACTCTATGGTCAACTAATATTCGACAAAGCAGGAAAGACTATCCAATGGAAAAAAGACAGTCTCTTCAACAAATGGTGTTGGGAAAATTGTCCAGCCACATGAAGAAGAATGAAATTCGACTATTTCCTTACACCATACACAAAAATAGACTCAAGACGGATGAAACACCTAAATGTAAGACAGGAATCCATCAAAATCCGAGAAGATAACACAGGCAGCAACCTCTGTAACCTCAATTGCAACAATTTCTTGCTTGACACATCTCCAAAGGCTAGGGAAACAAAGGCAAAATGAACTATTGGGACTTCGTCAAGATAAAAAGCTTTTGCACAGCAAAGGAAACAGTCAACAAAACCAAAAGACAACGGACAGAATTCACAAATGTCTTATCTGATAAAGGGCTAGTATCCAAAAATCTATAAAGAACCTATCAAACTCAACACCTAAAGAATAAATAATCCAGTCAAGAAATGGGCAGAAGACATGAACAGACATTTCTCCAAAGAAGACAAAACAAATGGCCAACAGACACATGAAAAAATGCTCAACATCACTCAGCATCAGGGAAATATAAATCAAAACCACAATGAGATACCAGCTCACACCAGTCAGAGTGGCTGAAGTTAATAAGTCAGGAAATGACAGATGTTGGTGAGGATGTGGAGAAAGGGGAACCCTTTTACATTGTTCCTGGGAATGCAACCTGGTGCAGCCACTCTGGAAAACAGTATGGAGGTTCCCCAAAGAGTTGAAAATAGAGCTACCCTTTGACCCAGCAACTGCACTACTTACTAGGTATCTATCCCAAAGATACAAATGCAGTGATCTGAAGAAGCACCTGCACCCCAATGTTTATAGCAGCCATGTCCACAATAGCCAAACTGTGGAAAGAGTAGAGATGTCCATTGACAGATGAATGGAGACACGGAGACACACACACACACACACACACACACACACACACACACACACTGGAATACTACTCAGCCATCAAAAAACTGAAGCCTTGCCGTTTGTAACGATCTGGATGGAACTAGAGGGTATTATGCTTAGCAAAATAAGTCAATCAGAGAAAGACAATTATCATATGATCTTACTCATATGTAGAATTTAAGAAACAAAACAGAGGATCATAGGGAAGAGAGGGAAAAATAAGACGACGCAATTAGAGAGGGAGACAAACCATTAGAAACTCTTAATCATAGGAAACAAACTGAAGGACATTGAAAGGAAGGTGAGTAGGGGGACGGGGTAACTGGTGATGGACATGAAGGAGGACATGTGAATTATGAGCACTGGACATTATAGAAGATTGATGAATCACTGACCTCTACCTCTGAAGCCAATAATACATTATATGTTACTTCACTGAATTTAAATTAAAAAAAATACAGAGAAATACAAATCTCATATAATTTCACTCATATGTGGAATTAAAGGGACAAATGAAATGAATAACAGCAACAAAAAGAGACAAACAACAACAGAAAATATAGACTTTTCATATAGAAAACAAACTGCTAAAAAAAAAAAAAAAGAAAAAGAAAAAACAAACTGGTAGTTGCCAGAGGGGAGATGGGTAGGGGAATGGACAAAATAGGTAAAAGGGGTCAAGTGTACACTTATCATGATGACAGCCAAGTAACATACAGAACTGTTGAATCATTATATTATTTTTTAAAAAGTACTATATACATGAAACAAGAATAGGATGTTATTTTTATTAAAAAAAATTTTTTAAAGTAGGTTCCATGTCTAACATGGGACTTGAACTCACAACCCCAACCGAGATCAAGAGTCACATGCTCTACCAACCGAGCCAGCCTGGTGCCCCAGGTGTTATTTCTAATAAAGTGGAGAATACGAGCTGAAATAGTGAATAAAAGCACTGAAAATTAACGTTGATGTAATTTCCCCAAGTGTTGGACAAGAAGATCCAGATGGACATTAGGGAAGAAGAAACAAGGAAAGTAGAGCGTCAGTCCTGGAGAGCCAGCATCTAACCAAGAACTCAGCCAGAAAGAGAGAACAGAAAATGCAGAGGAAGAAGATATTAGGAAAATAACCATCCAGCCCCCTTCTTTGAAAGAAAATTAAGAAAATTTCTCAGAACTGAAATGACTCCAAAAACCAACGACCCACCAACTGTCCAGAATGGCTGAAAAAGCAGATCACTGAAATTTTAGAAGAAAAGTTTAGCAAAAAATCCCTGAAATCTTTTCATAGAGGAAAAAACAAGCTGCATGGAAAGGACTGAATAAATACGGCATCAACACCCCTTTAGGTGGCACACAGTAGGCCTCGGCTATTTCCTGACGGAATGAAAGATCAGACCCTCACCAGCAATACTGGAAACTCTGTAACAGTGGAGCGCTGCTTTCAAAACTGAGTCAATCAAGTGTGAGGGTAGAATTAAGACATTTGCAGACCTCAATGTCTCCAAAAATTGACCTCCTATTCACTTGTTTTTAGGAAGCTACTATAAGAGGTGATTTAGGGGGATGCCTAGGTGGCTCAGCGTTGAGTGTCTGGCTTCGGCCCAGGGCGTGATCCTGGAGACTCGGAGATCGAGTCCCACATCGGGCTCCCTGCATGGAGCCTGCTTCTCCCTCTGCCTGTGTCTCTGCCTCTCTCTCTGTGTCTCTCATGAATAAATAAATAAAATCTTAAAAAAAAAAAGAAGAGGTGATTTAGGAAAATAAGTACAGCAAGAGGACGTCCAGAAGCAAAGGACCCCACCCCACAAGTGGTGAAGGGCATTCCCAGGATGACATGTGTTTACCCAACACAGAGAGAAGCTGGCTCTGTCTGGATGGAAGGACTGGGAGGGAGTTGGGTGGAAATAAAACAGAACTGATAAAATTGCATCGGACCATAAAAAGCCTACTGAGAGACATCTGAAGGATGTGGGAAGACTGGGGATTGTTACATAAAAATCCAAGAAAATGAAAGAACAGAACTATTAATTTTAGAAGAAATAATTCTACAATTTTGGGGAACCTAACCAAAGTAGACTACTTAGCTAAGTAGTCATAATAATACAAGCACAGAATCTGAATTCACCAAGTGTTGTGGCCTAAGTGTTTGTGAAGATAGGGGAGAAGGGAGAAGAGTGAATGTAAGAAATGTCAGATTTTATTTTTTAAAGATTTTATTTATTTATTCATGAGAGACACACACACAGAGAGGCAGAAACACAGGCAGGAGAAGCAGGCTCCACGCTGGGAGCCTGATATGGGACTCGATCCCTGGACTCCAGGATCACGCCCTGGGCTGAAGGCAGACCCTCAACTGCTGAGCGCCACCCAGGCGTCCCAGAAATGTCAGATTTAAATCCTTATCTCCATAATGGAAAAGGAATAAAGTCCAACACTGAGAAGCCCAAGCATCACCATATGAGCATTTGAAATCTGGTGGTAAAATGCCAGGCGAGACAACTGAGAGGGAAGGTGGCTGTCTCGGCAAGGCAAAGAGATGGTGGGGGTTGGCGCGGCCATGTTTCACCGTGACTCTTCCAAAAATATTTCTCTTTAAAAATATATTGTGTGCAGATGGAAATTTATTTATTATTATTATTATTATTTTTAAAAATATTTTATTTATTTATTTATGATAGTCACAGAGAGAGAGAGAGAGGCAGAGACATAGGCGAGGGAGAAGCAGGCTCCATGCACCGGGAGCCCGATGTGGGACTCGATCCGGAGTCTCCAGGATCACGCCCTGGGCCGAAGGCAGGGGCTAAACCGCTGAGCCACCCAGGGATCCCCTATTTTATTATTATTTTTTAAAGATTTTATTTATTCATTCATAGAGACACACAGAGAGAGAGAGAGGCAGAGACACAGGCAGAGGGAGAAGCAGGCTCCATGCAGGGAGCCCGACGTGGGACTCGATCCCGGGTCTCCAGGATCACACCCTGGGCTGCAGGTGGCGCTAAACCGCTGCACCACCAGGGCTGCCCTGCAGATGGAAATTTAAAAAAATAAAAAGGAACTATCAAAGATGTCTAATATCTCATAAGGATATTCTTACTCTCCTTCCCCAAACCCCTGCCATTACTTAGCAATACCCTTCTGTCATATTTGAATGTTCTTTTGACTCCAGTGGAGGATCCACAGAATGTGAAGAATGCAAACTCATACTTTATAGCTAACAGCTCCCGGACATTCAGAGAATAGGGTAAACGAACTAGGAAGCACGCAGTGGCTCTCCAAGTGTGTAGCAGTAACATAAGCAGGGAACTTGTTGGAAATGCAAGTTCTTGGCCCTTACCCCAGATCTACTCATTCGGAAACACTATAGTGGGCTGCCATATTCGGTGTTTTGAGCAGGTGTGGAGACCGAGGAAAATCTGGATCCGGAGGCAGGAAGACCCAGATTTTACCACAACCGTCACCAACTAGCTGTTGGTCCTGCACTTCCGAGCACTGATTGTCTACGCGTTAGATGGTGGCATTGGTTTAGATGGCGAGTGACAATCCTTTTGGTTCTAGTGCATGATTTTTAACCTTCTGTATATTTCGATAGTTTATTTATAATACCCAAATGCCTAAAATCAGCTTCAATTAATCCCAAAATTAAATGAGTTAAGCTATTCAAAGCATAATGGAAGGTAAATACAGAAGAGTTTTAATCAATAAAAGATGTTATTACTTACAGCTTTTTTATCAGGTTGGCTATCATCATAACCAGTTGTAAGGTCTCTAATGCCAGAAATTTCAAATCTGCCACAAGTTTTTGGATAATTATTCTTCCCATCGTAGTTTCTAAGGTTTTCAAACAATTTTTTAATGGTGCCTTGATCATGGCAGATAAAATAGGAAGCTTTGGTAATATGGTAGCCATATCTATCAAAAGAAATAAAATTATAAATATATAACTTGGTGACTGTATCTACTAGTATTGTACTGTATATTTGAAAGTTGCTAAGACCACAGATCATAAAAGCTATCATCACAAGAATGAATATTTGTGATTATACGTGGTGTGGATGTTAACTCGACTTACTATGGTGATCACTTTGTAATATATATAAATATCGAATCATTATGTTATTATACCTGACATTAATGTCAATTACATCTCAATAAAAAAGTACAAATATGCAAAATGAGGAACAAATAATCTCACGTGGTGTATACAGAACATGTATCAATCAGTATATTTTAAGCTAAATGAAACGAATAACAATGACTAGCTTCAAAGGAATAATTTAGCATAAAAAAGAGGTATAACTATTGACCCCAGGTATTGCCAAACTGCTGCCTGGTCTTCGGCCTATCTTGGGATGTGAAAGTTTCATTTCATTGCAGCCACACCACACCCATTCCTGTACGTCTTGCCATCAGCTGCTTTTGCACTACAAAGGCGGACTTGACTAGTGGCTCTAAACACGTAATAGATGTTTCACGAAAACCTTTGTCCTTTCTGACATCAGGGAATCACCCTCCTCAATTAGCTATTTCTGCAACTGATGTTCTCATTTGTTAAGGATTAACACAGTCATAAGTGATAATTAGTATTGAATAGTTAAGCATTAAGAGAAAAAGTGATCCTTTAGTTTTCAGAAGAACCCTCACCCAAAGTAAGAGGGTTAGAATATTAGTGTCACACATAAAAACATAATAAAACTTTTAAAAAGTATTATTTCAATTAAACAGAGTTAATAGAAACTTACTCAACATAAATGGCCTTTAGCTGCTGAGACAAAGACAAATTCTTGGTTGCTAGAAAGCTAGCCAACTCGGCGCTGATGACAGCGGCGCTGACTCCATCTTTGTCCAGAACAAAAGGGCAGCACATATATCCTGCAGAAACACGTGTCATACATTCGCTCTTAGGACTGGGTTCCTTTACCACCCTGTACGTGCACATTATCTCCACGCAACTTGCCCATCGCAAAAGAGGTTGTACGGTATGAATATGTGAATGCTTCTCATTGACCACCTGTATATTCAGGAATCCAGCTCAAGGCCTAGGGGCGAGGCAGGCCTTCAAGATGTATTGGGTGAATCTAGGAGATTCTCCTCCTAGACAAACTGTTCATTCCCCAGGTCCAGCTCAAACCCCTCCGCTCACACAAATGGTTCCTTCCCAGTTGTTCTAGTCAATGCTTATTCCATCTTCTCTGAATTCCAACAGTCCTTGTGAGTTATGTCCTTCACCTTGACACCTAGCCTGTGCTCTCTTGTGTGGCTGGTAATGAGCTCGATGCACACTGCTCTAGGCTGAGGTCAGTGTCATCTTTTTCTCTCAGGGTCACTATGTAATTGATGTGCAATAAATATTTGATAAACAAGCGCAAGAAAAACATGTTTAATAAAAAGCTATAGAAAGACTGCCAAATTGTGACAAAAGGGCAAAAGCTGAGCTATTGCACACTTCATTTGATTAATTAGTTAAATGATATGTGGGAGCATGTGTGCTGCAGGAAATACAGATGAATGTTTTTTTTTTTTTTTTTTAAGATTTATTTATTGGAGAGAAGGGGAGGCACACGTGCGCACATGTGTGTGGGCACACACACACATCAGGGGGAGGCGCAGAGGGAGAGAATTTGCAAGCCGACTCCTTGCTGAGTGCGGAGCCCAATGTGGGGCTCAATCTCAGGACCCTGAGATCATGACCTGAGCCGAAACCAAGAGTCAGATGCTTAACCGACTGAGCCATCCAAGGGCCCCTGGAGGAATGTTCTTGTATAAGGTATGATAACTTTTACTAAATGGATAGCTAAAACATCCTCCACACAAACATCTGAATTTCAATTTCTATACTAGCTCCCCTTTCTCCTCACCTATACTGACAATTTAAGAGTCTTTCTCAGTCATTCTGGCTGGACTTGGGGCTGTCCTTTCAGGTGACAGTCACTTTGATGAAAGCCCCACAACCGAGTCCTCTCCTTTCCTCTGGACAGACTTCGGTCTAAGCACTTTTGGGAGAGGAGCAAACCATATCTGACTTGGAGGTCAACACCACAGTTGAGGAACTACCACAACTTCCCAAAATATGGGAGTTCCAGAGCTATAAGCACCCGTGTGCAGAACATCACTGTTTTCATCAAGGGAATGGATTCACTTTCTTTTATTAATGGCTTGGTTATTTGTGAGGTATTCTTTTTAGCTGAAAGAAAATTTGAGATGCCAAATTTAGGGTAGGGAAGTTCAACACCCTTTGAGCACCTGTGTGCTCCTGTTCTACTGTTAATTTTTTGAACCCAAATCCAAATCCCATTTATTTGCGTTCTATATATTAGCTAATGCTATAATCACCATTATCACTTCTTACCAATAGCTTCTTCAAATGCAAATAAGACATTCTTCCCCTGGTCTATTAGCTGTTTGGCTCGGTTTCCCATCCACTTAAAGCCAGTTAGTGTTTCCTAAAAGGGATAACCCAAAAGAGAAGGAAATGCCTTAGACCTTCTACAGAGCAAAAGAGATTCAAGAGCAAGTCCCAGAAATACCTTACCTCAAAGTGAAAGCCTTCCTTTAAGGCAATGGCCCGCAAGATTTTGGAGGAGACGGTGCTGGACAGCATGTATAAGTCTTTGAGGGCACTGTGATCTTGGTTCTTTTCTTTCCAGGAGGTAAAAAGCCACCAGCCCAGGAGGGCCCCCAACTCATTGCCTGAAAACACTCTCCATTCACCGCTGAAAGAAAAAACAACCAATGCATTGCTGTGATCTTAAGAGAGACATTGTAAGTGACTGAGACATGACAATTAAGGCAAACAAGGCTCAAAGTGGTTCCTGCAAGTGTCCTTGTCTTTCTTGTTTAAATAACTGGTTGGAACCGTGACTGTCACTTCACAAACATTTGAGTAGTAGCTCTGTCTCAACCAGTTTGCTTAGACAAACCTCCCATCTTTGAAGAGCGAAGCTACATGAAGCTTTCAATTGTCTTTGGCAAAGGCTTTGGTTTTATTATGTATGTATGTATGTATGTATTTATTAAGATTTTATTTAGTCATTCATGTGAGACACAGAGAGAAAGGCAGAGACATAGGCAGAGGGAGAAACTGGCTCCCTGCAGGGAGCCTGATGCGGGACTTGATCCCAGGACCCCAGCCAAAGGCAGACGCTCAACTGCTGAGCCACCCAGGTGTCCCAAGGCTTTGGTTTTAAAGATGATAGAAATATGCTGGCAAGATCCCACACACCCTATCCTACCCCAGGATAACAGTCTGCATATCTCAATTTTCAGTCTGGTCAGTATTGAGGTTTCAGGGAGGCAATAGCCTAGCCTGCCTCAAGAGCAAGTTCATACTAAAACGATGAGGATACCAGAGAACAGACATGGGATTCACTCTCTTTTTCGTAATCTGGGTGGCTAGGACATCTCATGTTTCAACATGCATCACCCTAGCTTAACTTTCTAGAAAGTGATTAGAATTGTACCTGTTTGGGGGCACCTGAGTGGCTCAGTTGGTTAAGCATCTGCCTTCAGTTCAGGTCATGATCTCCAAGTTCTGGAATCGAGCCCCACATCAGGCTCACTGCTCAGTGGGGGGTCTGCTTTTCCCTCTCCGTCTGCCCCTCCCCCACTTTTATGCTGCCTCTCTCTCTCCCCCAAATAAAAAAAAAAAATCTTAAAAAAAAATAGAATTGAATCTGTTCGACCATTATCTAAAACCCTAATCCTCTGTGGCAGTGGCTCAGTCAGTTGAGCATCCAACTCTTGATTTTGGCTCAGGTCATGATCTCAGTGATAAGACTGAAGCCTACGTGGGGCTCGAGCTGGCCCGGAGTTGGCTTCAGCTTCTCTCTCTCCCTTTGTCCCTCGGCCCCTTGCTCACTCTCTCTCTCAAAAAACTTAAAATAAATAATAGATAAATAAAACCTTAATCCTTTGGCAGCACCCCACTGCTCACAAAACATCACATGTGCTGTCTGACACCCAAAACTGTGTGGACCTTGCCTGTCTTTCATCTTTTCTCTCCACTTATGTCCTATTCCACTTATGGTCAAACTTGTCTTAAACACTGGGTACTCCACTGCTATTCCTCTCTGGTCCATTCAACCTAAATCTGACGTTTCCTGGAAGCAAATACTGATCTGTAAAGCTAGCACCAAACACAGTACTTGCCAGCATTAGGGACTGAGTCATTAATTATAATAAAATCAATGACGAAATGAGACAAGATCAATAGTAATTTCAATTCCAGGTCCATCCTGGTCTGGTTTACTCTGCATTAATTATGCTGGCCCCCAGAACAGCGTTTTGCTGTATGTTAGAGGTTCAGTGACAGGAGGTTCAGGGATGACTTGTGGGACAATAAATGGTAAATATTTCCAAACAGGTCCAGTCGCCCCAGGAACATTTTACTGCTGAAGATGTCACCCCGTTATGTTTTCTATCAGAAAGGTAATCATGATCAACTGCACCTGTCTTGCTTTTCCGCCACAGCAAGTCTATCAGCATCCGGATCATTCGCTAAAACGATTTTGGCCTTGGTTTTGTCAGCCAAGGCAAAAGATAAAGTCTGAAAAAGAGTAGGAAAATAAAAGATTACTTCAGTCAAGAATTGATCATATTATAGTCTTTAAAACACATTCAGTTCCTTAAGAACTAAAAGAACTTTCCCCAAATGAAGGCTGGATTTTATTTCTGGAGCTGGTCTTGGCCGGTCACCTATTACTTCCTAATCCAGAGGTGATGTAATGGGAACATCCCACGTGATCCACACCTGCCCATGGGATTCACCCCACATCTGATAGCGTGCATGTGGTGAGACTGGTATTTCTAGGCCTTGCCAAGTGATCAACCTCAAAAACAAACCAAAATAAATGGACTCTCTGAATATCACTGCTGTTGTTTTTTTAAAAGATTTTTAAAATTTATTTGAGAGAGAGTGAGTGAGAAAGAAAGCACAAGCCAGAGGGGAGAGGCAGAGGGAAAGGGAGAAGCAGACTCCCTGCTAAGCAGGGACGAGGAACTCAGTCCCATGACACTGAGATCATGACCTGAGTCAAATGCAGCCGCTTAACCGACTGAGCCACCCAGGCACCCTTCTCTGAATATCTTTGTTACCCTAACCTTTAAAAAGGTTAAAGGGACCATAATTTAAGTAGCATTATTTCATATTAGAAAAATTAAGGAATAAAAATTAAGGAATAAAAATCATGTGATAAATATTCATTCTGTTACTGTTCCTTTTTAACATTAAGAAAGCAAAATAAACTCAATTTAAATTTAATTCAATTTAAAACATTTCAGTATCAGCTCTCACATCCTGATGCTAAGACGTGTATTTTGCAAGTTTCTATAAGAAATGGATGACTAATACACATAAATCTCTCAGATGATGAGGCTGGGTTTTTTATTCAGCACAATGGAAACACATACAAAGTTATTATACTCGATAGTAAGAATTCTGGATATAATAGGTAAGTTCTAGAACAAAAAAGAGTAGGTTACCAAGACACCTTTCCCCTCCTCAGGATTTGGGTATTTCACTGTTGGGAACTCAGGATCAGGATCTTTCTGTTCGGGAACAGCCTCGGGAGGAACAAAGTCAAAAGCCTTGAAAGCCGACTGCACAAAGTCATGGCCCACGCCGTGGACAGATGTATGCACAAACTTCACCTTAGACTCCCGGTTCACACTCCTGGAATGAAACACACCACAGAAAAGGATAGAATATAGATAAAAGATGCAAATATGGCTTGCAAAACTAGAAGCTTTGCTATCAAGGGACCAGATTTGTAAGAAAGGAAGAAATCCATGTGATTAGAGTGTACAAGACAACTGACTATCTAACTCCATTTAAAAAAAGAAGCAAAACTTATTCATTCTTACCCAAATATGCACCCTCCCCCCAACATATTCAGATTTTAAATTTTATACTCTGTAGTTATCTGATTACTTTCAGAGTTTGTTTCAGGAGATAGCTTTCACATCTAGAAGCAGATTAAGGAACGGTCCAGGGGATCCCTGGGTGGCTCAGAGGTTTAGCGCCTGCCTTTGGCCCAGGGTGTGATCCTGGAGTCCCGGGATCGAGTCCCACATCGGGCTCCCAGCATGGAGCCTGCTTCTCCCTCCTCCTGTGTCTCTGCCTCTCTCTCTGTCTATAATAAATAAATCTTAAAATAAAAACCCTTTATTAAAAAAAAAAATAGAACGGTCCACCTTCACATTCCAAGAGAGACTCCCAGCTGCCCGTGGTGCCTGCCCATGGCCATGCCTGAGTCCTGGCTCCCAATACTCTCTACTAGCTTCAAAATGATTTTCAAAATGTCCCTTTTTACAAAATGTGATGGAACACCTCATACATGGATGTATAAAAAAAAAGTTTTTATCTTTGTCAAGTAGCAATCCTGTTTGTCAAACTACCTGGGGTCGGGGAATTAAAACAGAATGACAATATATATCAAAAGTAAAAGTCAGAGGAAGGGAAAAATAAGACTGAGAAAGATTCCAGGGTTCTAACCACTAGAATCTTGGGTTATTGTCTTAACCTAACCCATTTCTTTGGAAGGTGAATGAATGCACATGGTCTTCTCTTAAAATAGGAAATAAAGTGCATCTGGAAAAGTAAATATGTAAGACTAGTGAGAACAAATCTGGAAAAAAATCACTCAGATATTAAAGTGAAGTGTATAGCTATCACAACCAGGACGGTGTAGAACTAGATGTAAAAAGGCAGATTAAAGGAACAGAATAGAGAGAGAGAAGTTGATCAAGTTTTTTTTTTTTTTAAGATTTTATTTATTTATTCATAAAGACACAGAGAGAGAGAGGCAGAGACACAGGCAGAGAGAGAAGCAGGCTCCCTGTAGGGAGCCCGACATGGGACTCGATCCCGGGTCTCCGGGATCATGAAGTTTGAAATGGAAAATATATATGAGAAGGTGTAATGGCTTCATGGTTAACATGCTTTGAAGACAGACTCTGAATTTAAATCCTAGAGTCCTGCCACTTATAAACTGTATGACTATTGGTTATTGACCTAACTTCTCTGTGTCATAGTTTTCTCATTTCTCATCTATGAAATGGTAATACCAGAATCTACTCTTAGCATAACTATGAGGATTAAAATGAGATTAAATTAATCAGTACAAGTAAAGGCCTATATAGAAGCTGGAGCACTCAATCCATGTTAGGAATTATTTTATAAAGGCGATATTTCCAATTAATCAAAAAAGGTAGATTCTTCAATTTAGTGTGTTGCTATAACTGCAAAACTTAAAAAAGAGTTGCTTTCCTACTTCATGTCTCACACAAAATTAAAAACCATTATGACTGAGAAGATTTAAACATAACATGTAAATATGCAAGTCCTAGGAAAAAAACAAGGGGGACTTTTATTTTATTTTATTTTATTATTTTTTTTCAAGGGGGACTTTTAAAAAAATAATCTTGGTATACAGAAAGTATAACACAAAAAAACCTCACTCACTCATAAATTAAAAGACTGATAGACATCATCCATCTTTAATGAGTTCATCAAAAAGTTTAAATAATGGGCAGCCCGGGTGGTTCAGTGGTTTAGCACTGCCTTCACCCCAGGACCCGGTCCTGGAGATGCGGGGATCGAGTCCTACGTCGGGCTCCCTGCATGGAGCCTGCTTCTCCCTCTGCCTGTGTCTCTGCCTCTCTCTCTCTCTCTCATGAATAAATAAATAAAATCTTAAAAAAAAGTTTAAATAAAAAAGCCCAAAGGTGACAACAGGAGGGAAAACAATACTTGAAATAAATGAAGAGTCGTTTCCTATAAAGCAAAGAGGTTTCACAAATGCAAAAAATGAATAAATACACTAATATAGGTTAAGTAAATATGAAAAAAGCAGCTTATTCATACTTAAAGGATCCAGATAAAGTAAGATATTACTTCCCTCTAACAAAATAAGAAACTTGATAATACTCAGTAGGGGCCGGATGTGTGGATCATATAGTTATGACACACTTGACGTATGACATCATTGTATTTGATACTGTTATGACTGTGTTGGTGGGAACATCAGCTAGCATGACACGTGTGGAGAGCAATTTACTAATCATTGCCAACTCTGCATGCATGTACAGTGCTTCTGCCAGAAATGCATCTTATGGATCCACATTCACGCACACCCGTGCCAAGTACTCAAGGAATTGTGCATCAGGCACGTTGCTGCTGGGCCTCAGTGGAGTAGCAAACAAATAGAAACCCTGGTCTTCGTGAAATTCAATCAGCGGGCCAGAAAGAAGGCACAGTCGCATAGGTGTGCTTTGTTCGGTGTATACACCATTTACGAAATGGTCCCTGATGTTTAAAAATTAGGAGATTTCATGGAGAAAATTTAAGTTTCTCATCTCTCTTGGGGAGAACGAGTCAGGTGATCTGGCAAGTCTGGACCTCCACTTGCACCTGGTAACTACGCACCCCCTAGGACGGCTACTCCCTTCAGGTACAGCTAGGGTTTTGCACTCTACGCTGGAGCCTCCACTCCCAGTGTCCAACAATTACAGTATTAGAGACAACCTAGAAATTGGCTTCTTTGAAATCAGTGGTTTCTTGCTGGGGGACAGTCGGGGGTGGCGGGACCCACAGCATGCTAACTGGATGTATCCAAACGTGCGTCGCTGGGTTAAAGAAATGGGTACAGCACCCATTACAGCAAGAGTCACAGCTAATAGGGACCGTGACTGGGATCTGTTACCACATAGAAGGTATCCATGGCAAATTAACTGGGGAAAGAGGGTATAGAACAAACGACCTGCACGCTATATTTCTATTTATGGTTCTGAAGCATATGACACATAATGTGCTAGCACATGCACAGAAAATTTCTGGAAAGATAAAAAAAAAAATCAGTGTTTCCTTTTGCCACCTTTCAGCAAGCTTTTTTTTTTTTTACATACATATATGCGAACACACTCTCATGTGCATGTGCTTGTGCGTGTGATTCTACAACACAGGTCAGCAAACTATGGCCAATATGCCGGCCACCTGCTTTTGTCAATAACAATTTTTTTGAACCTATGTTTGTGTTCATTCGTTTATGTATCATCTATAGCTGCTTTCCTACTACCAGAGCAGAGTTGGGTAGTTGTAAAATAGTGGCTCATAGAGCCAAAAATATTTATTACCTGTTCTTTCAAGGAAAATTGCTGACCCTGACCTATGGTCTCTCAAATCACACACAGCTACCCTATATGTAGTGACTGGAGAGAAAAGTTTAATGAAAACTGATAGAATTTGGCTGAATCACATTATTTTAACTCACGTGAAGTGAGTTTACAATCCATTTACCTGTGAAAACAGTATTTTTTAAGGTCTTCAAAGTAGCTCTTATTGATGGAAGCACTTGGGTCATGAAGGAGTGGACTGCCATTAATTAAAGAATCGTCCCAAGCTTGAGGCCACGGCTCTAGATTTTCTTCGATAGCTCGAGAAATCCCTTTGTCATGAGGAGAGGTGATCTGAGCTCCGTTGTCCCAGTAGACCTGGGGAACGCAGGAACATACCCAGATGGCTTAGGGTGAATGCAAACAAAGCCTCTGTGCCTACCCTGTAAATGTACAGGATGCCTGCAGAAGGACAGAGGTGTCAAGAGAAAAAGCAGAGTACCTTGTACCCATTATCCTGCTTTGGATTGTGGGAGGCAGTTATCATGATTCCAGCACAAAGTTTCAGATGTGACACTGTGTAGGGCTGTAAGGGCAGGAAAGAAGAGCGGTGGTAAGCAAAAAATCAGATACACTGAGTGTGTTTACTGTAGACCGTATCAATTCATTCTCTTTTAATAAACATAACAGATAAACATCATAAGGTGTCATACCATAATTTTGCGCCACACACCCAAGGATACAATGACCCTTAGATGACTGCTCAAAATTCTGGGCCGTGCACCGATGAGACAGGTGATATTTTTCTTGGTGCCTTCCTCTCATTCTATCTTCCACTTGGTAGAACTAGAAATCTGTTCAAATACGAAGGTCTAATCCTCCATTTCACATTCTTTTAAGCCTTCTGCTTGGGACAGAAGCTTATGGATTCTGTTTCTTCCCTCCAACGACTTTCCCTTCTTTCCCATTCACTTTTAGGAACAATGTAGGGCAAGGTTGAAGGAATGGAATGTTCCAAGAGCCTGCTCACCTATGTCCCACTCCAGGGTTAGAAATCCCTCTCTTGTATTTCCACTCAGCTCCCATGGTTTGCAAGACTACTTCCCCAGGTGGGGAGAGGGGTGGGCTTATCCTCCCTCTGGCCCTACGTGGGATTTACTACACACAGGGGGCTTGATACTCTAACCATCTGCCCTCCTCCAAGAATCTCTGTGGTCATTTGTCCCTTTAGGACTTATTTTATATCCCCCAAAGAAAAGGGTAGAACTACTCCATAGCATGGGGAAAAGGATCATGAGACACTCATATAATTTATGTTTGACAGAAAAATAATAGCAGTAACACTTACATAGTACAGAAGACCAAGGATGCTTGAATGCACTGCAGTTTTTCCATCAAACAATGAAAGCTGAGCTACGTTTGGACGTGACCTTGCATGTCTGCTGGGTTATTTACAACCTGGGAGGTGGTACATCTACCTGTCAGTGCCCTAGAGCCAGTAAGCACCAAACTACGGGGCTGGCCTGTGTATTTATCCCCTCTCTTCTCCACCTGACATAAGGAACTGCATTCTACTCACGATTTTTTTTTTTTAATTTTTATTTATTTATGATAGTCACAGAGAGAGAGAGAGAGAGGCAGAGACACAGGCAGAGGGAGAAGCAGGCTCCAGGCACTGGGAGCCCGACGTGGGATTCGATCCAGGGTCTCCAGGATCGCGCCCTGGGCCAAAGGCAGGCGCCAAACCGCTGCGCCACCCAGGGATCCCTCTACTCACGTTTTTGACTTAATTTCTGAAAACATATATTCTCAGCATCTGGCCCTGTTCTTAAAAGTTCTATCTACTTAAAAACAACAGTTGTTATAGCTCCTATTGTCTTTTTCTTTAGGTTCTGCTACATTAAGGATTTCATCCAAAAAAAAAAAAAAAAAAAAAAGTCTTGCTAAAATATGCCAAACATACTTCATGTCCTGGTCATGAATAGTATGTAAAACAAAACATTTGTATGAAAAGCTGGTACACCAACCTGTCAAAAATATTCAGGGTAAGGCATGGTTTGGGGCGAATTCAGATTTAGACCCCAGAAGTTTCCAACTGTGCCAGCAAGAAAAAGAAATACAAACCAAATGGAAACACAGTCAACAAACAAAAGACATTTTGCTAACTAGCTAAAATATTCTTTGAATGGAAATTTGCGCTTAGAAGAAAATTAGCTCTGATGTATTGGGAGTTGAACACCAGAGAAATATTTTAGAGATGTGGAGAAAACATACCCAGAGAGGTGAGAGAATGCCTGATAAATGCCACGGGGGCTCTTCTGTCATATAAATACCTAAATCCCAATAGCACTGAAGACCGTAAAATGTAGCCACCTGCCATCCCTGATCCTGTGATAGAAAATTATAAACAGAAAGGATTACTTACCACAAAGGGGGTTGGGGTTATACCAGAAAAGAGGTACACAGGAATCCCTTGAGTGATAAATGTGGTTGCAGCAAGGCGGGCAAATCTGGACATGTGGGGGGAGAAAGGAGAGTAGGGTTGTCAGGACTATGGATGATGGTGAAAAAGGAAATGAGTGCCTGACACCTTCAGGTTCATTTTATTTCCGTTGGCATAGAAAATTCAAGTTGGGGGAATCTCGGGAGTCATCTTGTCACACCCCTTTATTTTACAGAAATGGGACTAAAGCCAAGAAAAGCCAGACAAGTTGTCCCATTGTCAGTCAGTCAGTCACACAGCGGGCTCCCTGCAGGGAGCCTGATGCAGAACCTGATCCCAGGACCTGGGGACCACAACCTGAGCCCAAGGCAGACACTCAACCGCTGAGCCACCCAGGCATCCCTCCGGCTCACTTTAAAGGGGCTTTCTTAAAAGAAGCAAGGGAGACACTCAATATATACATTATATATACAAACTAAGTTACAAATTAGCACAGGAAAGATTCAATGTGTTCTCTGCATATGTTTCACAGTTACTGTTTATATGTTTAAGTTCCCCACCAGATACTTAAAATTGGAAGACCAAAGAATAAACAGTTCCTTGCATAAAATCTTTCAACTGCAATCATTTCTAACTCTTTAAGAAGATTCCATTTACTTATCACAAATGTTTGACCATCTAGTGGTTTAATACTTATGCTACTATCTCTAATCGTCTTGCAGGTTGTAGGTGACAGAGAGCAACCTTGAGCTCCACTCCACCCCATCAAATTCTGAGATCTGTAGGACGCCTGGGTGGCTCAGTGTTTGAGCGTCTGCCTTCAGCTCAGGTTGTAATCCCAGGGTCCTGGGATCGAGATCCACTCGGTCTCCCCGCAGGGAGCCTGCTTCTCCCTCCGAACTATGTCTCTGCCTCTCTCTGTTTCTCTCATGAATAAATGAATAAAATCTTAAAAAAAAAAAAAAAAAAGAACAAAACAAAAACAACACTTGAGACTTGAACCATAAACTCAAATAGCAGTTACTTTAAGGAAATGCTATAGCTCCAAGGCCAGAGTAAGAAATATTCATACCTTCATTGACAATGTGAACACATCTGAAGGATGTGTCTAGCAGAAGCAGGAGAGTGAGCCTAAAAAGAAGCAATTTCAGAAGCCCAGCAGGCACACAAATGCACTGGGCATGCTCTGGCTGGACGATGTGCCTGCCCCCGGGGCCAGTAAAGCATGCTTTTGACGTAATTCTTACTGTAAATTCACTGAGAACTGACAAACTGACATTCTGGTTTATACTACATCCCTCTCTTATAAATGAAGAGTGACAGCTTCTCTCTTGCTTTGTTGACTAAAGTCACAGTTTTCGGCTTGTAGCTTAAGAGCAAAAATCTCATTGGGGACACCTGGGTGGCTCAGTGGGTTGAGCGTTCAACTCTTGATCTTGGCTCAGGTCATGACCGAGAGTCCTGGGATCGAGCCCTGTGTCAGGCTCTGCACTCAATGCGGAGTCTGCTTGAGGTTCTCTCTCTCCCTGTGTCCCTCCCCCACCCCATCCCACTCACGCTTTACCTCTAAATAAATAAATAAATACGTAAATAAAAATAAATAAAAATCTTAAAAAAAAAAAAAGTGAAAATCTTACGTGATTCTGAGCTCAGTCTAGGGGCTAATGTCATCTAATCTTATGCCCTGGCCATATTCCCTTCCCTGGAGCTACACATTAGTTCTCATCAATGCTTCTCTCTTAGATAAGGAGCTCTTCAGGGGCAAAGAATAGGACTCTATGAACTCATCCTGCACTGTAAAGGCAATGAGACTTTTCATTAATGTTAAATATTTATATATTCTTCCAATCTAAGAAACTCTTAAACTCTACTCTGGAGTGACAAAGAATTCATCATAATAGGGGAAGTGCTCAAGTGAAAAAGAGGGTCCTGTAACAGGATTAAGAGCAGGGGGTGGCAACCTACAGTCCACTTGTAAATAAAATTTTACTGGAACGCCACACGCCCATTCGGTATGTATTACTATGGCTGTGCTCGTGCTCCGTGCCAGACTTGAGTAGCTGTGATAGACTGTACAGCCCGTAATGAGTAAGATGTTTACTAGTTACTCTTTGGAAATAAAGTTTGCTGACCACTGATGTCAGCTTCTTTATGCTGAAACTGCGGCGCCTTCTCTCACTTCATGATCTTGGATGACAGAGGTAAGAGTAGACACTTCATAAGCTGTTGTGCGAATTTAATGAGTAAATACCTGGGGCCTGGTTCATATCCAGCACGCAAGTAATTGTTGTTACTGTCCTCATCATTGTCCTCTGCATCATCGTCTGCCTGTGGCTACATGAGAGTACCAATGGTTTGGAAATCATACAAGACTGTAGCTGAAAACAGGTGTTCAAGAATGGGAAGGAGCTCAGATGGCTTACAAATAGTGGAAGAAAAAAATGACAAATGGAAGAAAACAAGAGGGAGAAATAATGTTGCCATTTTTTAAATAAAGATTTTATTTATTTATTCATGAGAGACAGACAGGGAGAGAGAGAGAGAGAGGCAGAGACACAGGCAGAGGGAGAAGCAGGCCCCATGCAGGGAGCCCGATGTGGGACTTGATCCCAGGTCTCCAGGATCACGCTCTGGGCTGAAGGCAGCGCTAAACCGCTGAGCCACCCAGGCCGCCCAATGTTGCCATTTTGAAAAAAAAAAAAAAAAAGTCTTTTAGGCAGACCTTAAATTCTAAATTGTCTAAATAATTTCATTCCCTTAACCCAAGAGTAAAATCAGAATTCGTGAAAGTTGCAAACAGAGTGTACTCATCCTTTTTCTAGGTAAGCAATGTAGCTGGCAAATGTAGGTGAAGCAATTAAGAATTAAAACTACGAAACACACTACAAAAAAAATGGGTTCTTAAGTATCTTTAAATACCTTCTGCTGTTGCCGCCACTGGGTGGATGAGCTCGGGCATCAAAGCTAATCACAACACCTCTTTGCTTCAGATCACTGAATTGTTTTTCCAGGTATCTGCAAAATCCCTAAAAAAAATCCCATGGATAATTAAACAAACTGAACAATAAGAAAATAACAGCTTTATTTACTTATTGTCTACCTATATATATATATATATATATATGCACTGTGCTAGACACTTAGTATCTATCATCAGTAACTCCCAGATCTTTACCAAGGAGTCCCATTTTTTAAAAAAATATTTTATTTATTCCTGAGAGAGTCAGAGAGACAGAGAGAGAGAGGCAGAGGCACAGGCAGAGAGAGAAGCAGGCTGCATGCAGGGAGCCTGACATGGGACTCGATCCTGAGACTCCAGGGTCACACCCTGGGCTGAAGGCGGCGCTAACCACTGAGCAACCCGGGCTGCCCAAGGAGTCCCATTTTACAGATGGGAAAGCTAAGGCTCAGAGGGGCTTGCCCACACACAGGAAGAGCAGAGCCTGGTTCCTACCTGGGTCTCGTTAGAGGTGGGACAGTGCAAGGGTTAAGAGCACATGAATCTGTGGGCTCACACTCCACTCTGGCACCTACCAGCAAATAACAAATCCCTTCATCACTTGGTGCCTCAATTTCCTGTTTTGTAAAACAGCAAAACAATAGTACCTACCTCAAAGGGCTGTTCTGAGGCTTAAGTAAAACTTGCGGAGTGCTGCCAATCGAACGCCAACTAAGTACTATTTGTCTGCTGTTATGAGCATTATTTTTATTACTTTCCTTTGAAGCCATTATTCCTCCCTTCACACTAGTTCTAAAGTGTCTGAGTGAGGAAAAGGAGGTGTTTCAGACACTGTTCCCTGTTCTGTTCAATCAGCCGGTCAAAGAAACTTAATTTTTTTTTAAAGATTTTATTTATTTATTCATGAGAGAGAGAAAGATAGAGAGAGAGAGAGAGGGAAAGAGAGAGAGAGGCAGAGACACAGGCAGAGGGAGAAGCAGGGAGCCTGATTTGGGACTCGATCCTGGGACTCCAGGATCACGCCCTGGGCCGAAGGCAGATGCTCAACCACTGAGCCACCCAGGAGTCCTGAAACTTAATATGTTTTATAAGTTTTTGAGAATTATCTGATCTAACCCCATTCAACCTGGGATCTTGTTTTCCAGCAGGCTGAGCTTTTATGGAGGACTTATCAGTCCAACTACACAGCTCAGCCAATTATACATGTAAAGACTGTGCAGAGTGTGGGCTATTACCACCTGCTGATGGAACACACAGTTCCTGTATCTCAGTGTGAACGGTAACCTCACATCAATCAGACTCATTAAGATCAGAAAAACAGTGAACTCTGAATTCAACAGGTTTATATCACTGGACGAAAGAGGTATTTCTTACAGAACAAAGAGACCTCTGGCAACTGGGTAATATTACTGACTTCACTTTGACTGAAGAATGTCCTTTTTTTTCCTCCTGCCCTTAAAGGAAATCTTTAAAAAAATAAGTATGACTCTTACTTTTGGTAGAGGAGATCCTTCACAGCTTTGTTGCCAGAGCAGTGCCAACCGAGAATGCCTTCTGAGGTTGAGTGATACAGGGAAGCAAGGACACATGTGCACTGGTTTTGTGGGTTTTCTAGAAAGTCTCTGAATGCCTCTAAGGCTTACACCATGGACAGCAGCCTCTCCCCAGCCCCAGTGTTCGAGGACACAAAGAACACTCGGTCTACTCGGTCTTAGTCCCGAATTCTCACACCACCAAACTTCTCTAAAAACCTCTGGGGCCAGGAGAGACTGGAAGCCTGAAAAAATGGCTAAAGGAAGAGGGGATGTTTGCTCTGGAGAAAAGACTCAATGTGGGCTGAGGGAGGTTTACAGAATTGAAATGTCATTACAGGACACAAAAAATGAACTTTGGCTTCAAAAGCTCAAGCTATGACCAATACGTAAAAGCTGAAGAAAGAAAAGAATCTTAAGCAGGTTCCATGCCCAGCGTGGAGCCCAACACGGAGCTCGATCTCACCACCCTGAGATCATGAGCTGAGCAGAAATCAAGAGTCTGAGTCACCTAGGTGCCCCCAAACCCTTTTTTAATGAGAACAATCCAAAGACAGAATGGCTATTTCAGGAGACAGTGAGTGTTCCACCCTCGACGTGCCATGGCCTGGTGAAGTAACCTTAGAGGAAATCATAACCTCTAGCAACGAGGCAAACAATACAGAAATTTCCCTCCAGTCTTTATCCTGTTTCCCATGGGGATGTTTATGATTCACATATATCCGCTTAAGTCCAACCAGATGAATTTGGTGGCACCATTAGGAGAAGAGTCCACCCTGGAGAAGACCAGCACAGCTGCCTAGACCCCAGAGAAAGCCAGCTCGCTCTTCTCAGGTGACAGCACCCAAGGAAGCCACCCATGGAAGCCTGGGTGGTTTGTCTTGGGAGACTCTTTCTCTGGTTTTTAAACCACTCCTAAGACTTCAAAAATGTACCTGCCGACCTCATAGAACTGCCCTAACTCTTAAGATCCGTGTCTCCTATTGTGAGTGTCCCAGCGTAGGCTGGATAATCACTTGGAAGTCGTGGGGGCTATACAGGAAATTATCACAAGGAGTGGCTGGTTGGAGTCAGTTGACCTTTAAAGGACCAACTCATTTTAGTTTTATAGGATTCTTAACTATCACAAGGTCTACTCCCAGAAGAGGCCAATTCCCCTAGGGGAGATGTACGAGATAGGGCCTAAGACCCTTCCACGGATAGATTTTCTTTTCTTTTCTTTTCTTTTCTTTTCTTTTCTTTTCTTTTCTTTTCTTTTCTTTTCTTCCTTTCTTCCTTTCTTTTCTTTCTTTCTTTCTTTCATTTATTCATGAGAGACACAGAGACATACATAGGTGGAGGGAGAAGCTGGTTCCCTGTGGGGGAGCCTGACGTGGGACTCGATCCTGGGGCTCCAGGACCACACCCTGAGTGGAAGGCAGCCGCTCAACTGTTGAGCCACCCAGGCGTTCCCTGCGGATAGATTTCAGCACACCTACAAACTGGATGCAAATGAAGATAGGAGAAAAGGTTCTGGGTTCATCTAGAATCCCTTAGAATCCACTAACAATTAAGCCTAATAGGAGATGTCACCCACTGGATTTTCCAAAGATAGCCAGGCGAATATACCTAATTCCCTGTACTCCTCTAATGAGACAGTGACATTTGTCTATCGAGAGGTGGGTGTCTATGTGCCCTCTCCTTGAGCAGGAACGATTTTATTGAGTCATTTTACTGCACAGAATACGATGGAAGTAAGTGAATTCGTGTGACTTTCAAGGTTAGGTCATAAAAGTCAATACAGCTTCCACCTGCACACACTCTCTGGCTGCTCTCACTGGCTGCTCTCCCAGCCATACTGTAAGGAAGCCCAGGCCACACGGAGTGTTCCAGCTCCAGCTAAGATCTCAGCCAAAAGGCAGCAGTAACTGCAGACATGCCTGTGAATGAGCTTTCAGGTGATTCCAGCTGGCTCAGGTGATGCCAAGTCCTGCAGAGATGAGCTGTCGCCCCTGAACTCTACCTATAGATTTGTGAGCAAAATAAATGTGTGTGTGTGTGTTTTTAAACCATATGTTTTGGGTGATGTGTTATACAGCCCTAGTACCTGGAGCAGAGGGTGACCTTACGCAGTGGCACAATTCCATGCTATCCAAAGACTAGAACAGGTTTCCCGGGCTCACTCTACTCTAAGCCTTCCCTCCAAAAAGATCTCAGGGAGCCCTATTGCTGAACAGGAATTTGTAGCCAAGGTTCCCATGGCAACCCCATACCCTTATGCAAGACTTCCTTATTAGGGTTTCACTGGAACATGCCCGAGTCTGTCTTTTATGCCAGGATCTACATGTAAGGTACACATAATTATCATAAGTCAATTTTTCTAGACTATTCCCCCAATTAAAGTGGCCTTCATTTTAAACAAGCCTAAGTAGTTGAAGAAACAGAATAACCTATTCATTTCCTCCATAAACAAAACTCCAGATCCTCCATGGCAGAAAGGTTTCACCTCTATTCCTAGAAGTTGGGTGTAGACTGACAGTAAAATTCCCAAATGAAGGCAAAGGAACTCAGCAATAATTTCCACCTGTACTATACAGTAAGATGAAATAGCATTAGCTCCTGGTCATTCTGGCAGTTGGAAAAGCTTTTCTCTCTTTCTTTTTTTCTTTTCTTTTCTTTTCTTTTCTCTTCCTTTCTTTTTTTTATTTTTAAGATTTTATTTATTGATTCATAAGAGACACAGAAAGAGAGGCAGAGACACAGGGAGAGGGAAGAGAAGCAGGCTCCATGCAGGGAGCCCGATGTGGGACTCAATCCCGGGAAACAGGATCACGCCCTGGGCCGAAGGCAGACGCTCAACCGCTGAGCCACCCAGGTGTCCCTAGGAAAGCTTTTCAATGCTTGCATCTGTACCACCATTGCAAAATTCTAAGACCATAAAAGGTGTCAGCTTAGCTGGTGGATTTGCACTGGAATGACAGTTTCATGAGGGAATCTGTTTTAGTTATTGTATCTTCAAAGCCTGGCACTTGGTAGGCATTCAATAAATCTCTGTAGAAAGAAGGGAAGAAAGGGAGAGGGAGGAAGGAAGGAAGGAAGGAAGACAAGCTCTATGAATTTTGAAACAAGTACCATTTTTACCCACTGGACAAGTCTTACTTTACCGAGTAAATGTGTGACTCCCTGTGCCTTGGCAAACCCACAAGACCTGGGTATAATTAATATAATTAAAACAATTTAGATCCCTCAAATACAAAAGGAGCCCAGGGTTATATTAATTAGACAAGGATGCCATTAGACGGAGGAGGCTTTAATGCCCAGGTACCCTATAGAAGCAAACCAAAACCCAAGCCTGTAAATGCTGGCAGGTTAAGAAATTAAAACCTAAGGACAGGGGATCCCTGGGTGGCTCAGCAGTTGAGCCGCTGCCTTTGGCCAGAGCGTAATCCTGGGATCCCAGGATCGAATCCTGCATTGGGCTCCCTGCATGGGACCTGCTTCTCCCTCTGCCTCTGTCTCTGCCTGTGTGTCTCTCACGAATAAATAAATAAAATCTTTAAAATAAATAAATAAAACCTAAGGACAGCCAGTGAGACTTTCCCAAATAAGGCAACTGCTTGAGCTATAGCCGATCTATTAATTTCCTTGCTTCACTTCTGCCTCTTTCCTGTAAGTCCTTCTCCCAGCTCCTGGGAGTGGGGTGCTTCTAACCACTTCCAGTTGGGCACTGCCCGATTCAAACAGGTTTTTGCTCAAATAAATGCTTACAATTTTTAACATTCCTCAGTTTACCCTGTAATGCTGGGAGTATGTTAAGAATAACCAAGAAATATAAAAGTGTGGTACCTGTGTAGTCTGGATGATGGTCAAGTCATTCATATGAGAAATTCCTGTTCCCATAGCAGCTCGAAGGCCAGCTGTCCCGAACTCCATCCGAGCTCCAAAGCATTTTTCTAGTTCTTCTTTGTTACCGTCTGCAATTAGTTGTTTCACTGACTCCGAAGTTAAAGGATTCTGTGAAACAGAAATGTATACAACAGATACAGCCAGCTGAATAACAGAATAAAAAATCTGAAATATATAAAAAAAAAAAACTCACAATAATTTAACCTAGGGGAAAAGTGTATATATTTGAAAAGCCCTATACATATGGCTTTTCAGTTTTCTGATGATGTTGAAATTTGAAATATGAGGTACGGTGGTTTTTTTTTTAATTGAAGTATAGCCGATACACAATCTTACAGTAGTTTCAGGTGATTCAATTTTTTAATTATAACCCATGATATTGTGATACAATATGAAATATATATTTCGTCTTTGTCCCTGGCTCCCAGAACAGAGCTTCTAAAACCATTGGAATTTCCAGAGTGGGAAGGGTAAGAACATCTTCTGCTGTTTATAACAAACCCCTTGGAGCCAAACCTGAGTTTATGCTAATAGAGGTGGAACACAGGGCTGGTTGCCAGGAGACTTAGTTCCTGATTTGATACCTGGAGGTTGAGTTCACTCACCTGTAGCCAGTGATTCAGTCCCACCTGGGGAAACAGAACCCCCCCCACAAAAACCCTCAACTGGAGTCAGAGACCTTCCAAGTGGTGAACACTTGGGTGTTTGGGGGTATAGATACATAGAGAGAGCAAGGAAGCTCTGTACCCCTTCCCACATACCTTTCCCTAAGCAGCCCTTTCATTTGGCTGTTCCTGAGTCCTATCCTTTATTTAAAAAAATTTTTTAAAGACTTTATTTATTTATGAGAGACAGAGAGAGAGAGAGAGAGGCAGAGACACAGGCATATGGATAAGCAGGCTCCATGCAGTCAGCCCGATGCAGGGACTTGATCCCAGGACCCCAGGATCACAACCTGAGCCAAAGGCAGACACTCAACCACTGAGCCACCCAGGTGCCCTGAGATTATACAATTTATATCAAAACCTTACTCTTGTGGTGATTCTAATGTGTGCAATTCTTTCATATACCTGGTCAAATGTGAAGTTTGCAGTGACCCCAAGAGGCAAATACCAAAACCCTCAATTTACAGATGGAGAAGCCTGAGAGATGGACACTAATCTAGTGCTTTCTCTATCACATTAGCTGTTTCAAATAGACACTCATACGAATCATTGCCCTATTTTCTTTGTACAAGAGTTGCAGAAAATGTTAAGAATGGAGGAAAATGATAATCACCTTAATTCCACATCAGGCTTTTAAACTAAGAATTCAGAGGAACAAGGGAGTAAGCACTTTATCTTATAGTCACCATCCAACTACTGAACATGCAGCCAAGATATGCCAGATAATTAAACTTTGAAATGCTATTGCAATAAAACCTTGGCTTTCTGGAACGAAGCCCACTTTTCCAGATTGTTCCACCTTGGAAACCGGTAAAACCCCACTTTTCTGGTTAAAAGCAATAGCTGCTGATCACAGAGCACAATCTGACCGATCAGATTGTCAGGTGCCCTCAAGGAAGGGCTTAGATCTGCAACACATAAATATTTGCTGAGTGAACGAGGAAACCCGGACTTGAAGGTCACACCCAATATCTGGTGATTCTCCTGTACACAGAGTAGATGTGGCAAACGCCAATTGGCCTCTGATAGCCATAAAAGACCAAATAGCCTGAAAGAAGCCAAAGAAGCCAGATTAGAAGGCTAAGTCAGGAGTGTGGCAGAGACCAGGATCAGCCATAAGAGGGACCAAGGCTGACAGCAGAGACACAGGGGATGGAGGCACAGTGGCAATGCCAAGGGGACCTCCCTTGTCACCCTGGGGAAGCAGACCAGATGGCTGCAGTGGCTGGCAAGATGCTCCCCACTTGGCATCTGCCTCCAACCGAGGAAGACAGAGAGGAAAGTGCAAGAGGAGTGGTAGAAATTAAAAAATAAAAAGGAACTGAGTGGTTCCGTCAGTTAGGCCAACTTGATTTCTGCTCGGGTCATGACCTTGAGGTCCTGGAGTTGGGCCTGTACAATGGGCTCTGCGCTCAGTGTGGTCTGCTTGGGATTCTCTCTCAAATAAATAAATAAAATCTTTTTTTTTTAAATAAATAAAGTCTTTTAAACAATATGTAAATAAATAAAAAGGATAATATCCCTTCACCTCTACCCAGGGAGGTCCTCTCTCTCCATATACAGATACAACATTTTGTGGAAATTAGGTTTTTATTTTTTCAAAGAGAAAGTCTCATGGGAAAATGCATTATCAATGATGCCTTTATTTTTTAAAGATTTTACTTATTCATGACAGAGAGAGACAGAGAGAGAGCGAGAGAGAGGCAGAGACACAGGCAGAGGGAGAAGCAGGCTCCATGCAGGGAGCCTGATGTGGGACTCGATCCCAGATCTCCAGGATCACACCCTGGGCTAAAGGCGGCGCTAAACGGCTGGGCCACCTGGGCTGCCCTCAGTGATGACCTTAAAAGGCTCCTGGGGGCCCTGGGGTGGCTCAGTGGGTTAACTATCTGACCTGATTTCAGCTCAGGTCATGATCTCAGGTTGTGAGATTGAGCCCAGTGACTGAGCTCCGGGCTGGGCATGGAGCCTGCTTACGATTCTTTCTCTCTCTCTCTGCCTCTCCCTTCCTTTAAAAAAAACAAAAAACAAAGAAGGATTCTACCCACTTCCAGTTACTAAGTTATCAGAAAAGGAAACATTTTCCTTCCCTAAAAAATTACAAGACTGCCTTTCCAGGAAAAGGAAAACCACCCAAAGGGTTGCCAAGAGCATCCTGTGTGGGATGTGCTCACTTTTCTTCTACAGAGGCCAGAGGTAAACAGGAAGCCCTGGCCTCTGCTGACAGCTTGCAATCTCCCCTCCTTCGCCCTACAAGTGTGAGCAGTGTGCTGTGTCAGGCCCTAAAAACCGATGAGGGAGTATAGAGGAACAGCTGTGGAACCTGTCTGTGCCCAGGGCAAAATGAAAATGTGAGGCTCCTTGTTCAACAAGTTTTAAGAATTTCAATGCAGGACGGCAGAGGATTAAACCCAAGTGCTGGGCCCTCCTGGAACAGGGGCTGTACCACCCAACATACATCCCGCCTTTGAAGTCAGCCCTGGGGCCAGACATTAAACAAAAATAAACCTACAAACAAGTTTTTGTTTTGTTTCCTTTTGTTGACCAATCTAGAGATGGTTTTGGGGAGCCCTAATTTACCACTGGTCGGTTGCCAGGGCAGGCCTGTCGACATAAAACACATGTAAGTTCAGACCCAAAATAGGATTAACAGCATGAGAAACAAGTTCAGGGGTAGAGCCAAGGAACATTCTGGGAAAACAAACCGCATGCCCCAAAGGAGCAAGTAGGAGAGCAAGTAGACATAGAGAGGAGGGGGTGCTGTCTGGAGTGGGGTCCCTGATTCTCTCTCTCTGCTCTAGCACCCAGGAGAGTAAACAGGAGAAAAGCTAGTGGTGCTGTGTTCAAGGAGCCCCTTCTATCTTCCCAGGAAAGGCAGAGGCTGGAAGAAGATGCCCGAAGCAGGGCAGGCCCAATCAGGAGGGCCTATGTTCGCCATGGAGCACCTGGGAGGGGTGGATGGGAATAGTGCCCTGCAAAGTTCCCAGGAGCAATGGGGACGGGATGGAGGAGGGAAGGGCTCCGGGTCCCGGGCTCCGGCGATGCACAGCGGCTGCGGACGGGTGACACAGGCCTGGCCCGGCCAGGTCGCCGTCGGCTCCGCCTCGCTCCCCGCGCCCCAGCCTGCAGCCCGGACCGCCGGGTCGGCCCGGGGCAGCTTGTCCCGAGCAAACTTGGGATCTGCCACCCGCAGGCCCAAAGCAAGGAGGCCCGGCCACCCCTGCTTCCTCTTCCCCTGATTGGTGGGAAAACAACTCTGTTTTTCTGGGTTGCTGCCAAGCCCTTTTACAGCCTTATAACCCTGCTCACACTCACACCCAGAGGGATTCCCGCCCGAGGTCCCGCTTTGCCGTTCCCGGGGCCCCTTCAAGACAACCCCCTAGAGTTCGGCCCCGCGGAAGGCCAGCGACCGCCCCCACCTCGTCCCGGGCGCCGGCTCCCTGCACCCCCCGCCCCCAGGTCTCCACTGCAGCTCGCGCCTCTGCTTCCCCCGCCGGGTGGATGGAAATCAGAATTCCCGGGCGGGTCCCACGTCCCCCGCGGCGGCCCCGAGGGCGTGGCTCGGCCCGGTCTGCGCGTCTGAGGCCGGAGCTTCAGCTCGGGTCCCCACGGGCCGGGCGGCCGCGAGCGGCGCGGGGGAGGGAAGCGCGGGGGAGGGAAAGGGCCCACGCCTCCCCCGGGCCTCGCCCCCTCGTCGCCCCTCACCTTGTCCCAGCGCAGCCACCGCGCCGTCTCCTGGTCCAGCCGGGGGTCCATGCTCGGGCCCCCCGGAGCCGCCGCGACCGCCGCTGCCATCCCCGCGCTGCCGGCAGCACAGCTGGGGAGGCCGCGGGACGGCCCTTCCGGCCAGACTGGGGGCGGGGCGGGGCCTGGAGGGGCGGGGGCGGGGCCTGGAGGGGCGGGGCCTGGAGGGGCAGGGGCGGGGCCTGGAGGGCAGGGGCGGGGCCTGGAGGGACCAGGGGCGGGGCCCGGATGGATGGGGGCGGGGCCTGGAGGGGCGGGGGCGGGGCCTGGAGGGGCAGGGGCGGGGCCTGGAGGGGCCCAGGGCGGTGGAGAGAGGCGGAGGCGGGGCCGGGAGTGGCCAGGGGCAGGGCGGAGAGAGGCAGGGGCAGGACCGGCCCTTCCAGCCAGACAGGGAGCGGGCGGGGCGGAGAGCGGCGGGGGCGGGGCCGGGAGGGGCAGGGGCGGGGCTAGAGCGGCGGGGGCGGGGCCGGGGCCGGGAGAACCCGCGGCAGAGAAGGCGGTGTCCGGGAGGGAAGTGACAAGCTCCACCTCCTTGCAGTTTACACTAATCCCTGCAGGGGGCCTGGATCTGGGGACTGGGGCGGATGCACCCGACCGGCAGGGGGAAGGGGCGGGAGCAGTGCAGGGGCGCGGGAGGCAGGCCCGGGGAGGAGGGTGTCGCTGAGAAAGTCTTTCCCAGAATCTCCGAAAGATCCCGACGTCACCTCCATCCATACAAGGGCCATTCACTGGGCTCCTACTGTGTGCCGGGCACCTTGTCGGGACTGGGGCCAAGGAAGAGTGAACTCACGCGGGAGCCTAAAAATGGTGTAGAAATCCCGAGGGTCACGAATAACTGAGAAAAATCCTGAAAAGGAACACAAGGGGAGGGTTAAGAGAAATTGACAGTGGGGCAGAATGGAGAGGCTGGAAACGAAATTGCAAGTGTATGGACAGCTTATTTCAGAGGCGACACTGTAGAGCCAGGTAAAAGGACTTATTTTTCAATGAATGATGGTGGCTCAACTGGATATCCATGTAGCGAAAAAGGGAAAGAAGCTTGAGGCCCCGACCTCATATCACATGCAAATAAGCATTCCGGGTCAATTGTAGATCTAAGTGTGAAAGAACGAAAATTCTAGAAAGTATGGTAGGAATAACATCTTCATGACCTTGAGATCACTAAACTATAAAGGAGATGTATGTAGTGAGCATTAAGGGGTGTGTGCAAGAACATTTCTAGCAGCATTACCTGTAATAGCCCCAAATTGGAAACAACTTTATGCCCGTCAACAATACAACGGACAATACTGTGGTATGTTCATACAATCGTGTAAGTAAATTATGGTGTAGTCATACAGCAATGAAAATGAACAACTGCTGTACACATCATGGATCTTACAAACATTAGGTTTAGGGAAAGAAGCCAGACCTTCCCTCCCCCTGCCAATACCAGTATCGGACGATTCCATATA
Source organism: Canis lupus dingo (assembly GCF_003254725.2). Taxonomy (NCBI): domain Eukaryota; kingdom Metazoa; phylum Chordata; class Mammalia; order Carnivora; family Canidae; genus Canis; species Canis lupus. Next base: position 74,514,714 of record NC_064245.1, read on the forward strand.
TGTGACATTCTAGAATAGGTAAAACGATAGGGAAAGAAAACAGATCAGTGGGTTCTAAGAACTGGAGATGGGGGAGAGGGATTGATTACGAAGGATTCAAGGGAATTTTGGGGGTGAGGGAACTGTTCTGTATCTTGACTGAGGTTGTGATAAACACAATCCCGTGTTAATGAAAAATCATAGAACTGCATACTCTGAAAGATACATTTCACTGTACATGAATTCACAGTATGTATCTCAACTTTTAAGTCTTAAGATTTAAAACTTTAAAAAGGAGGCAAGACTAATCTATGGACATCAGGAGAGTCACTACCTTGGGAAGGGAAGGAGGAGAGCGCCTTCTGGGATGCTGGGACTGTTTTATGACCCGTGTAGTGGGTGCCCAAGTGTGTTCATTTTGTAATAATTCACTGGGCTGCACTTATGAATTGTACATTTTTATATGTCCTATTTCAATTTTAAAATGAAAACAGGGGCCCCTGAGTGGCTCAGTCAGTTGAGTCCAACTCTTGGTTTAGGTTCAGCTCAGCTCATGATCTCAGGGTTGTGACATCGAGCCCTGGGTCGGGCTCCACCCTCAATGGGGCATCTGCTTGGGATCCTCCCTCTCTCTCTGTCCCTCCCCCTGCTTGCAGCACACACTCTTTCTCTAAAATAATAATAATAATAAATCTTAAATTAAAAAAAGAGAAAAATATGTATCCAGGATTTGTTGTATCTGTTTTCAGAGGCCGATTAATCATATGATGACACTAATTATAATTACAGACTGATAGAAACATTAGAAGGGAAGCGAGGAGATTCCATGAGGGTGCTCCTTAGGGTGCTGACCTAGTCTGGGAAGCTTCCCTTCACACTTGAAGCGTATGTGGAGACACGAGGGAGAGACAGTTAATGTTGCAGGAGGCAGCCTGGACGAGGCTTTCCTGCTAGAGAGACTCTAAAACCAAGAGTTCTTCTCTGGAACCAAAAGGCCTGTGAGATTGGAGCACAGGCAAAAAGAAGCAAAGAAGGGTGGGCAGCGTCAGCCTCCCCATCTGTCAGGGTGTCTGCAGGTCGCCCCCTTTTGGGGTTGCCTCCTTCTCTCAACCAAAGCCACCTTCTTGGCAATCATGCCAGGATGGAAATTGCAGGACCCGGGAGGTCAGAGACCAGGCTGGTCTCCCTTGCCCTTCGTTTCCCTCTCAAATGCCAGAACTCTCCCGAACCAGTCTGGGTGGCATCCAGTTTCTGCCAGGTAGGAGTGGAGGGGGTGGGGAGCTAGTGGGGTTCTGGACCTCAGGTCCTATCACTTCCGCCGTGGTGAGAATGACTGCAGGCGAGTCTCTGCTGCAGTTGAAAAGGTGCAGGGAGTGGGGTGGTAAGGGGATACTTGGATGCTTCTCACTGTATTTCTCAGCACAGAATTATGGGTCCATCGTATCATTCAGCCAGTATTATTTTAACCTCTGTTAGGGACACCAAGGGGGCAGGTTTCACAATAGTCAACATTCAAGGAAAGAAAGCCATGGGATTAACAAGGAAGTTGCCAAATTGTAAGTAAATTCTCCTCCCTTAACCTGCTAAGGGCACTGAGATCTGGGGTACTGTGCTGAAGACAATGAACGCTGGTCTCACAGTAATACCCCCATCTGCTTCCCACACGATGGGGAAGGCCGCATCAGGGGGTCTCTATGCCCCGGGAACTTTCCCAGGGTCTCTTGTAATTGCGATGCCTGTTACCAGAAGTCTCTAGTTCTCATAATGATGCTACAGTGACCTGAAGCAGCTGATTCCCACGCATGACCCCCAAATAACATGTCATGTCAATGGAAGCCAACATGTGTAGAATTATTGGAGCAGGAAGGGTTCTTTGGGAACAGTTGGGACCTCCTTGTTTTGCAGATGAGGGATTGGAGACACAGAATGGGAGAATCCATCTCCGAGACACAGAGCCGGACAAAGACAGAGCCAGGATTCTCCTGCCGGGTCTCCTGACTTTCTAATCCAATGTTCAATCTCCTGGTCCCTCAGTCTATTCCTATGCATGTCCATAGAAGGAAGTTTCATGAACTCTGGTAATGTTTTCATGCGATGGCAGCCAGCTATGGTTGAAAAACAAATATTAACCATCTCTGGCATCGATCATGTTGGGTGATGCTCAAAATAGTTTCATTTGTTTGTGCGTGCTCCTCTGCTGCCTGAGAATGGTTTCACATGTGGATGTCCCATTTTCTTTGGAAGCTTTGCCAACTTCCCCAAACACCTTGTCAGCGATCCTACTAGTTTCTTTGTACCCAGCCCAGGAACGGTTCTTCTGAAACTTTGGATTTTGGAAAGTTCTAAATATTTGCTCAAATTGATCATCATGGAAACATCTCCCAGGCCAACAATGATCATCCTTGAGCAGTCTTGTTCCGTCTATCCACTTCTCCCTCCTGTATACTTTTAAGAAGATTCCAGACATTGTATCATTTTATCTATAAATATTTTAGCATGTATCTCTAAAAGGTAAGGATACATTATAAATAACCTCAAAACCGTTATCTCACCCAAACTTTTAAAAGTTAAAAATTTCTTAATATCATTAAATGTCCACTTTGTGTTCAAATTTTCAAATATCTAGTAGGAGTCGTCATTTTTGGCTGGTTTGTTTACAGTTTGCTGGAATCAGGAGCCAGAATATCTTGCCATTGGTTGATAAGTCTTCTATATCTCTCTTAATCTGTCGGTTCTTTCTCAATTTCCTTACAATCTATTTGTTGAAGAAACCAGGCTATTTGTCCTATAGGGTTTCCCACAGTCTGGCTTTTGCCGACTGGAGTCTCTTAGCCTGTTCCTCTGCTGTATTTCCTGTAAATTTTTTCATTATAAACTACTCTTCAAGATCTCCACCTCACTAGACTGTGAGCTCCTTGAAGTGTTTTATTTATCTTTGCCTGCTGAGAGCCTACCACTCACTATAAGTGCTGGATAAATGGGTGAAGGAATGAATGAAGTCAGGAGGCTGTGTGTTCTTTCCTGATTAGGAAAAGGGAAGGCACCAGAGTCAGTACTGGACCTTGGTTCTACCCTTTGCTCTGCGGGTGACCTGGACAAGCCACTTAACCCCGCTTGGGGTTCCTTGGGGTTCTTCGTTCCTCTTCTTTAAAATGAAGCAATAATAGTGTCCGCCTCGTAGAGGTGATGTGGGTCTTAAATGAGGAAATATGTGTAAAATGCTTAGCGTAGTGCGCAGCATAGGGTAAACACTCAATAGACGTTAGCTAGCTAGTGTTATGAAAATACTGCTAGCTTGAAACTCTGTGTTAGTCATGATAGGCTAGGTTAAGCTGAAGCAAGAAATTAATCCCTAAATTTCAAGACTTAGTGAACTTTTTTCTTGCTTGTGTTACATGCCCAGGGGAAATTGGTGGCTGCTATATTCCACAGTCACTCGAGGATCAGGATGCTTTCATCCTGTGGTTCTTCTGTCTCAATATGTGGCCTGTGCAGTCACCATGGAAGACAAGAGAAAAGTGTAGAGGTCTCCCAGTGGCTTTTAAATGCTTCTGCTGTCGTGGGATATGATAGCATTCCAACTCACATTTCCTTAGCCAAAACTCATCATATGAACCCACTTAATTTCGAGGGTGTTGGAAAGTGTAGACAACCCATGTGCCTGGGAAGGAGAAGAGAATTGGGTAGGGATGAGCCTTCGTAGTCACTTCCATATACTCCATGTTGCCTGTGATTAACTGTTAGGGTGATTGCAAATATCAGTGATTCTGGTACGTTTCCAGCAAGCAAGGAGTAATTCTTAGATGCCACTTGGTTGAAATTTAGAACAAATCACTTGATAGAACAATCTATTTTCCTCCATACAATAGAGTGCTCCTTCGTAACAGAGATCAGCTCACGATCTCTCCTGGTTTCAATCCTCCCATGGCTACCTAGTGTACTTATCACAAAAAATATCTTTTACCAAGGGCTTCAGAATTTTACTTAATCTGTCCCCTGCCCTGATTTCTTGCCAAATTGTTCACTGAGTGCAGTCAACAGCCATGCTGTTCTCTGTGCTGTTCCTTGACCACGTCAAGCGGGTGCTGGTCTGAGGCCTGTGTTTGCATTGTTCTCCAGATATCCTGATGACAATTCCTGCATTTAGTTCAGGCCTCTGCTCAACTACCGCCCTATCAGAAACACTCTTCTCCGTACCGTGCTGGTAAGTGTTTAATCAGCTCTCTGGAATAAAAAAGCTCCAGGTTTATATTATTTGCCAATTTCCATGGTGTAAATACATCCGCCACAGCTGATTGTGAGCTACCAATGTGACATCAGTCGACACGGGAAAAGATGTGTAGTAGCACACCCGTATGTAAGATTTCCAACACGTAGGTGTAATAGATGTAAATAAAGAGCATAGATGCTAGTAACAAGTAGAAAAATAAATATAAATGGTGAGCTTCGCATATTTATTACCTTTGCTTATATTATAATGTTTTTCATAAGGTTATGCGATTTAATTTATAATAATGGCTGTTTTAACATCTGACTAGCAAAATTCCTAAAAATGTAGTAGTCGGTTCCGATGACAGTGGTGTGAGCTGTCACCAACACCTGTTGCCTCTCCTAAAATGAGACTTTCACCACCTTCTTATCCTACTTTTTTTTTCTTCAAAGTGTTTTTCAGTACCTGCTGTAATATTATAAATTTGATTTTAATATTGTCCGTCTACCCTGCTATAATATAAATCCTTTTTTTTGTCAGAGTCCCCAGCACCTAGAACAGTGCTTGGTTCATAATAGATGTTCAATAAATATTTGTTGAAAAAGCAATCATTGGGTCCCCTTATATTCAAGAAGAAAAAAGAAAGATGGAATATAATTATAAGATATACCTATACAAATCTTTTTTTAAAAAAATAAGCTAGCATTTCTGACTAACCAAGAAGAATGAAATGCCTGTCGCTCTTCTCTAGTGCCCCAATTTCAAGGTTGCTGAGAGAGTGAATAAGAATGTGTCAGTAGACTTTATCAGTATATTCATTACTGGCCATAAACCCAAACCACACTGACAACAATCATTTCTGCAGACCAGCTGGAGTTTGACGGCCTTTCTCAGTGAAAAGATTTAAATATCTATTATTTATGCTTATTTTCATTAAGTAAATTAATGAAATAGCTTAGTTTGCTCTCATTCCTTATTTTAATAATTCTTTGCACTTGAATACCTACTAGGGCTTCTGCTCATTAGAAATTTAACACCAGGCCTGGCTTGTGTTCCCTTACTTCAGCTTCTGCTTTCAAAATTTCCACTTTTTCCTTCTCAGGTGTGCCCAGTCTAGCACACCTTCCCCCGCCCCTTACCCCCAACCTGCCCCAGCCAGATAGGTCTCCGGGAAACCGGTCGTTCATTCTCATTAAAACTTTGGTGACCAGTTAAGCATCATGGTGTCCTTTCGCCTTAGGTATGGGGATCTGAGCAGGCATTAATGAGCTGGGGAACTCAGGGAAGTGCTATCATTGAACTGCTGTGTGTCTTGGTTTCTGCTTTGGTCAGATAAGGAAATGCCCTGATCACATTGTCAGAGTCTGTGAGGGTCAGACTCTCTAGGAGATTCATGTTTGAAAACTCAACGTCCTCTAAATACTAGCACTAAAGTGTTAGTCTACTCATCTCAGCTTGTGGCTGGGCCTTCTACTAAAAAATGCATTCCTACAGAGTGTTGAATTTAAGAGACTTAATAAGAAGGGATTTTCTTTTCTTTTCTTTCTTCTCTTTTTTCCTGAGCACCACATTATTCCTGGTGTTTCTGAGACATCACTTTTTGTCAAGTGAATATTGAGCCTTGCTTTTGAAGCTACAACCCACAGAAACCCACAGTTTTGGTTTTTTAAAAATTTGTTTGTTTATTTATTTATTTATTTATTTATTTATGAGAGACACAGAGAGAATGGCAGAGACATAGGTAGAGGGAGAAGCAGGCTCCCTGTGGGCAGCTTGATGTGGGACTTGATCCTGGGAGCCCTGGGATCACACCCTGAGCTGAATGAAGGCAGACACTCAACCGCTGAGCCACTCAGGCATCCCGAAGCCCACAGTTTCTGTTTGGGTAACCACTGGGTAAATGAGTATGCTCTAGATGAAGCTGACTGATACACTGTGTTTTGCTTTTTTATCCAAATTATTTTGATCTACTACCTTCTCAACTCAGTCTGTTAATCCTACCTGCATTAAAATAAAATTTAGTTGGTACTCTTTGAACCGAACAGTATCAGAAAGGAGGCCAAGAGCATACTGTTAAAATACCGGTCTCCAATAAAATTATGTGGCAAGGATAACTGACAAACTATAATTTAAGGGGGATAGTCCAGCTTTAAATCCTTTAACATACCATATGTGTAACCTAAGAAAAACACATTTTAAATTTATAAACTTTCCTGTACTCATCACTATTCACTTTTCTTAAATCCCATTTTCTTTCTTTTTTATTCTTCCTTTTATTTTTTTAAGATTTTATTTATTTATTCATGAGAGGCACAGAGAGAGAGAAAGAGAGAGAGAGAGAGGCAGAGACACAGGCAGAGAGAAGCAGGCTCCATGCAGAGAGCCCGACGTGGGATTCGATCCCCGGTCTCCAGGATCACACCCCAGGCAGAAGGTGGTGCTAAACTGCTGAGCCACCCGGGCTGCCCCCTCTTTGCTTTTTTTTACCTGTAGATATTACAGTATCATTTTTGGATGACTCAAGAGTCATCCCCTTCTTTATTAGAGGATTACACATCCACCCTTTACCGTGCAACATGCAGGGACTTCCTGTTGGGGGAGAAACTTCCCCTCCCCATCGATGCTGGCCCTGGCCGCATGACTTGTTTTGCTCAGTGGAATGTGAGGACATGAAACATGGGTCACATGTGGACCAAAATTTCCACAGGCGCCATATCTTTCAGGCAGTTCTCCTTCCCTCTGTTACCAAGCAACATGTCCCAGATGGCGCCTCACCTTCAACTTCCATTTGGGGATGAGATGTCCCAAGCAGTGAGTTGTAGCAGTCTGGCTCCCACTGGAGCCACTGCCATGTAATGGGGAAGAGAGACCTACTTACCATTGTATATACCATGAGGGGTTTATGGGATCATTCATTATTGCAGCAAAGCTGACTGACCCACCCTGGACTGGTCCTTACCTGCTGGAATAAAGGAATGTTTGGGCTTTAAAAGTCAGCCCTTCTGAGTTTTCCTGCAGCATATGAAGATAAAAGAATTCAGTAAAAGTTCTTAGGTTGTATTTGACCTTTCTCCCTGGGGCACCTGCTTGGTGAGGGTCAGTCAGGGCTTTCAGCCTCCTCTCAACACCTCCCAAATGTCTCTCAACGAATTCCAGGCACCATGTACCTTAAATCATTGAAAAGTTTTTAAAAAATATTTTATTTGAATTCAGTTTACCAACATACAGCATAACACCCAATGTTCATCCCATCAAGTGCCCTCCTTAGTGCCTGTCACCCAGTTACCCCATCCCCCCTCCACCTCCCCTTCTGCAACCCTATGTTTGTTTCCTAGAGCCAGGAGTCTCTCATGGTTTGCCTTCCTCTCTAATTTTTCCCCACTCAGGTTCCCTCCTTTCCCTTTTGGTCCCTCTCACTATTTCTTATATTCCACATATGAGTGAAACCATAAGATGATTGTCTTTCTCCAATTGACTTATGTCACTCAGCATAATTCCTTCATTGAAAAGTTTTTACTGTTAAATTTTTCATGCTTTGCTTTTCCAAATGACCTCTGACTAGCACACAGACTTCTGCAAAAAGCTCAAATGAAAATCTTTCCACAGTTCTTGCATACTGGTAATTAGCACATTCTGAAAAATACTGTGTCATCATGTGACTTGATGAAATCTTATTAAAGTGTGGTTTGACAACTGTAATTTGCTCTAGACAGGCTCTTTCTCAAATTAAAGGCTTAGATAATTATATAGCTGGACATCTAAATAATTAAAGGTTTGCAATGAATTTTATCATTTCTGAATGTCAAAAGGCCCATTGCTTAGCTTTATGTTTTAACATTCACTTACATTTTATGTATAAATGTATGTGTGTATAATATTTTGTTTTAGTAATGAAAGAGAAGTTCCATGGTCAACTTTATTTTTTTATTTTTAAAATTTATTTATTTATGATAGACATTAGAGAGAGAGAGACAGAGAGAGAGAGAGAGAGAGAGGCAGAGACACAGGAGGAGGGAGAAGCGGGCTCCCTCCTGGGAGCCCGACGTGGGACTCGATCCCAGGACTTCAGGATCGCGCCCTGGGCCAAAGGCAGAGGCTAAACCACTGAGCCACCCAGGGATCCCCCAGGATCAACTTTAAAATTACATTTTATTATTTTTATTTTTAAAAGGTTTTATTTATTTAACAGAGAGAGAGAGCATAAGCAGGGGGAGCAGCAGAGGGAGAAGGAGAAGCAGGCTCTCCACTGAACAGGGAGCCTGATGTGAGGTTGGATCCCAGGACCCTGGGATCACGACATGAGTCAAAGGCAATGCTTAACTGACAAAGCCACCCAGGTGCCCCTAAAATCACATCTTAAAATGTTACTGTTTTTCACAATGTGCTAAAACATTGAATGGTTTAATTTTATGTGACATTGATGACATATATGTAATACATGGAAGGCTAGATGCAGGACCTATGATGATGAACAAGAAAAACAGGATTTTTCTTTTTAAATATTTTATTTATTTATTCATGAGAGACACAGAGAGAGAGGCAGAAACATAGGCAGAAGGAGAGAAGCAGGCTCCATGCAGAATGCCTGATGTGGGACTCAATCCTGGGACTCCAGGATCATGCCCTAGGCTGAAGGCAGGTGCTAAACTTCTGAGCCATTCAGAGATCCCCCAAAAATAGGGGATTTAAAAAAGGCTCACAATGGTAAACAAACTACCTCAAGCCACAGAATCAATCTGATAGATAAACATTAAAATATTAGTTTTATTAGTGGTAAGACCTGGGTTGAGATTTGACCCCCAAAATAGCAGGTTGGCCACATATATTTGCTTTCACTTCTAAAATCCCACTAGGATGGAAATGAAGGAACATTTTAAGAGTTTATAAATTCACATGGACAAAGAGAATGGGAAGAGATGGGAGACAGCAACAAATTTTGGAGGCTGGTCAGCAATTAGAAGAATGTAACTGACACAGCAGGCTTGAGAGCACTGAATCCTGAACTAATCGAGGAAGCCAGGAACAATCCAATTCAAAGGCACAACCCCAAAGGACTCAGGAATTGGTAGATCCTGATACTTCTGAAAGTAAAAGCAAAAAACAAAAAGATTACTCGAAAGTCTGTTTACAAAGCAGTTAGATCCGGGTGCCTGGATGACTCAGTCAGTTAAACATCCAACTCTTCAATCTCAGCTCAGGTCTTGATCTCTTGGTCATGAGTTCAAGCCCCAGATTGGGCTCCATACTGGGTGTGGAGACTACTTAAAAAAAAAAAAAAAGGCAGTGAGATCTCTAGACTTTTGCCTTTTGTGCCAATGACAATTGTTCCTTAGCTAAACACACCAGCAGAGGACTGCATGTGTATACTCTGGTGTTTAAATCAAGGGTCTCATGACTAAGGAACTCCAAATAAATGGGTTAAGATCAGATTACTGAAGTGAAGATAGGAGGAATAAGTAAACATTTTATACTGAATATTGATACCACCCCAGGCTTTTTGCCTCTCTTCCCAAAATGGGTTAGAGCCTTACCTGGAGATTAGAAGCAGTCAAGAAAAGAAAAGCCCAATGGAATGGACACCTTACACTGAAGCCATGTAGCATGTCAGACTTCCAATCAGTACTTTTGTGCTCTACTCTTTAAAAAATATATATTATTTTATTTTTTCAGATTTTATTTTTAAGTAACCTCTATACTCAATGTGGGGCTTAACTTACAATCTCAAGATCGAGAATTGCATGCTCTACCAATTGAGCCAGCCAGGTGCCCCTGTACTCTACTTTTAAGTATGAGCAGATAGTTAAGAATCATCAGATTTTATATCAGAAAGGGAGACAGAACATAAAGACTCCTAACTCTGGGAAATGAACTAGGGGTGGTGGAAGGGGAGGAGGGTGGGGGATGGGGTGATGAATGGGTGAATGGGTGAATGGGTGATGGGCACTGAGGGGGGCACTTGATGGGATGAGCACTGGGTATTATTCTGTATGTTGGCAAATTGAACACCAATAAAAAATAAATTTATTATTAAAAAAAGAATAATCAGATTTTAAGTAAATCCTCCAATTTGAAAGACAGAAACTAAATAAAACAGGAGAAAGGAAATAAGTTCTATGACAGAGATTATGTATGGAAAAGAAAATGTGAAAACAAAACCAAAATAAGTATCTGAAAAAATAATGAAAATTGTATTTATGAAGTAATAAGAGAATGATTAAAAATAAAAGGATGCAGGGACTAGAAAACAGATCATGGAAATTAAAAACATAATAGTAAAAACAAAAAATCCCAAAGAACGTTGGAAGAAAAGTTAAGCATATCTTCCAAAAAGTAGAACAAAATACAAAAAGAAGGAGGAAAAATGTATAGTAAGAAATCAGAGTATTTTAGGAATTCCAGAAAAGGAGACCAGGGAAAATGGAGGGAAGGGAATCATCAAAGAAATCATTCAAGAAAATTTCTGAAACATGAGGTTCGAGACTCAAGGGCCTGCCAGGTACCCAATAAAGTGCATCTAGAAAGACCTACATTAAGACACAGGATAGTGAGATCTCAGAACACTCTGCCCAAATGCGGAAATGAATCAAAATGAGAAGAAGGCATGAGATTTGAGAAACAGATATCTCTAAGAATTGGATGAAAGGTGTCTCTGAGGTGATGTTGAAGGAAGCTGTCGAAATATCCTCTGTGTAGCTGGTCTAGATGTCAATCCATACAGTTTAGAACAGGTCAGAATATAGCAAGAGAGATGGTTTCCAAAGGTTGAAAATATATGAGGCTGGGGTATATGGGAAATTCCTATACTGCCCGCCCCCCCCCTCAATTCCACCAATTTTGTTGTAAGCCTAAAACCTAAAACTGCTTTAAACAATAAAGTCTTAAAAAAAAAAAGGAAAGTGATAAAGTACCTGATATATTTGGAAGTGCCAAGAGATTTATCCAACTGGAGGAGGGATTGGGGATAAATTAATGGTAAGTACTAGAAATTTAGACAAATGTTATAAAGCACTTAAAACCTTCCGAGATAAGTTGTACAGGAAAGAAAAATTAATAATCCATGAATTAGCCGTCAACAGTGTTTACATTTTACATGGCCATAAAATGAAAACTCTGAATATTGATCTAATCAAACTTATGACACACTGGGAGGGTGAGGTACTGAGAGCAATATGTGTGTGTTGCAGAAAATGTAAAATCTTTATCTCCTATTGTGGAAAATCACTAAGTAATGTTTAAAGTGAAAAAAAAAAAAAACCCAAACAACACCAAGGTATATTTATATTAGCATGTTATAGAAAATTATGAAGGAAAATACAAAACAACTTGTTAAAGAGTTAAATGAAGTTGCATTTCAGAAATGGTGGTGGTTGTAGAGGCTGCTGTTTTTCATAACAAGCTTTTTAGAATTATGGACAACTCTTGGGTGGCTCAGAGGTTTAGCACCACCTTCAGCCCAGGGCCTGGGCCTGGAGACCCGGGATCCAGTCCCACGTCAGGCTCCCTGGATGGAGCCTGCTTCTCCCTCTGCTTGTGTCTCTGCTTCTCTCTCTCCGTGTCTCTCATGAATGAATAAATAAATAAATAAATAAATAAATAAATAAATAAATAAATCTTAAAAAAAAAAGAACAGTAGCTGATAGGTGGGCATCGGCCACGCCCACAAATCCTGTTCCTTCTCAAACATCAGATATTTTGTTCTCAGCAATAATGCACATCTGAAGCTTGTGTTAAACTACTGGATTCCTATCTAGTATGCTTTTAGTATCTTGTTTTAAAATGTTCATTTTGCCTTAAAGAAAGTCAATGGACTACACTTTGTACGGGATTTTTTCTTCCAGAATTTCACATCATTGTAAGTGATGTCTCTTCTCATGCACACTTGCCATTCAGACATTGAAGACAATTTCTTTTCTTTAAAAAAATTTTGTTTTTTACAGATTTTATTTTTAAGTAATCTCTACGACCAAAGTGGGGCCCAAACTTACAACCCCCAGATCAAGTGTCACATGTTCTACAGACTGAGCCAGCCGGGCACTCCAGGTTGTCTCTTTTTAATAAAAAAGTTAAGCATTGAGAAAAAGAGACAAAACTGCTCTTTCAATGGCTTTTGTAAAGAACAATTTAAACAGCAAACGAAATGGTTTGTTATTTATTTATTTATTTTAAAGATGTTATTTATTTATTTGAGAGAGAGAGTGAGCAGTGGGGCGAGCAGAGGGAGAAGGAGAAGCAGACTTCTCCACCAAGTGGGTAGCTGGATGCAGGGCTCGATCCCAGGACCCGAGGACTATGACCTGAGCTGAAGGCAGACACTTAACTGACTGAGCCACCCTGGTGCCCCAACAAAACAGTTTTTAATTCAGTTATTAGTCCTGTAGTCATCTTTTTATTTTTTTTTAAGATTTCTTTATTTGGGAGAAAGAGAGAGTATGAGTTGGGAGAGGGACAGAGAGAGAGAACCTGCTGAGCAAGGAGCCTACATGACCCATGAGATCATGACCTGAGCTGAAACCAAGAGTCGATTGCTTAACTACTGAGTCATGCAGGCACCTCTTTATCTTTTTTTAAAGTGAACTATATACCGAGTGTGGAGCTTGAACTTATGACCTCGAGATCAAGAGGTACATACGTGGGGTGCCTGGTGGCTCAGTAGGGCTCCAGATCCACCATGGAGTTTGCTTGGTACTCTCTCTCTCTCTCTGCCCCTCACCCTCAGGTCTCTCTCTCTCTCAAATAAATAAATAAAACTTAAAAAAAATTTTTTTAAAAGTCACATACTCTACCCACTGAGCTAACCTGTCCCCCTTTGCAGCCATCTTTTAAGCTACAAAGACTTCCTGTAACAGTAAAAATAAATAATTTTTCTTGCATTAATGTTTATTTCTATAACGCAACTTTATAATACTCTTCTCTGAAAGTGAAAATAACTATTAAATACAGCCCTTTTTGTTGTGGTAAAATAGAATTTTGTTTGCCATTTTAATTATTTTTAAGTATATGGTTTCTTGGTAGTAAGTACATTCCTATTATCACCTACTATCACCATCATCCATCTCTAGAACTAAAACAACTCATTTAAAAATGTCTGAAGATAGTTGTTTTATATGCTTAACATCCATTAAAAAAATTAGTGTTGGGGGTTGCTTGGGTGGCTCAGTCAGTTAAGTGTCCGACTTTGGTTATGGCTCAGGTCATGATCTCAGGGTTGTGATATCAAGCCTTTCATTGGGCTCTGTGCTTAGTCCATAGTCTGCTTGGGATTCTTTCCCTCTCTCTTCCCCTCCCTCTGTCCCTCTGACCCTCCCTGTTAATCTCTCTCTCAAATAAATAAATAGAATAGAATCTTAAAAAAGAATTCAGTGTTGGCCAAGCTAATTAAAACTAATATAAATATTAAGATAAAATTAATAAAATAACTTACGAGTATCTTGAAATATCTCATTTTCCTCTTTTTTCTACTTTATTAGTTTTCTATCAATGGATAATGAATTATCCAAGATTAGCAGCTAAAAACAACAAATATTTTACCTTCTTTGTATCATATTAACCCTCTGAAATCTTATGAGTATATTATTCTGGATTACAGCTCAATTTGGACTAGACTCACTTCAAGTGCTCATTAGTAGCCACATGTTAACATATTTGCTGCATTGAGGACACACCAGTTATAATGAAGACTGTCTGCACCTGAACACTGTAGAGCTTATTCTAGATCTCATAAGCAGAAGATTGCAGGATAAATACAAGCATGTGGTAATTGTGCCAATTATGATCAATTCATGTTGTACCCTCCTGGTTTTGTAGGAGGCCCATGAATGGTCTTAACTAGATGAAATTCCTCTAGATGGAGGAGTTGGGAACCCCAGGGCATGGTCTTGGGGCAAGGTATGGTAGTTTAAGATGTGGTGTAGAAAATAGCAACCTTCCAGGTCTTATCTACTGATAAGTTTAAACTAAGAAAGTTTATTCAAGGTTAGCCAAGATAGAGTCAAAATAATTATTAATAGCATCTTCCAATAGTTTATTAGTATAAGAATTATTACAAATAACTACCACAACTCATATTTCCATAGCAACGTAGCTTCTATACCTTTCCTTATAGCCTATCTAGCTTTGCTGTCCCCACCATGAGAACCTCGAGAATGTTCGTGCACTGGCAATGGGAATATAAATCAGTATATTGACAGAGCCATCTTGGAAAACAAGTGTAATCGAAAACATACATTCTATGCTTCAGCACTTCCAACTTAGATATATAACCTAGAGTAGAGGTCTGCACATTTTTTTCTGTGAAGACCCAAGTAGTAAATATATTGGACTTTGTGGTCCAGAAGATCTCTGTCATGGCTACATAGCTCTGCTGTTGTAGTTCCAAAGTAGCCATAGAAAACATGGAACTGAACGGTTGTGTTTATGTTCCAATAAAACTTTATTTGTAGACATTGAAATTTGAATTTCGTATAATTTTCACACGTGACAAAGTGTTTTCCTCTTTCTTTTTCCAACTACTTAAAATGTAAAAACAATTCCCACTTTAATGGCCATACAAAAACAGGCAGTCGAGTTTCCTAAAGAACTGTTCGTACATGTGTTATGGAGGCTCTTGCAAACGATGTGGATGGAACTCCAGGATATAGTGTTAAGGGAAATAAGTCAGAGAAAGACAGTTATCATATGATTTCACTCATATGTGGAATTTAAGAAACAAAACAGAGGACCATAGGGGAAGGGAGGGAAAAATCAGACAGAGAGGGAGACAAACCATAATAGACTCTTAGCTCTGGGAAACAAACTGAGGGTTGCTGGAGGGGGTGGGGTGGGGAGATGGGGTAACTGGGTGATGGACATTAGGGAGGGCATGTGATGTAATGAGCACTGGGTATCATATAAGACTAATGAATCACTGACCTCTCTACCTCTGAAATTAATAATATGCTATGGGTTAATTGATTAAATGTAAATAAAATCTTAGAGAGGCTTTTGCTAGAAGGTTCCAACAGTGTTATGTGTAATTGCAACAAAATAGAAAGTCTACCAAAGAGGCATAGACAATGAACAATAGTTTATGGCCTGGTCATAGGATGGAACACTACACAGCACTAAAAATGCATGAAATACATTTACATGTATCATATAATAGATCCCAAACCCTTAATATTGATCAGAAAAGGAAGTCACAAGAGAATTCATGCAGTATGATAGTTACATTAAGGGTAAAAACGGCGGGGGCAAAATTAAGTAATACATAGGTGATAAAACTATAAAAATGGTCAAGGAAATTATTAGCACATAATTCAAGAAAGTAGCTCCCTTGGGATGGGGAGAGATGAGGCTGTGTTGGGAGAAGCAGAGAAAAGCAGACAGGAGCTTCCAAGCTACTAGAATGCTTCTATTTCCTAAATTCTCATACTGGGCACACAGGGGTTCCTTTCCTTTTCACACTTTAAATCGTATGTATATAAATATACACTTATGAATGTATATTTTCCTAGAAATAGAATTTTTTAAAAAGCATCACTATGATCATTTGAAGTTAATATAGTGCTTTATTCCACAGGTTTGTTTACATATTAGAGGTGTAGCAAACAGATCTTGGTTTTGTAGGAAAGGGTGCCCTCTTCTGGAAATATGTCCAATGTTGTAGAAGATTTCTTGTGGAAGATTTCTTATGGAAAATGTATACTTTTTTTTTTTTTTTAGGATTTTATTAATTTGAGAGAGGGAGAGAGAACATGAGAGGCTAAGGGAGAGGGAGAAGCAGACTCTTCGCTGAGCAGGGAGCCTGAAGTGGGGACCATGGGCTCCATCCAAGGACCCAGAATCCCAGGACTGCGACTCAACTGAGCCATCAGGAGCCCCCAAAATGTAGACTTTTAAAAATACCAGAAACTCCTAGAATAGCATCACTAAGAGGTACTTTGTGAGATGTTTTATGACTATTCTTAGTCAGTCTGAAGTCATTTATTTTTAGAAATCTCTAGGGAAGCATTTTTTTCAGGATTTTATTTATTTATTCATGAGAGACACACAGAGAGAGGCAGAGACACAGGCAGAGGGAGAAGCAGGCTCCTTGAGGGGATCATGAGGGGGACTTGATCCCAGGACCCGGAATCTGGGATCATGCCCTGAGCCGAAGGCACGCTCAACTGCTGAGCTACCCGGGTGTCCCTATATCCTAATTTCTATTTCTTATCTGTATACAAAGTCCCTTGGACCCCTCTCTTGGAAGATTTAAGGCACAGCTACAGAATTGCTCAGCCTGAGATGCCTCCCCTGGTCTGTAACACACCACAGGTGAGAAAGACTGGGTTTCTTGTCCTTGGCAATAGCTTATATATTCTGGCAAGTGTTTCAGAATTCTATTCTATTCAAACAGGAAAAATCTATTCAGACTAAAATCTGGTGGGGTCTACTCTGATTAGCCTAAATATCTATCACAGGCCTCTACTGAATATGGAATACTACTAGTTAGTTTATAAAAAGAATCTGAGTAAAAATTACCATTTATACAGGAATTACTAAAAATATAGTTGAAGTTGTAGCATTAGTAACTTGGAATTACTAAATCCATTTTTTTTACCCCACCACTACAATTAATTTAAATTTGTTCCTTTGTTAACTCACTGAATAAGCACTTATTTATGATTACTATTCTTTTAACCTTAAATCAAGCATAGTATTTATTGTCTTAGATCATCTTATGTCACTATTGTATGAAAAATAATCTTTTAAAAAATTCCTTTTTATGTCACTATTGCATGAAAAATAATCTTTTAAAAAATTCCTTTTTATGTCACTATTGTATAAAAAATAATCTTTTAAAAAATTCCTTTTTTAAACATTATATGTTAATTTGAAAAAAATGTGAAATATTTCTTGATTTATTATCTTTCCTTTCTTTCATGGCTATCATAAACTGAATTTCTGTGAAGGGTTTTATTGGCCATAAAATTGTTTTATAAAAAACATGTTAATTGAGTAAAAAAATGGGCTGCACTGCTTTTGAAAATGTGTACTTTTTTTATAATGTGTGGAAGAACAAAAAGTAGACAATAGAAATTAGAGTCTTACATATTTGAGAGATTATCTGCCCCCTACTGAGGACCACTGCCTTCATCTGAGTAGATGGAGTTCTATGTACACCTGATTTGTCCCAAATCACACTATTTTAGTAATTGAGATAACTCTTTTAACTAGTTTCAAATGACTTAAGTAACAGGTTTTTATCTTAATGGAATATGTTACTTAGTGTGTAGTTGGCCCACCCCGTCTTATATCATTGGGTAGCTGGGAGGCAGTGTTGCATAGTGGGAAAAAGCTTCCAAGTCTGAGAGATAGAGCAAAAAAGCAGGCTTTCACCACTGGGTGGCAGATGGAGAAAAAAATTACTAAAGATACAAATGGGAATAATAATACATATCCTAGAGGGTTGTCATGGGGCTTAAAAGAGATGTGTAGTACTTGGAACACAATAGATCTTTAATTAATAGAAGCTGCCATTATTACTAGCCATATATTTTTATTAGCTGTGTACTTATTATTATTAACCAAATATTTATGTGTATTATTATCTGTATGTATTTTATTCACAGTATTTTTAATGCTTATGTGCATTTTTAAAATCTGAAATTCATCTCCTTAATTATGAGTTATGTGCTTTAATTCCCTTTATTTTCCCACAGTCTGTAGCAGAGTTACTTATATCATATTTAATTCATTTGTTCTCTCATTTGTATTAGGAAGGAGAAATTAAACCAAACAGTTTAAAAATCTTTTAGCCCTAAGTTTCCATGTCCTCACCAGTTGGTTTTCTGAAGCCTCAAATCCCTGCTTCTCAGAGGGTTTTCAGGTCTCAATGATCTACATTAGCTTCCTACAATAATTCACTCCTCTAAATGCACAATGAAAAATATAGGATGGAGGAGCACCTGGCTGGCTTGGTCAGTAGAGCATGCAACTCTTGATCTAAGGGTGAGTTCAAGCTCCATGTTGGATGTGGAGACTAATAAAAAAATTTGGATTAAAAATCATTGTCAGGAGTTTAGAAAAACGATGGGTTTAAATCACTGTTTCATAAATGCTCTCAGGCAAGCAGAACAGTAGGAGAATAATTCACTTGGATCTGTACTTCATGTTATTCACTGAAATAAACTTCAGGTGGACCAAAAAGTTAAATATTTAATACCAATCTATTAAAGACAAAACAAAAAAGTCCTTGGAAAAATGGAATGTCAAATTTAATCCAGTTGTGGAGGAGTGACAGATCTTTGATGCTTCAGAAGTATTGGCTAAGACCACAGATGCGAAGCATATGGTCAAATGTGGGAAGTCAGACAAATATTTGTGTGCCATACTAACTGTACTGAAATGAATATTGAAAGAAACTAACAGGGTAGAGGAAATAAACATCTGATAAAAGCTTGACTATTCAAATACAGCAAGTATGTCAATGCAAAAATCAACAGATAGAGTTTATCAAGGAGGCATTGAAGACAATCCAGAACAAGAGACAGTGCATTGTCTCATGGGAGGTGTCTGTGAGCCAAGAGAAAAAAAGGAATATAAAATAAGGTTGCAAAAAATTAATAAAAGTAATAACGTTCAATGGAGCCAGGGCTACATGGTCACCACCAGGAAACAAAATGTACTTTCTCACTGCAGAAGAGTTACATTTTCTGGAGAATAAGTTCCCAATATATAGCAAGGTCTTTAAAAACTAGTCATACCCTTTAACCCATTGATTCTATTTTGGAAATATACCCTAAGGAAATAAAGTTAGAGGAAAAAATATCAGTGGTAAAAGCACAAATATAGCTTCTCTGTTTATAGTACAAAATAAATAGAAAGGGAAAGAGAGTTTATTTTACCAAAAAGAAAAAATATAGGACACACACACACATATGCATATGCATGTATGTACACGTGCATGTGTGTGCATACTTAATATACATACATACTATACATACATCGACATACTCTCTAGGCAGCAAGAGTTAATGTGGTCTGTGTAAACACTTGGAATTGCTTTCATGAAAATAATCTTACGATGAAAAGGAGAAGCACCAGATAGTAATTCCATGCTGAGTGCAGCTGAACCCATTCATGTGATCATTATTCAGTTGAGTTTATGTCTCATGGTCTGTGTTTCCTCTGTGAATCAGATGACAGAGTTGTTTGTTGGAAGCACTTGGGAGTGAGGAGGGCAGAAAAAGAGGGAGGAGTAACCAAAGAATACTGTCTAAGAATGGACATGCTCTAGGGCATGGGATACAGAACAAATATTCTTGGAAGGATGGTGGCTGAAGGTATAGATCATGAATTTGTTGCAGTCTGAAGAGTGATTTTTTTTTTTTCCTGGCAGAGATCCAAAGTCAGATCATGGGCGCAACGAATGGGGACAGAGTTAATAAACAAAAGTTAAGAGTTTGCAGAGAGGTGAAAAGAATGACAATGGAACCTGCGAGTTAAAGTGTTGGTAAACACATCAGTCATTTCATTGAAAGTAACATTCAATGAAACATTAACTTGAGTAAATAATGAATAGCTCATAGATCAAAGGGAAGGCTAGAGAATCAGGCTTAAAAAGTAGGTGTGAACCAAAGGAGACCAGACAGCTCACACAGGAATGGGTGACCAGGGCACCCTGCCGGAATGGCTCCCACTGTTGTTAAGGTGGCCCACTGCCACCGGGCCTCCCCACCCCTACATCTGGACCCACCTTGCCTGCATCCTGCACCCATGAATATATACTAAACTAGCCATTTGTCCTCCATGGTCAAGAGTTGACCTCAGGTGAGAGCTAACCCTTGGCCATGTGTCCAATCTCTACTTCTAAGAGGAAAGGAGAAGTACCTGGCCCCTTCAGCTCCCATTCAGGAAAGGAGTCTCGACCTCCCATCAGATTCCCAGCATGGGGATTGCGCCCCTTGCTGTGTTAGGAAGAGGGTTTAGACACTGAATAGGAAAACAAACCAACAAACAATACAGCCCTGTTACTCACTGTGGTAAAAGAGTGGTTGACTCCTGGACCATTGGTTCTGGAATGATAGGAAAAGATGAGGGAAAAGATGGTAGTTGAAAAAATCTGGAGAAAAGGGAGATAATGGGACTGGAGATTTTGATGATTTTTGAATATCACAAATGAGAATGCTGGAAAGATAGACTGTCAGAGAGTAGAACATTAGAGGTTAAAATTAACAGGCAGAGTGCACAAGATTTCTGGGTGCGGATACCACATAGTTGTGCAGCAGAGACAACCTGTGGGATGTGCAATGCCGGGAATGGGACAGAGGTAATGCTCAGTGTGTTACACCTGTCCCGGCTCATAGCAGAGAGCGCAGCACTTAGTACATAGCTGACTGGGTGCCGACTAGGTTTTTCCCTTCTGCAGAGTTTTCCGTATTTCTGATTTATTAAAAAAAAAAAAAAGTTATGCTTAATACCGGCCCTGATAATGACTTAATCTAATTTTTTACATGACTTTGAGGTATGATACAACAGAGCCACAAGGACCAAAAACCCCAGCCTAATTAGGTTTTTGCTTCATTAACTTGGTATTCACATTGCTTTATTTGTATAGATATAAGCTAAACAGTTTCAGTACATCTGTCTGCCTTCTGATTTAAAGGGTCTATTTGGAGGGGGTTAGACATTATTGCTGATCACTTGACGGTTTGCTCATAGATTCATTCTCTGCCTTCTCCCTCTCTGCTCTCTGGGGCAGGGGCCTACATTTCTCAGGCTCCCTCGTCAACTGGCTTCTTGATAAGGTGGGTTAAAAGGAGCAACTAAAGGAAGATTTAGGGCCAGGAAGAAGAGAGAAGCGGGAGTGTTTCTCTCTGTGTGTCTGTGCATCCTTCTCTTCAGTGTTCCTTCTCTCTCTCTTTTCCCCTCCTCCGTCCCTCTCTCTCTCCCTGCCACCTGATGTCTCTCTCTCTGCTGAAGTCTTTGATGGCAGTTGCATCTCCGCCTCCTGCCCATTAGCCCCCCTCTCTCCTGTGCATCTCAGAAAGTGGCTTTCCAGTGGGCTCTGGTGACACCATTTCATTCTACTGCCCTTCTTGTCCTGGGGGTGGTAGTGACTTCCCACATCTCTAATATCTGGGTAGTCTCACTGTCTCTCTTTGGCTTCTCAAGTCCTCTTATAAATTCATCCTTTGAAATTCTCATTGTTTGAAAGCCCTAGAATGTTCTCTGTTGTGACAGGATCTGATTGATTTAATATTCTTAGAGAAGACTATGTTGTGGAATTCACTTGATCTTCAGGTGAATTCTAGTCATCAGACTCAGATAGAGCCTCCTGTTCCCTGAGAACCCTTGTGTTCAGATGGGGAGTTATCACCTGAAGCAGAGCATACCTAGCCCTTCATCAAATCCTTTCTCTTTCCTCCCAGACACTCAGCCAGATGCCACTTCCCAACCACACAATGGACTGCTGGCAAATGGAATATGGATAGAATTTACATCCGGCCTTTCTGGGCCTGCTCATAAAAATCTTCCTTTTCTTTCTCTTCCCCTTTCTGCTGACTGGACTTCAACATTTGGGGCAACTCTAGAAGTAGATATTGACGATGTCAGAGCCTCCATCTGCCTGGCTCCTTGAATGCCTATATGGAGCAGACCCTTCCCACATAGACCAAATCCAGTTGGATTTGAGATTAGTGAGAGCTAAAGTCTTACAGATAGTCACTGAGATTTGGGAGTTTGTTATAGCATTTAATGCCACGTTAATTAATATACAACCTAAGAGAATTTTTTATTTGGGAGCCAAGTGGTTAAGAAAAAAAAAAAAGGAAAAAAGAAAGAATGGAGGTAGATGGGCTTGGAATCCCATTTGGCCACTTACGGGCTGTTGACTTTGAATGAGTCACTAACGTTCAGTTTCCTCTGCTGTAAAATGGGCATAATAATATTACTATCCCATGGTGATGTGGTAAGGAATTACTCTGGATAATATCTAGACATGTAATTCCATGTGTGATTACTATATTATACTGTATTATATTAATCAGCATAGTAATTAGTGAGAATAACTGTTAGCCGTTCTTGTTAATAGCCAACTACAAAATGGAACAGATTTTACAAGTAGCTTCCCTTACCCTATGTGTGTAGCTCACATAACCTAAAGGCACACCAATGTAATTAGGTGCCATCTTTAGATAAATGGAATTCCATTATGTAATCAATCACATGACCGTTGAACTTTTTCCTGGTGTTGTCATTAGATTTTTCCACCGCATTTGCTGGAAAATAATGTGGTTGATACCATCTTCCTAGGAAAATGTCAATGGGCCTTTGAAAATATAAGCCACAGCCTTACCTAATCTCCTGGTCAGGACTGATGACTCCTTCCTTTGAACCCTCACCAGACATTTGATACTCTATGACATTTCCCTGTTGTCCAGCTTGCCTGTTGTATCAGCCTACAGGAAATAGATGAAGGAGAATTTAGGCAGGATGTTTACAGTCAAGGAAAAACCAAAAGGGGGAAGCCGCTGTCAGCCCTGGGCCTGAGAGAGCCAACTGGATGGAATGGTTCCCGGAATCTGGCTTCATCTGTGGATCTTGAGGAAGTCTGCTCCTCTGCAGCTGTGGCTGTCAGGGAATGTAGCCACCATCAAGCCATAGCAGGGCAGAGGGAGCCAGGGCCAAAAAAAATCTTTAGCATTCTCTCCCCCCATCCTTCTCCTACGGTACCTCCCATCGACTAAGTCTATCTGAGGCCAGGGGGCAAAGGAGCTTAGTCATAAAAAGCCCATAAAAGTCAGCCTGCAGAAGCATTGGGCAGCGTGGAGAGCAGATCTCAAGAAACAGAGGAGAATATTCAGTGCCAGCCCCTCTAAGACTGTGAGCTTCTTTTTTTTTTTTAATAAATAATATTTATTTATTTATTTTTTAGATTTATTTATTTATTAATGAGAGACACACACACACAGAGAAAGAGCGGCAGAGACACAGGCAGAGGGAGAAGCAGGCTCCATGCAGGGAGCCTGACATGGGACTTGATCCCGGGTCTCCAGGATCAGGCCCTGGGCTGAAGGCGGCACTAAACCATTGAGCCACCCGGGCTACCCAACTGTGAGCTTCTTATGAGAAATCTGTCTTACTGCCTTTGCATCCTCGGTTCTCAGCAAAGGACACTTAATAGATGTTATTCAAACACATGACTATGGAGAACAAAGATGCTTGCATTTATTTGTTCAATTAATTATTTTTTGAGGCAGAAAGTATGAAGTGGGTGGGGGAGGAGCAGAGGAAGAGGGGAATCATCATATCGTTTTACTCATATGTGGGAATATAAGAAATAGTGAGAGGGACCCCAAGGGAAAGAAGGGAAACTGAATGGGGAAAAAATAAAGAGGAGGACAAACCATAAGAGACTCCTAACTCTGGGAAACAAAGGGTTGCAGTAGGGGAGGTGGGGTGTGTGTATGGGGTGACTGGGCGATAGGCACTGAGGAGGGCACTTTTTTTTTGCATTAATATTTTTATTTTATTTTATTTTTTAAATAATACATTTATTTTTTATTGGTGTTCAATTTACCAACATACAGAATAACACCCAGTGCTCATCTCGTCAAGTGCCCCCCTCAGTGCCCGTCACCCATTCACCCCCACCCCCCGCCTTCCTCCCCTTCCCCCACCCCTAGCTCGTTTCCCAGAGTTAGGAGTCTTTACGTTCTGTCTCCCTTTCTGATATTTCCCACCCATTTCTTCTCCCTTCCCTTATATTCCCTTTCACTATTATTTATATTCCCCACATGAATGAGAACATATAATGTTTGTCCTTCTCCGACTGACTTACTTCACTCAGCATAATACCCTCCAGTTCCATCCACGTTGAAGCAAATGGTGGGTATTTGTCATTTCTAATAGCTGAGTAATATTCCATTGTATACATAAACCACATCTTCTTTATCCATTCATCTTTCGTTGGACACCGAGGCTCCTTCCACAGTTTGGCTATCGTGGCCATTGCTGCTAGAAACATCGGGGTGCAGGTGTCCCGGCGTTTCACTGCATCTGTATCTTTGGGGTAAATCCCCAACAGGGCAATTGCTGGGTCATAGGGCAGGTCTATTTTTAACTCTTTGAGGAACCTCCACACAGTTTTCCAGAGTGGCTGCACCAGTTCACATTCCCACCAACAGTGTAAGAGGGTTCCCTTTTCTCTGCATCCTCTCCAACATTTGTGGCTTCCTGCCTTGTTAATTTGCCCCATTCTCACTGGTGTGAGGTAGTATCTCATTGTGGTTTTGATTTGTATTTCCCTGATGGCAAGTGATGCAGAGCATTTTCTCATGTGCATGTTGGCCATGTCTATGTCTTCCTCTGTGAGATTTCTGTTCATGTCTTTTGCCCATTTCATGATTGGATTGTTTGTTTCTTTGGTGTTGAGTTTGATAAGTTCTTTATAGATCTTGGAAACTAGCCCTTTATCTGATACGTCATTTGCAAATATCTTCTCCCATTCTGTAGGTTGTCTTTGAGTTTTGTTGACTGTATCCTTTGCTGTGCAAAAGCTTCTTATCTTGATGAAGTCCCAATAGTTCATTTTTGCTTTTGTTTCTTTTGCCTTCGTGGATGTATCTTGCAAGAAGATACTGTGGCTGAGTTCAAAAAGGGTGTTGCCTGTGTTCTTGAGGAGGGCACTTGATGGGATGAGCACTGGGTGTTACACTATATGTTGGGAAATTGAACTTAAATAAAAAATTTTATTTTTATTTTTATTTTTTTAAAGATTTATTTATTTATTTATTCATGATAGACATAGAGAGAGAGGCAGAGACACAGGCAGAGGGAGAATCAGGCTCCATGCAGGGAGCCCGACGTGGGACTTGATCCTGGGACTCCAGGATCGCACCCTGGGCCAAAGGCAGGCGCCAAACCGCTGAGCTACCCAGGGATCCCCTAAATAAAAAAAATTTTAAAAAGAGAGAGAGAGACAATCCCAACCAGGCTCCATGCCCAGTGCAGAGCCCCATGTGGGGGCTCAATCTCACAACCCTGAGATCATGACCCCAGTCTAAACCAAGATTTGCTCAACTGACTGAGCCCCCCAGGTGCCCCAAAGATGCTTGCATGTAAGTTTGAAGAAAAATATATCATGCTTTCATATTCTTAATTTGCCCTGGGAACAATGAAAATCCCTCCTGGAAATGAGGGCTCCAACTGAAAGACATGTTCAGTTCTTCATGAGCCTATGGCATCCCTGTCCTTGAGATCCATTCTTCATCACGCGTTGGCAATCGCTTTCCTCCCTTGAGGTCACTCCTTGCCTGTGACCACTGTGTCTTCTGGCCTTGGTCGGGCTTGCCAGGCTGTGGTGCTGTTTCTGAGCCCTTCACAATGTCAAGGGCTTCCACCAAGGCCTAAGTGTCTCTTACTCCACATCCTAGATTTCCTTGACCTTTTCCTCATTAGCTCTTTTCTGTACTAAAATCTCCACTAATTTTGTTTTAAAGATTTATTTATTTATTTGAGAGAGAGAAAGATAGGCAATGAGCAGGGAAAGAGGGAGAAACAGATTTCCCCGCTGATCGTGTTGTCCGATGTGGAGCTCGATCCCAGTACCCCAAGATCACGACCCAAGCCAAAGGCAGATGCTCAACTGACTGAGCCACCCAGGTGCTCTAAAATCTGCATTTTATTTTATTTTATTATTATTTTTTAATCTGCATTTTTTTTTTTTAAGATTTTATTTACTCATGAGAGACAGAGACACAGGCAGAGGGAGAAATAGGCTCCCATGCAGGGAGCCCGATGCAGGACTCGATCCCGGGTCTCCAGGGCCACGCCCTGGGCTGAAGGCGGCACTAAACCGCTGAGCCACCCGGGCTGCCCTAAATCTGCATTTTAAAAAGATTTATTTTATTCATTTATTTGAGGGAGAGAGAGAGAGAGAGAGAGCATGAACCAGGGATGTGGGTTGGGGGGAGCGGGTGGAGAGAGGGAGCAGCAGGCTCCCAGCTGAGCAGGGAATCCCAGGAGCCTGGGATCATGACCTGAGCTGAAGGCAGGTGCTTAACTGAGTCACCCAGGCGCCCCTAAAATCTGCATTTTTAACATTCAGCCTGATGGGCTTCCTTTTACTGCAGGTCCAGCACTATCGTTGGTTCACGTTTTGTCAGCCAGTGCATACAAACTGGTAGCTAGTGAGGATAAAAAAAAAGAGGGCACAAGAGCAATACTTATTGGGGAACATCTCCTTGTAGGTAGGACTGGAGCCCCACTGGCTGCAACATGCCTACGTTCTTAGAACATAGTTCTCTGTTGTAGTTCTTTCTTTAAAGGCGTACTGTTTCCTGTGATGTTTTGTTTTTTCCATTTTGAGATCTGAAAAATATTTTAGACACAAATAGCATACAATAATTGGTGCTACGCCAGGGCTGCAGTAAATAGGATATACAATTACTGGCAAAAGAGAAACTTTTTAAGGAACTTATGAACACTCATACCATATGACTAGTAGACATGGCTTTATATAGAATTTATAGAAATGAGGTATTTTAAATCAAGTTATTTTGGACCAAGTCCTTTGTCTGAAGATCAATGATTCATCTGAAAGGAAATTAGACGATAGGTATATGGAAAATACGTTCCTGTCGCTTTTCTGATTGGCTAAGTTGTTCTATTTGCTCTGAAGGCTATTAGAAGAAAAATAGCAGAAACAGAAATTTGGTCAGAAGGGTGTCACCTATTACCTCCAGGTATGGTGTAGTCTTAAAAATTCAGATAGATTTTTCAAAGCCTTTAATTTTTAACAAGCGTCACTAATCATTAAACCTATTTGCATTTTCTACATCAAGCATTTCACTGAAGGTCACAGATCAAGTTTCTTTTTGGTATGACTTAGTCATGTGAACTTTGGCCAAGCTTTCATATGACTTTTTTTTTTTTTTTAGATTTTATTTATTTATTTGAAAGAGAGAGAATGAGAGCATGAGCAGGGGGAGGGGCAGAGGGAGAGGGAGAAGCAGACTCAGGTCTCTATCCTAGGACCTTGAGATCATGACCTGAGCCGAAGTCAGATGCTCAACTGAATGAGCCACCCACATGCCCCTACCTATGACTTTTATTGCAGGAAAAATGTTCTCAGGAAGACAAGATGCTTTTCTTTCACCTCATTATGGCCAAATTAGGAGTCTGAGGACATAAAATATTGTATCCATATTGTGTTAAACATGTACATCGTGATCTATATATTATGTCACTGTTTATTGGATGTTTTTTTGTTGGGACCCTACAATAGTCTAGCACTTCAGGGATTTAACAAAAAGTGAGACATAGTCCCTCCCGCCCAGAACATTCTGTGGTTGGAGAGAAAACAAATGTTTAATAACTCTACAGACCAAAATATGGCAGCCACTGCAAGTTACATTTGTAAAGTATGATTTGAGTGGAAGAGGGAATATGCATTCAGAATTCTGAAGGGGGAATGCTGATTAAGGACAATTCGGAGGGTGCCTGGGTGGCTCAGTCAGTTAAGTGTCTGCCTTTGACTCAGGTCATGATTCTGGGGTCCTGGGATTGAGCCCCTCATGGGGCTCCCTGCTCAGTGGGGAGTCTGCTTCTCCCTTTGCCTCTCCCATCTGCTCATGATCTCTCTCTCTCTCATGCTCTCTCTCTCTTTCAAATAAATAAATAAAATATTTTTAAAAGGTAAACTATTAAAAAAAATAAAGACAATTTGGAGAAGCTTCTAGAAAGGAGAAGGAAATGGGATTGGTAGAATTTGATATAACAAGGATCAGGGGAGGAAATGATGTGAGGGAAGGTTCCTGGGGATTTGTTACTTACCTCCAACACTCCTCTCTCCCATTCGATTTCTCTGTCAAGTATGGAATTGGTAAATACATAAGCCCCATGGAAATAGTTTTACTTGTGGCAGCACAATGGTGGGCCTTGAATTGCAGGCCAAGCAATTGGATGCACCAAGTCTGTAGACTTCCCTAGGGGAAATGCTCAGGTCGTCATGGAGGGGAAAAAAGCTGGATAAATATTTCCACTTTAGAAAGGGTGTTAAGGGATTGTTTTGCTTCCAGACTAAAGAACAAAAACAGAATACACAAAAGGTAAGCAAGAAAATCAATATTGGCAAGGGAGTTTAAATATCCAGTTAATGTCACTGGATTATAAAAATATATTTATTATATTAGGATATAATAGATACAATCAGAGGCGTTGACAACATATAACAAAACAAATAAATGAAAAATGCATCAATACATCTAAGAATTAAACTCTTTTCCTCTTTTAATTTTTTCTAGTCCTTGAATTTGACTGGGATTTCTCAACCTCAGCGCTATTGACATTTTGGGCAGGATAATTCCCTGATATTTGGGGCTGTCCTGTGCCATTGTAGCTGCCTGGCAGCATCTCTGTCCTTTACCTGTTAGATGCTAGTAGCATTCTTCTCCACACCCCAGTGTGACAACCAAAAATGTCTGCAGAGCTTGCCAAATGTCTTCTGGAGGGCAAAAATCACTCCTCTTGAGACTCACTAATTTAGAATGTATTTTTTTTTTCAAGTCCTGAATAGGTTTAACAAAGGATCTAATATGTGGGGGTAGAGTGTGGGGTTAGCACAGAAAGAAAAAAATAAAGACATTTGAAAATATTTATTCAAGGAAGTACACTCTGATTTATTCCTAGAAGTCTTGATTCTTTCTGATAGAAAACACACAAAATATTATTTCTGAAAAAAGCTGTCTTGAGCTCTCCAAACCAAGGCTTGGATGTGCTTGGCAGCTGACCTCTGCTGGCTGAATACAGGAACCTTCTGGACCTAGTCTGATGCAGACTTTCACATTTTTATCTGATGAGCATTTCATGACTTATCAACCCTCAGGGCGGGTCTTAGGTGAAGCTGGTTGGGGCAGATGGCTTCTCCCCAGCGTTTACAAAGTTATCTCAAAGTGGATGAACAAGGGGCGCCTGGCTGGCTCAGTCAGGGGAACATGTGACTCTTGATCTTGGGGTCGTGACTTTGAGCCCCACGATGGGCATAGAGACTACTTAAAAAATAATAAACAAATAAAATAAAGTGAATGTGCAAGATATGAGGAACATGCTTGGGTGACTAAACCCCACAGAAATTATCTTCCCTGTGTAGAGAGAGCAAACCAAATTGTTCAGCCATCGATGGGCAGTGCTCTCCAGTCAGATGAAGTCATGATGCTCCATTCTCGTAGCTATGCAGAATTACCTCATCAATACTGGCAATGTTCTTTTCTCAATCTCTAGGGCTGTATCATTAGTAGGTAGCCTTTTAAGAAATGCATTATATTTTATGTATGAAAGTGGAGGGTATTTTTATCTCAATATTTGGCATCAGAATTCCTTTTAGTGAAAGAGTTTATATTGTTGGAAAAGACATTTGATGAATATGTAGAATGAAGGAAGAGATGTCTACGTTAAATTTTAAGTGAAAAGGGTCATTATATTTACTAATGCTTTATTGGGAACAAAGAGTTAATTCTTTGCCTTTTGGAGAATATGGTAAAATAAAAGGGAGAAATAGGATGAGGGATAAGCAAATTGGGAAAGGGTGGTATAATTTTCATCCTTCCTAGTTCGCCCAAGTAAAAGTCAGCTCTCTTGTTAGGGGTGTATTAGGCTGCAAATATTAGACTACCAGACTCCTGGTAGCTTAAATGATTGGGAGTTCATTTAAAATCAGAGATACGTAGTTGTTGGCACGGATTCACCTGCTCTGTGTTACCATCAGGGATCCATGTACTTTCTATATTTCCACTTTATCATACTTATTCTGTTGGCTTTTTGCTCATGCTTACTATAGATGGTCTCAGGTAGCTACTGTGGGCTCACACATTGAGTTGGTTTTTAAGGCAGGAAGAAGGAAAAAGAGGGAAAAGCTACCAAAGATGGCCATTTTTTTTTTTTTTTTTTTTTAAGAAAGTGGAGTCTTTCCTGGAAATACTTGCAGCAAGTTTCTATTTCCATGTGGTCTCCCTGAGCTCAAGGGGTGAAAGGAAATAATTAGCCTTTATATTCTCTTTAACAGAGGCAGGCAGCAGGGGAAGGCATGGTGCTGGGTCAGCCAGCCTCCACATCTGCCTCTTCTACTGAAATCATAAAACTTGGCTGTGTGTGAACTAGTTTGGGAAATGGAAGAGGGCGATGAGTTTCATCCTGGGAATTGATCCACTGTGAACAGAAGAAATTCATGGGAAAGTCAGATGACACAGAGCAGGGAAGGTCAGGAGAATGTACCCTTCGAGAAGTAGCAGAAATCGTGGGGAGAGCTTTGGGCCTCATGGGCTGTGGATTTGAAGGGTGGGGCAATTGCAACAATTAGATCTCATGACTAACCTCTGAGTTATACTGACCTCTAGTTAATCACCAATTCCTACTAATTATTCTTCTCTACAGTCTTCAGATTTGCCACTTCCACACAGTGTCTTCTTTAACATCAAAGTGAATGTATGAATGTCTTCCATGTCATTCTGGAAATTTCCATCACGGCCCTGTTTCTCTGCCTTAAGTTTTTCTCCTACTAGTCCAGCTTCGCGTAGCTTGTTGGTTATCTAGCTGTTGTCCAACACCCAAAAAACTGCAAAATTGCTTTCAGGGAGAAAAGCATAATAAATAAATGGCTAGATGATGGAATGTCTTAGATGGTGGTAAGAAATTAATAACAGAAATAGTCATCTAAATTAATAATAGAAGTAATCATCCTAATCACCCATCACCTAAGGGTGGGGATGTGCTCTCATTTGCTCCTGAGAACTCTATCTTCAAACACAGAGGTCCTTCAGCCTCAGATCTTTAGCCCCCTGTCAGAGCAGCATGGAGTTCCTTTGGATTCCCAGGTACAAAGAGAGCCCACACCAATAATTTCTGGTGCAAGTTATTTGCAAAGTTCAAATAGACAGGTCTCATCTCTCCATCGCAAGCAACGGAACTATAATTATATTAAATTTTGAACGATAATATAAATAGAAAATGTGTTTTAGAATAGTTATCTGGGGAACATCCTTAAAATATCTTGCTAAATGAAAGAAGTGGGCTCCAACCGTATGTATGATTTGAGTTTTCTCATATATATTTATGTATATATATATATATATATATACATATATATATAGAGAGAGGGAGAGATACAGAGACAGAGACACAGAGAGACACAGAGAGAGACAGAGGCATTGCATTGTATATGCATCTTGGGCACTAAGTTTAAAATTGAATTTCCAGGAAGGTGTGGCTCCATTATCATCTTTAATCTACATAATTACTAATGTGTTAATATGTATCAAGGTTATGGTTGCTTAATTCAAACATAACAGAGTAGAAACTTCCAGTAAGCAGGACAACTTTAGAATTCTCCACCCCCTTCCTGGGTTATTTTAAGATACTGCTTTTCTTTCTTCCTTTATCTAGCTGAGCCGTTTCTCCGACCTCAGTATGCTTAAGAGGCATTTTCCCCCTCGTCAACATAAAACTGTGTACACTGTCCCTTATGAGTGATTTGAGGGCAGCTCAGCATTTGTTTGCTTGGATCACTAGCTAGTCAGCATATTTACATTAAAAAAAAGTTTGAAATGGATATCTGGTATATGAGAGTCAGTTGACAGCATGATTTCTGATAATGGGATTATTAAAAAAGCTCTTACTCTATTCTCACCTTTATTTTCTACTTTTTTTCTAAAATGATGTTGTGGGGCTTTTCTAATCAGAAAATGTTATTTTAAAATAATCAAGTGATAAAGTTCATCAACAGTGCTCATCACTTTTTTTTTTTCCCTCCAAAGGCTTTTTTGGCAGCTTGAAGGTAGAGCCAGTTACGAAAGCTGCCAGGGCGATTCCAGAAGCTAACCCCACCCTGACTCAGCTCCAAGCCCCACAGATCTGCTATCTCTCACTTCAAGACAGGCACCGGCAAGCGTCTTCCCATGGGGTGATTTCCAACAAGGTGACAAAACTGGAGGTCAATCACTCCAGCTGTATTTAGGGACAAACCAACCAACTCATTAATAAAATGGTTCTGTGATACTAGACTATGAACTCCCAGACCACTTTTGTTCCATGCCTTTTAGATGATCAGCTTTGTGATTTCTTTGTATACGGTCCTAGTTCTTGCTGACCACACAGTATTGCTTGCGGTCACAGAGGTAAGAATTCTGAATTTTCCCATGCTTAATTGATTGTTGAGAGTGCACTTTGCACAAAAGAATTTGCTTTAGATTTATCATGCTGAGCATTTAAGTCAAATTAGTAACGCTGCTCTTTAAAAAGTATGTAGAAACTCAACCAGTTTAGCTACTCTGCGCTGTTCAGCTAGCATGCAAACGTGTTTTGTGTTTCTAGAATTTTTTTCCAGGACCTTGAGGATGTAGAACCAGAATGCTGTTGCTCCATGCTTGCAAAATGTTGGCCCCTGTGCTCAAAAACTGTAGATAATATTGAAAAAGAATAAAGAAATACATACAAAGCATACTCCCAAAGCATACTCCCAAAGCATACTCCCAAAGTGCTAAGTTTTATTTGAGGTGGAGAGATTCTCTATCTGGTAGGAAATGATGAAGATCAACGGACCACCCAGGGGCACTTGCCCCCAGAAAATTGCTGTGGTTTCCAGCCCAGCCCCTTTCTGCTCTGTACCTGCAGCTCGGCTTTGATGGCTTTGAAGCTGCCATAAAAGGACCTACAAAGACAGTTTTCAAATTCCACTGAGAAAGGGGACAGTGTAGAAAGCAGGTCACTTATTTTTATACCCTTATTTGCCTTTGTCTCCCCTTTCATGCTCCTGTTCTCCTCCAGAGCCACCACAGAATTGTGGGGAGGAGCAAAAGCTCATCACCTGAAGATCCATCTAGGTGTCAAGTGGTGGAGGGATTGAAGTGACTATTTTTCTCTTTCAAAGGAAAATAAAAGCAAATAGGTAATTTGGGTAGGTAAGGGATGTTGGACACATCAAAGAGCCCATAAAGCTGTGGAGTTTATATTAGCGTCTAAATGCGTGGGCATTAGTGCAGATTTTTGTTTTGTTTTGTTTTAGCTCAGCCTGACAGGTGGTCTTCCCTCCCTAAGTGATAGCACCACATTCTCATAGTGCGAACTCCCTGTCTGAGCAGGACCTGGCTTCTCCATCCGGGCTGTGGATGAGCCCACAGAGGACAAAGAAGTTCTTAGGGCCTCAGGAGATGGTGTAGATAACACGCTTTGGGAGGTTACAAGTGAAGGTCATGAAGAGCAACCACACATTCTGCGGTGGCTTGAAACAACCCTCCTCCCATACCTGAATCCCCTAATCAGCTTTCTAAAAGGCTTCAGGTCATCATTAAACTTCTGTGGGATATACTTCGAGAAAGGGTGGGACGGAGGGCCTTCTCCGGGCAGGTCTCTCTCCTCTGGCAGCAGTGATTGTTTAGATCATTCTGAATCACTGCATTCATTCAGGCTCATTGCTCTTCACATATTTTTAAATGTGAGTCACATTTTCAAAATTTTATTTATAAGCATTGTATTTTGCTGCAATTTCATTTTTGTGCCTTTGAGAAGAATGGGTTATTTTAAATTGCCCTGATGAGACTGGTCTTTGCTGTCCTGTCAGAGCCCATTATCACCGCTCACCTGAACTGCACACAGGTTGGTGACCAGGACTGTAGAAAGCCTGTTGTATGGGTCTGTGAACATCCACCCGAGGCTGAGGCACATATGTAGGACGTGACTGCCAGTAGCAATCAATTATAGTGCAGCCAACCAAACAGTACACATTTGCCATTGAACCAAGCACAGCGCTCAGCATCATGGGAGTAGATAGAGGTACTGGCATGGTGTGTCTCCTTGGAAGAAAGAGGGAGGGATTAATATCTAATACGTGCTCACCATATACTTGGCACTCTGCTAGCCGTTATAGAGATACACAGAGATACAGCAGGGCTGTTAACCCCCAGGGAGCATGCAGGCAAATTGAAGAGTAAAGTGTACACACACACACATGCACACCGCCTTATATCCTTTTTGGGGCAAACAAAAGTCATTTAATCCTCATAACGTTTTTTTTACGATTTATTTATTATTTGAGAGGGAGAGAGAGCAAGAGAGAGAGTGCATGCGAGAGCAAGAGAGAGGGGCAGAGGCAGAGGGAGAAGCCGACTTCCCACTGTGTGGGGACCCCAATGCAAGGCTCCATCCCAGGACCCTGAGATCATAACCTGAACCAAAAGCAGATGCTTAACTGACTGAGCCACCCAGGTGTCCCGAGTCTCCATAGCTTAATGATACTAGTGCTATTATTATTCCTGTTATACAACTATGGAGGTGAGGAAGAGAGTTAGGTGATAAGCAGCACAGCTGGGATTTCAACCCAGGGAGATTTGCTGTAGATCCCACGCCACTAACCCTACAGACTGCATAGCATATACCACACATGCAGGTAGGAAGTAAGTTTTGAAACAAAACTGTGGTCAGGTGGCCTTCACTTTCTGAATTCTTGCTATCCAACATCAGAAACTGATGAGGTGTGTGTGTGTGTGTGTGTGTGTGTGTGTGTATTTATTTATCTTTACATACTGCTCAGAGCCTTCACTATCCATACTCTTACTGCATGCAAGTTGAAATCAGGAATGAAATATATTTAGATGACACAGTATTTGTTGTTACCTAAAGGAGCTATGTAGGCTCTCACCATTCAATATCAGAAACTGAGTATTTGGGAAGAAAGTGATATTTGTATAAGAGCCAACCAACTGAAGCATATAACTAGCACAATGGAAGGTGGCAGTTGAAATAAAATCCTCAAGAATAAGGAGATGTTAGCCCAAAGACGAAGAAGGCCGAGATGGCTGAGGCACGCAAGCCAGGAATCACCACTTGCATTCAGAACAAGAAGACTGACAGCCTGTCTTCTCCCGAGAGGGGCCAGAGATGAAGCTAGGCAGGGAGGCAGTGGCTAGGCTGTTGGCACACTGGTTGGATTCCGTGTCGTAGGCAATGGTATGTCCTGGAGAATTTTAAGCAGGTGACAAACATGATCAGATTTGTGAATTTGAAATATTGCTGTGGTTTCAGTATTTCCAAAGATGCAGTGTTAAATGGCTTCTGCCTGCTTGGGAATGCTTTGTGGAAGGAATGGTATCTATACTGGCAAAGAGCAAAAGCCTAATTGTGGATTTTTTTCCCTTTTTTTTTTCTAAGTAGCAGTGTTGGTCTCAAAACCTTAAGAGAAAGCTACAGGGGACAATGGAGCCTCCACATGGAGAGATATGTCTCAATATAGATAATACATATGCGGTGACCTGTACAGCATATAATTATTTGTTGGTCCATCCCTCTGCATAAAATAGTAAAATTGGAAAGCTACATTTTGCTTGTAAGTGGTATAAGTGTTACCTACATCTATAATGGACTTTGAGTTCTTCAAAATAACATGGCAGTTTACTTCTTCAAGGCCAACAGGAAGGTTTGCTGCTTTGGTTTCTGATCTCGACTTATTTTTCCATGGCTTCACCTGGTTAAGGGCAGGCCCACTAAGGATCATCTTCCTCTTGAATAACTTAAACCCAAGTGATTAGGGACCTTAATTACAGCTATAAAGTCCCTTTTCCTATTACATATAAAATAGCCTAATCACAGGAGTGATATCTTATGGATCAGCAATCTCGGAGATCATCTTAAAATTTTGCCCATGATAGGTATCCTCAAAAATGGAAACTAACCTCTCAGAGGCTATCCTGGGATGCCTCTGTTTACCTCTGTTAAATGTTTTCCTCCTCCCAGCATTCATGGATGTGAATCTGGGATTTGCTGGCCCTAGTCAGATATAGCTGGCTTTAATTTGGCACTTTTTAAAACTTCAAATGTGCAAATAATACTGGCCAATAATGAACACCCTAGTAGTAGTGCCTTGCCATCAATTGCATTTTCAGGGTTATTCCCCCTTGAAGGTAGGTGTAAACGGGAATACTTTGAAAATTAGTCGCGGGACGCTTGGGTGGCTCAGCAGTTGAGCATCTGCCTTTGGCTGAGGGTGTGATCCTGGGGTCTGGGACTGAGTCCTGCATCAGGCTCCTTGCAGGGAGCTGCTTCTCCTTCTGCCTATGTCTCTGCCTCTCTCTCTCTCTGTATCTCTCATGAATAAATAAATAAAATATTTTTTTTAAAAAGAAAATTAGTTGCTATGTATTTAGGCTATAGTGTTAGTGACTGCCATGTGTTCACTGATTACTTCCATTTCTTTTAAGGTACAGAGCCAGGCTACCTTATCCAGGCTCACCCTCTCTGATGCTGGTAACTACCCTTCCACACAATCCTCCACATTCTTGGTTTCTTGCCATCTAGGAAGTTAGGAATCAGAGGACTCTATTGCCCTTGGGAATGGTGAAGACACAAAGTCTAAGGAGCCTGGGTGCTGAGTGATTGTTTGAAAGAGTCACACAGTAGGGCTGCCTGGCCAGGAATACCACATTTTCATGAATGAAAATGAACTTTTTGTGCCAAGCACCGACTGTCACAGCAGTTAACCTCCCCTGACTAGTACAGCTGGATTTCACACTGCCTGTGGCCCCAGGCCTCCTCCACATGTGCTTTCTAAGTGATACTTAGACGAGTATCATTAATCTGTAAATTTTGTTACTTTTCTTTATTTTTTAAACACAAAAGCATAATCCAAATCTTTAAAAAAGTGCCAAATTAAAGCCAGAATATAAAAGAGAATATTTATTAGACTGAGGGAATGAAATAGTATTCAAGTTTTTTTTTTTTTTTTGGACTGCATAAGCTATTGAAGTTTTAGGACAAAGTCTGCATAGCGCTACTTGTAACAGGAAAATACATTTTTTCTTGCTAGTTGAAATATTCTCTTGAAATTAGTAGGTTAGAAATCCAATTTATTTTACCCTTATGAATCTGGTTAATTTATGTAAGCACTGCTCCAGACCAAAGCCCAAGTACTGAGAGGCCACATAAAGAAACCCAGGAGATAAAGTTCTTGATGTTTGTCAAGTTGGTCCCTACAAGTTTATGTTTAACATTCTTACCTTTCTTGTGAACGATGATGTCATTGCTTAGAATTTAGCTGTTTCCAGGAACCCACTATGTGATTTTAATGACCTTAGTATAGGACATTTTGTTTTGTACATGGAACTAAAAAAATCAATACTAATTCCAGTTTATTTAATAAAATGGCTTGATATTTAATATACAAACATTTTGGAAACTTAAGGTAACATTTCATGGGCTTTATTGATTGATTTCAATCAAGCTAGGACTATCTTTGGTCTGAGTTAGCCTATTCCTTTAAGAATAAATTTTTAGAAAAGATAAGGTCAGAAAAAGCAACAACAAAAAAAATGATATAGTAAGGGCGTCTGGGTGGCTCAGTTGGTTAAGGCTCTACTTTCGGCTCAGGTTATGATCCCAGGGTCCTGGGATCAAGTCCCACATTGAGCTTCTTACTCAGAGAGGAACCTGCTTCTCCCTCTCCCTCTGCCTGCCAGTCCCCCTGCTTGTGCTCTGTTTCTCTGTCAAATAAATAAATAAAATCCTTAAAAAAAAGATATAGTGAATGGAACAACAATCTTTGAATTATAATTTAAATAATGAAAGAAGGATGACCAAATAAAGAGTAATGTACATGATGGAAACCAAATAAGACATACCTGAGCTGGAAAAAAAAATCAATATAGACACATTTTGTAAATAGGCTTAAGAAACAAAGGGAGAATAAAATAAAACTTCACTCTAGACTAATGCAGTGAAGAAATATTAACTAAGTCTATTAGTAAGAAGAGAAAGAGATGTGAAGTGTACTAAGTGTGTAAGAGAAAGAAGGAAATCCTATAACTTCTAACAATATGGATGAGCCTGGAGGGCATTATGCTAAGTGAAATAAACCAGACACAGAGCGACAAATACCTTATGGTATCACATGGAGAATCCCAAGAAAGAAAAGAAGGGAAAAGAAAAGAGAAGAAAAATAAGAAAAAGGAAGGAAGGAGAAAGAAAGAAAGAAAGAAAGGAAGAAAGAAAGAAAGAAAGAAAGAAAGAAAGAAAGAAAGAAAGAAAGAAAGGAAGGAAGGAAGGAAGGAAGGAAGAAAGAAAGAAAGGAAGGAAGGAAGGAAGGAAGGAAGGAAGGAAGGAAGGAAGAAAGAAAGAAAGAAAAGAAAGAGAAA
Source organism: Canis lupus dingo (assembly GCF_003254725.2). Taxonomy (NCBI): domain Eukaryota; kingdom Metazoa; phylum Chordata; class Mammalia; order Carnivora; family Canidae; genus Canis; species Canis lupus. The sequence goes on from NC_064245.1 coordinate 74,553,039, forward strand.
GAAAAGAAAGAGAAAGAAAAGAAAGAAAGAGAAAGAAAGAAGAAAGAAGAAAGAAAGAAGAAAGAAAGAAAGAAAGAAAGAAAGAAAGAAAGAAAGAAAGAAAGAAAGAAAGAAAGAATATCAGAAACAGAATAAAAAGGTGGTTGCCAGGAGCTGGGGGAAATAGGGAAAGGTTAGTTAAAGGGTACAAACTTCCAGTTGTCAGATGAATAAGGTGTAAGGATCTAATGTAAAACATGGTGACTGCAGTTGATAAGACTGTAGTGCATAACAAATTTGCTGAGAAGTTAAATGTTCTCATCAAAAAACAAAACAAAACAAAACAAAACGAGGTAGCTACGTAGGGTGATGTGTGAATTCCCATGAGGGAGAGAGTCCTTCCACATGGCACATATAGATCACATCATTGCATTGTGCTTTAAAGCTCTTACGGTTTTATTTAATTCTACCTCAATAAAGCTGGGGTGGAGGAAAGAAAAACGAAAAGAAGCTTTAAAATCCCATAGTCCCGACTTCAAATTCCAATTCTTCTTTCAACTAGGCTGTGACCTTGCACTAATTAATTATTTATCACTCTGAGTTCAAGTGTCCCCAACTGTCCGATGAACATAATAATCCCTCCTAAGATGCCAGCAAAGCTGTATCTCTCAAGCTTTTCCATCTCCGGTACTGTAGCAGAGTCAGCCTCTCTCCTGCCAGGCCAGTTCTCTCTCCTCCCACGGTCCCTGAGGGGCAGCTGGGCAGGGGCGGCCCGGCCACTCTCTTTCCCAGGCTGTCCGCAGGTAGATCTGGCCAGGTGACGAAGTTCTCACCAGTGGAAAGTGAGTGGACACCAGATGGGCCCCTCGGTTTTACATTAGATCCTTACACCCCTACTGGCTAAGAGGCCGGATGTGCCTCCTCCACGTGTCTGCCCAGCCTTGACCATGTGGATGAGGCCGAGTCCCCAAGGCTCTGAGTGACTAGAGCAGGGCATCTAACAACCTCAAATAGCCACCTCGCACTGTTCATGGGAAAGCAATAAGCTCCTACCCTCCTTAAGCTCCTGATGCTCTCCTTTGTTACAACGTCCTAGTCCTCTCCTACCAAACACAGCTCCATTTAGACAAACATAAAGGTCTCTATTTTCCCCCTCATGTATTTACTCCACTGCTGACTCTGGGGGAAAATCATTGAAGAGTCTGGATATTTCCACCCACTCAAGAAAATGGAATCAGACTTGACTTTATTGAAAGTTGCAGGAAAACTGGATATTTTTTACCAAATATAAAATGACTTCATTGGGACTCCTGAGTGGCTCAGTGGTTGAGCTCCTGCCTTCGGCCCAGGGCGTGATCCTGGAGTCCTGGGATCGAGTCCCACACCAGGCTCCCTGCATGGAGCCTGCTTCTCCCTCTGCCTATGTCTCTGCCACCCCCTCTGTGTGTCTCTCATGAATAAATAAATAAAATCTTTCAAAAAAGTGACCTCATTTAATTTTTCCCATATGACCTCACCTCCCTGAAAAAAAAGTTCTAACACCTCCTTTACTGCTTTAAAACAATCTAGTAATAGAAATTTGAGGTGCAGTAAGGCCAACAGATCAGAAGTTGATGGCCATTAAAAAGGTATTTTGTTACAGTTCCCAAGAGGAGGGGGCAAGCCATGCCGTGGGGGCTGGGGCCATACAGGAGAGCACTGAGGTCTTGGTCAGGAGGCAGGAGAGGGGAGAGGTGGGTAAGAGTCTTTATTGCTGTTATTTGAGGAATGAATGGGTGAAGAGGAGCAAGCTGTCTTAGGAACTGCCTAGTTTGAATGATTTCTGTGGGCTATGTGTAGGGCATAGGAACTATAGGCATAGTCTTCTGGTAGCTGACATTGTGATCATTAGGGCAGATGGGTAGCGGTTTGGAGCACGACGGAAGGAGATGGTTGGGGTATGGATTCTGGGTTGGTTGGTTTGTATCTGAAGAGCACACTAATGGGTGACTTGTTTATTTTCTCTAGGAATTGACTAACCCTGAGAGGAGCAGTCACTCTAGGGCAGCAGAGCCCCAGATGTCAAAGCGTCAGAATACAGAAAATCAAAGATGTGCTTAATGCACTTATCCCTTTCCCACAGCTTTGAAAATGTCTTTGACGAAAATAGAAGGCATTCAATAAATGCTAAATATCATTTTTATTACATGCCATTTGTGCTTTAGCATGCAAAAATATGAAAGATTGCTCCTAGCCTCAAATATTTAATAATCAAGCTGCAGAGATAATACGTAAATGCAAAATGTAACATAAGGCAGTGTAAGTACCAAAAGAGTAATATAGGCAGTGAGGGCTAGGGAGGTTCTGCAGACGCCAGATGAGTCTGGGGTAGGATGGTTTGAGTAGGATTGGGAAGAGCTCAGAGGGACCTTGTGAGGAAGGAGTAGGATTTTGATAAGGAGAGATAAAGGTGGGAGAACCCTGCCCCAGAATGTAGGCTCCAAGAGACCATGTCTGGCTCGCTCATCGCGGTTGCCACCAGCACCCAGCACAGTGCCTGGTGCAAGATGCACAGTCTGTAAATAGTCGAACGAAAATAAGTTCCAGGTCTGGAAGAAGGACTCCAATGAGACGGATGCAATGAGACTGATCCAATGAAGCAATGTGTCTGGAAAGATGGGCTGGAACTCTGTGTTATTTTGGGTCCCCCAAGAAACAGACACCAACATGGAATAAAACGTTCAAGGGTTCTGTTAAGGGAAGCACCTAAGACAAGATGAAGAGGGATTCCAGGCAAGGCTACACGAGCCATCAGACCATGAGTAAAGGAGGGAGAAAAGGAAGTTGAGATAGAAGCATCCTAGATGGTTGTGTAGTTTTCGAAAGGTCATCAAGGAGCCCTTGGCTCCAAGTTGACTGTCAGATGTTCGGGAAATTGCCCGAGACTAAATATCAAAGTCAGGACTAGAACTCAGATCTCCTTTGTTCTCAGCTCAGTGAGCTTTCCTTTTTTGGATGACTAAATAAAACCCTTAGGAGATCAAATGGCTTTCCCAGAGTTGAAGGAGAATTTTGGTGCAACCCGTTCCAAGTTCAGTGATAGAGCTTTATACTTCCTGGAAAATTATGCAAAAAGATTATCTGTTCACCATATAGCTTGCTGGGAATGGGTCCAGGTTGGCACCTAGAAAAACCACTTGGCAAATGCCAATGCCAAATTCCTACTTTTTATTTGCAACTACCCTTCAGCAAGGAGAAACCGTGTCACATAATGGAAATGGTATGGAACAAGGTCATTGACCAGCTGAGCAACTTCCCTGGGCTCATTTACTTGTGGACTAGATGTATGTGAAAGCCCATCCAACCCCATGCCTGAGGGAGGGTTCTAAGAACCCAGATAGGTGTGAACACTGTGGCTTCAGTCATGGAGCACAAGGAGGATTGCTCTTGTGGGTGGGGTGGGATGGTGCCAGGGTGACTTCTTCAGGCGGTGCTGGAGGTGTGAGAACATCGCATTGTTAAATGCTTTTTGGTGCCTGACTCTGTAGTAGGCTCTGGGAATAAAATGATGAGGAAGACAGTGTACCTGGCCTCGAGGAGCCCCAAGTCTAGTGGGAAGACTTGGTGGGAGGTAATGTTGGATGAGGCAAGGAAGAGGGCTTCATGGGGTATCCTGTGGAGTGCTGGGCACACCACATAATCCCAGAGTTGGTTTCTTCAAATGAAATACTTACTTCTCAGGGGGGTTGCAAAGATAAGAAATAGCATAGATAAGCTGACCAGGACGGCGTCTAGGACAAAAGTGGTCTTCACAAAATGGCTTGCTGGCATGACCGGTGTGACAGGGCATGAGGTCATTGAGTGCAGGTGTTTCCTGACTGTCCTTTGCCCACCCCTAACCCTGCTCTAGATGGAGAGACTGACTGCTTTCTTGGGCTGCTCGCTAGTGGGCTTCTACGGGTGTGAAACACTCTTGGAGGGGAGGTGAAAGATTGATACAGAATTGAAAATAGGTGAAGGGGAATAAGTGGTACAAACTTCCAGTTATAAAATGAGTCATGGGGATGACCGTACAGCGTAGAGAAGATAGGCCATACTATTGTCATTACGCTCTATGGTGACAGGTGGTGACTGCCCTGATCGTGGCGAACTCAGAGTAATGCACAGAATTGTCACATCACTACATGGTACACCGGAAACTAATATAACATTATGTGTCAACTGTACTTCAATGAGAAAAAAAATCTAGATAATAGGAAATGACAGGTGTACAGGAGAGGCCAAGTAGACCTAACAGGGAATTGAGTGAGAGAAGAGATGAGGTGAGAGGAAAAAAAATGCCTCCTGGGGCCGGGAGAGGACAGGGTTGGGTGGGTGGATGGGAATGAGAGGCTCTGGAGGTGTGGGGTGAGGGAATTGGGGGGCACAGAGGAGGGGATATACACACGCAGCTGGAGAGTTTTGAACCAGACCCTTCCTCATTTATTTTTGAGAGAGAAAGAATAAAGGTGTCCTTTTTGCCTGTTTTGGGCTGCCTCTGCCTCTTTAATTATGATGTCCTAGAAAATCTGACCACAAGGGTTTGGCCTGCTAAAGGCTCACATTCCACACAGACAATCAGAATGCCTTGTGGTGACCGAGGTATTTACCAAGTCCTGTGGAGTTCAAGGGAGGAGCAGTTCTTTCTCATGAATGGGTCAGAAAGAAGGAAGCAGTCGGGGTGTTTAAGGGCTAGCTTTGACTCTTCCTGCATGAACAGTCTTGGTAAAATTACCTAAACCCTCTGAGCCTCGTATTCCTCATCTATAAATGAAGGCTGATTAAAAAAAAATACCCTCTTTAAAGGCTTCGCAGAAGGACCAAAGGCGATCATCGAATGTAGACTATAAAGTGAAGAGGCAGTGGAGGGTTCTAATTGAGAGCACGGGTTATGAGGTTAGACACCGTGGTTTGGGTTTCCGCTCCACACGCCTTGGACAAGCAGTAGGATATCCATGGGACCCAGTGGTCGGTGCATGGAGAGGGCTTACAGAAGGTCTGTCACAGGGTAAATGCTCAGGCTTTGCTTCATTCTCTCTGCACATCTCGAAGCGCTGTGCAAGTCGCTATTATAATGTTGTGATGCCAGCTAAGGCCCGACAGCGCCAAACTGTAGAGGCCAAAGTGCACAGGGAGAGGGGGTGAGGTAACCGTGTCAGCTCCCTGTTGCTGCCGTAACGAATGACCACGAACAACACGAGTTTCTGCTCGTAGAGTCCTGGAGGCTAGAAGTCTGAAATCCGTTTCACTGGGCTAATGTCAAGGGGCCAGCAGGGTTGGCTCCTGGAAATTCTAGGGGAGAACCCTTCCTTGCCTTTTTCTGCTGCTAGAGTCTGACTCCTTTCCTGGGGTCACGGCCCCCTTCATTCATCTTCAAAGACGGCAGCCAAGCATCTTCTCCCCTCTGATCCTGGCTTCCATGTGGGCAGCTCCTCGGCCCCTGACGCTGCTGCCTCCCTCCTCTCAGGACACTCGTGATGACATTGGGCCCACCTGGAAGATTCAGGACACTCATCTCATGGTCCTTCACATAATGACCTGTAATGGCTCTTGGCTAAATAAGGCGCGGTGTTCACAGGTTCTGGGGATGAGGACGGGGACGTGTTTGCACAGCTGGTTTTCAGGCTGGCACAGGTATCCAGGGAAGGAGAAAGGAATTTCCAAGAAGGAAAAACCTGAAAATTGAGCCAGGTAACTTCAGATAGTGAGTTCACTACTGAGGAGTTAGAAACCCAATGAAGGCGAGTGACAGGGATGACAGGATCCGCTCAGGGCCCCCGTCCCGTGACCCCCGACAGCTGAGGCAGGCTAACCTGCCTCGTTCACCTTCCCGCCTCGTTCACCTTCCCGCCTGTCTCTCAGTTCCCATTCCCAGTGCAGTGCGTCTACACTGGCTCCCTCTCTTGCCTCTGCCTTTGCTTCCTCTCTGTGTCGAGAAGAAGCATGTGACCTGCTGTCGGGTGGATCTGATCTTTGAGTTTTGGCTCAATCACTCTCCAACTTCATAAACTGGGCCCGATCACTTAGCCTCTCTGAACCCTAAATGCCTTATTTATCGGAATAGGTGGGATGTCAGTGGAGCGGGTGGTTTGCGGAACATAACATGAGATCACTTTGTGGGTACCCGACTCAAAACAATGCTGGTTTTCCTTTTTTCCTCTTCCTGCCATCGTTTTGGGTTCAGCCAACCTTCCTTCGCATCTCCCTGGTCCCTTTCACATATACTGTCTCATTTCTTTCTTGCCACGTCCATGTGAGACAGACCTATTTATTTCCTTTTGATGGTGAAGGAAAATCGGTTTCATACTCCACTGCTGACAGCAAGGCGTGGGCATCCCCCCCCCCCCCATGCCAACCCACTCTCCAACTCTCCGGATATCCATGGGGGGCTTGTAATTTCTGCCACTAACTTCTCAGAGCTGGGGCACCCCCTGCAAGCCAAGAGCTCAGTTTCATAAGACTGCTCCCTCTTCAGATGCCAACCATAAGTAGTGAGGTTCTGGGAGACCCCGCTTCTGTCCTGCTTGGCTACTCCGTGGGGGTTCCCATGGTCCCCTCCTCGGGCTTGATCATTTGCTATCACAGCACACAGAACTCAGGGAAACATTTAATGCTTATTGTTTTGTTTTATTATAAAAGATATGATGGGACGGCTGGGTGGCTCAGTGGTTGAGCGTCTCCCTTTGGCTCAGAGTGTGATCCCAGGGTCCTGGGATCGAGTCCCACTTTGGGCTCTCCGCAGGGTGCCTGCTTCTCCCTCTGCCTATGTCTCTGCCTCTCTCTGTGTGTCTCTCATGAATAAATAAATAAAATCCTTTAAAAAAAAGATATGAGGGGGATCCCTGGGTGGCGCAGCAGTTTAGCGCCTACCTTTGGCCCAGGGCGTGATCCTGGAGATCCGGGATGGAGTCCCACGTTGGGCTCCCAGTGCGTGGAGCCTGCTTCTCCCTCTGCCTATGTCTCTGCCTCTCTCTCTCTCTCTCTCTCTCTCTCTCTGTGTGTGTGACTATCATAAATAAAAATTAAAAAAAAAAGATATGATAAAGGATGCAGATGAACAGCCAGATGAAGAAGTACCTAGGACCTCAAGTGCAGGAACGTGTCCCTGTGGAGTTGGAGTGTGCCACCCTCACAGCCTGTGGATGTGCTCACCAGCCCCAATGCTCTCCACATCCCACGGTTTAGGGATTTTTTTTTTTTTTCGGTTTAGGGATTTTTATGGAGGCTTCATCCCAGAGGCACAATTGATTATTAATTCAATCTCCAACCTCTCTCCCCAGCCTGGAGCATAGAGCTGGGCTGTAGATTCCAAGCTTTTAATCAGAGTTTGGTCTTTCTGGTGATTGTCCTGAAGCTACTCAGGAGCCCACCAGTGGTCACCTCATTACAACAAAATACGCTCTTAGCCACCCAAGACATTTCAAGGGATTTAAGATCTCTATGTCAGGAACCAGGAGCCCAGACCAAACACAGATTTCTTGTTTTGTCAGAGATTGGCACAGTGAGATCCAGAGAGGTGAGGTAACCTGCCAGCTGTCTGTGGTAGGAGGTGGCCGAGCCGTGACCCTGGCCGGAGTCTTCTGACTCCACGTCTGTCTCCGGCCTAGAATCACAGGGTTTAGTTCATCGTTGCTAGATTAAGGTTTTAATTTCTTGCTGCTTATTTTCAAAAGCAGAACAATCAGAACATTTGTTTCATTTGTTTTCTTATGAAACGGCAACAAAAGCCTTCTCTAGGAGCCTTTAACTTTGGGTGCGGACCCCGATTTTGTTCTGAGTGTATCCCATCCCCAAGGAGCTGCCCTGCTTCTGCTCTGCACAGTATGGCAGGGAGCACAAAGCTCCGCTCCTTCCATTGGGAGGTACCAGCAGGTGGCCTGCCCGCAGCTCTGAGCTCCTGCTCCTTGTAGGTCACTTCTGCTGGGCTGGCCACGTGAGGGGAAGCAGATGAGTGGAGAACACAAAAGCCATGATTAGTAGGAGTGGGAGTGGGTTGTAGCCGGACCAGCATGCACCCCAGTGGGTGCCGCACACGCCAGCGGGCCACCCTAAGTGCTGGCCTGTACTAATGAGAGGTGGCGCACAGGTGACTGCCAGGCTGTACGTGAGAATAGGAAAAAGGTGTCCTCTCTGGACAGATGCAACCTGGGTCAGCACAAGTCTCCTGGAGCCGATTAGAAAAAGGTACCTTTTTCTTTGCATAGACATAGTCCCAAGCCAGGGCGGAACACTGGTAGGTAGCATTTTGATCCCCACCTATCCCTGGCAGGGATAGGGCCTTGGCAGTTTAGCAGGATGGGTAAAGCCTGGTTTCTGGGATTGGACTATCACTTCGCCACTTACCGCTGTGGGGCCTTAGGCAACTGACTTAACCTCTCTGTGACTTGGGCTCATTACCTATAAATTGAGGAGAATGAGTATACCGATTTCAGAGGTTCTCATGAGGATGCAATGATTTAGCACACATGAACGTTAAAATAGTTCCTAATCAGGGGCACCTGGGTGGCTCAGTCTGTTGGGCGTCTGGGTTGAGCTCAGGTCATGATCTCGGGGTATTGGGATCCAGCTGGGTCATCAGGCTCCCTGCTCAGTGGGGAGCCTGCTTCTCCCTCTTCCTCTGCCCCTTCCCCCTCCCCCACACATACATACACACTTTCTCTCTCTCTCTCAAATAAATAAATAAAATCTTTTTTAAAAAAGTTCCTAAGTGAAGTAACTCACAGTATGACCGCGAGTTAGCATTATTGTGAGAGCTGCAAGCCCAGGTACTAGGAGAAACAGAGTCCCCTATTCTCTCTCTCCTTCCAGCCCCAGGCCCCAGGTGTCTTTTTACCCACCTTTTCCTCTGCTGTTCTAGAACTACCCTCTCGGGTACCTCAGCCTCCCTGCCCCCTGATGACACCAGTGAATTCATCTGAGAACTAAGCTTGCGCACACCTGCTTCAACACGCGTTTGATCAGGGACCTCATCTATCCTGCTTTAGTTATTTGTTAAGCTGTTGAAATAAAGAAACCTAACACTGGAGTGGTTTAAAGAAGATAGAAGTTTACAATTTAGAATTGCCACCAGTTACTTTGGGAACAGGTAAGTAGACCATCTGCCCTTAGATCATTATTTTTCTAATAATGTACCCTGTGCCCTCTCTAGTCAAGGTAGCCACTAAACCAGACACTTTGTCATGCATAGGAGATAGGGCTCATTGATGTGGTCTCTGAGCCTAAGACAATATTTAGACAGTCAGGCTCTATGCCCGTAGAACCTGTAACCTGTTCATTATACATCCAACATTTCCTACCGGTTGCTGGTTTGCTTTCCTTCCCCCTACATCTTAACAATCCATGTATTCTTCCAAGAAATCCACCATTCCAAGGTTTATCTTGCAGTGGTTTGATCAATGTGGCTACAGTCAAGAAAAGGCTATTTTTACCCTGAGATCTGATTTGGTAGCTCTCGGAACAATTTTCCTTTCTACATAGTAGAGTTGACAATAAATGTTCATGTGTTAGAAGGTGGCCGTGATGAGGACGTCAATAATTATGATTGTGGATTGTTATTAGCTGTAAATGGAGCTGGCAAAATGAACTCATTATCCAGAAGAAGTGGCATAAATGTTAACTGCACACACAAAAAGTGTGCTATGCATACAGACAAAGCATAGACTTCACATTTGTAAAGAGTCTTTATTTTGCCATCTGTTGTTTCATTTTTCACTCAAAATTCTCTGACACATGAGCATTTGTGCTGGGAGAGTTGGCGATGCCGTTGTACTCGTCCCCCAGAGCACCTGGAGGCCAGAGGTCCTGCCCTAGTTTCTCAGGGGCTCGCCAGCTGCTGTATGATGCAGAGGTGGACCTGGCTCCCCACTCTGCGGCTGGCGCTCCCAGCCAGGCGTAGTGTGACTCAATGCGTCCCTTGTCAGTTTGGAGCTGTCTCTGGGGACACGCTCTTCCAGAAACAGATAAAGCAAAACAATACCGGATGCTTCATTATTCTAGAAGTATGAGGAGATACATTCTCATTTGTGGTTTTTTTTTTAAGATTTTATTTATTTATTCATGAGAGACACGCACACAGAGAGAGGCAGAGACACAGGCAGAGAGAGAGGCAGGCCCCATGCAGGGAGCCTGATGTGAGACTCGATCCCGGGACTCCAGGATCACGCCCTGGGCTGAAGGCAGGCGCTAAACCGCTGAGCCACTCAGGGATCTCCGATATGTACTCACTTGCACTTTACTCATGCATTCATTCATTTATTCGGTAATTTTTTTTTTTTTTTTAGATTTTATTTAAGAGAGAGAGGGAGCACGAGCAGGGGGGAGGGGCAGAGAGAGAAGCAGACTCCCCGCTGAGCACGGAGACCACCTGGGCTCCATCCTAGGACCCTGGAATCCTGAACTGAGCGAAAGGCAGATGCTTGGCCTACCCAGCCACCCAGGCACCGCTCAGCAAATGCTGATTATTTACTCACCCTGTCTTTAGTGTATTTGCCAGGATAAAGGTTAAGCTGCTATAACAAATAAAGAAATGTGGTGGCTTAAGAAGGAAAGAAGCCTTTGCTGTCCCCAGGCAGCCTAGGTTGGCAGGACAGCCCAGCTCCATATGATCATTCAGGATCTCTCCGTGCCACCCTCTGCCCCTGTGATGTGCGTGGTTTGTCTCGTACTTAAAGGATGCCTCACTCTCCCTTTCCACAAAAGGGAACCTGTTTTGACGGAGTGTTTACACCCCACTGTGATAAACTGTAAACATGTTGAACTTAAGAGATGTCATAAAAATATTTATATGAATTTGTTATGACATATGTTGCTTTTGAGAAAAGTTTAAAACACAAAGGAAAGCGTGTTTAGCGCTGAAAGCAAGCAATATAAGCAAATTGTCTGCATCAGAGAGAAAGCCGGTGAAGGCACTGGTATCTAAGGTGATACTCCTATAATTCCCAATCCCCTAGTGATCCCATTTTGCATAAGAGCCCTGCCTTCCCTGCTGCCACTGAATATCGGACATCTATCCCTTGCATCTCTTGGGAGAATATGGAACTGGGTTTCGCAGATGGTGGCACACGGTTTGGAGGAGATTCCAATCTCCTCCTGTAGATAACAGAAATCAATCTTGGTAGCAGAGGTCAATGACATACTGCCTGGGAGTGAGCAGGGAAGGAGGAAGACATAGACTGGCCAGACTGTTAAGGTTGTGTGTGCCTACCACCACCACCGCCCGCCCCCCAACTCTCTATCAGCTTGCCTAGTAAGGGTAGTAAATGCAAATACTGCATTAACTGTGTGTGTGTGTGTGTGTGTGTGTGTGTGTGTGTGATCAGTAGCTTTTTTTTTTTTTATTATTGACTACCCTTTTAAATGTTATACTTCTGGGTTTTATTTAGGAAGGGGCATGCTTTTCTAAGGTAATATTCAGAATAAAAGCAGCCCTCTTCTGTATGGTCAAAGCTGGGTCAAGAGAAGATCCAACTTCCAGGAGGAGGAAAAGAAATAGTGCAAGGCAGCAATTTCCTGTAAAAAAAAGAGGTGGATGGAGCACACTCACCTTGCATTGGTGACAACTTGATCCCACAGCCATACCAAGCTGCAAGGGATGCTGGGAAGTGTAGTCTCCAGTGCTGCGCCAGAGCTCAAGTTTCGTTCTATGATAGAAGGGGAGAAAAGGCTTGGTAGAGCAGTTCCTCACTGTAGTGTGGATTTTTAGTGCTAAACCAAAATCTTTTCTCATTTTCTCCCACCCTTTAGCAGAGTGGTAGTTATGCTTTAAAATTTCCATTAAGCAAAAATAAAACAAAATAAAATACAACAAAAATTTCCATTAAGCCCCGGGAGACTACTCACACACCAGAATCTCTGTGCTCCCCCTGCCCTCCAAAGAGGCAATTGGCCCATCACTGCAGAGCAAGCCCAGTCCTGCTGCTGCTTCTTTCTTCCTTGGCATGCTGGTCTTTGTTGCCATGAATCAACACTGTTGCTATGGTTTCAAGTGTGCTAGTTGGCCCCAAGCACTGCCTATTCCGGCACATGTTGAAGATGAGCCCACCATCAGGAAATCGTCGATTCTAGCACACATATCACTCAGATCCTACAGGGCTTTGGATGCCACTGTGGTAAGCTGGGACTGTTACACCACAGTAATAACGACAGCTATGACGACAGATCAACACCTACTATGACCAGAGCTTTGGCCTTGGTGCTCTACATACATTTTTTTTTTAAAGATTTTATTTATTTATTCATGACAGACACAGAGAGAGAGAGAGGCAGAGACACAGGCAGAGGGAGAAGCAGGCTCCATGCAGGGAGCCCAACGTGGGACTTGATCCTGGGTCTCCAGGATCACGCCCTGGGCCACAGGCGACACTTAACTGCTGGGCCACCGGGGCTGCCCTCTACATACATTTTCTTTAATCTATTATACTATATTTCTAGGAAGTTTCTGGGATCACCTCCCCAAATCCTTGTTCCTGACTCTTGAAGGAATCCAAATGATAGTAGTCATCTTAGATTAATCATGATTGATGCCCCTGGCGCTGGGGAGTGACCTATGTAACATGTGAATGCCCAACATTACAGGAAATTAGGGCTCTGATAGTGAAGTAAGAGTGTTCTGGGACCCAATCTCAACATGTGGAGGAGGGCTTCATCCCCCCACACCATCAAGCAATTCTCAGACACCAGCTGGGTGTCCTACAATTCAACTCCGTTCTGACACTGTCTATTGGGAGACAACATCAGATCCCACAGGTTAAGGGCTCAGTCCTACAAGACCGACACCACTCTCCCACCCCTGTCCCCTTCGGACATCAATTACAAGCCCAAACCCAGGGTGTCACCTGTGTTTCTAACCAACTGGCTCTAGATTAGAGGTTCCAACAACCCCTCCTTGTGTTCTTTTAATTTGCCAGAGTGGCCCACGGAGCTCAGAGAAACATTTACTTACTGAATGATTGGTTGATTATAAAAGGATGTAACTCAGGAATAGCCAGATGAAAGAGATGCACAGGGTGAGGTGTGTGGGAAAGGGCGGGGAGCTTCCGGGCCTTCTCCAGGCTGCTACTCTCCCTGAGTATCTACACGTTCACCAACCTGGAAGCTCTTCAAACACTGTCCTTTGGGTTTTTACAGTGGTTTCATTATGCAGTAGGCATGACTGATTAAATCGTTGGCCATTGGCAATCAATTCAATTTCCAGCTTTTCTCCCCTCTGGAAATTAGGAGGTAGGACTAAAATTTCCAACCCCTAATTCTTGGTTGGTTTTGCTGACAACAAACCCCCATCCTTCGGTGCATTTCAAAAGTCCCCTCAGGGGATCCCTGGGTGGCGCAGCGGTTTGGCGCCTGCCTTTGGCCCAGGGCACGATCCTGGAGACCCGGGATCGAATCCCACGTCGGGCTCCCGGTGCATGGAGCCTGCTTCTCCCTCTGCCTGTGTCTCTGCCTCTATCTCTCTCTGTGTGACTATCATAAATAAAATAAACTGAAACTTTAAAAAAAAAAAAAAAAAAAAAAAAAAAAAAAAAAGTCCCCTCAGTAACATAAATCCAGTTGTGATGGACAGAGGCTCCTTATGAGTAACAAGACACCCATTTCACCTTTAATGGATCAAAAGTTTTTTAGGACTTGATGACAAGAGACCAAATATGACTAAAGATGCTCCCATTGCTCTTACACCCAGGAGATTCAAAGGGCTTTGGGGAGTGTGAGCCAATAATTGTGGATGAAGGCCAAATACATGTATTAATTATGAATCACAATATTGCCCCAGGAATAAAGGGAATAATTATTGGGTATGCAACTAGCTGTTGCCCCAGATGGCTTCAGCCAAGTCTATCTTTCTATAACCCGATTAACGAGTAGTTAGCTGTTCCCACATTCTCAAATACATCTTTTCCACATTTTACAATTGTGTCTGGGGAAAAAGCTGATGCTTCTGTCAGGCTGAGACTGATTTCCACATTTGGATAAATATCTCCATTCCTGATCTGTCCACGCTGGAAAAAGCCTCTTTGAGATTTGATCTCTGGAAGTGTGAGAGATGGAATTCACTCCTGTAACTTTAGGGTTTTTTCTTTCTTTTTTTTGCTAGACTCCTGGAAGTGGTCATCCAAGTGCAAGCCACATCAGAGGACCATTTCTTTCTCACTCTTCTGATTCTGGAGTTAAATAGCCTTCCTCAGACTTGTCTTCTGGGCACCAGCTAGTCACCGCATCCCCTCATGCAGGTGCCCGAATGCCTTGCCTCTGTTAGAGACTAATGAAAAGAAAAAATAGTAACATGTGAGCATAAGGTGATGTTGATACAGGAAAGATGTTAGGGTTTGAAGCTGACGGCCAAGAAAGAATTCTTGAGACATCTTTGGTGCAAAAAGGCGGTTTTATTAAAGCATGAGTGACAGGATCCATGGGCAGAAGGAGCTGCTTTTGGGGCTATGAGGAGTGGCCCATTATATACCTTCAATTTGGGAAGGGCGTCAGGGAGAATGGAAATCTCTAAGAAATTTTGGAAGCAAAGTTTCCAGGACCTTGAAGAGGCTAGCTATTGTCAGGAAAAGGTAATTTATTACCGTCTAATAAAACCTGAGTCATGAGACCCTTCGGATGTATATCAGCAGGTCATATGCTTGAGGGATGATTGCCAACATGTGTCTTGGGAGTAGAGATAAAGGAAGTTTCCAAAGGAATTTTTCTGTGTTAAGCTAGACTTACAGGATCCAGGAGGTTGGGCTAAGATTGCTTTTTGCCCTTGGGAAAGTATTAACATCGAGGCAGCTGAGTCCCCAGAGGAATGTCACTCTGCCTGTTTCAAGGGCTCCTTGATGGGCTGTAAGTAGTAGGAAATTTAATAACTTTTCCTTTGCCTTTGTTTCCCACATCAGTGTGATTGATTTTTTTTTTTTTTTGGAAACAGCATACTGTAATTTATGTGTTTAAACTCCTGTTCCAAAGCATATCTTGCACATAAAAGCTCAGAAGTTCACCTTTTAAGCCACACCTCCAGAGCCCATTTTACCTTCTCTTCAATACTCATCTACCTTTCTCCCTTGAGGGTGAATTTGATTTGTGAGGACTGCTAACTATCACTGAGGGTCACAAGCAGTAAATAAAGCAGTTCAGCAAGCTCAGGAATGCCCTCAAGGCCGAACACCAAGTGTGGCTCTGCAGGGTGATGTTTATTTTCTGAGACAAATTGGCTCTGATAATAATTCTTTTAAATGCGGCTCAGTGATGTTTTGGGTAATACTAGCATCATTTGAAAACATTTCAAACTAAGCTTCTTCGATGGTCCATTGTTCCCTTGAAGGTGTAAGTTTGAATCCTGACCCTGAACTCACTAGCCAAGAAACCTTCCTGTAAGTCCGGTTTCCCATCTGTGAAGGTCTTTTCCCTCCGCCCGTCGAGGATCTAATTAAGGGCATTGCGTTTGGTTGTTCCATTTCTTTATTCTTTTTTATGCTGAAAGGATTGCATGTTTTATTTTAGCTTAGTTTTTAGAACATTGCCCTCTTGAAGAGACCAGGCCAGCTGTCTTAGAGAATGTTCCGCTGTCTGGATTTTACTCATGGTATCATTCACCTTGTTCCTTCCATCCAGGAATTTCTTGACAGCTGGAAGGTGGCTCCAAAAAAAAAAAAAAAAAAAAAAGAAAAAAGAAAAGAAAAGAAAAAAGGTGGCTCCAGAAGTTTGACAAGATTCAGCTTTTACACTTCTGGCAAGACTATTGGACAGATGACCCTGAGCACTTCACGTTGTATTTTATCAGGTGTCACATAATGTCGAGGTATCCGACTGTGACTGACACTCAATGTGTGAAGGTACTAATGGCTAGAACTTTCTGCTGAAATGCTATCCACCCCCCTTTGCAATTAGAAAGCAGTGGGGAGATAACATAGCACCCTGCACATATCTTTATCTGCAGCAATCTTCACGGAGTGGTTTAGTTCTTAAAAACAACAGCCTTGTCCTCCCTGAATGCTTGAGAGCAACTCATGACGGCTGCCTAGCATATTTTTAAGTACCTCCAATGAGCTCTCTTGTATTTCTTATGAATCCTAGGTTACAAGTGTTCATTTGGCAGTTCTTCAAAAACAGTATCTTGCTCAATGCTGATAGAGAAGTTCTGCAAATATGTGTAAACATTTCCTGTCAGGGACAGCTGGGAACACTTACCCTGAAACATCCCCACTGGGTAGTAGAGGAATCAGCTTTGCTGTGAAAACCTTCTGTACTTTCTACAGGCACCCAGGGTTTTCAGAATGATTCACAAAATAGATTGGCTTGCCACTGGCAAGGACTCCATTGTGTTCTGCCGAAACTGGGGGTTTCAATCCTGATTATACATCTGAGTCATTGGGGGAGCTTTAAACTCTCCTGGTCCTACTCCAGACCATTTGGGTCTGCATCTGTGAGGGTGAGGTCAAGCATAAATATTCCCTAAAGACTTTCTAGACGATTCTATTGGGCAACCCAGGTGGGAACCACTGAAAAAGAAGTTACTTCTAGGAGAAAAAGTGATTGAATTGTCACCATTTAGCATCAAGATGCGATATACCTTTCTCCAGAATAATGCTTGCCAAACTTGGGCTGCACAGTAGAATCATCTGGGGGAGATTTTAAAACTCCTGATGGTCAGGTTACACGCTATATCAATTAAATGGGAATGTCTGTGCACGGGAGCCAGGCATCAGAATATTTTAAAGACGTCAGGTGAGTCCAAAACACAGCTAAGTTTGGGAATGACTGCACCAAAGAGGCAGCTATGGTTTGCTTGCAAGAACACAAACTTGGGAACCAAACAGTCTGCTGCTCACTATCTGTGTAATTTCTTAGCCTAAATTGTTTTTTAGGAGAACAATGCCATTTCCCAGTTTTGTTGTTTGGATCAGAAGAGAATAGATGTGCTAGCACATAGAAGTTAGTACCCATTTTCCCCTTGGGTTAGTTTCCTATCGCTGCCCTACCAAATTACCACAAACTCTGTGTTAAAGCAACACAAGTTTATTATCTTATAGTTCTGTTGGCCAGAAATCTGAAGTGGGCTAAAGCTGAGATATTGGCAGGGCCACATTCCTTTCCAAAGGCCTTAGGGAAAGATCTGTTTTCTTGCTGTTTCCAGCTTCTAGAAGCCACCTGCATTCTGCATGCATGTCCCCCTTCCGTCTTCAGAGCCAAGGATGGCCAGTAATCTTTCTCACATTACATCACTTGGGCTCTTCTACCTCTCTCTTCCACATCTAAGGACCATCCAGATCATCCAACATAGTCTCTTTGTTGTAAAATAGCTGATTAACCACCTTAATTCCCCTTTGCTATGTCATGTAACATGTTCATGGGTGCTGGCCATTTTAGGGAGGTCATTATTTCATCTACCCTCAATACCTTTCCTTTTGATCAAGATACAAAGCATAATTGTAGGTTCATGCCAGTTGATGTCCTATAAATACACAGAAGTCTTGCTAATGTACTATTAGCAAGCGAAATGAGACCTATTGCAAGCTTTGTTTCTTTCTTTGTCCTTCTAACAAACCCCTTCCCTGTTGCCCTGTCTCCAGGCCAGGCCTAGGCATCTGTGTTTGTATCTCATGATCCTGTAGCATAGTCACAGAGGAGTGGACCATGGGTAGCCACTGACTAACGGGGAGTCAATGGAGGAGCTTGCCAGCACCTCATTAAAATTTTTCTTAAGAGCTTGAGGTGAGAGACATAGATGACTGTCGTAGGTGGTTGCTGCACTTTGGAATCAGAAAGGGTTATGGAGATGGAACTGAAATTGCCAAGATGGTAATGCACTGCTAGTCAGAGTTTGGAAGGAGCAAGAGCCAGGCGAGCACATGCAGAGAGGAAGATGCTCTGCCGAGATGACAGCTGAGTGCCTTTATGCAGAGAAGCTGGGATGCAAGACTGTCTCCACAGCCTTGGCTCTATTTTACTCTACAAGATGGTATTTTGAACAAGTATTAAGAATTAGACCTTGTGACGGGGAAGAAAATTACCGAGGCTGATTATTAGTTGTGAAGGTTTTTATATAATCATAGCAGCTTTCTCTTCTTCATGTAACAGGGAAAATGGAGAAAAGAAAGTGAAAAATAATCACAATCATAAAATCTCAACACCCCAAATATTCCTGATCATCTATCTTTTATAAATAACAACATAGAAGGTGGTGCTATGGGGGACACAATGTATCATTTGTAAGTGTTTTAGGCTAAAATGAGTAACAAAACCAGTTAACCGCAGCTAAACTCCAAGGACACTTAATTGTATTTAACAAGAAGTCTGGAGGTGATTCCAGGGTTTGTTCTGAAGCTCCATGATGTCATCAAGGACCCCTGTTCTCTGCAAAGAAGGACATTTCCAGCCATTGGCTTCTCATTCTTGTTCTGGTGACCTCATGGTTGCAAGATGGCTGATGCAGCTTTAGGTATTTTAGCTTCACATCAGCTTGCCAAGGTAGAATGAAGGTGGGGGTAGTGCATAGAGCTATATTCTTCTGAGATGGGGACCCCATTCTTCCCCCAGCCAACATCCTCCTGCATCTCTTTGGCCAGAACTGGCTCACTTCCCACCTCTAACCCAACACTATCTATCAAAGGGGAATGGGCCAACATGATGATTTACACCACACATAATGAATCGCCAGTGAGCAGAATAGATGCCTCCCTCCCTTTTGAGTGGAGTGGACCCTGATGGGTGGATTTCCACCAGTTGAAGTTATTAGCAGAGAAAAAGTGGGGCGATGGCTACTGGGTATCCAATAGACTCTTGACCACACAAGCAATGAAATGGCTGGCAGGAAGAAGAAGAGGAGAAATAGGAATTAAGAAACCACAAGCTTCTTGGTTTTGTAAGAAAAGAGCTGCAGCCATGCTTATCACAGCAGCTCTGGCTAAGGCTGCTGAAACCACACCACAAATGCATTTTTCCTGTATTCTGAAGGAAAGTTCCACGTTCTAGGCTAAAGGCCTTATCTGGGATTCGCTATTGATCTTCAGATGCTATTTGATGAACTGCTGTTATTGGCCATGGGAAGGGCCACATAACAGCACAAGTTCTAAGCAATGGACAGATTTGGGGAATCCTCTTTCTCCCTCCCACCTTGCCTCAAGTGATTAAAAATAAATATGAAGTCCAACCCATAACTACCAACCCACAGCTGCCATGACTAGTACCCATTTCAGTGTTTTTTAAAAATAGCAAGACCAAGGGGTGCCTGGGTGGCTCAGTCGGTTGAGTGTTCAACTCTTAATTTTGGCTCAGGTCGTGATCTCAGGGGGGTGAGATAGAACCCTGTGCTGGGCTCCGTGTTCAGCAGGGAGTCTGCTTGAGATTCTCTCTCTCCTTCTTCCTCTGTCCCCTTCCCCACACCCTGTACACATGTTCTCTCTCTCAAATAAATAAATCTTTAATTTATATAATTTATTTATAAAGATTTTATTTACTTATTCATGAGAGAGACACAGAGAGAGGCAGAGACACAGGCAGAAGGAGAAGCAGACTCCCTGCGGGGAGCACTAAGCAGGACTCAATCCCAGGATCTCAGGATCAGGACCTGAGCCGAAGGCAAACACTCAATCACTGAGCCACCCAAGCATCTCAATAAATAAATCTTTTTAAAAAATAACAATATAAAAAATAACAATATCTTTTTCAAAAATCATTTTTTGGTAGTTGCAACTTTTCAGATCCCATAAATATGTATTTATTCTCCATTTTGGGTAAAGCACCATTGCTCATGGGAATTCTCTAGTCCTGCATGTCACCAATGGAACCCAAAACAATATTAAAAAAATATTTATCACCTCAGTGCTTTGAGAGTTCATTGAGACCATCCAAGTGTAACATCCCCAAGGAGTAGCTCTAAGCAACTTTAGTAAGTCAACATACATTAAGCACACAAAATACTGTTTGACATATAGTGAGTTCTATATAAAGTGTTTGTTGGTGGTGGTGGTGTAGATTTCAAAAACTCTTCCAGAATGGAAAGAGACCACGTGATTTATATGAGGGTGGTACATTAATGAGAGCAGGGTAGAAGGGGGAGGGTAAGTAAGAGAACAAACACTCTCTGACGATGCTCCCTATTCCAGGCAGAGGAAAGACAATATACATCCCTGTGTTATGACGTATTAATCATTACAAACAACCACACTGGTAAGTATTATTACAGCCACTTGACCAGCGAGGAAATTGAAGCTCAGAAGATTGGAGAGACTTTTTGTGAGATAAGTTAGTAAGCAGCAAAGCTAACTCAGGTCTGTTTCAACTGACCCATGCTTTTCTTAAGAATCCATGCAACTTTTTTTTATTTGATAGATTCATAGGACAAAATATTTGGTATACAGTTAAAAGCTTTAGCTGTTCAGAAAAAAGGGCACCAAATCCACTTAAGGTTGGTGATTGTTGGTATCCCTAGGGGCAAGTATAATGTAGCTTTTGCGTAACTGTTGTTGATTATTTATAACCTTGGAGTTACAAAGGTGAAAAAATGTGATTCCTGTCCTCAGAGAACTTACAGGCCAGTGGAGAAACAGAAACACTAACAAATCCAATGTGGTAACTGCTAAGGTGGTCCCATATTCAGAGCAGAGGTGGATTATGGAAAAAGAAATTCCTACCTGGAAGCGGGTTGGGGAAAGATTCACGGAGGGTATAATTCTGACTCAAGATGCTGGCTCAAGGACAAATAGGAGTTTGCCAGGCAGAGAGGACAGTCTGTGAAAAGGAAGGAGGCTGAAGAGAGCTCTGGGAATTACTGGGAATTATAAGGAGTTCAGTATTGATGGCTTGTGAAATTTAAAGATAAGAGTGGCAGAAAATGAGTCGTCTCTGGGGAAAGCCAGTGCCAGATCTTCCTAAAAGTGTTTAAGTTTCTTTGTTTTGGGAACAAAAATAATAATTACACAGCAATGTGATGCCACCAAATAAGAAATGATGTGAAAGCATAGAGGTCCAAAGTAATTAATATTTTAACTATTCATGTGTGCACAGGATTGGAGAGGACCGAGATATCTGCTGATAGAGGACTTGTTAAATACATCTTGCATATACATAAATGAAAAATTATGCAGCTATTAAAAAAAAAAAAGAATGAGGGCAGCCTGGGTGGCTCAGTGGTTTAGCGCTGCCTTCAGCCCAGGGCCTGATCCTGGAGACCTGGGATCGAGTCCCACGTCAGGTTCCCTGCGTGAAACCTGCTTCTCCCTCTGCCTGTGTCTCTGCCTCTCTGTGTCTCTCATGAATAAATAAATAAAATCTTTTTTTCTTTTCTTTAAAGAATGCAACAAATCTACAGTGTCCTAGATCACGTTCTCTAGAAAGCCAAGCTAACGATGTAGGGAGGTATCAGCCTGGGATGACGAGAGGGAGGCTAGTGTGAAGTACGTCAAGAGAAGGTTCGGGGCCATGCAACCTGTTAGCATGACCACCAGATCAATTACTGGTAGAGACATAGTGTTTCGCTCAGCAGGTGGGTTACAAGCAAAAGCCTTCTCTGTGCAGGAGAGGTAGAAGGGAGAAGTCAACCGCTTGGCTCCTCCTGTTCTTGTTTTCAACGGGTGGAGCTTCTCACTTCCCATTTAGGTCCTGACCCTTGGTGGCACCCAGGACCCTGAGACCTATGCTTTGCTCCATGGTGTTTCATCTGGGTCCCAAAGTAGAGGGGCTACCAGGTACAGGAGGAGTGAAAGAGGGAGAGCTGTTGAGGGAATTTTATTTTTTTTTTAATTTATTTTATTTATTTATTTATTTATTATTTATTTATTTATTTATTTTTTTGTTGAGGGAATTTTAAAAGGCATGTGAAAAATAAATAAATAAAAGGCAAAAATAAATAAATAAAAGAAGATTTTTATCCCAATACATATGCTGGCAGGCTATAATGTCTGGAAACATAGCCACTATTTTATTATATGTTATATGTTGATAAGCTATCTTTTTACAAAAAAATTCTTAGGTTTTCTTATGTAGGCACCTTGTGTTTTGCATAAAACAAGCTTCAAAATGTCCTTTAATGGAATAAACAAGGCATAGCACACAGTATGCACTGTATGCCAACACTGGGTAAAATAAAGATTTATGTGTGTGGGGGGGGAGCTAGCAAAATAGGTGAAGGAGTGAAAAGGTAGAGACTTTCAGTTATAAAATAAATCATGGAGATATAATGTACAGCATGGGCAATATAGTCAATAATATTATAATAACATTGTCTAGTGGCAGATGGTAACTAGACTGACCTTGGTGAGCATTTCACAATGTATACAAATGTTGAATCACCACGTTATACACCTGAAATGAATATAATATTGTATGCCAACTATGCTTCAATTAAAAATAAAAGTGTATGTATGCTTATTTCTGCAGAGAATTCTTCTAGAAGGAGATCCAAGAAGCCCCCAGTGGTATTTGTCTTTGGGAGGAGTTAGGTGGGAGAGGGATTGAGTAAGAAGAAATTCACTTTTCATCATATCTCCTGTCATGCTTTTCCAAGTTTGTACCCTGTTAGACTGTAATTCATGAATGTAAAAACTTGCATTACACTGAGAAACCCATTTTTTTATATTAGTGTTAGGGTGGCCCATGATGCGGGCGGCAAAGAATTACACGGAGAGTAGAGTGACAAGCAGGACAGAGTTTACTTACTCTCCAAGGCTGGAGAGGAGACCAGACATCAAGAGAGTTTCTGTTAGGCTGGGCCTTTGAAGGGGTTTTCTGGATGTGAGTGGGTTGCAGCTATGCCCACCAGGGAGGGTATGTGAGGAGGGGCCTGATTCTTGGCCAGGGAAAGCAGGAGGTGACAGTTTCTCTGGGGCGGGGGTGGGGGGAGGGTCCTCTCCAGGCCTTGTCCAGGATGTGGATTGTGGTCCAGCTAGAGAAGCATATGTTCTGTAGTTGTGGTCTATTTTCTGAGAATGGGGGGGCACCGTGACCTGGAAATACAGAGTCACGGCTTAGTATAGACACCTGTGGGTTTAGTCTGTAGCTGTGGCTGGGGAGGGGATGCCCCCCCCCCACCTTTCATTAGGAAGATCCCACTGGCATTCATAAAGAGGATTTTGAAGGAGATCATTTAACTCAACAAATATATACGAACATCAGAATACATGGCCGACCCACTTGACAGAGTTGGTAGCTAAGAGAGAGGACAGTAGGACAAGTGTAGACACAATAAGTGGGCTCCAGAACCCTAACCAAGTGAAGACAACAGATCTTTGCTCTGAGTTTACATTCCCAGTGCTGCAGAAGTTATTTTGTGGCTTAGTCTCTCTGTTCTCTCCCTACACTCCCTGTGCTGTACTTTTCGTCCCTGTGACTTATTCATTTATACCTGGCAGTTTGTACCTCTTCTCCCCGTCACCTATTTTGCCCATTCCCCAACTCCTCCTCTCCGGCAACCACAACCACTCTGTATTTGTGAATCTGTTTCTGCTTTTGTTGCTATTGTGCATTTGTTCCTTCGTTCTGTTTTTTAGGTTCAACATGCGAGTGAAATCCTATGGTATTTGTCTTACTCTGGTCAACTTATTTCACTTAGCATAATACTATCTAGGTCCGCGCATGTTGTTGTAAATGGCGAGATCTCATTCTTTTTTTTTTTTTTTTTTAAGATTTTATTTATTTATCCACGAGAGACACAGACATAGGCAGAGGGAGAAGCAGGCTCCCTATGGGGATCTTGATGTGGGACTTGATCTCGGGACCCGGGGATCAAGCCCTGAGCCAAAGGTAGATGCTCAACCACTGAGCCACCCAGGTGCCCCGACATCTCATTCTCTTTCTTGGCCATTTGTGTGTATGTGTGTGTGTATTATATAATCAAAGTTACATATAATATGTATTGTGTAATCTGTGCACTAGTTTCTCATTTTTAAATTGTTGATGTGGAGCTAGAACAGAAGTACACAAACTTTCTCTGTAAGGGGACATAATAAATGTTTTAGGCCTTGTAGGCTGAGCTGTCTCCTTCCTAACGACTCCACTCTGTTGATATAGCGCAAAGCAGCCTTGCTAGTACCTACACAAATGAGTATTGTGGGTATTGGCTGTGGTCCAATAAAACTATTGGAAGCTTTGCAAGTCCATTGGAGATTCCAGTAGGACTTTGAATGTTGTATAATTTTTATGTGTCGTGAGATATTCTTCTTTTGATTTCCCCTTAAGCCTTTGGAAATGCAAGACCTCTTGCTAGCCTATAGGCTGTCCTAAAATGGGCAGAGGGTCCTGCCTTGCCTGCAGGCTGTGGTATGCTCATTCCTACCTTAGAATATCACTCCCATGTTAAGATTCCAACTCTGTTCGTGTAAAATATCGATACCCCTCCGATCAGTAGTATTGATTTTGCTGGACGACTAAATCTTCATGGTTCTGTGGCTGATTGCTTGACTTGCATCTCATTTTGGTTTAACTTTGGGCTTGTTTTCTCTACCTCTGCACACTTATTCCTACTTCATCGTGTGCTGATTTGAAATGGAGTCCTGCATGGCAAAGAAGGTCACAAAAGTAGATTTAATTCCTCCGTGACTGCCGGTTAATTCATTTCTGGACATTAGAAGCACTTTCATGAGCTCCACACCATATGCCATATGGAATATCATTATGAGCTCCCTAGAGCTTCCAGTTATTGCCATCTGTCTGTGACTTCCTGTGTGGTTTCTTTGGCAGAAGGACATTCATCTATCAGAAATGCTTCTGTAAAGGAAGTTTTCAAAGCTCGATTCTAAACATCTGCCTCTGGAGTTAGATGTATATTTTCAAGGCTTAAACCTTGGAAGCACACTTATAATGATCTCTATTGTGAAGGCCACAGTTGAAAATCATAAGAGTGTATTGTAATCCGTCACCAGGGTAACACCCAGACACCAGCACTGCCAACCCTGCAAAATCCTCCCCAAGTCAATCTCTAAAATCTCCCATTTTGAGGACTCTGACTTGTTAGTCAGAACCTTGGCATTCTGCCTCAACTGGGCCTCTTCTCTCAAATACACCCAGAATTTTCCTTCCTAAGGGTAGGAATTATATTTATCATCGTATTGTTTATTTTGTTTTTGTGTCCCCAGCATCTAATACAACACCTGACACTTAGTCGGAGTTCAATGAATTTTTGTTAGCCTGAATTGAAATGTTGACTTATACCCGGTGAGCTTCTAGATTTTATCTCTATGCTGTATCAATGACAGGATTTTCACCCAATGTGACTCTGGTGATCGGCTGCAAAGAAAATGAAGTGTTTGTCTTCTATCTCTTTTGTTCTGCCTTGGGTGAACTCTTTTGCTGCCCATACTGTTGGCCGGCTCCTGATTGGGTTGCACAACGTTTGGTGGCATCTATACTGAGAGCCTCTGTCATGCTAGGCCAGGACTCTCCCCAGATTTTCCAGAAATTTCTCAGGACTTCCCCTTAGTGGGCCTACTGTAGTACTCCTTGGGTACTGATGACCTCAGGCTGCGGTTACTCCTGGGTGAGGATCCCAAGCTCCCAGGGGGAGCCCAAAGGGTGGGGTTGCCCTTTGGAGGGATCCATCCCTTCCTCTTCTTTCGCTCTTTGGCCCTTGGGTGATCTCACCCTAGGACATCCCAGCCAACTGAAGGTCCCGGGCCAGGGCAGCTGCCTGGTGAGCTCTGCAGGTGTGAGAGTGAACATGAACAGGTTGGACCATGGTGCCTGTGAGTGTGAAGGGCTCCCTTCCTCTTCCACTCCCACCCTGTCCCCCTGTGGCCTCCATTCCCAATATTGGGTGAAGCTGGCAGTGAAAGCTAGTCCAGGGTGAATCTGCACACGTTCCAGGCTTGGTTGGGACCCTTTCCCAAGGCTGGCTGACTCTCAGCCACCTTGCTTCTTTTGGGGCCTCCTTTTTCCCTTTGTTCTGTGGATCCAGCCACCAACTTGATCTGTAGGCAAAATATGTGTCCATGCAGCTGAGTGAATCCAACAATCCCATGTAATAGGAAGGATGGTTCAACAAGGATTCCAGTCTATACTATCGGAGGATCCCCTCCCCTAGATCCCCTGGCCTGGCCACCAAGGAATTTCACTCACATGGCCTGTCAGCACGTTTATCTCATCCCAAACTTGAGTCTGAGTTGCATGGGATCCCTGACAGTGGGGCAAGTGTGTGTGGGGGTGCCCCTGTCCAGCAGGAGGAGCTCCTGGAGACCTCCACCCAGGTGCCAAATATTTGTCACTGTCTGTCCATCAAGGGGGGAAGGAGACATGCCTGTAGGCAACAGGCTTGAGCAATAGAAACCTGAGTCAGGGAATAGGGCCTACAGTGACCACAGGGCTGAAAGCAAACAGGCTCATTAAGCAGCCTGCCTGGAGATGGCCATAGGCCCTGGTTGACAACCTGGCACAGAGACTAGAAAAAAGAAATTCCATATGTTCCCAAACCTCCTCACTCCCCTCATAACTATAGCCTCCCCCACCCTTTGTGGCAGACAGTCTCTCCCTTGCTGTCCTGCCCGCTGCTCCCTTAAGTTGTATTCAATAAACCTCTGTCTCCTTAAAAAAAAAAAAAAAAAGAATTGTTTGTTATGTTGTCTTGGTGGCTGATTATGAATGTATATAAAATCCATATTTATATTGTGAAGATGAATGAGATGCTCAGAATAAAGCATTTTCAGATCTTCAGATCCTATCTTTATGCAAAGCAAATGAAGTGTTTGTCTTCTATATCCTTTGCTCTTCCTTCTTTCACTGCCCACACCATGGGTCCATCCATCCATCCACATAGGATCACAAGATGTGGATGGATGAAAGTATCTTGACCTCTGAGTGAAAAGATCTTGGCTTAAATACCAGCTCTTCATAAGCTCTAAAAAAAAAAAAAAAAAAAAAAAAAAAAAAAAGACCACTTATCATCTTGGATCTATTTTGGTCTCTGAAACAAGAATAATCCCTGCCCTCCCTCACCTGCCACCTAGAAGAAGTGATACAAGAATGAGATAGTGTAAATGGCTAAAATTTACAAATGAAAATTCACAAATGCAAATATAGGATTAATTCATTCATATACACATTATGGCCCACTAAGGACAAAGCACTGGGGAATACAGATGTGAAAACAAATAATTTTTAAAGGCAAATAAATGAGTGGCACAGAGGGAGATAGCAGGCGTAGTCCTCAACTTGAATGGGCTTAAGAATCAAGTGGAAGGCATATTAAACATGCAGATTCCTGTGCCCTACCAGAGAGATTCTTGTGCGAAGGATCTGGGTTTGTGTACAGGATTCTACGGATTTAACAAACTCCCCAGGGGATTGTGAGGCAGGTGGTCCATGGACCAGGCTTTGAGAATACCAACTTAGGATTTAGCAGGAAAGATAGAAAAAAAATCAATAGCTAATTTCTTAATAATTTTAGATCCCCAAAAGATGCCTGTGATATTTTGTTAAAGTGGGGTTCACAGGCTGTGAGGAAGTGAGAAACAATAAGATGAAGAGATCAAGGGTACAACAGTGGTACAATGGGCATCTTCTCCCCTTCTCTCATTTTCTGTCCTTTTCACCTGTGACTGTAACTCTAGCTTATTTTAAGAGTTGGCATGTCTGGTAGGATTCAGTTGAGTGCTATATGTTAAAAAAAAAAAAAAAAAAAAAGCAATGACTTACACAAAGTAGGAGTTTATTTTTCTTACCTGAAAGCAAGGTCCAGAGATAAGTGATCCAGGGCTGGGATGGTGCTCCACAAAGTCACTAGGAATCTGCCAGGTGACTTTTCAGTTCTTAGTTCTATCATCCACAGGGGGCAGGACCCTCAACCTCACGGTCCTAGGTGGCAACTACAGCACCACCAGTCATAGCATTTTTTCCCAGGTGGTGAGATAGAGATCAGAAAGGGCAAAAGAAGAACCAGTTGTCTTTTAAGGAGACTTCCTCAAATTTGTCATCCCTTTCTACATATATTTCAGTGGCTAAAGGTGCAGAAATGTATTGGTCATTCTCCAGGCCGCCACACACCATAATACAAATCAGTGTTTTTATTAGTAAGGAACAGGGGAAAATGAATACATAATAAGGTAGGCAGCCAAAAATCTCAGGCCTAGATGGGATCCTGGGGTTTGAAGCTTGTTACACTGGGCCTGGGCCTCTGGCCACATAAGCTATTGCCTGATGTTGGGGCACACTGAGAACTGGCACAGCAGAGAAAATCCAGTGGTGATGGTGGGCAACTGCTAGTAGACACAGATTTTCTGAGTTGCTGGCATGAAGTGCCTTCTGCTCTCTCACTTATTTTTCTTTTTTTAAAGATTTTATTTATTTGTTCTTCTTTTTTTTTTTTTTTTTTTTTAATTTATTTATTTATGATAGTCACAGAGAGAGAGAGAGAGGCAGAGACACAGGCAGAGGGAGAAGCAGGCTCCATGCACCGGGAGCCTGATGTGGGATTCGATCCCGGGTCTCCAGGATCGCGCCCTGGGCCAAAGGCAGGCGCCAAACCGCTGCGCCACCCAGGGATCCCCCAGATTTTATTTATTTATTTGACAAAGAGAGAACCAGAGAGCACAAGTGATGGGAACTGCAGAGAGAGTGGGAGAAGCAGACTCCCCACTGAGCAGGGAGCCCCACGCAGGCCTCAATCCCAGGACCCTGAAATCATGACCTGAGCTGAAGGCAGACACTTAACCACTGAGCCACCCAGATGTCCCTGCTCTGTGTCTTCTAAAGTTTATTTCCCTGACTGTACCCGCATCTTTAAGAGACAGGCTAATGTTTTAAACAGGATTGACACCCCAGATTTAAGACTAAATAGCCCTATGACTCTTGGTAACCTGGCTGCTAATGGCTTGTATCTTTATTTCTCTAAGACTGAGATAATTTCTGATTTATTTACCTTCCTCATAGGGTTCTTTTGCTCATCAAATGATATATGTGCAGTGCTTTTGCACTTTAGGGTTAGATTCACAAATACATTATTTGGAAAAAAAATCCATCAAATGTAGGCTAAGCATTAATGGAAGTAGTTTGAATGATTTAAACTGGGTTCATACACCTAAAACTTTAATTTAAAATTTCCTATTAGCGGGTGATATGAATAATTAAAACTTCTCACTTAATCCAGAGGCAATTCCTTTTATTGGATTTTTAATAAAATATCCAAGCTATGACTATCTCAGCCATTGCCTCCAGTTTTTCCTGATTAATGGAGCTCATTAGCATGAGAAATCCTCACTCTCTCAGAACTGATCATATTTTCTTGAAAGCCTTATTATCTTTTCTTTATCAAAATCAGTTGTGTTGTTTTTCTTCAATGAGACCCCTTCTGTTTATGTGTAGCTGGATAGGAATGATCAAAACATAAGCAAGCACATTGATTGGCTTCATTTTACATGGATGGTGATTGACCAAAGGCAGCCCTTGAATGCCACCTCTGCCCTCCCTTACTCAGATGACCACTCACATCTCTGCTCTTCTCAGACCTCCAATCACCCTTCACTCTGGGCTCATTAGCTACACCTTGCTCTCTAACTCACTAAGAAAATAGAAGCCACTAGAAGAGAACCTGATCTGCATGTACCTCATGCCCGTATACTCTATCTTCTCTTCTGTGTAAGGCCAACCCTGTGTTCCTAATTAAGGCCAACCCCACTGCTCATCACTGACCCCCAGATCTTCTCACCTACTCAAGAACTCTGTTTTAGGAATTCCTTCTCTCTTTCACCTTGTCGAAATTTCTCTCTTTCATGGATCCTATCCATTCACATACCTGCTGTTATTTCCCATTGGAAAAATCCTATTTCTTGAACCCATTTCCTTGACAGATATTGCCCTACTTTTCTCCTTCCCTTTAAAGCAAAATTCCTTGAAAGAGATTTTGGATTTCAAAGTCTCTGATTGCTATCTCTTGAACTCACTGAAGTCAAACCTTTGTCCTACCACTCCATCAAAGCTGCTCTTGTCTAGCTCACTGGTAATGTCCGTTGACTTCACCCATCCCATCCTGATGTAAGCTATCAGCAGCACTCAACAGTTGTATTGCTCCTCTCTTTAAACCCTTACTCCACCTGACTCCTGGGGCACCACACTTGATTCCCCCCATTTCTGCCCCTTACCTATTCCATCCCCAGGCTCATTCCAAGCCAACCATACTGACTTTCTTGTAGTTCCTGGAGCAAGCCAGGAATGACCTTGTCTCAGAACCTTCTGACTGATGTTACCTCTTCTAGGAATGCTTTCCTCTGGATATTAATCTAGCTTTCCCCTCCTCTTTCTTTCACACCACCACCACCCTCCTTCACTACTTTGTTATTCTCCTTAATACATATTATCATCTAATCTACCATATTTTTTATGGATTTATATTTTTAGTATCTATTTTATCCACTGTCAATTCCATGAAGGCAAGGGATTTTTCCTTTTCTATTCATAACTGTCCCCAGCACCCAGAATAGTGCCTGGCACATAATATATATTCAATAAGTATTTCTCGAATAAGCACTAACAAACCTTTTAATTTTTATGATGCTTTGAGAACAAACTTTTGTAGAACTGACACTTTATTGAGTATGAATAAATTCACATATATTTGGATGTCACTAGACTTTAAAGAATGATTGCAGGTGCTCTGACGTCCCAGATTGAGAGTACATCTAAATATCTGTTTTAGTTGAGAGCTTAGTTTATGCAAAATATTTTATGCAGATCTCATTTCATCCTCTCAAAAAACTTTAAAGAAGGCACTATTCCCATTTTATAGAAAAGGAAAAGGAGATTTTAGAGAAATAGTGCAAACTGCCAAAGGACATCAGCTGGTAAGGTGATAGGGCTGGCATTTGGGTGCAGACACTCTGGTTGACCCCAAGCTCCATATTCTACCCACTATATACACTATTTTTATTTATTTATCTTTATTTTTCAGGATTATTTGAGGTACAACTGGTATACGAAGAATGTGCACATATTTAATGAAAACATTTTGATGGAGTCCAGACACATGCATGCACCCATGATGCCATCATCACAATCAAGGTACTGAACACATCCATCCAAAAATTTGTGGTGTGTGTGTGTGTGTGTGTGTGTGTGTGTAGTAAGAAGTCTTGACGTGAGATCTATCTTTCTTAACCTATTTTATTTATTTTTTTTAATTTTTATTTATTTATGATAGTCACAGAGAGAGAGAGAGAGAGAGAGAGGCAGAGACACAGGCAGAGGGAGAAGCAGGCTCCATGCACCGAGAGCCTGATGTGGGATTCGATCCCGGGTCTCCAGGATCGCACCCTGGGCCAAAGGCAGGCGCTAACCTGCCGCGCCACCCAGGGATCCCTTTAACCTATTTTAAAGTTCAGAATACTATATTATTACGTATAGGTACTATGTATAGCAGATTTCCAGAAATATGCATCTTGTATAACTGAAACCTTACAAGACTGCTCAGACACTAGCTGAGCAGCTATCCTCTCATTATCTATGTTAACGTAGTTCTAATGAACATATACATAGTTCTTTTATTTTATTTATTTATTTATTTATTTATTTATTTATTTATTTATTTTTTAGTTCTTTTATTTTTAAAGATTTTATTTATTTATTCATGAGAGACACACACAGAGAGGGGCAGAGACAGAGACAGAGAGGGAGGCAGGCTCCCTGCAGACAGCCTGATGCAGAACTCGATTTCAGAACCCTGGGATCTTGACCTGAGACAAAAGCAGACGCTCAACCACTGAGGCACCAGGTGCCCCCATATACATAGTTCTAAAACAGTCTCAGAGAAACTGAAACTCAGGATCAGGGCGCTGCTGTTTTATTTTTATAGACATCTCCACTCCAGTGTTAGCAACGTTCTGGGCTTGGCTCTAAAGAAGATTCCCAATTTGCAGACTAAGTTTAGGGATGCACTGACATTCTTGCCTTGCCTATGAACATCTGTCTTATCCAAGTTGTGCTCATCTATCAAGGCCTAGCACAAATATCACCCTTTACATTAAGCCAAAAAGTGATTTTTTTTCTCCTCTGAACCATGAGACTAATTTATAGCTCTCCTGTGAGCCCCACCGTACGCTGGTTTGATTTATAGTACTTGTATATGTATCATGTCTCCAATAGACTGTAAAGCAATGAGCAGGGACCATGCCACACATTCTGTGTCTCCAGTAACTGAGCCCAAGAGCCTAACGTGTGCTTAAGGAATGAACCCTGGACTCACGTTGTGGCTTTTATTCACCTTTCATCCATTCATTCAATAAATAACTATCAAGTGCTGGCCATGGGCCAGGCCCTGTCCTAGGAATGGGAGGGTGATAGAACAGCGGGGAACGTGCTCACAGTGCTGTCTGCAACAGACCTGGTCTGTGAACCACGTGTTACCTGTCTGCTGGGAGATCAGTATGGAAACCATAAGCATAAGCAATTTGGAACTTTCAGAGCTATTTTATACCTCCATGAAATCCAAGCCCCTGATCAGCATTAGCAAATGCGGTTTGAGGTTTCAGTTTTGTGTAGAAGTGTGTTCTGATGACAGCATCAGGGACAGAACAGCATTGTGGAAGGAATGATTATCCTGATCAAGAGCTCCAACTGCTTTCTTCATTGAGAAAATCTTGCTATAAAGAAAACATGTCTGCTGAACTAAACAATGTGCTTCGTGGTGCGAGAACAGTTGAGAAGTTATGCAGAGGTTAACATGTTAAATTCAAGATTATCCTTCTTATTTGCTTATAATATAGAAGCTGACCAGAACAATTGTTAATGCTGAGATGTGATGGGTTTTCAGGGGACATTCTGTTGGAAATGCTTAAGTTCTAAACTTGCAGCATTTCTGCAAGATAAGAAACCAGTCTTCCAACTTTTTCAAGGTACAAGAAAAGCCATCTATGCTTTCTTATTGTCTGATAGCTTCATATTTTAATAATATTAAATAATTAAATATTATTTATTTTATATTAAAGTTATTATAAATTTAATTATGTAATATTTTAATAATATTATTAAATATTATTAAATATTAAATAAATAATATTCCATGCAAGGAAAAAGAGTAACTTTTTTTTAACTATTTTATTTTTAAGTAATCCCTACACTCAACATGGGGATCAAACTCATGACCCCAAGGTCAAGAGTCACACTCTCCTCCAACTGAGCCAGCCAGGTGCCCCAGTAACATTGTTTTTTAATGACAGAAACAAATGACAAAGGGCAAAAATAGAAGTTAAGCTTGGAATAACAGAGTTTTTATAAAGTGTTATGACATTTCTCTTAACACTAGTTATCAATGAAATAGGTGATAAGCTAAATAGTTCAGAGCTTTTCTTATCACCAGGCAATTTATGAATTTGATAGAATGTTTTGACTTTTGTGTTCCATACAAAAGGAATTTTTGGAGCTGGAATCTATTTATTCATCCAAAGATGATATAAATTTAGCAAAATTTTATAGAATAAATTGTTAAGTCTGGCTGCTAGTGAAAGATTGAAGATGAATTATTTTGGATGAGTCAATAAATATCCTGAGCTTGCTAAAATTGCTTCAGCATCTCTATCCCATTTCTGTCCACATACTTATGTGACATTCATTTCTCTGCTCTGTTAATAAGACAAAATGTAGAAGCAGTTTAGATTTACCCTAAGTGGCGTTGTCACAATCTAACCCAATTAGCTAAATTAACAAACAAAAAAAGCAGCTCATTTTTCCCATTAAAGACTTTAAGTATTAACATACATATAGGAGTTGTTCAAAGTGTTTATTTGCATAGAGGTGTTTAACAGGAGAAATAATTATTTCCTTCCTTTATAGCTGGTTTTTGACTATCATTAGAGTGATAAGTGATAAGTGGGGCTTGCACTCTTTTGGAAATAGATAGAAGGATTAGACAATATATAAACTGAATCCAGCCAAGTGAGCCAAGTAACATCTTTCCCCTTTTTACATTGAGGAAACGGCTCAGAAACTTCAAACAGGTTCAGAAAGTAAAAAAACAAAAACAAAAACAAACAAACAACAATAGAAAGCAAATGAGAGAGAGCAAGAGAAGGAAATAGAGACAATATCTCTCCTGGGTCACCAACAAAAACCCAGCCAGCAGCCCATTGGGTCATTTTATAATCTCAAGCAAGCAAAGAAAGCAACTTCAGAGGTCATCTGAAAAGGTAAGTACCCTCCTCCTCCAAATTTTGAAGAATGCAGACATTTCTTAGCTGGTAAGCAGCTCTCATCCATGGGTGGATTTAGAATTAAGAAGAGAAATGCTCAAGAGAATGAAGCACTTACTGTTAATATTTAAAGGTGGAGGGATCCTTACAGGTTTGGGAGGAAGGCAGGACCACCACCTTTCTCCACCACCCTCTCCCTTCTGGTCAGAAGGATTCCCCATGGCCTCTGGAGTGGGTCAGAGCTTCGGCTTCTGATTTGAATGAGCATGGGATTTAATTGTCCCTCTTCACTTCCAGAGATATGACCTGTGCTAAGTTCTTTGCTCCTCTAAGCCTCATTTTTACCATCCATATGATAGTAGCCATCTGATAGCATTGTAAGGATTAGAGAATACATGTGGAATGTCCGTACAGGATAAGTGCTTAATATAGAGCAGCTCCTCCAGCTAGACATCTCTGATGAAGTATTTGAAGGAAAAAAAAATGCATGAATACTAGACAATCTTCCAAAGTCTGCCATTTACTACATGAGTAATGCAGAAGTAGGAAGAGTAATAGAATAAATTATGAGGCTTTCTGGGGATGGGCATTGTGTGAAGTTAGGATTTAAAGATGTTGGGACTGGGCCCCTAATTATCCTTGGCTTATAGTGATTCTAGAATAGGGATGTTCCAACCCTCTCCTGCCTCCTCCTGTCTTAGAGCTTCTGCCTCCTGGGTAATTTCTGCCCTTGCTGTGGCCACCGTGGCTACTGGCAAGCTCTACTCTTGCTCTCTG
Source organism: Canis lupus dingo (assembly GCF_003254725.2). Lineage (NCBI taxonomy): Eukaryota > Metazoa > Chordata > Mammalia > Carnivora > Canidae > Canis > Canis lupus. The sequence continues at coordinate 74,587,892 of NC_064245.1, forward strand.
ACTTCTCCATCTGCAAGCCTTCGTAGCTACTGCTCTGACCCCTTCTCTGCCTTCAGTTCACGCTGTCCGTTTTCTTTTTTTTTCTTTTTTCTTTTCTTTTCTTTTTTTAATAAAATAATTTTTATTGGTGTTCAATTTACCAACATACAGAATAACACCCAGTGCTCATCCCATCAAGTGTCCCCCTCAGTGCCTGTCACCCACTCACCGCCCCCCCCCGCCCTCCTCCCCTTCCACCACCCCTAGTTCATTTCCCAGAGTTAGGAGTCTTTATGTTCTGTCTCCCTTTCTGATATTTCCCACACATTTCTTCTCCCTTCCCTTATATTCCCTTTCACTATTATTTATATTCCCCAAATAAATGAGAACATATAATGTTTGTCCTTCTCCGATTGACTTATTTCACTCAGCATAATACCCTTCAGTTCCATCCACGTCGAAGCAAATGGTGGGTATTCATCCTTTCTAATGGCTGAGTAATATTCCATTGTATACATAGACCACATCTTCTTTATCCATTCATCTTTCGATGGACACCGAGGCTCCTTCCACAGTTTGGCTATTGTGGACATTGCTGCTAGAAACATCGGGGTGCAGGTGTCCCGGCGTTTCATTGCATCTGTATCTTTGGGGTAAATCCCCAACAGTGCAATTGCTGGGTCGTAGGGCAGGTCTATTTTTAACTCTTTGAGGAACCTCCACACAGTTTTCCAGAGTGGCTGCACCAGTTCACATTCCCACCAACAGTGTAAGAGGGTTCCCTTTTCTCCGCATCCTCTCCAACATTTGTGGCTTCCTGCCTTGTTAATTATCCCCATTCTCACTGGTGTGAGGTGGTATCTCATTGTGGTTTTGATTTGTATTTCCCTGATGGCAAGTGATGCAGAGCATTTTCTCATGTGCTTATTGGCCATGTCTATGTCTTCCTCTGTGAGATTTCTCTTCATGTCTTTTGCCCATTTCATGATTGGATTGTTTGTTTCTTTGGTGTTGAGTCTAAGAAGTTCTTTATAGATCTTGGAAACTAGCCCTTTATCTGATACGTCATTTGCAAATATCTCCTCCCATTCTGTAGGTTGTCTTTGAGTTTTGTTGACTGTATCCTTTGCTATGCAAAAGCTTCTTATCTTGATGAAGTCCCAATAGTTCATTTTTGCTTTTGTTTCTTTTGCCTTCGTGGATGTATCTTGCAATAAGATAGATAAACCATTAGCCAACCTTGTTAAAAAGAAGACAGAGGAGACTCAAATTAATAAAATCATGAACGAGAAAGGAGAGATCACTACCAACACCAAGGAAATACAAACGATTTTAAAACCATATTATGAACAGCTATACGCCAATAAATTAGGCAATCTAGAAGGAATGGACGCATTCCTGGAAAGCCACAAACTACCAAAACTGGAACAGGAAGAAATAGAAAACCTGAACAGGCCAATAACCAGGGAGGAAATTGAAGCAGTCATCAAAAACCTCCCAAGACACAAGAGTCCAGGGCCAGATGGCTTCCCAGGGGAATTCTGTCCGTTTTCTTCTGAGACCACAATAATGGGAAGCCAGGAAGCACAGGTAAGCCATAGAGGTTGGTATGCAAATGAAAAGAATGATTATGGGATCCCTGGGTGGCTTGGGATCCCTGGGCTCAGTGGTTTAGTGCCTGCCTTGGGCCCATGGCCTGATCCTGGAGTCCTGGGATCGGGTCCCACGTCTGCTCCCTGCATGGAGCCTGCTTCTCCCTCTGCCTGTGTCTCTGCCTCTCTCTCTCTCTGTCTCTGTCTCTCTCTGTGTGTCTCTCATGAGTAAATAAATAAAATCTTTAAAAAAAAAGGAAAAGAATGATTATATAAATATAGATTCTCAGCCTTTACTATAAGATTAGCACCAAGTAAAATCATGTATTTGTTTCTTACAACAAAAATATCTTTAAAAAAAGATTTTATTTATTTATTTGAGAAAGAATGCACACATTAGAGAGCGTGAGATGGGGGAGAGGCAGAGGCAGAGGAGAAGCAGACTCTTGGCTGAGCAGGAGTCCAACGTGGGGCTCGATCCCAAGACCCTGAGATCATGACCTGAGCTGAAGGTAGATGCTTAATGGGCTGAGCCACCCAGGCACCCCAAAACAAAAATATCCGGAAGACACTGAAGACTTTAAAACCAGAGTGCTGGGATCCCTGGGTGGTGCAGCGGTTTGGCGCCTGCCTTTGGCCCAGGGCGCGATACTGGAGACCCGAGATCGAGTCAGGTCGGGCTCCCGGTGCATGGAGCCTGCTTCTCCCTCTGCCTGTGTCTCTGCCTCTCTCTCTCTCTGTATGACTATCATAAATAAATAAAAATAAATTAAAAAAAAAACACAAAAAACCAGAGTGCTATGTATGATTTTGAATATACATACAAACATTTATACATAATGGATTTTTTAAGAAGAGTGTCATTTGTGCTGTTATTTGTCTTCTCTCTGGCAGGCATCACTGGCTTACCTCAATACTAGTAAACTGTTGAGGGCATTCCTGCTGTGGTTTATACCTTCAGAGGGTTAGGTCTTTCCCTCCCCGCCTACTGTACTCAGCGTGGGTAGCAGAAAATGGGAATGTGGACAAGGTCACAGGCAGTTGACACCGCTGCCTTCTGGTCACCTCGGCATTCCTGGCTCTGCCTGGCTCTTTTTCAGGTGACTTATTGGTGTTTACCCAGAATAATCAGAAGACCGAGTGGTTGAGTCCAGACGAACCATCACCACATCTGAGGACGAAGTCAGCCCTGTGTAAGCAGCATCTATCATTAGAATTCAATAGGAACTTTTCCCCTTAGCTTCGTTTTTTTGTGCTCTCTTGGCACTCATCGATTTTGCCTCTCAGCTTGTTAAGCGCCTGTCCTTTAAGCCTTCTTTTTTTATTTGTGATTTTTATGACCATTATAATTGAGTTTCACAAAACCTCCTCCAATCCTGTAGGCTTTTGGACATCATCTCTCTGTTTGAGGTTAGGTTCAGGAGCTTCTTCCAAATACATTTTTTACTTTTGGAGCTGTTTTGGAATTTCTCTGGAAACCACACACTGAGTCAGAATGAAATCTTTTTAGAACATTTCCCTAAATTGAATATGGCAGCAGAGCAGATCCGTCCAAGGCACATGGTGGAGGAAAAAGTCCAAATGCTGTTTAGCTGAATATGGGGATTTATTTTGCTGAGTGGACCATGCAGGCTGAGGACAAAACCTGAAATTCTTGGGGATTTTTGGATGCTGTTATATTGGAGCAGAAGTGGAGGATTGGGGGTAGTGAAAATAGAGAACAGAGACTCAGCTAGAACACAAAAGGAAGAATCTGGAGAGGAGTAGAAAGTGAATGGAGAAGCATGGTTAAGTTTCGCTGCAAGGTGTGATGCAACCTTCTCCTTAGACGCCCCATAAAATCTAGAAAATTGATAGTATGGCTAGATCTTTTTTGCCAAATAACCCTTTTATTTTAGATCAGTTTTAGATTTATAGACAAGATGTGAAAACAGTATAGAGTCAGCAATATACCTACCCCACTCCCCATTTCCCTGTTACATTAGTATCATGCCTTTGTCACAATTAATGAACCAACATCAGTATATTATTATTAACTAATGTCCATGCTTTATTTACTTTTCCTTGGGTATTTTTTTTTTTTTTACCTGATGTCCTTTGAAAGAAACTTTTTTTTTTTTTTCTGTTCCAAAATCCCATCCCATCTAGGATGCCACATTACATTACATTTAGTAGTCATGTCCCCTTAGGCTCCCCTCAGCTGTGACAGTTTCTCAGACTTGCCCTGTTTCCAATGAACTTGAGAGTGTTGAGGTGTACTGGTTAAATGTTTTGCAAAATGTCCCTCAATTGGGATTTGTCTAATGCTTTTTGTGATTAGATTGGAATTCTGAATTTTTGGAAGGACTATAAAAGTGACGTGATACTCTCATCATAGTGTGACAAAGGAACATACTACTGACATGGCTTGCTGCTGTTGAAGTTGACTTTGATTACCTGTCAGGTCTCCTCACTGTAAAGTTATTTTCTGAGAGGAAGTCACTGTGCACAGCCCATGCTTAAGGAATGGGGGGTTAGGGCACCCCTGGGTGGCTCAGGTTTAGCACCTGCCTTCGGCCCAGGGCGTGATCCTGGAGTCCCAGAACCGAGTCCCACATCAGGCTCCCTGCATGGAGCCTGCTTCTCCCTCTGCCTGTGTCTCTGCCTCTCTCTCTCTCTGTGTCTCTCATGAATAAATAAATTTAAAAAATCTTTAAAAAACAACAACAACAAAACAAACTCTGATTCCAAACCTTGTGCTCTTAACCATAGTCTGGGAGACTTAAGCATGAGAAATACAGAGTGCCTTACAGGTGGAAAAAATGATGCCAACAAAGGCCTGGGGGCCAGAAAGTGCATGAGGAGCCAAAAAAAAAAAAAAAAAAAAAAAAAAAAGTTTCAGCTTGACCAAAGGTGTAATGGGAGAAAATGATAGAAGGATGGAGATCCAGATGTCAAGCCAAGGAATCTAGGTGGATCTAAGAGAAAGGTAAAGCTTGTAGACTTCAGTTTATAGACTTCAGTTTATAGATAAGAGCATGAATAGGTACATATATGTATTGGCATGTATTTGTACATATATCACACGTGTATCTTACATGCATGTGTTTGTATGTATGTAAATATGCACACACATAGACTTTATGTGAGATTCATGTATATTTTATGTACTATATATTGTATGTGTGTATTATAATATTATGTGTGTTTTACATGCTTACATATATATTATATGTATATATATTAGTAATATGTATATAAATTCCTGTAACTGTAGCAAATTCTTCCCAGAACTTGGTATATTTCTCAGAGAGACAGGGAAGAAAAACACTTTGAAATTTTATATTAATGCATTTAATTCAACAAAGATGTTTGTTTGACAATCAGTATATTATTTTGAGTATGACTCTTGGGGGAAAAAGGGCAATCACTTATAAATTTTTGCTATATTTTCAATTATTTTTGTGTGGAGATATTATACACAAGGGTTTTTTATTATCTTCTTTATATATATATATATTTTTTTTCTGAAATAAACATGTATTACTTTTGCAATCAGAAGAGCAATGCTATGTTGAACATTTAACCTTTATTTAGGGACTTAAACATCCTGTCTTATTTACATTACTTTAATAAGGGTCTTCAATTACATCATAATAAGTGCCTCATCCATTGACACAGCATCTTTCTTCCAGGGAGTGTCAACATTATCTATTTAGACCTCATAAGAATCCTTGGAGATGGCATTTTTGCCTAGTGCTGAGAGCTACATAGAACAGAAGATGGAAAGGCTGGCAGTTTTTCATCCTATTTGAAAGACTGAAAAATGTGGCTCTAGGGATCAGCAGTGATTCATCCAGGGCTAAGCAGAGAATACAAGAGCTGGCATGAGTCCCAAGAAGCCCCATGTTCTCGCTGAATAAGCAGATGTCTAGACATGGTGTCCAGAATGTCCACATCACTGTAGAGTGATGACTCAGAGACAGTCCGCCAATACTGACCTATTTGCATGATAACGTGTGACCTTTAACAGGGAAATAGTTGAAACTCAAATGCAAGTGGAAAGAACAGCTCAAAAATATTTTTCTGGCTTCTAATAAAAGATTACATTCATTTTTTTTGAAAACCCACCAATTAATTTGTGGTTAGAACAGTGCAATCAAAGATCTCCATTGTATCTAGGTTGAAAGACATTAGTGAATCAGTATCCCTAACAGAAATGTACTGCATTAAAATTTTAGCAGTTTCCTATGATCTTAGCATTTAAAAAATAGATACAAGCTTGATTTCCATTTATCACATAACCAGAGAATTAAGAATAATTCACCTGAATTTTTGACTATAGTATTATTTTACTTGATGGTAATTACATTTATTGTTATTCTCCAGGTCCCTAGGAAACTTTTGTTTTAACTCAGTTTAAATTGTTTATATTAGAATTTATCATGTAAAACTAGAGTGAAAAACTAAGAATAATTGCCACATAGTGTTTAATTTGAGAATATTCAAACACAGATCCATCTGATTCTTAATAGATCTCCATTAATACCAACATTAATTAAAGTTATTTTTCTTATTTGAAAACCTTCAAGTAGGTCACTAAATTTCTAGAAAATGAAATGTATAATATATGATCATAGCATATATAGATTTTGGTAGGAGTTTCATTTTGCATGTTTTTGGAGCACCTAATCATATTCTTATGAATAACACCGAGAAGTGCCTACAACCAGTCATTGTGGAGACTTGCCAAGTACAAATTGAAGCCTGTGTATTTTTCCAATTCAAGTAGAGTACATTCAGTGGTAGCTCAGTATTTCCCCTTCATTATTGATTGCATTCTCTCTATCAGTGTGACCTTGTTCCCAAGGGCCTCTCATCAATAACTGGTACTAGCAAGCAGTGGGATTGATGCAGGGTACGTGGATAATCCTATTCTACCAATGTAGAATCTATCATGGTAGTTACAGACATTGGAACCAGGAACTACTACATAAGCAGTGATATCAAAGGTCCTTTAGGTAATATTCTGAATATTGCATTTTAAGAATGTGCATTCTTAGAATGAAAAATTAGAGAGGAGTGTTGGCATCTGTCAGGCATTATGACAGACTGAGCTTATCCACTCTGGAGTGACTTTCACAAATCCATGAATAAAACTACTAACTCATATGGCACAACTACTAATCAGGCCAGCTGTAAGCATCTCGGTGCTAAATAACGATCCCAATTATGCATGGTCACAAGACGGTGCTAACACAATATTCTGTATATTTCCTTTTTATTCACTGACCTACATATCCTCTTTTGCATTCCAACATTGGATGGGTGATTGAATGAATTCCATATCATACTGGAACCATCCATTCTTTGAGTCCACATTTCACACACTGAGGGTCTCCTATGACTACAGTTTCTTAGGTTGTAACTGAAAACTGGTGACTCAAAAGAGTTTTGAGTCTCAGTTATGGAAGTGACCTAGAGAAAATGTCTCTGACCTGGACTAGAGCTTTTAATATAAGGCATTTCCAAGACATAAAGCTTATTTCCTGGTGTAATAAAATGGCTCCCAAGTTTTTAGTGTTGACAGGGAAACATGGCAAAAACAGTTAGTCTTGGAAGCTAGAGACACCATGACTGTAAGAGGTCATTCAAATCGTCTTATTACCAATAGATCACCATGGTTTCAGATATACATTCATCACAAGGTACTTTCTACCTCAGGATTAAGCAGAAGCCTGCAGCAAGTGTTAACTCTTTGATTGCAGCATACCCAATGTGGTCTAATTTTAACCTTAATCTATTCAAGTAACCTTGACCATTATAACCAACACCCCCTACTTCCCTTGGACCTTGCTGTCCTAGAGTTGTAGAACAATAGTTTTCCTTTATTTATGTAGTTATCTTGGTCCTTTCCAGGTTCACATCTTGACTGTCCTCCATGCTCTTCCCAGATGCTATCCCTTCTGAAGTGCACTGTTGGCTTCCATTTTCTCTTAGTCCATTTTCTTCTATTTAAACACTAGGAATTGCTCATTGGGTATGTATGTTGAACATTCTGATTCTGTGACCATTATAATAAACAGAGTCAGATGTCAGATTAAGAAAATGGCAGCTGCTCATATCTCCATTCAAGAGAAGTCTCTCTCTCACCAGGATGAAGAGCAGCACCAGGTATCACTAGAGGATATTTTTACTGTGACACATTTGAATCCTATTGGAGTCCCCTTTCTCATAGGGCACCCTCCTTTACTGGATGGACTTTTTCATCATGAGTTTCAGGTAAGGCTTTTCAGAGTATGGATGTAGTCACTACTTTTTGGGTCATGAGTCATATAACTTTCACAATTCCTGGAAGCAGATTTGCCTCTCACAAAGTATCAGAGAAGGCCAAGTTTTGGCACAGAATAACTCTTGACTGTACTATCTAGAAATGTCATTCAGCAATTTGTGCATTTATTCATTTGACAAGTATTTATTGAACATTTTCATGTGTCAGTCACTCAGCCAGGACTTGGTGGTACAATGATGAGTAAAAAACTACGTTATCTCTGTCCTCAAGGAGCTTGCTCTCTATTCTATTCATTTGATCATTAATCAAATAATCATACAAATAATTGGAAAAATTGAAATTGTGGTTAAGTGCTAAAGGATCAGGGAAGGTTTTACTGAGAAGTGATGACTTAAGTGAAACCTGAAGGAATAATAGAGTTTGACTAGGTGAAGAGGGAGGTTAAGAACTTCCCAACCAGTGGCAATCGCATGTTTAAAGTCCCTGCAGTAAGAACAATTAAGGTGTGACCTGAATGAATTTGATGGCTGGAAGGTCATGGCTGAAGAGATGAGCAGGGGCCAAACTTATGCAGGGCATATAGACATGCTAAGGATTTGGTATTTATCTTCAAGGCAATGGAAAGCCGTCAAAGTGATATGGTAGAGGGGAAGGGGGGTAAAGCCATTAGAGTCATGTTTTCAAATGATCACTCGGGTGTTAGTGTAGAGTACAGGTAAGTGAGAGCTAAAATGTAAGGATGTAACCATTCAGATCAGACCATTGGAGTAATCCAGGTGAGAAATGAAGGAAGCCAATTTCTAGGGATGGAAATGAAGAGAAGAGGGTGGATGCCAGGTATTTTTAGGACTCAGTGATAGTTTGAATATGAGAAATGAGCAAATAGAGGTTTCAAGAATGAACAAAGACTATTTGGAGGGATCAAAGTTATTTCCATGAATATTTTATTAATCTTTCCAGTTTACTTCAATGTTATAATTTTTTTTTACTTTTAAAAAATATTTATTTATTTATTTATTTATTTATTTATTTATTTATTTATTTATGATAGAGAGAGAGAGAGAGAGGCAGAGACACAGGCAGAGGGAGAAGCAGGCTCCATGCACCGGGAGCCCGACGTGACTCGATCTCGGGTCTCCAGGATCGCGCCCTGGGCCAAAGGCAGGCGCCAAACCGCTGCACCACCCAGGGATCCCAATGTTATAATTTTTAAATAGACTTCTCTTGTCCTGAAAAATTAGGGAACTAGGAGGGAATTTTACTAGGGAGAATTTAGTCTATAGGCAAGTGTAGTTGTTGATCATCATGTTGATGACATCAGAGCTTCCCATTGGTTCACTGGGAAGACCAAACAGAGGTTAAATAATAAGCATTTCCTACAGAAATTGGTGGTTGACAACATGTTGACTACCATTATCCTACCCTCACTTGAGAAACTGATAAATTTCCTCTGGTCCATGTGGCCATGAGTTCCTCTCTTGTTGATGGCTGCTTCGGTAATCATAGCTTCCTTTGAACTATGACAAAAGACTCTTATCAAACCAGTTCATTGATACTTGAGACTTCCTCCAGTCTATTTCATTGGCAGATTATCTATCTGGGTAGTTCATTGATCACATTCCTTGGGAAATGCTCATGTAGTTTTATTTGTTTTCTGAGGAAAGGTAACCCTGGAGAAAGCATTTTATTAACAGGCATTACATTTATTGTGGCCATTTTATCATCCCAGTCTCAGTCCTAGGGTTGTTAAAACAGAACTCTGTTTTGTGTTTACTCTTCCTGGGACCTGTACTGCTAATAGTTCACTTGGAAATAAGACAGATTTTCCTGGGAGCTTTATCAAACCAGGACCTGAGAAGATAAAACATCAGATTGCTTCTACCATATTCCACGTTCTTTTGGTCACATTCAATAACTCAGAGAACTCAAACTCAGGGAATACACTGTACCCTCCAGGGCTATGGGTCCTTTGCTACTCTCTAATATTAATTGACTATTGTAAGAAGCAGCTGGATTCATGTTATCAAACATTTACTGAACATTTACTATATGCCAGAAACTGTGCTGCATGGTTTATATGCACTGAACAATGTTTACTGAGATGTAACATGCAGTAAGGTACATAAATCTTTATTGTACAGTAGAAGCCTCAAAGAATTTTTATATATGTATACACTTGCATAACCACCACCCAGATCATGATAAAATGATATATTTTCATTATATATTTCTAACACTCAGGATCCCTAATTCCTATTTCCCAGACAATACCTTTACCTTCTCCATGACAGGCTATTCTGGCTTTTATCACCATAGTTTAGTGTTGCCTGTTCTTGATCCTTATATAAATGGAATATTTCCTCCCAAAATGGCTCATTCACTGACCGGCAAGTTGATATGGACTATCAGCTGGGCTGAGGGATGGATGCCTTAGTTTTTATTCAAATGGGCTTTTCCATATGTGAGGGCTTTCCTCACAGTATGGTAGTTGAGTTCCAAGGGTGAATATCCCAAGAGAGGTGGAAACTGTATGGTTTTTTTATGACCTAGTCTTGGATGTCCCATGGCATTGCTTCTGCCATATTGTATTGGTCAAAATAGCCACAGTGGTCCACCCAGGTTCAGGGGAGGGACATAAACCTGGGACATAGACCTAGATGGGATTGTGGCAAGGTTCTGAAGGAGCATATTGCTGTGAAATATTATGGACATTTCTGGAAAATGCAATCTGCCACACTTTGCTTTTCACTTTGTGTGTATCTTATAGTTAATAGAAGTTCTTGATTTTCTTACACCATGTACAAACATAAACTCAGAATGCATTCAAGATCTAAATGTGAGACATGAAATCATAAAAATTATAGAAGAGAGCACAACCTGTAACTTCTCTGACATTGGTTGTAGCACATTTTTCTAGGTATGTCTCCTGAGGCAAGGGAAGTAAAAGCAAATATAAACTATTGAGACTACATCAAAATAAAAAGCTTCTGCACAGGGAAGGAAATGATCAATACAACTAAAAGGCAACCTACTGAATGGGAGAAGATATTTGCAAATGGCTTATCCAATAGAATGTTAGTATCCAAAATATATAAAGAACTGATATAACACAAGATCCTAAAACCAAATAGTCCAATTAAAAAATAGGAAGACATGAATAGACTTTTCTTCAAAGAAGATGGCCAACAGGCATATGAAAAGAAGCTCAGCATTAATCATCATCAGGAAAGTGCAAATCAAAATTACTACCTCACACTCATCAGAATGGTTAAAATCAAAAGCACAAGAAACATGTGTGGGCAAGGATGTAGAGAAAAAGGAACTCTCTTGCACTGTTGGTGGCAGTGCAAACTGGTGCAGCCACTATGAAAAACAGTATAGAGTTTTCTCAGAAAGTTAAAAGTAGAACTACTTTCTCAGAAAGTTAAAAGTAGAGCTACCCTATGATCCAGCATCACACTACTAGGTATACATCCCTACAAAAACACAAATTCAAAAGGATACCTGCACCACTATGTTTATAGCAGCATTATTTACAATAGTGAAATTATGGAAGTAGCCCAAGTATCCATGGGTAGATGAATGGATGAAGAAGATGTGGGATGTATATATATATACAATGGAATATTATTCAGTCATAAAAAAGAATGTAATCTTGCCATGTGCAACAATATGGATGGAGACAGAAAAATATAATGCTAAGTGAAATAAATCAGTCAGAGAAAGACAAATACCATATGATTTTACTTACAGGTAGAATTTAAGAAGCAAAACAAATGAGCAAAGAAAAAGAGAGAGAGAGAGAGAGAGAGGAACCAAGAAACAGACTCTTAACCATAGAGAACAAACTGATGGTTACTAGAGGGGAGGTTGGTGGGGGGATGAGTGAAATAGGTGATGGGGATTAAGGATACACTTCCCATGATGAGCACTGAGAAATGTATGGAATTTTTGAACTACTATATTGTACACCTGAAACTGATATAGCACTATATGCTCAATGAATTAAAATAAAAACATTTTTTTAAAGTTCTTGATTTTAATGAAGTCCAATTTATCAACTTTTCTTTTGTGGCCAGTTCCTTGTGGGTGCTATTTAAGAATGTTTTGCCTACTTTAAAGTTACATTCTTGTACTTTATCCTCATCACTATCCTCTGAGGTTAGGTGCTCATGATATTACAGGCCTCAATTATTATAAGAAGGAACTGAAGCACAGAGAAGTTAACCATTTGCTCAAGATCTGACTTCAAAATTCATGTTTTTGTCTCTGCTTTCACTCTGACCCTCCTGGCACCCTAACTCTTAGAGTGAGCACCTATTCCAGATGCACCTGTTCTGATGAGGCTCAACATCCCATCAGGGACCATCTCAGAGCTGATTCTTCCTCTGGAAGCCTTGTTTGCCGATCTCTATTTTCCTTCTACTACTCCAGAATGAATAGTCGATGGAAAACCAGTTTTCTCTAGTTCCTAGATGATCTCAAAGAAGTCATAAGGAGAAGGCAGCTTCTTAGGTACCTCTGGATGAAATTAGGTACAAACTCAAAGGGCTTTGTGTTGTGTTTTTTGTGCTGCTGTTGTTTGGTTTGGTTTGGTGTCCAGGCAGAGAAATAAAGTAAGGAAGAGGGAATTGCATGATTCTAGTCCAAATGACCCTAAAAGTGTGTTTAATTTTTTGGGTTGAATATAAACAGCCATATAATCTTAAGCCTAACGATGAGCAGGTCTGTAAGATGTGAGACGAGTATAAAACTACCAGTTCCGTGTGCCTTACCAGATTGTTGAGGGATTAAGATGAGCTAATGGATAGAAGTTAACTCTCTAAAGGTGGTGATTGTAATACTTTTTACTTGTGTAAAAAGCAGCAAATCCCTGCCCAGAGGCTAGCCAGCAGGCACAGTGGCGAACAGAGCCACTCCTTAGCGAGAATATATCTTATGAAAACTTTGTGATTCCAATAATGTCATCATACATAAACACTTATATTTTTATCTCAACTGTTACCCAGGCATTTGGAAGCCTGCCAACCTTCGCAGTTATTCCTTTCCTCACATGAACCACTAGATAATTTAAGTGACTCAGAGAAGGGAGGAGGGGACTGGGGCTTGTGCTAATTATTTCTGCAGGTTTCCAGTTAATAATAGGTAAGAGGTGGGGTGTACAACAGTGCTTTGCAGGGTAATCATCCTTTACCGATTCGGAACAATTTCAGTCTTGAGTTAGTTATGGCGTGTGAGAAAGCAAGTAAGTTTTCCTTTAACTTCTCGCTTTACTTAAAGTGACAACATAGTAGAATTATTGGATTTACCTTCCGGTTGCTACATGGCAATAGTATATAAAAAACACATAAGAAGTAGGTTACATTTAAAATATGTAAAGCACATATGGAAGGCAATTAATAAATATTCCTGACCTCTTCTCTTTGATGAACTCCTTTAACTTAGTTAAAAATTTAGATGTTTGAAAAACACTGATTTCATACTATTGCGTTCAACCAGATAGATGAATGGAAGTGTAAGAACATGGAGCAGGTTTATTTTCTGAAAAAACAAGGGCCATGCAAACAATTGGATCTCGATATGTTAGATAACTGATGAGTCAAAACACAAGACAAAAGAGCATCTAACTGTGCAGTAAGTTGAGAATCATATGTAACAAACCTTGAAAACAATTACTGAGGATTAATTAGAAAATAACTGTGCTTTGCAATTGTGAAGACACTAGAAAACTGGCAAAAATTAAGAGCTATAAGACAAAAATTAAGTAGCTCTAAGGACTGGAAAGAAAAAAAGAGAACTATAGTTATTTGTAGATAATATAACTATCTGTACATACAGGCACAAAAAGCTCAAAAAACAACAAACAATATACAAATCAGTCTTATCTCTTATACCATCAACAGTTAAGAAAATACTTAAAGGCAAGGGTTTGCAATAACCACAGAAAAAAAATTAAGATGACTATAAATAAATTTAACAAGGTTGGGCAAAACTTTTAGAAAGAAAATTGTTAACATTTAAAAACATAATGTAATGACTAAGTAAATGTAGAGACATGTTAATGGAAGGAAGACAGGATATGGTAAAGATTTCAGTTTTCTCCCAATTTGATCTATAGGAAACTCCATTTTCAATCCAAATTCTGGGAGGCGTTTCAAGGACCTTGACAATTTGATCCAAAAACTTAAATGAAAAACCCAATTGCCCAGAATAGTCAAGATACTTCTGGAGAATAGCAAAGTAAGGAAACTTGTTATAACAGATATTAAAACTTGTTAAAAAACTGTATTTATAAGAGAGTGTGAGGCTGGCATGGTGGTTGGCAAAGAGATCAGTGGAACAACAGAGATAAAGATAAAACAAAACTTGATTTATGATTTATGATCACGGTAGCAAGTCAGGTGGGCAAAGGGAAATATAGCCCATAAATGGTGCCAGGATATGGTGTTTTTTCCATATGGGAAAAAGTGGAAGTTGGATCTTTATTTCATATCAGATGCGAAAATCAGTTCCTGGTATATTAAATGTGAAAAGCAAAACTTTAAAAATATTACAAGAGAATATAAGAAATTATCCTAACAATTTGGAATATGAAAAGATGTCATAAATAAGATAAAAAAGCATACACATATACCAAAAATAAGAATCATGAGTTGATTATAGTGAAGAAAATAAGTGAAAAGAAGGATAGAAACTAGAAGGGGATATTTGAAACACACATATACCTGACAAAGGATTAATATTTGGATTAATCATCATCACTGTCATAATAATCTCTTCTGAATGAATTTAAAAAAGATGAAATCTTGGTATAAAAATAGAAAAAAAGAAGCATTTCTCTCTCTCTTTTTTCAAGATTTTATTTATTCATGAGAGACACAGAGAGAGAGAGGCAGAGACACAGGCAGAGGGAGAAGCAGGCTCCATGCGGGGAGCCTGATGTAGGACTCGATCCCAGGACCCCTGGATCACAGCCTGAGCCAAAGGCAGATGCTCAACCACTGAGCCACCCAGTGCCCCATGAAGAAGCATTTCAGAAGAGGAAACACAAGTGACCAACAAACTTTTGAAAGATATTTAATCTCAATACTAATCAAGGAAATAGAAATTCAAATCATTTAGGAGAACTGAGTATATCCACCTCCCCGAGTTTTCATGCTCTCTGTGTCCACATTATATATTATTTAGAGATACATATAAATGTAATAAGATTATAACACAATTATTATCGCAAAATTCAGTAAGGTGGGTTTCTTGGGGGAAGGCAGACCTCAACAAGTTTGATAATATTCTATTTCTTAAGCTGGGTTAATAGATACATACGTATTTGTTTTAAATTTTTTTTTTTTAAGAGGGAGAGTGCATACGGGTACACATGAGTGGGGGTGGGGTGAGGGGCAGAGGGAGAGGGAGAGAGAATCTTAAGCAGGCTTCATACCCAGTATGGAGCCTTCACAGGGCTTGATTTCATGACCCTGAGATGGTGACCTGAGCTGAAATCAAGAGTCAGACGCTTAACCAACTAAACCTCCCAGGAACCCCTGGTCCCTGTTTCATTAATCTTTATATCTTATCTGCTATACATCCATTCAAAAGAACCTATCGTCTGTCTGTCTGTCTGTCTGTCTACCTGGGGATCCACTCTTTTGAAACATTATAAAAAAGTCAAGACGTAGAGAGAATTGGAAGCCTGCCTCGATTACTGTGTCTACATCATTGTTGTCAGGCGTACAAAGCAGAGCCAGGGGAATCTCACTAACATTGTACTTCTTTGATGGCCTCATCAGAGAAAGATGATAGGTATATGCTTTGTTTCCTGCTGGGGTTTTTTTCCCCTCCCAAATTAACAGTTTCCAAAATGTTTCATTTTGTTATTTTAAGCACATGCCCTTTCATGGTGACTTCAGATGACATTTTCTGAGCACATGAGCCGTGCGCTGCTTCCTGCACTAACAAGCTTGTGGAAAACCAGATGATTACTAACTATCTGGAAGGATGAGTATAAAAAGATGCTGTGCATCAAACAGAGGAGAGCTACAATTCTCTCAAGTGTCCAAGTTACTCCCTAATGTAGGAGAGGCCAGCTTTTTCCGAGGCTAGGGTTGCTTTTAACTTGCAGTCCATCAGCTGATATCTACCCTAAGCCTTGAACTGTGTTGGACGATGAGGGTACAAAACAGACAAGTACTCACCCAAGGGAACTGAAAGCATATATCCACACAAAAACATATACAAGAATGTTCACAGAAGCATTATTCTCATAGCTAAGAAATGGAAAGAACCCAGATGCCCATCAACGGAAGAATGGACAAACAAAACATGGCATGTATGTACAATAGGGTATTTTTCAATCATAAAAAGAAATGAAGTACCAATGCATGCTATGACATGGATGAAAGAAGCCAGACATATATCGTACAGTTCCATTTCTATGAAATTGTCTGCAGTGACAAGTCAGTAGAGACAGGTGGGAGGTTAGTGGTTCCTCAGGGACTGGGGTCACCAGAGGGTGATGGGAATGACCACTAATGGGGTATGGGGTTTCTTTCACAGGTGATGAACATGTTCTGGAAGTAGATAATGGTGATGATTGCACAACTTTGCGGGTGTATACTAAAAACTCCTGAGTTTTTTCACTTTATTTAAAAGGCAAATTTTCTGGCATATGAATTACAGCTTAAAGAAAAATCGAATCCATTCTGTTAGGCAAGATAATGGTTACCGGTGATGAAGGGGGCAAGTCCCCAGAAGCAAGCGTGAGAGGACTTTGGGGTGCTGATCATGGTCTGTTCCTCGATCTGAGTATTGGGAACATGGCTCAGTCCACTTTGAGTTGGAGCTGTGCACCTAAGTGTACATTTGTGGGTATATATTGTTAAGGGTTGAATCGTGTTCCTCAAAAACATATGCTCGACTCCTGCTATCTCTGAATGACACCTTACTTGGAATTCGAGCTGTAGCAGGTGTAGTAAAGTTACAATGAGGTCACACCAGAGCAGAGTGAGACCTCAGTGCCTCTGACTGGTGCCCTCCTGGAAGAGGAAAGACAGACACAGAGGGAACACAGCCACGTGAAGATGGGGGCAGAGAGCGGAGGAGTATTGCTACAAAGTGAAGAGAGTCTGGGGTTACCAGAAGCTGGAAGAGCCAAGGAAAGCCCCTCTCCTAGAGCTTTCAGAGGGGAGCATGGTCCTGTGGGTACCCTGATTTCAGACTTCGAGCTTCTAGAACTGTGAATGAGTACATTTCTGCTGTTTTAAGCCACCACATCTGCGGTAGTTTGCTACAGTAGACCTAGCCAACAAAAACATGGGTTATGAATAAAGCCTTTAGAATAAAAAAAAATCATGTAAGGCTCATTCATTAATCAAATAGAATTTACTACAGAAGTAGCAAAGAGGCAGTCCTTGCTCTGGCTGGTGGCCTCAGGAAAGGCTTCCCCAACGATGAGATGTTTGAGCCGAATTCTGAAGGACTGGTAGGAGTTTGTCAGTGCAAGAGGGAGGACTGTCAGCAGCCCGCCGTGCTCCCTCACCTGTGAGCGAATATATTGTAATATTATTAACATAATGATGAGGGAGACAGGTACGAAACAAACAAATGAACAAATAATGATTATAAGTTGTGGTCATTATAATATAGAGCTCACTGTGCTGACAGGATTCTCATGTGCTGGACTTCTGGGAGCTGCCTCCTGGGGGGGGCCCCCCTCTGCCAACCGGTGTCTGGAGATGATTAGCCAAGTGGACAGCACCACACAGAGAAGCAGGATCGCTCCGTTCTCACCCCTGCGCTGTGTGGCCTGGGCAAGGCGTCTTACTTCTCTGAACCTCATTTCCTACATGTGAAAAAGGAAATGGCAGGAAGGAGGGATATCTAAAATGTACTCTTGGGGCACCTGGGTGGCTCAGTGGTTGAGCGTCTGCCTTTGGTTCAGGTCATGATCCCAGGGGCCTGGGATCAAGTCCCACATCAGGCTCCCTCTGCCTATGTCTCTGCCTCTCTCTGGGTCTCTCATAAATAAATAAAATCTTCAAAAAGAGATTTTATTTATTTATTTGATAGTGGGGCTAGGGGGTGCCGAGGGGGAGGGTAAAGCAGTCTCCCCACTGAGCAGGGAGCTAGATTCAGGGCTCTATCCCAGGATCCAGACATCATCTCCTGAGTCAAAGGCAGACTCTCATCCCACTGAGCCACCCAGGCGCCCCTTGTAGATTTTTCTGATGGTGGTTCAATGGAGCTGTAGTATCTATTATACAGAAAGAGAGCTGCAGTCTGTGGTGTATTTTTCTCAGATTGGAGAGAGCAGGGTAATTCACTCTGAAATGAGAAGAGCATTTGGCTCTAGCAGCAGCTCTGTGCTTGCATTTGCCTCCTCTGTGGTGGCAGCTGTTTTCATCACAGCCCTGCTCTTACTGGAACTGCTTCCATTGCTGATGGGTCTCAGGCTGGAGAGATAGAGATGGATGTCAATGCCAGTCTAGAGAAGGAAATGAGAGGCCGGCTTTTGTGTAATGAAAAGAACACTGGACTTGAAGCCAGAGTTCTGGGTTCAAATCCCACTTCCCCCAGCTTTTTGCTGTGCAATCCAGAGTAATCATGTTGTATTGTCTCTGAGCCTCACTTCCTCATCCACACTGGGGATGAAAACCCGATGATACCGTTGTGGTTGTGGAGATTTAACTCCTTTATGTGTTCATCTAATATTTATGAGGTACCCACCACATATATCTACAGAGATATAAATAGATATTAGATACAGATTTAGCTGTACATCAGACACTGCAGATATAAAAATGAGGAAGACAACATGACCCATGGTACCCAACCTCAAGAAGTTTCTAGTATGGAGAAGACAGGTGTTGATGAACAAGTAAAGAATGTAATGAATGATGCTAACTTCCAACTCTCTGGGGAGTTAGAAGATGAGCAGAAGTCATCTTGATGAAAAAAATGATAGAAGGTAGAAAGAGTATTTGAAATAGGAGAAATAAGATGATTCTGAGGTTTTGTTGATGTTGGCTCAATCAACACACAACAGAATTAAGTGATGGAGTGGAAATAAGTGTAAACTATGTAAGATCATAGCTTGGAGATGGTTTGTCTTGAGAACGTGTAACTTGATTAGTCTCCTCCCAAAGATGAGCCAAAATTTCATTTAACCTTTTTCAGATGTGAACTAAGAACCACCACGTGGGCTGATTTTTGTGCTTCCTCAGAACTTAGCAGAATTCTGGGGTAATTTGTCTTTCAAATCTCTCTGGCATTCTGAATCACGCCATAGTTTTATTATATCTTAAGTTATTTCTAAAAATCTGAATAACATAATTAATTTTTGTCAAACATAATTTCTTAATTGTCTTTTGATTCTTTGTAGTCATTACAATCATTATGACTTCTGTAAGGTACCAGTTGTCTAGGTTGTTGGGTGTCATTTGTATACTGCCTTTCATCAAAACTTATCACTAAATTACTAAATAAGGGGCAGAGGAAAGATGATGATGTAGATAAAAAATTAAGGTTTCATATGCCAATAACTAGAGTGAATGTGGGTTTTGCACTGAAAGCAAAATTTAAAAAAATATATGGCTTAGTAAACTCCGGGTATAATCAACAGCATTCTGCTTTTTTTCCAGTTGTGTTGTATGCAGTATGAGCTCACCACATGCAGCTGTTTAAATTTGATATTAATTAATTACAACAAAATAAAATGTAATCTGTTCCTTATTCTCCTTAATCACAACTCAAGTGTTCCATAGCCATATGTGGCATGTGGCTACATATTAGTGCAGATCTGGATTTTTTTCACCATCACCCAAAGTTCTGAACAGCACCATCTTAAAAGATCTAGTCAGTAAAAAAGAACTAGGAAGGCTCCTGGCACAAGCCTGGATAAAATAAATTTTCCTTATTCACTGCGAATCTTTAAAGCTACTTCTAGAAATACATCCTTTAAAATGTAGATATGTAGCTAATGGTTAATGAGTAAGACTGTTTCTCATCACACTGCTGCAGAAATTAAGGTAGATGTACATATTAAGATAATAGTTAATGGTTTATGGTCATTAAAAACATGTTTTTGGAGACCATTTGGAGACCATTTAATGACATGAGAAAATGCTAATGATTTTAGTTGAAAAAAACACTCCAACCAAACAAGAACAACAACGACCCCCCCCAAAAAAATACAATACCACATGGTAATTTCTCAGTGATTAGCTTAAGATGACTTTCACTTTTCCATATTTTTTTCAATAAGCATAAACCATTTAGTTGCTAGAGAAAAAATTATTTTTGAAAAAGTGCAAATATTTGAGGTTTGGGCAAAAAGATGAATAAAATCCAAGGTACAAAGCAAATCACTGGTGGACTCCTTTTCTGTTTCAATGGGTAATTGAAAGGTTGGTGGTGTTAAAAGCATTTTAATAGCAATCTCCAGGCCTAGAAACTGTCTTCGGCCTTCCTTCATTCTTGTTACTCATCAGGGATCTAATAAGTGTGACTTAGAAGAGAAGTTTGTGGGCTAGCTGGCAGCATTGAGGGAGGTGATGCTGAAGCCGAGAGCAACACACCAGGCCATCTGCACATGGCAATAAGGAAATCATTTCAAACACAGAGAAATCAAAATGTCACAGCAGAAAAAGCAAGGTAACTCAAACCTTTACCTTCCTTCAGGTAAAAATAATCAAATCACTTAAAAAATCGTTTCCTTCACTTAATTTTGATGATTTTACAATTGACTATCTTAACCTTTTACAAGTTTTTTTTTTTTTTTTTTGTATAAGCAGCTTTTTCAAGCCCTGTTCATTACTCAGGAAGATCCTTACATATCATTTTGTAGAAGGAATCAGCCTGGTTGAATTTTAGCAATTTCATAAATGAATCCAAATTTCACATACTTTACATTTGAGGTATATTTGTAAAATACATATATGTATATAATGATTTTTTTAAAAGATTTTATTTATTTACTCATGAGAGACACACACAGAGAGAGAGGCAGAGACACAGGCAGAGGGAGAAGCAGGCTCCCTGCAGGGAGCCCAATGAAGGACTCGATCCCAGGACCCTGGGATCACAACCTGAGCCAAAGGCAGATGCTCAACCACTGAGCCACCCAGGCGCCCTGTATATAATGATTTATATGAAGACACATGAAATAGGTACATGTATGAGTATTTTAATGCTAGCTCTTATAATAAACCAGTGTTGCCCAACCTTTCCTTTTCAGTGACCATCACATTGATGGACATTTTGTAGTTACCTAGTAAATGTGAAAAAGTAGTCAACTGAGAACATTATTAAGGGACTGATTTAAAAATTGAATTCCTAGTGAAAATAAGAATACTTGTTAGCAGGACTGAACACCAGTAAATGAATCACATTTCATCTAGCTGAGACCAGTGTAGTGTAGGCTTTTGAGCTGAAGAATGGGAAAAGGTGTAATTTTAGGCGGGGGAAGCTTCTTGAAGGTAAGCAGGGGAAAGATGAGAAGAGAGTGAGTTAAACAATGTGAGGAGGTGTTTAAAAGCAAATCCCACCCAACATTTTCCAATGTTGCCCCAAAATGTGATGGATGCAATCCCCTACCATGGTCCTAGAAATCGTCTTGCCTTGGCGCAGCTGCTTGGAATGGCTGTAGACTAGACAAAGGACCCTTGGTATCCACTGAGAGCTGGCCAAGTCACCTTGGTTCATATGATGATCAACTAATGTAAAGTTTTTTTTTTTAATCCCCCAAGGAGGTGTTTGTTGCATTTCACAGTATTTTTGCACCTAAAACAACATTTCAGTATCTCTCACCTACTTTAGCTGCCAAGTGCTTAAGAGAGGTTGAGGGATTGATTTCTCCAAGTGACATTTCAATATACTATTTGCTTCTTCCTGCCCATGACCAGAATGCTTATCTCTTCTGACACTCCTCAATTCTAAGAGAGGGAATATACAAAACAGACTGGAAAAAGAAACAGCAGACTAAAAAACCAAAAGAAAATGAAAATTGCACTAAATTTATAAATCAATTTGTAATATAAAGCTTTAATCAGCAAAATGTAGGTGTTAGAAATATTGGAACCAATCTCTTCATTATGCTTCCAACTCAGAAATCTAGCAGAAATCATTTTGATACAATCAAAGTGTGAACAGGGTTCCTTTTCTTTCTGGAGGCTGTAGGAGTGCATCTGATTCCTTGCCTTTTCTAGCTTGTAAAGAGCTCCCATATTCTTTGGCTCCTTCCTCTGTCTTCAAAGCCGGCACCATTATATCTCTCTGTGTCTGTCTTCCATACTTATATACTTATATATACCTCTGATTGATTTATTGTTTGGCCACCTTCTTCCACTTCTAAGTCCCTTCTGACTACGTGGGGCCTACTTGGATAATCCAGGATAACCTCCTTATTTTTGAAGTCGGTTGATTAGCAACCTTAATTCTACCTGCAACTTGAATGCCTCTTTGCTATGATACCTGCCATATTATTCATAGGTTCTAGGGACTATGACATGGACAACCTTGAGAGGCCATCATTCTGCCCATTCCACTAGCCCAGACTCTTCCTTCAGGGTCATCTTCCCTTTGAAGCCCATCCCATTCTTTCTTACCATGGCCAGGAGGCTCTTCAAGGGCCACCAATGATTTCTGTCTCCTGGTGTCCATGTTATTGTGTAATTCCCTCACCTCGAGTGTGGGTGAAACCTAGGATTGACTTGTCACCAACAGGATGGCAATGGCAATGGGATGTCATGTCCATGTTATGTTCCACAAGACTGTAACTTGTACCTTGATACACTCTCTCTATATTGCCTTCTCAGCTTGTCTGTTTTGAGAAATCAAGCAGCCATGTTAGGGAGGCCCACATGGCAAAGAACTGAGAGAGGCCAACATGCCACAAGGAAGTGAATCCTGAATCCTACCTATAGCCATTGAGCTTGAAATTGGATCTTTCTCCAGTCAAGCCTTCAGATGAGACCCCATGCTTGGCCAGCACTTGGATTACAGCCTCATGAGATATCCTGATACAGGATCCAGTTAAGTCCTACCTGGATTGCAGACCCACAGAAACTATGAGATAAATGTGTGCTGTTTTAAGGCACTAGGTTTGTGATAATTCTGTTATAGAGCAATAGGTATCTAATGCACATGCCAAAGAACCTCAGTGGGGTTTATCCTAATCCACAAAATAAGATTCTCACAATGTTGAACCTCAAAAGTATAGTTTGAGGTGTAGATACTTGTTACTCAAAGTGTTCCTTGTGAAAAAAAAAAAAAAAAGTGTTTCTTGTGGCCACATTGTCAATCTCTGAGATTTTTTAAGAAATGCAAAAGCCCAGGTACCATCCCAGAGCTACTACTTCAGAATCTGCATTTTAACAAGATCCCTGGGTGTTTTATGTATGCATATTAAAGTTTGAGAAATGTGGGGATCCCTTTCTCCCAAAGAGGCTCCCCTCTGTAATTTGCCTACCACCTTTGTAATTATGAGTCCAGCGTAGCACAGAGGTTAGAGGGCACCTTTGTTCAGGCCACAAAAGTCCAGTCACACCCTTATCCTGGGTCAGTGGAGCATACTCAAGCTACCCTTTCCACACCCCGTAATAGGGAATATGTATTTCAAAGAACTTCTTTCCTTAACATCCAGGGAGAGAACATGCTGGTATCATTTTAAAAATTCACCTTCTCTACTCACATAAAACATTGTGGGTTTCCTCAATGTTTGGAATCTGTTGGAAGGAGAGGGTATCCCACAGATCAGAAAGTAACAGAGTACATTAAGAGATGTATGGTTAAGAGTATTGTTTTCAGAGGAGTCAGGACATGAATCTCTACCTAAAGATGGAGAACACATGTGACATTGAAGGGTGACAGATGTTGAAGAAGGAGCAGATAGGAATATTTATGGGGCCTTTGGTGAACTTGAAAGCAGACCCATTTGCCTGCAGCATAGACTTTAGGTAAAGGAATAATGAGAGATGAAAGCATAGAGGTTAATATTGTGGAGAGAGGAAAAGAAAGAAAAAGAGAGAAAGAGTAAAAGGAAGATAGATTACAACAGGTCCAGATTGCTGTTTCAACTAAGGCATCAAGATCTAATAGATACCATATTCCAAAGTAAGGTGTGCTTCTGTAAACAGACGACACAACCTTCCCAGTGCAGGTGTCTCGTCTATAAGGGCACAAGTATTGGGGAGAGGAGTTTTTAATCATTACAGAAGACTGAACTTTTAATTAGTGTCCATAGTAGCTTTTATTACCTTTAAGGTACCAGGAAGATCACGGGGCTTGCTCTAAATTTCATTTATGGGTGAGGACAGAAATATCCCCATGAAATAAATTTATAGAAATGAGTATTTAGCTAGCCAGCGAAGTGAATATACAATCCCCAGACCTTGGTTATAACCAAGTCAGTTTCTAGAGAAGCAGTAGCAGGGAAGGAAGATACCTTTGACAGAAGAAAATTCTTCGGGGGTGGGGGAGGCGGATTATGCAAAGGCAGTTCCTAGGGCAAGGGTTCCATACTTTTTTGGTATGTGCTTTTGGGTATGATCCCTTTGGCAGTACGGTGGAGCCTGTGGAGTCTCTTCTCCAAATTGTATCTTCAAATATCGGAAATAAAATATATGGGATTACAAAGAAACCAATTACATTGAAATGCTGTTACTGAAAAATTAAAGAGAAATTGTGGTAGGGCAATATATGCCACCTCACATATTAAATAACAAGATCTTATTTTAAATCTTTTGAAATTTTAAACTTCAAAGTGATTTCAAAATAATAATGGGTATAAATGACATTTTGAGATACCTGAACAGCTATAATAGATACGAAAATATCTGATTTCTGTGTGTGTCAGTGTTGCAAGCACTGTGGGTTGTTGCCTACATTCATAATTGAAAGAGATGCTAAATTTCATTTCAAGATTATTGAAAATAAGGAATAATTATTGAATGAATAAGTTAAGATTAATTGAATGAATAGTTGCAAGGTTAATAAAGATGTGATATTTTCCCCCACCCAAATCTATAAACCCCTTTATTTCAGTTTACAGACCGCATGGGAGGAGTCCAGTTTAAAACCCTGGCAATCTGGAATAAAATCAGGTAATCCTTTACATCACAATTTTTAGGATCTTTTTGTGGGGAGGCAGGCTGGAGTGTGTTGAAGGCCTTGACATTCTAGAAGAGGAAAGGGAAAGACTCTTTGCTCTAATCCTAAAAGCAAAGAGGTGAGTGAAGACCCAAGGAGTGTGCTGTACTTCCAATAAGGAGTTTTCCATGCCCGTGATGGCTGAGAGAAATTTTTTTAAAGGTTTTATTTATTTATTCATGAGAGACACACAGAGAGGCAGAGACATAGGCAGAGGGAGAAGCAGGTTCCCTGTGGGGAGTCCAATGTGGACTGGATCCCGGAACTCTGGGTTCAAGCTCTGAGCTGAAGGCAGACACTCAACCACTGAGCCACCCAGAGAGAGAATTATGAGAATGGCCTCCTTTCTTGTTCTGTGTGTGCTGGATCCACAGAGGATATTGGTCAAAATTTTAGGAAAAGTCTGTTACATGCAGCACCTTTGTGTTAGTATGTTGTGTGTGGGGGGCTGGAGGGGGGAAGAGTAAGCAGCATACATGTCTAGGGAGGGATGGGGCAGTGAAGAGAATTGCAGCCATTCCTAGAGGTCAGAGTGGCCATCCTAGCCCAGAACTGTTGGCTCAGGACGTGATCCTGGAGGCCCGGGATCGAGTCCCACGTTGGGCTCCCTGCATGGAGCCTGCTTCTTCCTCTGCCTGTGTCTCTGTGTCTCTGTCATAAACAAATAAAATCTTTAAAAAAAAAAAAAAAAAGAAGAACTATGCCCAGAATGCAGTTAGGAGCCAGTCGACCATGAATAAGCAGCAGGCCGTGTGAGTCAGAGAGGCCAAGAGACCAACCTTCACAACCTGAATATGTGAAAAGTAGGAGTGCGGGATGGAGAGAGAGGAGCTGGATCCTGCCTGCATGGAGAGGAACCACCCAGAGGATAGACAGGCTACATCAGGCTAAAGGTTTTTAATGTGACTCCATAGGCAGCAAAGGGCTGGCTCCTGGAAGGGCATTGGGCAGAGGATTCTCTGCTACATTAAGGCTTTTGAAAGGATCCCTCTGGCAGCGGGCTGGTGGGTGGGAGGGTGGCACAGGCTAGACACAGTCTCTGTTTCGGAGGCCATTGCATGACTTGGAGCAACCAGGAACACAAAAGGACTATAAGACCTATAGAATCAGGCTTTTGAGGGAGAAGCGATTGTTGACGTAGCTTGCCTTTCCAAAGTCAAACAAAGTTCTTTCGGCAAGAAAAAAACTTGTGCGATTGCTTTGAAGTAGATGAAGCTGGCCTACCCGGTTCCTCCATCTTGATGTGTGGTTACAGGAGAAAAGGTGAATTAGAATTTCAGCATTCAAAGTTCTTCATTAAGTCTCAGGGTGGGGAGTGGGGTGGGGCTGGGCTGCTGGGTGGGGGAGGGATGTTCATTGCACTCAGCTCCCTTTTGGCCAAGTGAAAGAGTTGAGCATGAATGCTGAGACCCAGGGCAGAACCCTAAAACCTCATTCAGTCCCTACCACACGTGAACTAGTTGGTACTGTTATTTCTTCACAGTATCTGCAGATAGAGTGGACACAGAAACCCTTTAGGAGGCAAGGGTCCCCAGGGCTTCCTGTAGGGTCAGAAGGACGTAGGAATCTTGATAAACATAACTCTTAGCAGTAAAAGCAGAGCATAGAAATCCAAGAGGCTTTCAGTCATCTAGGGACTCAAGCCCGGGTCTATATGGTACCAAAGCCTCATGTGGCTAATGAAGCACTTGAAATGTGGTTAGTCCAAACTGAGATGTTGCTATACATGGAAAATATCCACCAAATTTTGAAGATAGGGCACAGTAAAAAGAACATTAAAAATATCTCATTAGTAATTTCGAAATTTTGATTACGTGTTGAGATGATAATATTTTGGATACATTAGGTTAAATGAAATATACTATTAGGATTAATTTCACCTGTTCTTATTCCTTTTTTTTTTTTTTTTAAGATTTATTTATTTATTTAGAGAGAGGGAGAGAGAGCAAGTGAGCATGTGCTCCCTGCAGGGTGAGGGGCAGAAGGAGAGAGAGACTCCTCAAACAGACTCCCCACTGAGCGTGGAGCTTGGCCTGGGCTTGATTCCAGGACCCCCGACATCAGGATCTGAGCCGAAACCAAGAGTTGGCCACCCAGCATGCCCCAGTTCTTACTCTTTTTTAATATGGCTACCAGAAAATTTAACAATACATGTGTGACTTGCATTACATTTCTGTTAGGAGAAATAACTTGTAGTTATTTCACACAGAGACAAGCAGGAAACTCCTATAACTCACATAACTATAGTCTGGCTTAAGCTATGCAATGTTCTGTGATCTTTGGAATGTCTTCCTCTTCCTCTTTTTCCTACTTTTTTTTCTGATTCCCCATAGCCCTTTCAGGAAAACCTTTAACATCAAAGTGCACATGCTGATTTCCTGGGCAAGGTGGAGGTGGGAGCTGTATGGGGCCTGGGAGGTCTATGGGGCTCATCCACACTGAGCTCAAGGATGGGGTGAGAAGATCATTCCCCTATCCCCTGCCCCAGAGGGATATAATTCCTAGCCTCTTAGCTAAGCAGATCAACTTTTTTGGCAGTGCCAAAAGGAAGAAAAAAAGAGTATATTATGGGGTGCTCAGAGTTCCAAAGAAATTGGCAGCATCTGCATGTCACGAAAGGGTCCTCCCATCCTGTGGTTCTCTGGACGCTCCACCCCAACACCCTGATTCATGCACCTCATGCTCCACCAGACCCTCAAGTTCTCCTGTACCCCGCCCTTTCATGCCTAGCCAGCCTACCCTGAAGCTTGTTGCCTGTGCCCTTTAAAAACTGCTAGATGGCTTGAAAAGCCTTTAAGATGTCAAAGCTCTTTCCTGAAAAAACAAAACCAACCCTAAACCTGGATCCATCGCGAAAGCTGCCTTCTATGTTCCTAGCCCTGGGCTGCCAGGCACAGTTACAGAGCATCATTCAGTTGAGCAGATTGGCCCATGAAAAATTCATGGGCTCCAGCTCCAGCTGTAGCCTCAGTGATAACGCAGCCTTGCGCGCACCAGTCCACTCCCCTGTGCCCTTCAGCGACATGCAAACCTTTATCACTCTCAGAATCTCAAAGAATTAGCAAGAAGTGCCCCTTCCTCCAGTTAGTTTTGATATTGTATGATCTGGAGAGCTCTCTCCTTGGGATAGGAGGAAATAGGATTGCCAGGGTCCCAGGGGTCAGCATACCCAGCAGCCCACACAGACAGGCCCGAGAGCTTCAAACCTGTCCACACCCTCCTGCCCCACCCCGCCTGCCCCTGACTTTGGGTCTTCACAGTGTCAGCAGCCAGCACATCCCCAGGGAAAGAAAAGCAGGGTTGGTTCCTGGTTGGCATGAGTCAGGTTTCTGTGGATGAAAGAATAAAACCTCAAGGAATGCTCAGAGCATGACTGATACAGGACACAGTCATGCAGGAGTGTGTAAACGTGTGTGAACCCCGGTGAGAGTGTACATGTGTACTCTTCCACGTGTGTGCACAGTCTTGCGGGCAGTGTGAGTTTATGGGAGGAAGCTCTCCTCTGCTTTTCCAAGACTTGGCCAGGAGGCCAGAATCTCTGGCTTTCACATGCTGGGATAAGGTCAGAAGCGGTGCCCTTGTGCAGTACACAACCCAGATGCCTGTACTGACGGCTCCGACCATGGTTCCCTCAAAACCTTTGCATCTTCCCTTCCCTTCCATTATCAGAGCATGGTTCTGCCTCCATTAACGTGAACCTCCTCAATTTTCTATCTCCCACCTGCAAGTATGTACATCTTCAATTTCAGAGCCTATGGTGTTTGCCTTTTGTTCAAGGCCAACAACGCCTATGCTGTTGATCCCATCGGGGATCTTCTCTGGATCTCATGGCATTAGCTATCCCCCTTCCCACACATCTTCCTTTCTGCATTTTTTCCAGTCATCCCATAAAATCAATTCCACTCCATAAAAGTCTTCCCCTGACTCCCAAGGCCCCTCTACCCCTCCTTTTCTTTTCTCTCTCAGCCAAGCTTCTGGAAAGAAAACTCTCTAGGACTATTTTTACTTCTTCGTCCACTGCACTCTGGCCTCCCCTCCCCATTTCCCTTAATATTCTTTTGCAGCACCCTCAGTAACCTCCATGGTGCCTGATTTGCTGGAGAACTTTCCAGTCCTTATTTTACTGGACTACTCTGTACACTTGACACTGATGATCACTTTAAAAAAAATTTAAATTCAATTTAATTAGCATATAGTGTATTATTAGTTTCAGAGGTAGAGTTTAGTGATTCATCACTTACACATAACACCCAGTGCTCATCACATCCCGTATCCTCCTGAATGTCCATCCCCCAGTTTCCCCGTCCTTCCCACCGCCCTCCCCTCCAACAACCCTCAGTTTGTTTCCTAGAGTTAAGAATCTTTTATGTTTGTCTCCCTCTCTGTTTTCATCTTATCTTGTTTTTCCTTCCCTTCCCCTATGTTCATCTGTTTTATTTCTTAAATTCCACATATATGTGAAATCAGATGATGTTTATTTTTTTCTGACTGATGCATTTTGCTTCACATAATACCTTCTAGTTCCATGCGCTGATGATCACTTCTGTCTTCAGGAAAATCTTGCCTCTGCTGGCTTCTGCACAGAACCTGTCAGCTAGTTCGAGGACCATGACCAACATCCCTATCTAGAAGGAACAGCTGCATGCAGCTGGGCAGCCCCATGTTCTCCTGAGACAGGGGAAAATCAGTCCACAGCCAAGCTGTGCAGGTCATGCTGAGTGGGGCCTGGGTGTGAGGCAGCTCTGGGAGGCCCTGGCCAAGATAAATAACAAACAGGCAGCAGATGGTAGAGAGAGACAGACAGAGATAGAATCAGAGAGAGAAGAGAGACAGAGGCAGAAAGAGACACAGAGAGGAAGCATATACTTGCTAAAGAGATAGAAGTGAGGATGATGTGGCCGCCCCGGGGAGTTGGAGGGGGAGCCTCACCACCTATATTTATTATTTACTGCTGTTGGTTCTAATTTGCCTGAGGACTTGACGCCTGGCTCTTTTTTATATCCATGAGAGAGTTTACCCTTATAATACATTTAGTATTTATTGAGCTTGTATTTAATAAGTTTTTGTTGATTGCAATCAAAAGGAAGCTTGCCTAAGATAGGCACCTTGTACCTTGTAGAGTGTGTCCTCTGAATCGTGTGTCTTGGGTTTTGCTGGGCCCACACCATGAGGTTCCTCACCGTAATTCTCTCTTGGTCTTCACTGAGAACAACCATGTCAGTGGATATCCACCTGGTTTTGAGGCTCTACCAGCAAATGGCCTGAGTCCCTTACATACCATTTTCAGAAGAATGTGTGCCCATGAAACAAGGTGCAACATGGTGGTTTATGGAGGGGGGCGGAGATTAAGGACGTTCTTGCTAACCTGTCAGATTCCTCAGGACTCTACCAAGCACAAGGGCAAAATGAAGATTTCTGTATTTGCAGTTCCTGATTTATGATGAAAACGGTCTAATTGAACAATGGAAATTCTTCTCACCATCCTTAAAAAAAATGTATTTTGGTGATAGAATAATTTATTATAATTTATGACAATTCATGGGCATTTGAAGTTGTCAGTTCTCCTTTTCTTGACTTTCATGCTCAGCTATTACCCATGGTTATTGCCAACACAGTCTCTCCTTTCGCTCATGAATACTTATCATCTTGCAGCTGACACCATGCAAATTCTCCTATTGTACCTTTTCTCATGTGTTTCCCTCACCTCTCCATTAATCCCAAGACTCAGCCCAATTGTACTTTAATCCCAAAACTCAGCCAAATTGTACTTTCTCCATGAAGCCTTGTTCAGAGCCTCCATTTACAATCCTTTTGTCATCTTGGAATTCCTCTAGCGAGTGGTTCTCAACTGGGGCCTATTTTGTCCCCCACGGAACATTCGATAATATCTAGAGATATTTTTGGTAGTCACAATTTGGGAGGCTGGGGGTGGGGGAAGATTCCTACCGGCATTTAGTTTGTAGAGGCAGAGAATGCTGCTAAACATCCTACAGTGCACAAAACAGCCACCCAACAAAGAATTATCTGACCCATTGTGTTTTCATAATTTTGAGAAATGCTTCATTCTAGCCTGACTCTGACACCCTTTACCCTGTCAGCGGATTACTTATTATGGTGTAGAATCTTTGGGCTGGATGGCAACTTTCAGAAATCATCCTATTACCACCACCACCACCACCCGCCCCCGGCTGAATTTTATGGGTAAGAAGACTGACCAAAGAGAAGCTGCTGAAAGTCACAGGGTGAGTCACTGGCAGGACTCTCCCTTCACCCACCCCACCCCTGGGCCTTTGACCATCCCCATTTTACTGCACTATTGTTTCCTTTTTTCTAGGTAGGCTGAGAAGTTTCTTTAAGCAAGGTTAGGATCTTTTACTAAATGTACAGCGACTCTCCCCTCCAACCTCCTACTCTCAGGTCAGTACTAGGAACATGGTACATACTTGTTATTAGATGAAAATAACCCTAGGTTTTAGAAAATATACTTTTAGGGACACCTGCTTCTCCCTCTGCCACACCACTTCTGCCTCTTCTCCCACACCACTCATGTGCTCGCTCTCTCAAATAAATAAAATCTTTAAAAAATATTATATATATATATATGTTATTTTATCCCCCTGCAAGTATATATATATATATATATATATATATATATATATACACATATATACACTTTTTTAATTATCAGCTTTCCTCCTGGATATAACATCTCAAAAGGAAACATGACTACATCTAAATCACAGAAAGAAGAAATTCTACAGAGACCTTCTGCGGAAGTTTTTTCTACATTAATTAAGGTAAATACCAGCCAACTGAGTCTTACGCATTTAAAATGATGGTGATGAAAATTACCACCTTAGCGGCACAGAGGAAAACAGGAAAGGTTTCTACTAAGGGGAATGATTAACTGAATTCTTACAAGGACACTGGAAACAAAACAAAACGTAAACCAACAAAAAACAGAAAGGACAGCACATTGCATAAGTTTGTAAGTCTGATCCCTCCAAAGTCTTATTTATAACCTATCCCCGTAAATATTCTTGAAGAACAAACCATGTAATTGTTGACACAGAGTGCCAAAAGGCTAGGTTGAGCATGCAAAGACAGAATGAGACTTTGTATTGGAAACAGAGAGCGGATTGGCTGGTGTTCTGAATTTTGGAGGCAGCAGTATAAGCAGAAGTTCAAGTGCAGGCCTGCAGTGAGCTGATCTTGGATTTGAGTCCCAGCAACACCGTGGAGCAGCTGTATGACTTGGGTAAATTTCTTAATCCCTCATATCTCAGTCTTCTCAGCTTTGTAGTGAAGGGCAGTAGCAATATTTCCCAAAATATAAAGTTATGAGGCTTTGCTGAAGAAACACAGGAAAAGTGCTCACCATGGGATGGGGTTCAATCTAAGGAATGAATAAATCAGAGCTATTGTTAACAACTATTTCTACCTACTATCTTTTAATCTTATTCTGAAAAAAAAATGGGAAGATCACTTAGTCTCATGGTGTCAGTTTTTATTTCCTCAGAAGCAATGTGACATCCTCTTCCTAATGCTAAAGAGAACTTCTAGCACATTGAAGTTTTCACATTTAAGATTAAACAAACAATGGCTTTTAGATGCATCTACGTGGGGCTTTTCAAATTGTACAAGCAAATCTGTAGTGGTAAGTCCTTGGAGAATAGTTTTAGCTTGATTTTCTTTCCTTCCTATCTTCTTCCCTTTCTTCATCCCTTTCTCACTCCCTCTCTCCCCTTAACAGAGATGTGCAAATGCATGTATCTGGGGTTATGTGACAGGAAGGTATCTGCAGAGACTGTATGAAGCAGCTAAACGTTACAAAAAAGTCTGAGAAGAGAAATTTCAGAGCCTTGGTTTCCAACCGTGGCTCATACTAGGAATGAGGTATCTGGCAAATCACTTAACTATCTCATCTTTAAAGGGGCTTGATAGGTGGTTACTAAGGTTTCGTCCAGCTTTAATTACAGGGTTGTATTTTTATCTCTGAAGAGCCGTGAACAGACATCCAATTCAAATATGTTGTTTAAAATGGCCCTGTCTTGGGGCACCGGTGGAGCATGCAACTCTTGATCTTGGGGTTGTGGGTTTGAGCCCCACGTTGGGTATAGAGATTACTTAAAAACAAAAACAATCCTGTCTTTTTTTACTAGTAAGTTCAATCTGTGAAAAAAAAAAAAGTGTGAAACATCCATTTTTCAGGTAGCATTTTACATTTTGTGCAGGTATCTTGGTTCAAGCACTTTGCTGCATTCAAAGTGCTAAAACCAGAGCTGGCTTTATGGGTGTATGGCCTGTACACAGGGCTCCATGCTTAGAAGAGCTCTACAATTGATTTAATGCTCTGTAATTGCCATCTTGAAATTCTTTTTCTTGTTAAAACTTTTATTTATTTATTTATTTGACACAGAGAGAGAGAGTACAAGCAGGGGGAGTGGTAGTAGAGGGAGAGGAAGAAGCAGGTTCCCCCCCTGAGCAAGTAGCCCAGTGCTGATCATGCGAGGTTCCATCCCAGGACCCTGGGATCATGACCTGAGCAGAAGGCAGAGACTTAATGGACTGAGCCCAGGTGCACCAGCATCTTGAAATTCTTAATAATTTTTGAACAAAGGGACCTGGATGTTCATTTGACACTAGGCTCTGCAAATTATATAGCTGGTCCTGGCTACAGTTTATAGTTTACAGTTTAGGCTCTAGGTCCAGGACTGTCTCCTGTTTTTAGTTAGAAAACCACATGGACCTTTTTTTTTTTCAAACGTAGCCATTCTCAATTTCTAGGGTGGTATAAAACTACTTCATCTTCCAGATACACAGTGGTACCTCACTCCCCTTCAAAGGGCAGAGGTTCCCATCCTTCAGCCCCTGCTATCTGTAGAGACCCAAGCTTCTGTTGTGGGGATTCCCACCTCAGTGTCAATGTTTGTAAGAGCCTATGTGGCGAGGACGCAACAAGAAAATAGTCTTGAAAATTGGAAGATGACAGGGGCACCTGGGTGGCTCAGTGGTTGAGCATCTGCCTTTGGCTCTGGTCCTGATCCCAGAGTTCTGGGATCCAGTCTGGAATCAGATTCTCTGAGGGGGGCTGCTTCTCCCTTGGCCTGTGTCTCTGCTTCTCTCTCTGTGTGTCTCTCTCGAACAAATAAAATCTTAAAAAAAAAATTGGAGGATGACAGTCAAGCCAAGGAAGAGCCCTATTCTGTAAAGAACCCCAGACCTCTCCTGCCTCACCAGGCCTGTGACCTTGAGTTGCTGAAGGCCTGACCTTGCTTCAGGGGTTTCTATAGTACAGGAAAGTAGGAACTACTCAGAAGGGCTCTTCTTGTTTAATCAATGCATGTGATGATTTAACTTCAAAGCCACTTCTGACTCTTAGTGTGTGGTGTCACAGCAGGGAGCAAACACAATGGAGACAAGTTCATTCCAGTTTATCATAGGAGCCGCTGGGGTTAACTCAGCGGCCTGTGGAATAGAGATACTACTCACCTCACAGAGCTGACATGAGGCTATAAGGAGATCCTAAGTGACCAGGTGTGGAGGCCGAGAAAAATCAAGGCCATTCCACCTCAAGTTTAGCATTAGCACAAGTACAGCCATCTTAGGCCCCTATGAATAAGAGCTGAACTTTATAGTTTATAGGAAAAACTACAGAATGTCCTCAATGTCCTCGGCAGGTAATCCCATATCAGAAAGACAACAGAGCCCACGCCTGTGGTAGCAAGTCCCATATTAGAATGAGAACAGAGCTCAATGCCCTTGAAAGCCCCACATCAGAATGTAAACAGAACTTGAGAAATTCCTCCACCCCTTCTGAAAATCCCCTAGACCAGCCTATAAAAAAAACAGCTGTAGGGGATCCCTGGGTGGCTGAGCGGTTTGGCGCCTGCCTTTGGCCCAGGGCACCATCCTGGGGTCCCGGGATCCAGTCCCGCATCAGGCTCCCAGCATGGAGCCTGCTTCTCCCTCCTCCTGTGTCTCTCTCTCTATCATAACTAACTAACTAACTAACTAACTAACTAACTAACTAACTAACTAAATCTTAAAACAAAACAACCCCCCCCCCAAAAAAAACAGCTGTAACCCACTTCGGGGTCCAAGTCCTGCTCTGTCGGGTATACTTGGACCCAAGCTCGAGCTTGCAAATAAACCCTCGTGGGTTTGCATCGGTGTCGGCTCCTTGGTGGTTTCTCGGATTCGCAATCTTGGGCACAACACAGGCACTTTAAGAGCTATTTCGTGAAAGTATTTGCAAAGTGCAACGTGAGCACACACACACACACACACACACACACACACAAAAGCAGTTTGTTCCTGCGGGTATGTAGAGTTTTGTTTCCCATAAGGAGCAGCTTAAGGGAAAGCGGAGATAGGAAGAAATTTAAACGATTTGCCTTTTCTATTTTCAAACGGTGGAAGTTCACGTACAGAGCAGGGCCCGTCTCTGCACCGGCCACGGAGGGCAAGGCCAGCGAAGACCGAAGCTCGTGCCCACTCCGACGAGGGTCAAGTCAGGCCACCTGGAGCTTCCTGTCCCGCTCGCCCTCTTCCCCACCCTCCGCCCGCTAGCTCCCGGAGCCGGCAGGAGGAGCCGCGGACACCCCGCCTCCTCGCCCGGCTCCCGCGCAAACCCCGCGGCTGCGCCCAAGCCTGACTCCGGACCCCCGCGGGCGCGGCGGCAAGGGGCGGGGCCAGGCAGGTGGGCGTGGCCGGGCCCGCTCGGTGGGCGTGGCCGGTGGGCGTGGCCGTGGCGGGATCCGCGCGGCAGAAGCGGCGGTCGAATTTAGAAAGGAAGCGGGCGCCGCGGAGAGGGGCGGGGCCAGACAGGTGGGCGTGGCCGGAGGGCGGGGCCGTGGCCGGATCCGCGCGGCAGAAGCGGCGGTCGAATTTAGAAAGGAAGCGGGCGCCGCGAGAAGGGGCGGGGCCAGGCAGGTGGGCGTGGCCGGAGGGCGGGGCCGTGGCCGGATCCGCGCGGCAGAAGCGGCGGTCGAATTTAGAAAGGAAGCGGACGCCGCGAGAAGGGGCGGGGCCAGGCAGGTGGGCGGGGCGTGGGCGGGGCCTCGGGGCTCGCTGCCCGGCGGGCGGAGCCGGGGGGTTGGCGGGGCGGGGCGGGGCGGGGCGGGGCGGGAGAGGAGGGTCCCGGACGCGCTGGGCTCCCGGCGCGCGGGGGCCGAGCCTCGCTACTCGGTCGGCCGCCGGCTCTCGAGTCGCACTGCCTGCCGGAGCCCGGGCCGCGGCGCCCCGCGGAGGAGGGCGAAGGAAGGCGGCCATGGCCCCGTGGGAGCTCTCGGGGTCCGCGGTCCTGGCCGCCGCTGTCTTCGTGGGAGGCACCGCGAGTTCGCCGCTGGTGGCCCCGGGTGAGTGTCCCGGGGGGCCCGGGCGCCGGGAGGCGGCCTCGCTGCGCGCTGAGCTGCCCTCGCCCGGGCACGGCGCGGGATCCCGACGCGGAGCCCCGGGCTGGCGGGGCCGGCGGGGCCGGCGGGGCTGGCGGCCCCTTCCCGCTCGCCTCGCCCGGGCCCGCTGCTCCGAGGACCGGCCCCCGTCGCCGCCCCGCGGCTGTCGGGGGTGCAGGCGCCCGGCCTGCCTGGGATCCCGCGGCGCTTCCCGCCGGCCGAGCCCTCGGAGGCCCCGCGAGCCGCAGATGGGCTCCAGCGCCCGGGTGCGCCGTCCTGCCCCCCACCCCCACCGTTTAATTTTTCTTATGTTTTCAGACCTTGGGGACTTCCATTTCTTTCCGTTCCAAGTTTTCATGAATTTCAGCGGCTGATGGATTCTTACAACAGGTTGGGGGGTTCAGATGTCCTCCCCACATGTCCTGGATAAATCAGCCTTGGAAAAAAAGGGAAGGCGCATTTGTAAACTTTTTTTTTTTCTCTTCTTCTTCTTTGAGTCAATTCCTGTCACCACAAAAGGAACCTTCTGTGGTCAGAGCAGGAAGCCACCAGCAGAGACCATAAAGTGCTGTCCTCAATGACGAATTTGGAGCAGGAGCTTTTTAATTGAAACCTACGAGGCGGTGTAACTTTTACGGAAGTCCAGTCTCACACTCTTGTTTCTATGGCCCTAGACCCCAGGGATTCCTTGCCACCGTCTCCCCTCCTAATTGCCACTTGACGGCACTAGTTTAAAAAAAAAAATAATAAACGTATGCCTTCTTGGCCAATTGGGGTTACCGCAGCCTGGAGTCTTACGTCAGCAAGCTCTTCCAAGCTCGAGCAGCTCCTCTTCCACGTCCAGATAATAATAAGCATCTGGAAGCCTTCCAACCGGGACTGTCTCCTCCATAACAACACATATATCTGCTCTTTACTCCTGAGAAGATAACGATCGCTTACAATTCTTAAACCGGCTTATCACTTTGGCTTTCACTATTTCATAGAAGACAGAACATGTTAGGAAGGGAGCAGGATGGAGAGTGTCTCCTGAGCCTTTATTAGCAGACCCGTATTTCCTTCAGTCATCCCTCCTGGGGAAATGGCAGCGAGTGACATGTATTATTGGGTGGGAAATTTTGGTTTTCACCCTGTGTTTCAGTGCACAATCAGGTTCAAATTGGACACAGGGTTGTAGACAGTACTTGAAGAGCTAGAGTCAGTTGCCCCAGAACTTGAATAGCTTCACCTGAGTCAGATTGTTAAAAATTCAGCACGGCATGCGGCATGCCTGTAATCAGCCATCAGCAGGGGACATCCATTCCTGGGGTAAGTTTGTGTTTCGATGGATCGCTGAGCAACACTCAGCTCTCAGGCCTGAAATGTGATGAAGAAAGTTCTCATCTAATTGCATAGCAACGTTTTTTTGATGAAAGTTGAACAAGGGGTAGTGGAAAGGGAGGTGGGCAGAGGGTTGGGGTGACTGGGTGATGGGCACTGAGGGGGGCACTTGGCAGGATGAGCACTGGGTGTTATGCTATATGTTGGCAAATCGAACTCCAATAAAAAAAATTTTTTTTAAAAGTTTACCATTTAAGAAGAACAAAGTATCTAAAAAGGAAAGAGTACAGAGTACAAATGTGCCAGTGCAACTTGAGGCCTGTATGAAGAAAAGATGTCCTGACCAGCTAGCATCTGATCCTCTTGGGATCTACGACAGTATTAATGTTTGCAGGGAATGTTTTAGGAAGGTCGGGGGAAAGAGATAGGCAGCCACTCCGAGTGCTTGCTTTATGCCAAGCTTTGAGTTGGGCACTTCATATGCTTTTTGTACACTTATTTCTTAGAGCCCCATAAAGTTCTTATTTACGGGGAGGCAGCTGAGGCCCAGAGCAATTAAATAATTGGTTGAGTTATGTAGCTAATGGATCAGTCAGCATTTAATTGGAGAAGCAGAACCACTAGGAGGTGTGTGTGTGTGCACGCGCGCGCGTGTGTGCACACACACCCATGCCCGTGTGTATGCATCTTTATATGTATCTTCAATAACTTCACTTGCTTGATTCTAAAGTTCATTCTCTCTACTGTACCCCACTTCTCCCCAGAGAGAAAAATAGAGCAGAAATCATCCTCAGCAGTCTTGTTGAGATTCTAAGATAGGGAGTGTAGGACATCCTGAAATTGTAAGCATGTGGTTAACAGAAGTTGGGAAGCAGAGAAAAGGACAGATAACTTCACAGTGGGTAGTGACAATGTCTCTTTTTCTTCCTGCCTCCTAGGAGAATCTCATTAAACTTTTGTCTCTTAGAAGCAGCATTCGAAACTGTATACCACAAGCACCAGAAGGGATGATTTTCCACATCTTGGCTTATTTATGGCCTTAAGGTCTCTGGTTACTCAACCTTTGTGCTTATTAGTTTCTCTACCAGACAATGGGCCCAGCCTTCTAGAAAGGAGTGGGTGGAAAAGGTTTGGAGGCTGATGGAGAGGGAAAGGCCCTATGGCTTTGTGGGCTTCCATCCAGCCTCCTAACTCCTCCGCTGATGCTAAGGATAAGCTTTATTAAATTCTGGGTTCTCCTTTGGTCAGGTAGCTACCAAGCTGTACAGCCACATAATAACATTGTCAGTGGACAGAATGTTTTGAGCAAGCATCCTCAGAGCCTAGGCTTCCATGCCCAAATCTAATTTAAAGAGGAAATGAAAAATTTGAAAAGTGCCTGCCATTCCCTTCTCCTCCCTTTTCCCTCAAAGAAATTAATCAAACAGATGATTTGGGAGTTTCAGTAGTTGAATTCAAATGAGACAGGCCAAAGCCCCAGGCAATTGAAACAAAAATTTCATTGTTACTTTTAAAGAATTTGGCTCTGATGTTGAAGTTTACTTACATGCCAAGACAAAAGAGAAATTATTTAAAACTGACAAAAAATGATTTAAATTGTCATTGGTTAAAACTGTTATGGTGAGTGGTTTCTAATTATTTTAGGGCACTTCAGTAATTAGTATAGATTTGATGGGCTCCTGATAGCAGGTAGGATAAGGAGTCTGGTGTGCCAACAAGGACTAAAGTTGGAATTTGGAATTGGTTCATTGTAGATACTTCAGTCTTTTTTTGGAGGAAGGAATATAGCATTTGTTATACCTGTTTGGAGGCAGGCTCTGGTCGAAGTACTCAGATCATTTAATTCTTCAGCACCTGGTCAGCTGTGTAGTTTTATTCCTGTATTTGTAGATAAGAAAACCGAGTATCTGAGAAGTTAACTTGAAAAAGTCACTCAAATATATAAGTTGGATTTTGACCTTGAGTCAGATCTGTTCACTTCTGAAGCTTATTCTCATCATCAGTAAATCATTTTGGTTTGGTTTCTAGTGAATAAAATTTCTTTTTATTCAAAGATACTTCTAAAGAATCACCAAGTAATAGGGTAATGGCAAGATAGAGGGGAAATAGCACCAAACTCTAAGACACCCTTGGACTAGAAGTCAGGGA
This sequence comes from Canis lupus dingo, assembly GCF_003254725.2. NCBI lineage: Eukaryota > Metazoa > Chordata > Mammalia > Carnivora > Canidae > Canis > Canis lupus. Next base: position 74,627,740 of record NC_064245.1, read on the forward strand.
GAGCCCCTGACACTTTGGGGAGTGTGCCACACTCCCCAAAGTGTGGCTCTCTATGCCTCCATTTTCTTACCTGTAAGATGGGTATGTGCCAGTTCCTGTCTTTGCCTTACTGGCTGCCAGTGAGGATCAAATGAGCTGTTGTCTCTGAAAGGTCTTTGCAAAGTGGCATATTGTCTTATCCTTTGAACTGTTTCTGGATTTCTTCCCCATAGTGTCTATTAGGCTGGACTTAAAATGTTAGTCAAATTGTATAGTAAGTGTAGACCACATGTACTATAAGGTCATCATTCTGTAGATGGTGGTGGTTTTGCAAAGACAGGTTCATTGTATGTTGGTACATTTATAAAAGCCCAGAGCGACACCTCAGATTCATGAATTTACTGCCATTGACTGGGAGTTATGAAGACAGGACTTCTTTCTCCATTTCCTTTCAGCTAAGATACAGTGCTCTTGATCCTTTTGGAAAATTCTCCCAAAGATTTAAAGATTTAAAGGGGAGACAGTCACCCTTTGGTCTCATTACTCCAAGGCACTTGCTGCTGTTAGTGTATTTCCTTCTTGTTTTATGATTTTTGCTTGGATAGGATCATGATGCAAATACAATTTTGTGTCCTGCGTTTTTCACTTAATATTATATGTGAGGTCTCTCCATTTCCCTACCTACTCAAGAAATGGCTGCATCATATTTTGTTATATGGATTCACTGGTTTTTACCTCATTGTGCCCCCGTTTTAGATTTCAGTTGTTGCTAATTATTGTTATTATTTTTCAAAGATTTTATTTACTTACTCATGAGAGGCACAGAGAGAGGCAGAGACATAGGCAGCGGGAGAAGCAGGCCTCCCTGAGGGGAGCCTGATGTGGGATTCGATCCCAGGACCCCGGGATCATGACCTGAGCCAAAGGCAGATGCTCAACCACTGAGCCACCCAGGTGCCCCTGTTGTTAAGTATTTTTAAATGAATTTTAATTTTCAAATGAATTGGTTTTATTTTTAAATTAAAAAAATGTTTATTTGAGAGAGACAGGGAAAGAGCCAGCATGAGCAGGGGGAGGGGCAGAGGGAGAGGGAGAAGCAGACTTCCCACTGAGCAGGGAACCTGACATGAGGCTGGATCCCAGGACCCTGAGGATCTTGACCTGAGCTCAAGGCAGATGCTTAAGTGACTGAGTCACCCAGGTGCCCCTCAGATGAATTTCTTCAGTGAATATCTGTGTGTAAAGCTTTGTCTAGATGCTGGTGACATCTTTGGAAAATGAGTTATTGGAAAGGCAATGTTGGGATCAAAGGTATTCATGGTTTTGAAGCCACTGATGACCCCAGTATCGGTGATCTGAAGGTTGGCCCAGTTTACTTTTCACAGCAGTGGTTGAAGGATTCACTTTTCACACTGTTGGCATTTTCTCTGAAAAACACATTTGCTAATTTGTAAGGCAGAATGGTACTTTGATTGTTTTAATTTGTATGTCTTTGATTTGAGTACTGGTAGGTTGACTGTGTTTTCTAGTACCTGAGCCATTTGCATGCCTGTAATCCTTTTTGGACAATTCCGGAGCCTGAAAAGCTCTGAACACCAGAAGCTTTTTGAGGCTTTTTGCATACCCCTTTGGTGGTAAAACCTAACCTGAACTGATATGAGACTCTAGGGTATGTATTCATCTCACTTAGTTTGAATATTGCTAAATTTTGCTGCAATAATCTCAAGGCATTTGATTTCTGAGCGTTATGTAATGTGTGCTAAATGCATTGTGTTACCTTTCTAGAATCACAAAAGTCTGAATTTCGAGGCACATCTGACCTCCAGGTTTTCAGATAAAGGATTATGGTCCTGCATTTCCTCTTCCATGACTCATTTGTTCTGGTCTGTGGGCAGCCAAATGTAAAACTGCTTAAAATAGTAAAATATCCTATGGAGAAAAGTAACTCCTCAACTGAGTGGCACTTCACAAAGAGGAGCACTATTTTGGTAGCCTAGTATGGAATCTACTAAATCTACTAAAATAAAGATATCTGGGCAAAGCTGAGGTTTTGTTTCTTCTAGGTGGCTATGAGGATGGGTGTCCACTATAATGGCAACTTTATGGAGAAGTTGGGCTCAGTTTCTCCTCTGCTTTCCTCTGCCCAGGAGGTCTTTTTAGGGGGCCGAAAAGGTAGATAGAAAGTGGCAGATCCCCCAGGCAAACCGAGTTTCTGTGCCCTCTGGTGCCAGTCATCTCACCTTGAGAATCCATTTGCCAAGCCCTGTTTCTGTTGCTCCCTCTCCTCCAAACTCCAAGGCCTCCACTTTCTTGTCTTTGCTCATTCCAGGCTTCTAAACGGCTAGCAGCTCTCCCCTCCCATCATTCTGTTTGCATACTCCTGTGCATATGCATTTTGTTAAAAGATTTTATGTATTTATTCATGAGAGACACACAGAGAGAGGCAGAGACACAGGCAGAGGGAGAAGCAGGCTCCATGCAGGGAGCCCGACATGGGACTCAATCCCAGGACCCTGGGATCATGCCCTGAGCCAAAGGCAGATGCTCAACCACTGAGTCTGTCAACCACTGAGCCACCCAGGCATCTCTGCACATGTGCATCCTGACCACTAAATAAAATGCCATTGTTCGAAGGGAAAAAAATCTTTGAACCACTTTCCTCATCTGAATTAGGGAGAAAATACAGCGAGTTGCTTCATGGGATTGCTATGACAATTACATGAGCTAAAACATGAGAGTGCAGGGCACAGTGTTTGGCACATAGTAAGTACCAAAAAAGTATATTATTATTATTTTGTCCTAAAGCAAATCCTAACCTGCCGTAACAATCTGGTGGGACAGAGTTCCAAACTGCTCCAGAATTTTCCTTTCAGGTTCTCTGCTACTGCCTGAGGCATCGCCTCTCTCATCTAGCTTCCCAGCCCTGGCTGAGGCTGGTGGTTTAAAGGCAGGGGTGTACACGTTGGGGAAGCAATGTGGGGCAGTGCCTGAGGCCCCCACCCTGGGAAGGAGGCTTGGCAGGGAGTCCTCTTGGGATGCAGGGGATCTGTGGGGGCTGAGCCATTAGCTACCAAAATTAGGCAAGGAAGGAGAGAAAAACAGAAGGCAGCAAATTATTGGCTTTATAAGGGTCGAGTGTGACACTTTCTTTTGGAAGAGTTCTAGAAGGTACATCAATTATCTGGTTATCTCCAGCCAGTAGGTCCAAAAATACAGTCACAAAATTTTGACAGTGTTCTTCTGGGATTTGATGTAATTCTCCTCCTGATATACTTGGTGATTATTCAGGGTTGGACTACTCATTGTTCCTCTTCTCACTGCTGACTGGTGAAGTAGACTCCTGTCGAAGTAGAATCTTATGATGAGTGTGATTTTTTTTTATTTTTTTAATTTTTAATTTTATTTATTTATTTTTTTATGATGAGTGTGATTTAATAAGAAATGTTATTAGTCTTTGCCCCCAGTTCCTGGCACAAAGCTCTCAAACCCTCCCAAGTTCCCAAGTGGCTGGAAGGTCCTTTGTCATTCATGAGGCGCTCCCTTGGAGCAGATGCCCCTGAGGTGACTCAAGGTGGTACCCCAGGGAGCCCCAGGAGGGGGCTGGGCCTCTGAAAGGCCGCATAATGATGACAGGGTTGGAACTTTTACTCTCACCCCTCAACCTCTGGGAAGGGGAAGAGTTTGGGGGGAGAGCTTCTGATGAAATGCTTTAAAAAACTTTTGGACAAGATGTGACAAGCTTCTGCATTGGTGGAGGCCGGAGGCGTGTGGAGAGTAGCGCACCTGGGGAGCATGGCAGCTCCACGCCCCTGCCCCATACCTTACCGTATGCACCTCTCCTAGCTGGTTGTTCTGGAGTTCTAGCTTTCGTAATAAGCCAGTGGTCCAGTAAGTCAAGTGTTTCTCTCAGTGTTCTGAGGCGCTTTAGCATATTCATCGCACCCAAGCTGTGGTGGAGGGGGGCAGGGTTGTGGGAACCTCTGGTTGATAGGGGTCCGAAGCACAGGGTGACAACCTGGACTCGGAATTGGCATCCAGGGTGGGGGGTGGGGCAGTCTCGTAGGACTGAGTCCTTAACCTGTGGGACCTGATGCTGTCTCCAGGTAAATAGCCTCACAATAAAATTATTGCTTGGTGGTGCTGGGAAAAACGCATATTGGAATGAGGAAGTAGAATCCTGTAGCATTAGGGCCTGAAGGGACCTGGACCATTGCCCCAAAGCATATTTAGTAGTTGAGGACACTAAGTTGGCCCAGCTGGGACTTAAGCAGGTTCCTTTGCTCAGTCTAGGGCTCTCCCCGTTGGCTTAAAGCTGGCTCTCCATTGAAGTGGCTCCAGTTTGCTGCTTCTGATAAGGCTCGTTGGTCCACATTTGCCCTTGGTCCTCATGCTGGTTTCCCAGCCTTCTGGATCTGGATGAGCAGGACTTGAGAAGCATGACTTTGGCTACCTGACTTATGGAGCCATTGTGTTGTTTTTTTAGCCATATAACCTTAGAGTGAGAGGGGACTTTAGTGGTCTTCTTGCAATTAACCCCCTCTCTTTGCAGATGGGGAAACCGAGCCCCGAGAAGTTCAGTGGCCTGTCAGGAATAGCATTAGCCTGCAGTTCCTGGAGGAGCAGACTATTAGGTTTGGTGAGGGGAGGGACCTGTCTATGTGTCTTGGTCACTGTCCACGGCTAAGATCCAAGCACAGGACCTAGCACAGAGCAGACACATAAATGCTAGAAGGAAGGAAGCCAGAGTTGGAATCCAGGTATTCTGACTCCGCTTTTTGTTTACAATAAAGTGAAGGGTTAGGCTTTCCAATATTCACCCACAAATGTTAGCTATAGTCCCTTCTCGAATTAATAAGAGGCTGTTTTGTCTGCCAGCTTCTGTGGGCCATATTGTTCCCAAAGCCTGAGGTGGAAAACTCTGGTCATTGAGAAAAAAAAGCATGATAATAAAAGTAAGCAAGTGCTGCTTCATCAGGTAAGTATGGGAGGACATTGATATGTTTGGAAGTGTTAGTGAAAATTTTCAAAGCGAAAGTTTTCAAAACCCAAATCCACTCCTGAAACTGTTTTCAGAGGCGAACTGAATTCAGTTGTGTTTCTACAACCAGGACGTCAAATGCATCTATTAATGTGTGTATATCAAGTTCTATAATACTTTAGATCTTTCCTTTAGACCCTTGTTTCACGGGTTGGTTCTTCGGTATAATGATTAGTCCAGCAAATGTTAGTTAGTAAGGTGCCTTACTGTGTGCAAGGCACTGGGGATGAAGTAATGTGAATAATCAGACTCAGCCTGTGACTTTATGGAACTAGCAGGTTATCCGGAAGATGATCCAACAGGCCTTAATGATAAAGTGTCTTTAGTATGTATAGCACCTGGCCCAAGTGCCTAACCTGGGGCTGGGAGTGGGATGAAGACTCTAGTACAGGTTGAACAAGAATGTCTGGAGGGAATGAAGTTTAAGTTGATACCTGTAAAAAATGTTGGCATTAGCGAGGTGTAGAGAACTCAGATATTTCACTGCTCGATCAGATTCCTGCAGCCTCTCTGAGGAGCAGGCTGCTGTATCTCAGGAAACAGATTTACTGAGGAATCAGCAAGATGAAGAGAAGTGAAATGTTTCACTCATGCCACGGATGAGGGGAAGCCACAGCTAGATGGATGTTCCTTGTTCTCAAATGTTCTTTATTATTATGTGAAATTGCGTGTACTGCATGCTCAGTATCACAGGTAAAAGGAAGGTTGTATATTTAATTTTTTTTCCTTTTTCATAGTAGGTCCATCTACTCAAAGAGAAAACGAAGGTATCATAAATCGAATGTAGATTCTGCTTTTTTAGTGGAAAATGAGCTGTTTTCCAAGGAATTCTTTAGGAATCATCTTTTTGCCTTGAGAGTAAATCTTTGAGTGGAGTAACTCAATTTACATGTCATTAGGTTTATAAATGAATTTTTAAAAAGATTTTATTTATTTATTCATGAGAGACACACAGAGAGAGAGAGAGAGAGAGAGGCAGAGACACAGGCAGAAGGAGAAGCAGGCTCCATGCAGGGAGCCCGACGGAGGGACTCGATCCCGGGTCTCCAGGATCACGCCCTGGGCTGAAGGCAGCACTAAACTGTTGGACCATCCGGGCTGCCCTATAAATGAATTTTTAAAAGTTTTGTCATGAGGGAAAAATTGACTTCAGTTTCCTAAAAAGACACAAATTAGACAATTATGCCATTACCCTTGTTAACTGGCCAGATGAGCTTAGCTGAGTGGTTGAAGATTTATAAACTGCCTCTGCATGAAATGTCATGTGATAGGTAGAATTAAAAAAAAAAAAAACAAAACCAAACAAAAAATCCTTTTCAATATTGGTAACATGCCTTCCTCCCCCGTGCATATGTACAAACATAACGTGGTTCTCTGAGATTCCTGTAAGGGGTGGAAGCTTCGAGAATTCACTGGGCTTTCTGTCTCACGATATAACTTGGGAACGCTAATTTTCAAATGTTCTAACAGCCCTTCATAGCTGGAAGTCTCCAACACAATCATGTGAATTATCTACACTATAAAAACAGCAGCCCGGAATTTCCTGGCATTGGTGAAGGGGCAGATGGCTAATGAACAGGCATTCCTTCATTTTTCTTCGCAAGTTTGTGCTATAGGCTTGTAGAGCCTTAATTCCTTTGCTGTTTCCTTCATTCTTTCCAACCTCCTCCTCCTCTATTAAAGGCAAAACACAAAACAAGCATGGATACAAAAAAAAAAAAAAGAGGCCTTGAGGATTGCTGGAAGCTAGGTGAGAGAGCCAGGAAGTGGGATTCTGAGGGTAAAATCTATTTCGCAGGCAGGATTTCCGAGTTAGTATCTTTGCAGGTGAGACCTGTGGATATGCCCTGTAAGCATTGTGGGCTTCACTAAGAAACAAAGGGCCTTCTTTGAGATACCATGAAGTGTTGTGTAGGTAAGTAAAAAAAAAAAAAAAAAAAAAAAAAAAAAAATTCCAAGAAAACCCACAAGCTTGGTTTCTGTCCTCCACAAACTTGTGATTCAGAAGGGAAAGATAAGCTCTGAATACAAATCATTGTGGAATAATGGAGAATGAGTTTGGTACCATCCAAAGGGCTGTGTGGGATCACAGAAGAGGGACTTGCCTTCTGATAAGAGTGGTGGAAAGGACTTCACCATGCCTAAAGCCTGGCGTTGTAAGTGGACCCAAAGGGAGTGGAGGGGTGACAGGCCCAGCAAAAGGAACAGCCTGTATGAAGGTGTAGAGGTAGGACAGGAGAAGTCAGTGCAGACGTGGTATAAACAGAGAGTTCCTCAGTGAAAATCACTGAGGGGAGACTGAGGCCAGTTTGTGGAGCTCCAGAAACTATACACTTTATTGTGTAGGCAATGGGGGACTTGGGGTGTGGTGTAGTGGATGACAGTGGGACCCCAGGCACTGGGATGGGTTGGCAGGGCCCCAGATGCTGAGCTCAGGAAAGTCCTGAGTTTGAGTACTTCAGCAAGGCAGTTGATAATTGCTCTTCCTTCTTCTTGTTTCTAAATTGCTGCTTTGGAGATAGAGAGAGACAGAGATAGAGAGATAGGGGGTGGGAGGGGAGGACTGGGGGGGCATCTCTGTTCTTCATCTCAGAATTGTTTGGCATATAAAATGAATAATATAGTCCTTTGTAAGTGATAGAAATATGACACATGGCGTAGAGGTTTAATATAACACATATGACACAGAGAGGAATAGTTTTTTTGAGGTTTAAGGACCGATGGGAAGCTGGAATCATGAAATAAGTGCAGTGTGCAGCCTGCTGGTGTGAGGGCCACGAAGTGTTCATTGGTGCTGAAAGCTAGCTCATTGCCTAGTTGTCTTACGTTAGAGTAAATCCTCCAAAGTTGTACAAGTCAGCTTGACTCCTGAATCCTTCATCGTCAAGCATTTGTTTTCAGAAGACCGTTGTGCATTTCTGTCTTTCCCCCTGTTGTTGGCCAGGTTCTCATTGTTTTCGCTTCTCTCCTGGTCAGGAGGGCAGTGCTGGCCATCAGTGTCTATAGAGCAGTGTCTTTAAATAAAACATGCAGCTCAGCACTGGGGTGATTTCTCAAATCCTGCTTGGCTGAGGGCTTCATCCCCCTGCCATTTCTGGCAAGTGTGTTTCTCTTCTGTCCCTTGATTTTATTTATTTATTTATTTATTTATTTATTTACAATGATGAGACCAAGTTGATTTTGGGAGAGGAAAATAATCTGCTTGAAAGTACGAGGATACATTAGGTACCTCCATATGACGGAGATGGTAGAGGTGGTGTGACTCAGTTCCTGGGGGGGGAGTGGCAAAGGGGAAGACAAGAGAATTCTTTTGCTTGAACCATATGATAAAATAGTTGATCTTTTCCATGCTGTTCAGTGCTGTGTCTTGATATGTAAGTGAGCAAAGACTCCAGACTTTGAGTCAGTGTGGAATAATAAAACATATATGTGTTTGTTCTTAGTTCTTGGCACAGACCTCCTAAAACCCTTGGAATTTTTGGAGAGAGAGGAGTATCTTTTGGTATTCATAATGGACCCTTTATTTTCCTTGAGTTTATGCTCATGACTGACTAGTGGGCCCCTAGGTAGCTTCGGGATGGGGGCTGTTTGCGAGAGGAGCCAACAGCAGGATTGGAGGGTTGAAACTTTGAGTCCCATCCTCCAATCTTAGGAAAGGAAGGGGGACTGATGAATGAGTTCATCGATGGCCAGTGACTTAATCGATCATGCTTAATGCGAGAAACTTCCATAAAAACTCTGAACTTACAGATGTGCTGGGAGGGTGGTATGTCCAGAGAAACCCCCTGCCCGCCATACTTTGCCCTATGCAGCCCTTCCTTTTTGGCCATTCTTGAGTGCTGTCCTTTGTAGTGAAACTGTGATCCTAAGCATCAGAGTTCTCCTGAGTGCTCTAACTTATTTCAGCCAGTTGTCGATCCTGAGAATCCCTGACTTTGTAGTTGGTTAGCCTGGGGACACCATTTGCAGCTGGTGGCTGAAGTGGAGGTGGTCTTGTGGGACCGAGCCCTGAGACCTGTGGGGTTGGCACTAGCCCCAGGAATAGGGAGTCAGAACTGAATTGAATTGTAGGACACCCAGTTGGTGAAGGATAATTGACAGTTGGAAAATGAAACAGTCAAGTCTTTCCTGTTTGGAAAAACCAACTAATAATATTAAAACATTGTTCCTGGAGGAATCTTTTTGAAACGATGGTGGGTTATTATTTAGATAAGGACTCAAAAGGCATTAAAATAAATATAGTGGGAAAGAAAAGAAATGATCAGGCCAGTGCCTTCTTGTTCATGTACTTAACATTGTGTTTTATAGTATAATAAAGTAGAAGTTATACCACTGTGTGGTTTTCTTTGACCCTTCTGTCCTGGTATAACCCAAAGATATATTTTTTAAAGCTATTATTTATTCATTTGAGAGAGAAAGAGAAAGAGAGAGAGCATGAGTAAGGAGTAGAGGTGAGAGGGAGAAGCTGACTCCCCGCTTTGTCAGTCCCAGGACCCTGGGATCATGACTTAAGCCCAAGGCAGATGCTCAACCATCTGAGGCACCCAGGCGCCCCAACCCAAAGATTTCATCACATTGTTTCTGCCCCCAATCAGTGGAAATATCTATTATGTAAATATTAGTGATTACACTTGTAAATAGTTCCTTAGTAAGTAAGGGATTTCCAGGATTATGGTTTACCTCTACAGCATTAATATTACTATTAAGTGGAACCATAGGAAATCACCAATCTGAGTATTTTGACCTACAGTGACAATAGTTTCCTATGGTTCAACCTAAGAGTAATGCAAGTTTCTTACTGACTTTTTATCTGCAGTTTTAAGAAAAACAACTGTTGTGATTACCAGCAGGGCATTTTAGAAAATGCAAGAAGTAGAAAAAGAAAAAAGGTACTTCCAAGTTCTACCAACAAAATATACAAAACACTAAAAAGAAAATGAAGATAACTTAAAATCCTACCACACTAGTGTAAACATTTTGCCATCTTTTTCTTCAATAAAACTGGGATCATATTGGCTCAAAATCCTGCTTTGTGTTTATTTTTTTTGCTTAACATTTTTCATTTACAACTGTTATAATTTTAGACAAAGGGATATGACATATCTGATCCCTTCACAGGGATCGTTTCTATTGTTTTAGAAGTCAAAGGGAGGTTTAGGATTTCCGAGTAATCAACAATTATAACAGTTAAATATAGGTCGGGATGGCTTTTTGATTTTGCTTTTTATAAATAGTAGCAGGGGGGCACCTGAGAGGCTCAATGGTTGAGCATATGCCTTTGGCTCAGGTCGGAATCCTGGGGTCCTGGGGTTGAGTCCTACATGGGGCTCCCCATGGGGAGCTTGCTTCTCCCTCTGCCTCTCTCTGGCTCTCACGAATAAATAAAATCTTTTTAAAAAAATGGTAGGATTGGGACGCCTGGGTGGCTCAGTGGTTAAGTGCCTGCCTTTGGCTCAGGGCGTGATCCTGGAGTCCCAGGATCAAGTCTCACATCGGGGTCCCTGCATGGAGCCTGCTTGTCTCTCCGCCTATGTCTCTGCCTCTCCCTCCCTCTCTCTCTCTGTCTCTCTCTCTTTCTCTGTCTCTCATGAATAAATAATAAAATAAAAATCTTAAAAAAAATGGTAGGATTTTTAAAAATTTGTGCTTGATACCAAAAAATAGATAGATTAACTTAAAGAACGTAACTTTAACACATTTTCATTCTCAATGATAGTCTCGCTAGGAAAAACCATTGTGTAATTCTAGGTTAACTATCGAATTAGATGAGTTAATGATGACTCATAGATTTTCTACCTAAGACTCCAACCCAACTAGAGATGAGCTGTGGGTAGTCCCGTTTTGTGGAACTTTACTGAACCTCAGAACTGTTACCTCACATTTCAGAGGCTGTAGAGCACAGAGTATGATGCTCTGGAGCCCAGACGCCTGGATCAAAATCTCACCTCAGCTACTTGCCAGCGGTGTGACCTGATGCAAGTTACCTGACGTCTCTGTGCTCTAGTTTTCATACCTGCAAAGTGGAGTGGAAACAAATACAAACCTGCTTCACAGGGTTATTGTAAGGGTTAAATGAGTTCATACCTGTCAGGTACTGGGCATGGTATTTATACAAAGGATGCATCAATATGTGACTATTATTATTATTTTGAAAGATTTTATTTATTTATTCATGAGAGACACACACAGAGAGAGAGAGAGAGAGAGAGAGAGAGAGGAGGCAGAGACACAGGCAGAGGGAAAAGTAGGCTCCATGCCGGGAGCCTGATGTGGGATCCGATCCCAGGACTCCAGGATCACGCCCTGGGCCAAAGGCAGGCACTAAACCACTGAGCCACCCAGGGATCCCCAATATGTGACTATTATTAATTGTATTTTACTCTGGGTCTAACCCTTGGGGCTGGTTTTCAGAGTTCTTACTGGAGTTTTGTGCTAAGTGACCTTCACATTGTGTCTTCCCCTTAAGCCCACCTTTTGTCTTGGGTCTTCCTAATTACTTCTGGTTATGCGTCCCCCCCTTTGCCTTTCCCAGAGTGATCTTGTTTTGTCTCCTAGCCCGCACCCCCCTTTGCTTTGCTCTTTCTCCCACCGCCCCAGCGGGTCGGCTGCACACCGGAGGACCTCGTCCGGGTCGTGACCTGGGTGCTCCCCATTTGCTCATCTCGCCTTCCCGGTGCCCGTGTTCCCAGGAGGCAGGCCACGTGCCTGTCCCGCAGGAGCCCTGCCTGCCCAAGTGTGACTAATGGGAAAATCCTGTGTTGAGGACTTTTGTGGCTCTCTGTTTAATCATGCTCCTCTTCCTGTTCCTGGAAGGAGGGGGATTGCGGGGCCCGCGTGCATGGGACGGGAGGCCTTGTCCCTGCCGTGCTGCCTCGGGAGCCCCTGGTGGCAGCTGTGCCCTCACCTGCAGGGCCTATGCAGAGACCGTGTCCCCCCACATTTAACCCAGCCTCCTCCAAGTGTGGCTCCTGTGGTTCACTGCCCCTTCTGGCAGGTTGGTATTGTGTCCCCAGCTGAGCTGTAAGCTTTGTGAGGCCTTTACCGTTTTTACCACTCATAATGATCGTGGCAACAATAAAAACCAGCATTATGGGGCACTTACCCTGTGTTAGGCCATTGGGTAAACCCAAGTTCATCTCATTTAATACTCAGAAACGATTCTCGTATTGTCTGCATTTTAGGGATGAGGAAACTGAGGCACAGGAAGTGAATGGACTTAACCTGGGGTCACTGAGCTAAGGAGCAAGTTGAATAAACACAGAGCAGCTGAGAACATGCTAGCTTCTGCTTTTGCTGCTTTCTTTCTAGGGAGCAGCTTTGGTGCGGGGCATGGGTGTTGCTTGTCACAGACCTGGGTTCAGGTCCTGGCCATTCCCCAGATGAGTGACCTTGACTTCAATCTTTTGTTCTTCATTTTATTTTTTAAAGATTTCACCTATTTGACAGAGAGAGAGAGAGCACAAGCAGGGGGAGCGGCAGGGAGAGGGAGAGGGAGAAGCAGGCTCCCCCTGCTGAGCAGGGAGCCCAAAGTGGGGCTCAATCCCAGGACTCTGAGATCATGACCTGAGCCAGACCCTTAATGGACTGAGCCACTCAGGCATTCCAATATTTTGTTCTTTAATGTCCCCATTTCTAAGATGGGTTTGATAATAACACTTATCTCAGAATCATGACAATTAAAAAAAAAAAAAAAGAAAGATAATGGGAGTAAAAAGGCCTGGCACATAAGAGCCCTCAGTAAGGTCCACTGCTCTTAGCAGCTGGTGCTGGAGTGGCTGGACTTCCCTGAGGCCTTGGATGTGGTCTCTCGGCCAGTCTTCTCCTTGAAACCCATGCTTAGTTCCCGCCTGCTCAGCAACACCAAGTTGTTTTCCCACGTGGTTAGTTTGTGTTGTCTTCTGGAAGATGGAAACGACCTGGCTGAACTCCGACCCTGGCAGGGGCAGGTTATACCAGAACCCAGGGACCTAGATCCCGGAGGCCTGGTCCTCTGTGCCAGCCCTGTCTCAGTGAAGCTCTGGAGGAGTCAGTGGTTCCTAAGGGACCCCCTTGCCTCACCCTCACTCTTGCTGTTTCTGCTGGAAACAGGCCAACTGGCCTTGTCCTCTTCTCCCTATTTAGTGGTTTCGTCCTGACACTTGCCGTTCGCTCCCTGCCATAGTTTAAGTAATTTCTAACCTCGTCCCTGCTTGGCCTCTTGCAAGGAATGTGTACACGAACAGATCTGGTAGGAATTGCAACCCTGTGAAAAGTGGGCAGTGGCTTTGGTAAGGGCGTGTAAACTCCTCTCCTGTTTGTCATCCCTTTACACATCTAGCCATCTGGAATGTCACGGAGCCCCATGAAAATCTAGTCGAGGGCCAATTCCCCAAGCTGGGTTTAGGAATGTGCTGCTATTTGCAGCCTTCTTTTGAGTCTTTGCTAACTGCAACCTTCTATTGATTTCTATGAGCACAGAGGCTTGCTGGTATACTAACATCTTTCAGAAAGGGCTTACCCAACAAGTGTGTAAAGCTACAGGCTGTATCAGTTGCCCAGCTCTGAAAATAATCTTTTTTTGGTTTTTAAAAACTGTCAGTATTTGGCAAATGGATGTGTAAGTACACAGGACACACTGTCCTACAAATAGCATCTTGACAAAACTGCTGATCGAGTTACAGGGAAAGTGGACACTCAGTTACCCAGGAGCCCTTCTGGGAGGGGATAGACTGTGCTTTCCCAGCTTCACAGGTTCCCTGTAGCAAATGGATAAGGGGTTGCACAGTGCTCCAGAACTGCGAGAGGGATGACATGCAAAAACAGGGCACCCTCCTCTCCACTTGGGGAGACAGGTGTGTTTGACTTAAACCAGGGTTTTCCTGTGAGTTCTGTGTCACATTTGGGTTTCCTCACTCTGACCACAATTGTGTGCCTGGGTGATGTGCGTTATAGTGAAGGGGGTGGGGAAAGTGTCGGCAGGTGTGTCGTGGTTCTTCTGTCTGGCTCATTTCCCTGCCTCTACCTAGTGATGTCATGTTAGGCCACCGATTGATTTACTTGCAAAATGAGGATCTCATCCACCCTCTTGGCTACCTCCCTGGGATTAGAGGTTTCAATAAAGTAATGACTGTAAAAGCTTCAAGTGTCGTTAGGGTGGGAACTTTTATATCTCGCATGGTGCCTCTAGCTAATGAGTATGATTGAAGATTTTCCTCCTCCTGCACCTCGCTTTCTTTCCCTTCCTCTCTCCTTTTTCTGAAAGATTTTTAGATGCCATGTAACTCACAGTGTTAGTACATACTACGTTTGTGCCAGCTATTGGATTGCTTCTAAGTACAATACTTAGGAATAATATGAAAACATAACAGCTGTGAATAAGATGCTTTTCAACAGATGGGAGTTTTCCTTTCACCTTCATAGTTATGGAGGGTAAAACAGCATTACACTTTCGAGTGATCTTTTGCCTCTGCAGTTAAAACAAATTAAAAAAAAAAAGATTTTATTTATTCATGAGAGACACAGAATGAGAGAGAGAGAGGTAGAGACACAGGCGGAGGGAGAAGCAGGCTCCATGCAGGGAGCCCAATGTGGGACTCGATCCCGGGTCTCCAGGATTACACCCTGGGCTGAAGGCAGCGCTAAACCGCTGAGCCATCGGGGCTGCCCTGCAGTTAAAAACTAATACTGGGTAGTTTTATGCCTCTGAGATCTTTTTTAAAAAATGAATTTATTATAAATTTCATTTTGCTCTAACTGGTTGTAATCATTTTCTATGAAGATTTTTACATTAAAAAAAGACAGATGCTGATTTCAGTATTCATCATACATAGTAGGGTCATTTAGAGAGAGGCAGCCTTTTTAGAGTTTAAGGGTGTTAACAGTGGGTGGGTGTGGACCTGGGCTCTAGCCCAGCTCTGTGGTCAGCTGGTGATGGTTTAACCTACCTCTTTACCGTGAGGTATGTATCACTGGATGAAATTTAGGGCTACCTCCACTCTTCCAGGCCCTGTGAGACCGTGGCTAAGAGTGCAGGGTCAGGGGGTAATGAGAAGACCTACCTGAACCTACAGAGCCCTGAACCATGAGCATTGCTTTTGCTTACACCCATCTTGAAGACCCCAAGATGTGCCCTGCAGCTTGGGGTCCGCTGGGGGCTCTTCAGCCTTCCCTGCTTTGGAGCTGTGGTTGGTGGCCTCCTCGCCTGTGTCCCAAGGCAGGTACCGGCAAGTTGACCTCGTTCTAGTCTGGGGTGCGGTCAGGTCAGATGAGCCTTCTGTTGTCTTCTGAATGCAGACTATTGTTTGAAGGACTCTGGAAGGTTCAGGAACGATCCAGATGTTGAGAACCCTGGCTTCTCTAAACAGTGGGATCCTAGAGTTAATCCTCTCTCAAGGAGCGTCTTTGGGGTGGTGCCTGTGGCCTGTGTTCAATCTTTTGATGCCCTTGGGGAATTGTGTTTGGTCAGGGAGTTCTGTAGCCTTTAAAAATAACTTCAAGTGGTGAATCCAACACAGTTGTGGAGATTGCTAGGGACTTTCTCTGACTCTGCAAAGTTAGTTTTCCCCTTCTAGTTTCAGTTGAAACCTATGATGAGAAATATTTACAGTATCCATCATTATTTTTAAGTATCTTAGTATCTTGATATTAACCTTACCTTAGTTTTAATCCTTTTGTTCGATAGCTGCTTGGGGTTCAGGAGTGATTCAGTTTCGCTCCTCAATCTCCTGCCTGTCAAGAACATTTGTTCCCTTTTTATCCAGCCAAATTCGATTTTTCTTTTGAAACCTAACGTAAAGTCCCTTTGCTTCCTGGATCACACTAATTGCTTCCCTTCCCACACCTATGGTACATATACAAAGAAACGGAAGCTGAAGGTTGGGCTGTGCTCCAAACATTCCTTTGTGAGTAATTGTGATGGAAATTCAAGTGCATTTTCCCGTTAAAAATAATAATTAGGGGGCGCCTGGGTGGTTCAGTTGGTTAAGCGTCGGACTCTTGATTTCGGCTCAGGTCGTGATCTCGGGGTCCTGTGATTGAGCCCCACATTGGGCTCCCTGCTCAGCTGGGAGTCTGCTTCTCCCTCTGCACCTCCACCCAGCTCATGCACACTCTTTCTCTCATACTCTCTCTCAAGTAAATAAATAAATCTTTTAAAAAAGAAAAGAAAAAAAAAATTAGGCTTCCACAAAGGGAAATTTAAAATGGATAAAATGGGACTTTGTGAACTTTTTAATATAAAAGTTGAAAGAATCATAATGTGGGTCCTGGTATACTGATCATTTAGAGTCAACATTTTGCCATATTGCTTGCTCACCCTGTCTACCTAGCTATCCATCTGTTTACCTACTTCCTTGCTGGACTATTTGAAATCAAGTTGCAGACATTATTACATTTCTCCCTAACTACCTCTATCATGTCTCTTGTGGGATTAAGGACTTCCTTCTACATAACCACAATACCATCATTATACCTAAGAAAATAAACAGTAACGTCTCTAATACTGCCTTAACCCAGTTTCCTCAGTTGTCCTCAAAATATACTTTATGGCTGTTTTGAAATTTTTTATTATTGATTAAAATCTTGAGCAAGGCCCCAGTCATCGTTTACATACTGTATTTGGTTATTTTAGTTTCTAACAAAAGCCAACATTTAGCCAAGTACTGGGGAAGGGAAGAAAACTTCTTGGCCTCTGGCAATATTTTGAAATCTTTGGTTGCTTGTCCCTCCCTGTCTCCCTGTCCCACTCTTCATGCCTGCCTCCAGATCCTGGGGTGCTCCTCCTGCCCTGGGCCCTCTGTTTTGGCATCTCCAGGGGGCAGCTGATCTCACACAGGTATTAACAGAAACCCCGGGCACAGCCTCATTTTTCAAGGGGCCTCTTAGCTGAAGGTTTCTGTAGATCGAGGATTCATAACTGGGCGTTGGTGGTGTATGCACATCCTGCAGAGGAAGCTTCGAAGCCTCTCTCTGTCCCCCAGGTTGTCTTTGCTGCCCAGATCAGAGTTCTGTGCTCCAGTGTCATGAAGCACTGCAAAGACTTTGACAAAATAATGGTTACTGAGTGACTGTACTGTATGCATGGGGAAGGATTTTGTATCATGGGTGGGTGGATCCTGGGCAGCTGGGTCCTATCTGGATATCTCCTCCCTGTCTGGGCACAGTTTCGGAGTGGGGGAGGGAGGGGCTGGAACAGCTGTTTATCTGGGAGTTGTTTAGAAGTTGGCAGCTGCCTTAAGTTTCACTACAAGGTTTAGCACTTATTTATGTACTGACTTCCATTGTCTTCCCATCTCAATCTAAGCTCGTTTGTTCTCCCCCATATATTTTAAGCTTTTTCAATTTGTCTGCGTGAATGCCGGGTCTCCGTAACTGGCATGTCCGGGGATGGTCTTGAAGGCTCTATGACTTGGGTTGTCTCTGTAGCCAAAGATAGAAATAATTTGGGGATGATTGAATTTTGTAGAGTTTGCTTTGCATTTTGCCCCTTGCATGAGTGTATGTAATTGATTTAAACTGTGTTTAAACAGCTTAATAAAGGAGGTTGTTTTGCAGAAGCTAGTAGGTCAGTCCTGCTCAAGTGGGCAGGCTGGTCAGGAGCCCCGTCCTCAAGCACCTGCCTGGGCTGCATGCAGGCTCTTACCAGCTTTTAACTGGTGTGATTCGGGGCAAGTGACATACCCTCCCTGAACCTGTGATTCTCCTCCTCTAAAAGGACAGTACCTACCTCATAGTGTTGTGACCTGCTGAAACTCTACATATGTTAGACCGCCCTTCCGAGGTCTAACGAAACACATTAATGTTTATGCAGCAAACTCATTGGAATAGAGATTGTAAATAGCCTCGTGTGAGATCAGAGCAGGTTTTGCCACCAATGAGTCTGTCGGATTTAGTTTTTGCTATGGAATGAATCCTAAAAGTGTTTGTTCTCAGAGCTTTGGGGATTTTGCCTTGTGGACACAAGAGGGCGGGTGGGCTTGTGTTTTAATCACCAGTCACGCTTTGTGGGTAGGGCTGGAGAAGGTTGGGAAACCATGGAGAACCACTGGCTCCAGCTCATGATTTTTCAGCTGAGCAAACTGAGGTCCACAGAGGTAAAGTGACTTGTTCAAATCACAGAGGTGGCTATTTCCCTTTTAGGGAAATGTACGTCTATGGATCTTAGTAAACTAGACCAAAAATAGCTTGCTCTTGGGCACTGTGATTTGAATCTTCACTAAAAACAAAATAGGGTGTGTATGTGTGTGTTTAAAAGTGATTTTCCAACCAAACTCTGTGGGTAATCTACATACTAGCCAAGTGCCTTTTCCATCACAGAGTTGTCGGGTCATTCTGCTGAGAAACCCTAGATTCTGAGACTGCATACCCTTTCCTGATAAAAGGGGAAGGATAGCTTTCAGAACCATCAAAATGTTCCTTGGTTGGAACAAAGCTGCTTGGGAGAGGTCACAAGGACCTCCTTATCTGTAGTCTCTAGTTATTAGCTTCGTCTTCCCCATTGTCTAGCAACCTTGAGCTATGCCCACTGGGTTTGAGGAATGCCATTTCCATGCTATTCCTTCTCGGCTCCTATGACCACTGAGGTCATTTGGAAATACAAGTATTATTTGGAAGCAAGCTAAAAAACTGCTTTTGATTTTGTGGATTGACTTGGAGCCGTTCCTCAGACCTCTTCCTCAGTTCCTTGCCATCTGCAAGCTTTTTATATCAAGTCTTCTTTTGTGACTTTCTTAATGGGATCTTGGCAAAATGCAACACATTTGAGTGGGTGCTCAAAATGCAGTGAATTAACCAAAGCTGGCCAGGTAGGAAAAACCCAGAGGAGTTTGATAAACGCTGGCTTTTGTTGGATGTTTTTTACTCGTAATATTGTGGAAGGGAATCACATTTATCAGTGAGAGCCAAGAACTTTCTGCTTCGGCAGCTCTTGCTGGGCATGGGGCAAACTCGAGATGAGGCTGGGTTGACCTGGGTTGTGGCCTCTGTCAGGTGAGCTGTGATGTTGGAGAGAGGAGGGAAGTCAGAGATGGGGGACAAAAGGCAGTTTTGTAGTTGTTCATCCCATGAACCTCTTTGGAATCTGGCATTGGGCATTTTCAAAACCTGTCCTACTTCCTGCTGTGCTAATTGGAACCCACAGTTTTGAAGTTTGGGAAGCCTTAACCTAAGTTCTAAAATACCAGAGCAAACCAGCATTTCGCATGTAACAGAAAAGTAATTAAGTGATGAAATATTCTTGAAAGAACCCTAATTAAAATATACCTCAAACAGGCATTTGTAGTTGGATGGTGCCCAATGACAAGTCCTAGTTTTACATGCCCAGAGACCAAGGCTTCCCGAAGGTAAGAGGAAACAGTCTAGAAGCAGGCAGGAGCCAGCTTGTCTGGTTTAAATCCAGGCACTGCCACCGGCTAGCGGTGTGACCTTGAGAAGGTCATCCTACCTTCCTGTGCCTGCTTTCCCCATCTGGAAAGTGAGGATATACCTCTATGTCCTAGGTTTATCATGAGGATTCAGTGCTTAGCTCAGTGCCAGCTCCTAAATGCTCTGCAAATGTGGTGGTTGTCATTGTAAGTGGTAATAGAGATGTGAACTACTCCGAGCCACATCTCTCCTGGAACACCGTCTCTTCTAGAACACCATCTCTTCTGGAACACTGTCTCTTCTGGAACACCATCTCACTCAGAACCATTCCCCTCCTTACCATGGCTCTGTCTGCTTTCTGTTCTGACTCTGGTTCCTGGTCCCTTACTGTGCTGGGCTTTCCAGCTTGGATGGACTTCTCCCTATGGGTTATTAGTCCAGCTGGAGATTTGGGGTATGCCTCTGGGCTGTGCCCTGAATGCCAGTGCCCTGTCCTTTCATTGTCCTCTCCTATCCCCTCAGTCTCTGGCTAGGCCTCCCTGTCTCCACGAGCTGCTCCTCTGCCCGGCCGCCCCCTGGTCTCAACAGGTGTCATCTCTTCTTACTTATTGTGAGAGAAAATGGAAGATGTCATGCACGTTGTTCCCTCAACTTCCTCCAGCCCACTGTTGGGGGCTCTAACTCTCAGACCCGCTGCTTCAGGAAGAAGTGGGTTGGTTTTTGTTCCAGTGTTTGATCTTTCTTCTTTGTATGGAAATCTTCTCAAGGCTATCACTCCGTATTCTTTCTCAGTCTCTCCCTCTTGCTCCTTCTGTATAGAAATATGTTGGATTAGGGGTGCCTGGGTGGCTGAGTGGTTGAACTCTGACTTTGGCTCAGGTTGTGTTCCCGGGGTCCTGGGATCAGGTCCCACATCTTCTCCCTCTGCCTATGTCTCTGCCTCTCTCTCTTTCTGTGTGTGCCTCTCATGAATAAACAAATAAAATCTTTAAAAAAAATACATTGATTTCAACCACTTAAAAGCAAAACAAAACACCAAGTAGAAATTTCTTCCTCTCACCTTCTTTTTGCTCCTACTGGGCATCCAGGAAGAGTAAACTGAGCTCAGTCTCTATTCTTCAACCCAGGGGATCTAGTCTTACATTCCAGGCTACTGAAAAACTGTGCCCTCCAAGGCCATGAAGCTCTCCCATGGATTGTTTTTCCATCCTATTTGTTATTTTATTTGTTCATTGTATATGTGTATGTATTTTAGGATTTTTAAGTTTACTTCAAGAAGCTACAGAAAAACAGGATGTAAGGTACAACAAGGAGAAAGTTAAAAGAATTCCAGTGGCTTCCTAAATTAGAAACTAATGGTTTCCCATGAGTTCTTCTACATTGCCTGATTTGTCTGAGCACGTCTCAATTCTTTTTCTAAAGAGCCTTCTTAGGCTGTTTGTTTCTTGTTTCTTTTTTTAAATTGTGTTAAGAACATTTAACATGAGATCAACTCTCTAGACAAAATTTTAAGTGCAGGATAAGTATTGTTAACAGCAGGCCCCATGTCGTAAAATGTGCCGGAAATGTTACATCCGTGGAATGCCAACTACCCACTTTCCTCTCCCCCACTCCTGGCAACCACCGTGTGACTCTCTGGTTCTATAAATTTGACTCTTGGATGGCTCATAAAGTGGAATCATGCAGTATTTGTCCTTCTGTGACTGGCTTTTTCATGTAGCATAATGTCCTCCAGGTGCATATACATTGTCACATATGGCAGGATTTCCTCTTTAAGGCTAAAGGGGATTCAGTTGTCTGTATACACCATGGTTTCTTTATCTGTTCAGCCATCAGTGAACATTTAGGTTGTTTCCATAGCTTGGCTGCTGTGAATGATACTGCTGTGAACATGGGAAGCAGGTATCTCTCGAAGATCCTGATTTCAGTCCTTTTGGATAAATAGGCTCAGGGGGACTGCTAGATCACAGGGTAGTTCTATTTTTAACTTTTTGAGGAACCACCATATTGTTTTACATAGTGGCTGCCCCATTTTCCATTTCCTTCCTATTTTAATTGCTCTCTTGCAGCATCTGACCTCGCTGACTGCTTATCCCTTCTGGAATCTCTATCCTCCACATTCTAGAGGAGAGCCCTGGCTTTTCTTCCTCAGCTTCCTCGTGGAGTAGAACCAGTTGCTTAATGGATATCTTCCAACTAGTCGTGGAAATATGCTTACCTTTCCATAGGCTTAGCTTTCCATACGCTTACCTCTATCTCCACATGTTCAAAACTGAGCTCGTGATGTTGTCCTTTCCATGCCACGTATATTGCTAAGGCTGCTGGAACAAAGTACCACAAACTGGACGTCTTAAACAAGGGAAGTTTATTATCTCACAGTCTGGAGGGTAGAATTAATTCTAAGATCAAGATCGGGAAGGTTTCTTCCTTCAGAGGTCCATGAAGAATCTATTCCATGCTTCTCTCCTTGTTGCTGGTGGTTTGCTGGCAGTCTTTGGCCTTCTTTTGCCTTTCGCCTTTTGCCTTTGGAAGCATCATCCCATCTCTGCCTTTATCTTCACATGGTATTCTCCTTCTGTGCCCACCTGCCTCCAAATTTTCCCTTTTATAAAGTCAGCAGTCATATGGGATTTGAGTCCACTCAAATAATATCATTTTAATTTGATTATCTTTGTAAGGACCTTGTCTTTTAGTAAGATCACATTCTGAAGTACTTGGGGTACTTCAGCATTTGAATTGGGAGGAAATAAAATTCAACACCAAGCAAACTTCCTTTTTTTTTTTCTTCAGGTTATTTCCCATCTCAGAGAATGGCATCTATGTCTGCCATATGACTCATCATGCAGAAACGTGGGCATTATCCTGATCAAGTCACTTGCCCTTCTATGAACTTGGGGTTCAGAGCCCATAGAACTTAGAGGCAAAACTTTGGAATAGGAGCCTTCATAGTAGCATATGTTTTCAAAGGGGTCTTTGATTCCCAACTGACAACCTCTGCTTTGTCTTTCTACCACCTTGGTACAAAAGTAATACATGTGAATTTTGCAAAATTGTAGATAAGTATAAAAATAAAATTTAAAATTATCCCATTATTCAGTTACCTGGAATCATTTAATATTTTGGTCATTGCTTTGTACATTTTATGCCTTTATGCATTTTTTAAAATAGTTGAACCATTCTGCAAGTAAGATGTTGAATCAAGCTTTTCGTTTTTTTAAAAAGATTTTATTTATTTATTTATTAGAGATAGAGTGAGGGAAGGGGCAGAGAGAGGAAGAGGGAAAGAATCTCAAGCAGACTCTGCACTGAGCAGGGAACCCAATGTGGGACTCGATTTCAGGACCCTGAGATTATCACCTGAGCCAAAATCAAGAGCTGGATGCTTAACTGACTGAGCCACTGAGGCACCCCTGAGTTAAGTTTCTTGAATTCAATGTCGTAATTTCAGTGTTTTCTCATGCCTTTGCAAAATCTTTATGAATAGTTTTAAATGATGCATATTATTCCATCAAATGGGTAGACAATGATTAAGTTAGATATTTTCTTATTATTCCACTGTCAAACAGTCAGGTTTTTGCCACTTTTTGACTTATAAATAATGCAGCAACAACTCCTGCTATGAATTTGGGCTCAAACAGTTTGCTTATAATTCAGATATGATTCAACTGGGGGTGAAGGAGAAAGATGGCCAGTGTCTCTAAACAAGTTATTAGCATAAATTGAAGGAAAGCTAAATTAACCTAAGCTAACAAATGTTTTTAGGCATTATTTGTGAATATTTACTTTGTGATTTTAGTTGCCTTAAATTTGAAGAGCTTCTTGTGGCTAGTGGATAGTCCAGTTCTGTCAAGCTGGTGACTAAACACTTTTACGACGCTTATCTCTTCCTAAACATTCTTCCAAGTGCTTTATGTATTAGTATATTTAATCCTTATAATGACTCCATGACGTAGTCTTCTGGTTACTATTGGTATATAACAAATCACCTCAAAGCTTAGTGACTTAAAACAAGAGTCACTCGTTTTGTTTAGGAACCTCCAACTCGGGCAGGGTTCATCAGAAACGGCTCACGTTTGCTCCACGTGACATCAGCTGGGACCATAGAGCCTACTTCTAGGATGGCTCATTTACATAGTTGGCAAGTTGACGACTATGATTGGTTTCTTTTCTTGGGGACACTTGGACTTCCTCACAGCATGGTGCCTGTGTTCCAAAAGCAAGTGCCCTGAGTGACAGGCAGTGGAAGCTGTTGGTTTCTTAGGGCCTGGAGCTTGGGAACTGACAGAGCATCACTCCAACATACTCCATTGGCCGGGCGGAGCCCAGAAGATATATTCAAGGGGAGGAGATACAGACTTTTCCATTGGAAGAGAATCAAAAGATTTGGGGCCATGTTTTAAAATCGTCATAGAAAGGTACAGTCATTTGATTTTGTTTCACAATGAGGAAACTGAGGACAGAGCAGTTAAATAATTTGCCCAAGGTGACGTACCTAGTATGTGGCCACGCTGTTATTTATGCCAGGCAGTGTGACCTTGTAACTTCAGTGCTATATGGCATCTCTCTGTAATTCATGTTTCACTAATTTAGATTCATATCTCCTTCAGTTTTTC
This sequence comes from Canis lupus dingo, assembly GCF_003254725.2. Lineage (NCBI taxonomy): Eukaryota > Metazoa > Chordata > Mammalia > Carnivora > Canidae > Canis > Canis lupus. The sequence goes on from NC_064245.1 coordinate 74,651,710, forward strand.
CATGGTACAGTAATTACATGAGATTAAGTGACTGATACTGTTTATAAATCATGGACTCTAAATATGTAGTGTTTGCAAGGGTTTGCTGCATGTCAAATTAATGAAGACACATTCTCAACCACCTGATTCAGGAGGGACTGTTGGCTTCAACTCCGAGCCTCTCCGCTTTCCTCTGTCTTACTAGTGCCCCCCCTCCCCCCAAAGAGAATTGGTTATCACCTCCAGATTGAAACAGGCCATGACTCGGAGTAAAACTCTCTCAGTCTTAGAAGTTGTCAGCTTCAACTATTCCTGTTGCATGGAATATGTGTTATTAAAAAGGAATTAATTAATAAGACTCAGAATTGTAAAGGACGTTAAAGAAAGGTTTCTGGTTTTTGCTAAAAAACTGGCCATTAAATCCTAAATTGGATGACATATTTGCATATGGTTAGGGAAGTGTGTGTGTGTGTATGTGTGTGTGTGTGTGGTGTGGGTGTGTGCTTCCCTTTATTTGTTCATTCATTTAATATATTGATTCCTGGAAGAATAATCAGAAAAAAAATATAGGTTATCCCCAATTCTAGAGATTGTGTGATAAAATAATGAATGCAACCTTTTACAAACCTAAGAAACCAACAGTTTCCTTTCCTGTTCAAAGGTAATGGGTATTTCCACATGAACTACTGATAGCCCTTTGTTGTACAGCCTCTGGTTTGCAGATTGGGCTTCTGTCGAATACTATTTGCTGCAGTGATGAAATGTGGTTATTTCACGCCTTCTATTTGCCCCATACGATCATTGCCATGTAGATTCTTTTTTTAATCAAAATACTCTTTGAGAGAGCTTGTAATTAAATGTATCTAGTTTTCCAGTTTCTGGGTTTCTTAAGTAACATCAGGAATCTCCCTGATGCAGAGAACTTCGTTTCATCATTTGAGAACCTGAGTATTCCAAATCATGCCACTTCATTTCGATCAAATATCACGTTTTTCTTTACTCCTCATCCTACCTGACCTTCATTTGATAATTCTCTTCTCATTTTGTGTCTGTGGGCTGGTACCTTGCTGGTTTTCTATGTAGTTGGTTGGCTCTTTGTCTCTTGTCTTTGTTGATCATGTCTCCTGATGTCCGCACCAGGTTCTCTGCTTCTCACCCTCCTTCCTAGAGAAGATTCAGGTCCCCATGTGTAGGGACCTCTTAGGATCTGTTGGCACCTTTGGTGATAAGTCCATGTGATACTTGGACATGTCCACAAGCAAATTTCTCCTTTTCTTCAAAAGATGCCCCCTTCCTAGCTGCCCTATTTTTGAAGTCATAAACTAGGTCCTCACTGTTACCTTTTCTCCTGTTGCCCTGGGTATACTTTTGACTGCATTTCTCTCAGTCTGTGATGATCTGCCCACGTGTTTTGTTTAGGGATCATTTCTGATGTTTCTCTACATGCTCTAAGATGTTGTTGGCCAAGTCATGTTGTTTATCACTGTATCCAGTTCCTAGCCTTATGCCTTTCACCTAATGGACATATGATAAATTTTAATTAGGATAAGTGAATGAACAAAAAATGCATATGCTTCCATTTATATGTTTGCACCCCAGGCCCAAATCTTGACACCATCCTGTACTTTTCTCTCTTTTTCATACTCTAGATCTGTCAATATACTAAGCCCTTCTAAAACATAAGCTCCATGAAGACAAGGATCTTTGTCTTACTCCGTGATATATCACAAGTGCCTCAGATGGTACCCGCTGTGTAGTTGAGCATTTATTATGTTGTAAAAATGGTTCTAAATGTTTTATGTGCATTTATTTCATCTTCATAACACCCTAGAAGGGTGGATAGGTTTAATTAGTATGCCCATTTCACAAGAAACTGAGACATGGAGGTGCTAAGTTATCGCCCAGTGTTGCACTGCTGCTGGGTGGTGGAGTCAGGACCTGAACCCAAGGCACCTGGGTCCTTGCTCCTAACCACTAAGCTTAGGGAAGGCTCTAAGGCCACCAGATGATTCTATGTTTATTTTGTGCCTGACACTTTACCTGAACTCTGTGCCTGCTTTCCTCACCGTGTGGGTACTGCTGCAGATGAAGCAGCAGAGGCTGGCTTGAGAGGTTTTAAAGAAATGACCCAGGGTGGGGCTTAGTTTATGAGTAGCGGGGCAAGATGGGAACTTGGACTTTTAGCCAAGCCTGGCCCTCAGCCTGTGCTCTGTACGGCCAGACCCGCTGGTCTCTGCATGGCCTGGGTTTTGGGAGCAGACTCCAATTTGATGTGAGCATTTCCCCGGGTCCTCAAGCTTTTCTTGTCCTGGGCAGACGTCTGATGCAACCATGTGTATTTCTTTCTGTAGACATTGGTGGCAGCCACACGTTGCACTCCAGGACAGAGACGACCCCGGAGCCCACTAACAATACTGGGAATGGACACCCAGAATATATCGCGTATGCCCTTGTCCCTGTGTTCTTCATCATGGGTCTCTTTGGTGTCCTCATCTGTCACCTGCTTAAGAAGAAGGGCTATCGTTGTACAACAGAAGCCGAGCAAGAGGTGGAAGAGGAGAAGGTTGAAAAGATAGGTAAATACTGGCAGTCTTTTTATGGAGATGTGTGTGTGGGGGGGGATTTCTTTTCTTTCTTTTCCTTTTCCTTTTCCTTTTCCTTTTCCTTTTCCTTTTCCTTTTCCTTTTCCTTTCCTTTCCTTTCCTTTCCTTTCCTTTCCTTTTCTTTCTTTTCTTTTTCTTTTTCTTTTTCTTTTTTCTTTTTTCTTTTTTCTTCTTTCTCTTTTCTTTTCTTTTCTTTTCTTTTCTTTTCTTTTCTTTTCTTTTCTTTTCTTTTCTTTCTTTTCTTTTCTTTTCTTTTTTCTTAAGATTTTATTTCTAAGTAGTCCCCACACCCAATGTAGGGCCTGAACTCACAACCCAGAGCTCAGGAGTCACATGCTTTACTGACTGAGCTAAGCAGGTGGCCCAAGTGAAGGTGATTATTATTTTTTTATTTTTTAAAGATTTTATTTATTAATTTATGAGAGACAGAGAGAGAGTGAGGCAGAGACACAGGCAGAGGGAGAGACAGGCTCCATGCAGGGAGCCCGATAATGGGACTCCAAGATCACACCCTGGGCGGAAGACAGGTTCTAAACTGCTGAGCCACCCAGGGATCCTCTAAGGTGATTTTTGAGTGAGAAATCGGTCACAGATACTTTCAGCTCTATGAAGCAAAATTATCCATTTTTTTCCCTCAGAGACAGAGAGAGAGAGAGAGAGAAAAGGGGGCGGTGGAGGGGCAGAGGGAGAGAGAGAGAATCTTAAGCAGGCTCCACACTCTTCATGGAGCCCTTCAAGGGGCTCGATTTCACAACCTGAGCTGAAATTGGGTGCTTAACCAACTGAGCCACTCAGGTGCCCCCAAAATGATCCATCTTAACGCTAGGTGGTATGGTGGCGTGTCAGTCTAGATTTTGTAGTAACCATACCTGGAACCTGGCTTTCACTTATTAAACACCTACTAGCTCATTACTTGTGGCTCTGGGCAAGTTACATATGCTCTGGACTTCTGCTATGTGCAATTTAACTGGAATTTAATCTTAGTTATTTTAATGCCAATTTAATTAAAATTTTAATTTAATTTAAATGAGGACAGTAATCTCCACCCTGTAGGATTATTGTGGAATTTAGAGAGAAGATGCATTTGGTGTTTGGCACCTGTGGCGACTCCGTAAATATTAATCCTTACTATTTTTATTGAGAGAGAATCTAATAAGGGGAAATTTAAATAGCTCTTATCACTTTTGTGATATTACTTCTGCTGGGGGCGTTCTATCTTAAATCTATGTGATTGGCATTTATATTTATTAAGTAAGTAATGGTGTCAACTGTGCAGTAAAAGTATGGCAAGAAATGGTGCCTTAGTATTAATTTGAGGGTGTCTTACCTTTTCTTCTTAATATGGCGTTGTTAGGGTAGTGTTTGGGAAAACCCAAGAGATAAAATCCTGTTTTCTCCATAGATGTTCTTTTCAACATTCTTTAGGGACGTTTCCTGACTTGGACCATGAGGAGTAGTAGCTAACCTTCCATATCTCTTTCAGTTCTTCAAAGGGCAGTTTTTGCAGAAAGGGACCTTTGGAGTCAGTCACCTTTCAAGAGAACCCAAAGGGCAGAGCGGAGGGAGCTTCTTCATTCTTTGCCAGCCTGCTGGCCTGTTGGTTTTTCCCACCCCCACTGACCTTTGAGGCAGAGAGAGAACCCGGTTGCAGGATGAGTCATGTGTAGCTCATGAGCAAACCAAAGCTGAGTGTTTGTCAACAGAAAGCGAGCCTCCTCCTCCCCTCCTTAACAGATGCTCTGTAGGCTGCCTTAGCAGTCAGCGTTTGCACTGTCCAACCAAATGTGCATTTTCATGGAGGAGGAAGCTGACTGTGGATGGAGAAGCCACTTTTCCAGGTACACGAATAGGACATTGCACACCTTGATTTGTTCTCTGTAAATGAGGGTGTGGAATATTTCAACCCTCCCTTTTCCTTCCTCCCTGAAATTACACAGTTTCAGGGTGGAGGTTTGATTTTTTTTTTTTTTCCAGAGATGGTCATATATACAGAATTTCCTAAAGTAAACCATGTTTGTGGGCAAACAACTCACCACAGCCAAAATTTAGGTTATTTGGAAGTGTGTTTAAACAAAAGAAGAGTCTTCTAAACATGGATGAATAATTACCCGATTTAAAAAAGAAATTCATACTCTATATAGTGTGTCTTCAGTTAAAATAAAATCCAAGGAGGATCTTATGTTTTGATTAACTATTTTCTTCCCATTTCCCCTAAAGGTTTAAGGAAAGGATGAGGGAGGAATGTAGTAATAAGGACTGACATACATGCATGAAAGTGAGTGGGTGTTTGGACTTGAGAGGAAGTTGATGGATAATTTTGGTCCTTGGTATGCCAGGGAAGTCACTATGGGCTGTGTCAGGCATTTGGGGGCTGAAAGAAGAAAGCCTCGACCCTTAGCGCCACGGCCGAGGTTTCTGGGGACTGTTCACTGAGGTCTCATTGACTTGACAGAGGTGACCGAGTGTAACCCATTGTCCGCTCCTCCTTCTCTTTCAGAGTTGAATGACAGTGTCAATGAAAATAGTGACACCGTTGGGCAGATTGTCCAGTACATCATGAAAAATGAAGGTATGGATGTTTTGGTGTTCCAGAACAGTCTAGTATTCATGTTTTATTGAAAACTCTGCTTCGAAGGGTCAGAATTTGTATGGCCTGTCCTGTGGATCTGGTCATTGGCAACACCCTTTACCTAAGCTCACGAATACGTCCGCTTCCAGATTATCTGATCATGAGAGTTTCGCAGAAGTGTGTTTTCGAAGAGTCAGTAGGTCTAAGTGTTGCAGAAAGCCATCCTTGGGCTCGCCTTCAGATCCTGGCCTCACCTTGATTTGGGGAAAGTCACTTTACCTCATGGAACCTCCATTGTCCCCTCCATCAAAGGAGGGTAATAAATAACAGTTACCTTGTGGCATTGTTGTGACGTCTTGCACATAAAGTGCCTAGTATAATAGGCACTCAGATGCTGTGTATTCTTTTTTTTTTTGTACTTAAAAAGAAATGGGGGATCCCTGGGTGGCGCAGCGGTTTAGCGCCTGCCTTTGGCCCAGGGCGCGATCCTGGAGACACTGGATCGAGTCCCACGTCAGGCTCCCGGTGCATGGAGCCTGCTTCTCCCTCTGCCTATGTCTCTGCCTCTCTCTCTCACTGTGACTATCATAAATAAATAAAAAAAAAAAAAAAGAAAAAAAAAAGAAATGAGGTAAAATACACAAAACATAAAAAAGTTGTCATTAAATGTACAGTTCAGTGGCTTTAAGTATGTTGGGAGTGATGTCCAGCCATCAGCACGGCCTAGTTCCAGAAGGTTGTCCTGAGGCCAGGCTGAAACTCGGTCTCCGTTAGGTGGTCCCTGCCCAGGCCGCTGCCCATCCCCAGCCATCTGGTGGCCACCTGCTGCTTCTGTCTCTACGGATTTGCCTGTTTGGTGATCTGCTCCGAAGTGTTCAAACTTTTAAAAAGTTTAACCTTTGTGGATGGAACCATTTTTTCCCTTCTGAAGTGTACTCTAAATTCCGATCTTCTGGAATAGAGGATGAATTGAATCTTGATTAGATAAATTAGGGTCCTTGTTCCAAACACTGGCTGTTAGCTCAGTAGGATACCATCACAGAGGTGCACACGGTGAGGCCCTCGGACACTTTTGGAGTGTGTGGAACTCCTTGCCCACATCCCCGGTAGCTGCAGATCGCCATACTTTGGGGTCCTCCTGAGAATTGAAAGGAAAACATTTTCCTTGGGGCTCTAGTCCGAGCTGACTGCTGCTGTGTGCGCTGATGCAGCCAAGCCATTTGTCCAAAAGGTAAAATGCCTCTGTGCTGCTCAGTAAATATCTGTTCCTCTGCCCCCAGCCCTTCCCTGGGGGTCCCCACCCCGATATCCTCACTGTCAGTGAGATCATCTGCCTGGCCCAGGCTGTTGGTCAGCATTTTTGATTGAGAGAAAACACAATTTTAAATGGTTCAGCATAATTTTCCTTGTTCTTTACAGTGTGCTTTATGTGCATAATCTCATTTAATCCTCAGGATATCCCTCTAGAGTTGGTATTATTATACCCATTTTCCAGGTACAGAAATGAAGACTTCTAGTAGTTGAGTTCACATGGTTAGTCAACAGCAGAGCCCTGTGTGAGTCTCTTTCAACTACGCAACATTACGTCTCCTCTCTTATAATTTGTGGCGTCCAGTTTCTACAGGATGTAAAACCAGATAATCAGCCTTAATAGAATGGTGTTTAAAATAACAACAAAAATGATTGGAACACTTGTATTTTGCTCTCCATCCTCCAGAGACCTTCCTTCAGGGACCAGTACTTGGTGATGCTATTCTTCAACACTCGAGGGTGCACATTTCTTTTACATAAAAAGTGGTTTTTAATTTGTACAAGAAATACACAAATATGTTCTTGGCATGGAAACTTCAGCCATTACAGAGGTACACAGAGTGAGGCATGGTGTGCCTTGTGCATTGGAAACTACCTCACACGGCTTGGGGGCCCTTGGGGACCTTTGGGCCTGGGGTTTCTAAAAGCTTGGAGCAATTGCTAACTTAGTGAGTGTGGGGTGAGGTGGCTTCCTGACTGTTGAATCAGAAATAAGTAAACCAAAAACTTTGTAGGAGCTGAAGTTCTTATATACAGCGTCCTAGGATGCACTGTTTGCTGTGCGCCAGGCCTGGTCTAAGGGCTTTCTAGGGGCCAACAACCTTACAATTCAGATACTTGGTTCCCATTTTGCAGCTGAGAAACCGAGAGGCTCACAGGGCTTGGCTAATGCGAATATCACATGCCAGCAGCTGGCAGGTGGCAGGTGGCAGAGCTGAGATTTGAACTCTAGCATCTGACTCCAGGGTCTGTTCATAACCACTTGCTGTTACGATCTCTTTCCTGGTGTCAGGAGGGTGGGACGGAAAGCATCTTCCTTTCAAGGGGATAAAGCGCAGATGTGATAGTTGATAAAACTCCTTAAGCATTAACTCATTAAATTCTCAAAACTACCTTATGGAGGCAGGTAGGCCCTTTTGCCATCCCATTTTGCAGATGGGAAAACAGAGGCCCAGAGTTCATACAGCCAGTGCATGGCAGGGTGGCACCCATAGTGGGCCCCTTCTCTTCATGGCAGCAGAGGAGAAGCATTTGATGCGCTGGAACAAGTACGCTGTGTAATTTCCTCACCTCCCACAGTTGTTGGCGGAGAGGTCTGTCCTTTTTAATTTTCTTTGTTTATTATTATTACTATTTTTTGAAGTAGGCCCTGTGCCCAGTGTGGAGCCCAATGCAGGGCCTAAACTCCTGATCCTGAGATCGAGACCTGAGCTCAGATTAAGGGTCAAAAGCTTAACTGACTGTGCCACCCGGGCACTCCAGTCCTTTTCTATTTTATTTAATTAATTAGTTTATTTAAGATTTTATTGATTTATTCATGAGAGACAGAGAGAGGCGGAGATGTAGGCAGAGGGAGAAGCAGGCTCCCTGCAGGACTCGATTCCTGGACCAGGATCGTGACCTGAGCCAAAGACAGACGCTCAACCACTGAGCCACCCAGGCGTCCCTTTTTTCTGTTGTAATGCTGTGCTTTCCTTTTGGAAAGTAGCCTCTTTGTTTCCTTTGCATTGATGACCAATGACCGGTAGGTCCATTAGAGAAACAGCTAAGCCACTGTTTTCCTTCTCTCTCCTCTGATCCCCAATTCTCTCTCCTCTCTTCCCTCGTCCCTGCCTTCACTCATCTACCTGTGAGCATGACCTCTGAGGATGGGTGGTGGTTCTCCTTGGCCATGAGGAGACATCTCACCTCCCCAAAAACCCTTTTCCAGACATGGCCATCTCTGCCTTCCAGCCAGTGCTCAGACCATAGGGGCAGAATTAGATCCATACTTAAAGTCTCTTCCCAGTTTATAACCTAGCTTTTTAGTTTGCTTTGAGGCTTCAATCCTCTATAGAACAAATGCATTTTTAATCTTTTGTCTATGTCATGAACAGTCTCTGAACTTAGTATCAATTTAGACCTCCCTGTTGATGTTAATTTAATTTTCCTTTTTTTTAAATTGGAAAAAAAGAGGAATAAAATGGAAGTACTAACCATCCATTACCATTTGCCGTGTTTATTTAGGTCTCCTTTGCCTAATTTGCATATTTAAAAACATTTGCAATCATGATTTATGAGTAGTTTTCTGCTTTGCATTTTTCATTTGGCTAATGAGGTAATATTTCACCTGTACTCATGGTGACATTCTTGTTTATGGTTTAAATATATCATGTCTTGAATGTTGCAAATCAGGTTAGTTTAGATAAATCTCTAGGGGCATAGAGTCATCAGCTGACCTGCATACTGATTATTCTCCGGCTAATCTCCAGGCTTGGATTAACCACAGTGCTACCCTTAACTTAATTTGTCTTTCTGAGTAGACTGAATTGAAGAGTGTACGGGTGGTCCCTGGGGTTTTCTTGAGTTTTGTGGGCATTTGGGAAGTACCAGCAAGTCTATAGCTCAGGCTCTCTGCCGGGCCCTTAACCTGTGTCATCTGGTAACAAGGAAGAGTACTGGGATTATTCTCCAGGTGCTCCTCATTATTCACATCAGGCAGAGGGATCCTTTTGTGAAATTCTTACCTTGAGGCTCAATTTATATTATGGCAAGAAGGATTCCATTATAAATTATCATTCTCAAGTACGTCTCTGAGACTTGCTATAATGATTACGCAAACATCCTGTGAAGCATTAAACTATTAACCATTGAGTGTTTGGATATTGAAGAAGTAAGAAGGAGAACGTTGGAGTCTATAGCATCTACCCTAGAGTCTGATGGACCAGGGTTTGTGTCCAGGTCCGTCATGCTGGCTGTATTACGCTGGCCAGTCAGCTCTAAGCTTTAGGGCCTCAGTCTCTATGTCTATCAGGAGAGTCAAACATGGTAAGGTCTGTAAAGCCTTTGGCCAAGTGGCTGGCACACAGCAGTATTCTAATTTTGGTAGTGGCAATAGTTCTCACCTGGGGGATTTGCTTTGATTGCAAGGGAATCCTTTTTTAAAAATGATTTTATTTTTTAAATTGATTTGAGAAAAAGTGAGAGAGCAGCAGGAGGGACAGAGGGGGAGGGAGACAAGCAGACTCCATGCTGAGTGGGAAGCCCAACTCAGGGCTTGATCCCAGGACCCTGAGACTGTGACCTGAGCCGAAATCAAGAGTCAGGCACTCAACTGACTGAGCCCCCCAGGCGCGCCCCACAAGGGAATCTTTGAAGGGGAGAGTGGTGGGAGAGAAAACAGGACATTCTTCTTGCCTGCTTTTGACTGCTTTATATCTACGGTCAGGCAGAGATTCAGGACAGAAGAGTGGAAGCATTTTTTGAAATTATTACCCTCTAGAAAATGTCTCCTGTTTTTGCCAGGTTTTCCTTACTCTGTAACTGACTCCTCCCGTTCTCTGGAAACCCATGAAGGGAGACAAGTACAGGGGAGCATTTCCTTTATTGCTTATTATAATTATGAGTAACAATCAAGGAGGAGATGTAGATTCAGTAGAACTTAATCAGATGGTTGCTCTTTCATTGTAATTTTACAACCAAATTAAAGCATGGTGGAAAGTTTTCTCAACCCAGGAAACCACATGACCCCACATACCGAACCTTCCTCAGACAGGGAGGGTGTGAATGATGTTGACACAGAAACTCGAGTCTACTCTTAAAGAATTCACTCATGGCAAACAAGGGACCATTTAAAAATTTTTCTAAGAGGTAGGGTGAGGTACATGAATACAGAAGAAACAACACAAGTCTATAAAAAAAACAGTTTTAGGAACGATTTTGATATATTTTAATAATCTTCCTTGATTGTTTTCTGATCCCATGTTTCTAAGGGAGTGATTAATTTTCTAGGGCAATGATTTAAACTTTTGTTTTTAAAAAGCTCATTCTTATAAGTGAGAGCTATTACTGCTTTCTTTACTTTCATGCCTTCTGTTGTTGTCTCCCGTCTTTAATGTTTATAGTCTCCAAGTATAGTAAATGATGGTAGAGAGAGAATAAGTGTCAACTGGCAAATTATTGGATGTAGTCCCAAACCTTTTGTCTAAACAAAAATTAATTTTCTGAGTCCTTATTAATTAAAAGGGAAAATGACTGGCATCACTAGATTATATTTAAATTTGCCTTTGTGGTGTGGGAAAAGACAACTGCCAATCATTTCAGCACTTTTTCAGTAATGACAGGAGTCTTATGTAGGTCAGAACATGTGTTAGGGAATGTGTTTGGACATTGTCATAGAGAGTCATGAAGGCCAAAGAGAATATTTCTTTTAGAAAAGATGGTATGCTGTGTTAATAGTTCTTTAAAAAAAAAAAAAAAAAAAAAACCTATGCATTTGCAAGGGTTAAAAAGGGGGAAAATGGATCATGGGGGCAAAAACCCCTTATTATTTTATACATAAAGCATAACTATATGTACAGGACATAAACAGATATCTGTCTGCAGTATTATAATTTCACAAGGGGGTGATTAGGAAAAAGATGTTGCAAAAGGCTCCTGGGTGGAGCAATAATTATTTAAATTAAAAAACTTAAATTTTGGGGCACCTCGGTGGCTCAGTCGGTTAAGCAGCTGCCTTTGGCTCAGGTCATATCTCAGGATCCTGGAATCGAACCCAACCCCGTGGACGCTCCCTGCTCAGCAGAGTGTCTGCTTCTCCTTCTCCCTCTGCCCTTTCCCCCCTCTCTCTCCTCTTTACCTCCGTCCCATTTGTGCTCGATCTCTGTCAAGTAAATAAATAAAATATTTTTAAAAATCCTTTAATTTTTAAAAGATTGAGAAGCACCATACAAACCTGTAACTGTTAATACTTAAGAGCAGTAGTGTTGGAGCTAGAGTTAATTTTCCTCTCTAGGGATGTCATTTGTTATGTTAAATGTTAAATGTTGCTGTTGGCTCCCATGGCAAATAGTGATTTTTTATTCTTTTGTCTCTGGAGAATTTGTGGTTCCTCATGAGAACAGCACTTAAAAAAATCAATCAAAAGGTTAGCAGTCAGTAATAACATTTGGCCTTGCCAATTGAATATCCGAGAGAAACTTGAACATTCACTTAGTCTTTCATCCTTGAGAGTTTGACCACCCTGTAAGAGACAGAAAGAACATGTGTGTCTGTGGGGGTGGAGTGTGGAGTGGGGACTCAAAAAGCTTAGATTCAGTTTGCTTTGGTTGACAGCCTACTCCTGACCTTAAAAAAATTAACACTAGAAGTCTGGTTTGATTCAGTCCCTATTAGGTAACCTGTATGTGTGACCAACTCTTGAAAATTTAAGGTATCTGGTCAGAGTTAAGATCTTCTATGGTCCTGAAGCCGAGTTAAGCCAAATGGCGCACCTGGAAAATTAACTCTCTCACATCCCTGATTATATGTGGGATAGACTTGATAATAATGTGGGTATCCAGAGGTTAAGGCTAATCATTGGGGCACATGCAAGTTGTTAGAATACAGGTCTCTCTCTCTCTCTTTTTTTTAAGATTATATTTATTTTTTCATGAAAGACACAGAGAGAGGCAGAGACATAGGTAGAGGGAGAAGCAGGCTCCCTGTGGGGGGAATTATAGGCGGGACTCGATTCCGGAACCCTGGGATCACAACCTGAGCCAAAGGCAGATGCTCAAGCACTGAGCCACCCACGTGCCCCAGAATACAGGTCTCTTGAGACATACATCTCACTACATATTTGGCAAAGTGAGTTGAATGCAGCGGAAAGCAGCATGTAAATTTCCCTGTAGTTTGGGAGGGGGAAAGAAATGTATTTTTCTGTGTTATATTGGAATGATATGTAGGAAGCACAGCTCTCTGGTGTGATCTGCTTTCCTTTGTGTGGATCCTCTGTCACTCATACTAAGTTCTTGCGTGCTGAAAGTTTTCTGCAGATGGTGCCATTTCGAGGGGTTACCTTGGGAGAAACCCTCCCTTCTCCGGGACCCCAGGACCCCGTGACCTGAAGGAACTCAGATGTTTTTCCAACAGCTTTTCTCTTATTTTCCTTCCAACAGCTTTTCTGATGTGATCATTCTGTGATTGTGTGATTCACTTCTTTTTAATTCTTTGCTTTCTTTTTTTTTTTCCTTAGCAAACTGTTGATGTTTTAAAGGCAATGGTAGCAGATAACAGCCTGGGGGACCCTGAAAGGTAAGCACTTCTCCCCTCTATTTAGTGGCACTTATTTTTCCCCCCCAGTTATCTACTGGAGCAGATTTCTCAGCTTTGGCTTGGTTGACATTTGGGCCAGATAATTCTTTGCTGTGGGCAACTGTCCTGCCCATCGTGGGGTGTTTATTAGCACTCCTGAGCTCCTCTCACTAGATGCTGGTGTCCTCTTGTGACAACCCAGAACGTCCCCACACATCATCAGTGCCCCCTGGGGCGAATTCAGCCCCAACTGAGGATTGCGGTGTTGGAGATATGACAAAGAAATAACAGCCATGCAGTTGGGCACCTCAGTTGAGTCCCATCTCCACCACATAGTGACCATTTCTCTGTGGGCAAGTTAACTCCACTCTAGGAGCTCCAGTTCCATCATTTATAAATGGAGATAACTATTGCACCCACTTCCTTGGGTTATTGTAAGGAAGACATGGGGCCTGGCACATTGAAAGCCGTCCGCGAATAATGACGATGAAGCGAAAATCAGGCTGGTTGGGTTGTTGAGATTATATTCCCTTTTAATGAATTATAGAGAACTGTATTCCTATATAGTTTTTGTTTGTTTGTTTGTTTCTTCAGCAAGAAGCATTTATTGAATGTCTGCTCAGTGCTGGGGCTGGGCATTCACAGATCCTTGGCACAGAGGGCTCAGTCTAGTGGGGAATGGAGCCTGGGGCATGAGGCCTTATGATGGGGAGCATGGCCATGCTGCAGGAGAAGCAAACACTGGATGCTCTGGGGTCTCTGTGGGGCTTTGGGAAGTCCGTGAAGGCTCACAGAAATGCCATCTGAGCCAGGCATGTGACCAGCAGAGACAGAGGTAGGGACTGCTTGTAGGCGGAGAAAGCCCAGGGCAAAAACACTGGAGCATAAAGTATGGGACACGCCCAGGAGAGTTCTGGTCTGGGGCAGCCAGAGAATGCACTGTGGATAGTAGCAAAAAGGGCTAGGAAGGCAGACTGGACCAAGGGACAGAGCAAAGGGAATTTGGACCTTTTCCTGTTTACTCTGTGGGTGGTGCACCCAGCACATCTTAGATACCTACAGTGTGTTTGTCCAACTGCCATGTTAGATTTGTCCTTTACTGAGGTCACTTAAAGTGCAGGAAGGTCAGTTTAGGAAGCTCTGGCAGGATAGTTCTTAGGGACACATGAGCTGGGATTTCTCCCATGTTCCAGCCCTGACCACAGACCACCTACCTGGTGTTCGGACCATGTTGTTTCCTGGCACGTTTGCCTCAGTTATCTTGGGGCAATGGATAATGCCTCTCGTTGGGTTTTGTGTATTTGATAAATGTTTGTTGAATGAATGTTATTAAAATTTTGAATTCAACTTTCTTCAATGTGGTGTTAATTTCACTTCTTCTTTTTTTTTTTTTTGGTCTCAGCTACTGCTGAGTGTTTTTAATATAACCATCTAAAGAGCATCCCTGAAGAACTCCAGAAAACTTGACTACCTAGGATGTTTGAAACTATCTCCCTAGTCTGCACACTTCTTTTGAAAAGTACAAGTGGGCCGGCTTCCAGGAGCAGAAAAGCTGGTTTATATGCTGTCGTAAGACTGCCATGTGCCTCTGGGGCTGCTGGCCCAGGCCCCAGTCTCAGGCTCTGTGGTGACCTGCCAACCCCCCACCCCCGCCAAACCTACACCTACCTGTACCACGTCAGAGGGCTGATTCCTGGTCAGGCTGGCCCTGTCCTGTTTTAAGTCTTCCTTTCCTAGTGGACCAGAGTCCTGATGTGCCTTTTGAAGGGAGCCAACATCTGACCTGTTTACTTCTGCTTTTTATAGTTTGGATGGATGGACTGGCTGGATTTTTTCTCAGTATCCCTTGTTTCTGAAGCACTATAGCATGGCAGTTAAGAGCATGGTTTCTAGAATTAGGCTTTCCAGATTTGGATCTCAGCTCCATCACTTATTAGCTGTGTGACCTGGGGCAAGTTACTTAACTTCTCATTTTTAAAATGAGGAAACTCATAATACCACTCTCATGGGGTTTTGTAAAGATGAACTGTATCAAATGCTTAGAATACTAAGTGTTAGCTATTTTCATTACTATTATCAACACTGTCAACATCTCTTAAGCATTACTTTTGATATCTTGACTGAAAAGCTTTCTTCCTTTGATGCAATAATCAGTCTGGATCAAATATTCTACTTTAAGTCATTTGATGATTTGAGTGGAACTTACGTGTTTTTCTCCTTCAAGGCCCATATGTTCAGGGGATCTCTTTGTTTAGAGACCAAGGCAGACACTCGGCTGTGATTTAATCCTGCAACTTGCATTGTAGGGGAGAGATTGCCTTAGCTAGGACTTTATTGAAGTAACCAGTTTTGCCTTTTCCATTTTCCCACCATAGCCCTGTGACTCCCAGCACTCCTGGGAGCCCGCCTGTGAGCCCGGGGCCCTTGTCCCCAGGAGGCACCCCAGGAAAACACATCTGTGGCCACCATCTACACACAGTAGGAGGTGCTGTTGAGAGGGACGTGTGTCATCGGTGTAGGCACAAGCGGTGGCACTTCATAAGACCCACCAACAAGTCCAAACAGGGCCATGCAAGGCGTCAAGGAGAGGTCACTGTCCTCTCTGTTGGCAGGTAAGATCCCTGTTGATGCTTTGGGTTTGTGTGACGTACTTGCTGTGGTGTGTGGATTTGTGTGTAGCTGTTAAATATAGAGTATGATGTCCTAAGCCTGGCTTGGGTTATATCTCTGGGCCTTGTAGATGTTTTCTGCTCTGAGTCCTACATTTTTCCAACAGCAGAATAATCCTAAGAGGTGGGTATTGCTAGATCAGGTGTCAGGTGTATTAATTAAGGTAAAAAATTAATTACTTGCTCTATTACGGTTTTCTGGAGAAGCAGAGCTAATATATATATATATAAAATACATATACATATATATAATTTATTTATATATGAGGAGATTTATTATAGGAATTAGCTGGCATGATTATGGAGGCCAAGAGGTCCCACCATCTGCCCTCTGAAAGCTGGAGACCCAGGAAGCTGATGGTATAATTCAGCCCTATTCTGAAAGCCCAAGAACGAGGGGGTGGATGTTGAGGGGCAGGAAAAGACAAACCCTTGTGCTTCCTTTCTGGACTTTTTTCCATTGGAAAAGGATGGACCTGGTCCATTCATGCCCTTAAGGGATTTGGTGACACCGATCCTCATTGGTGAGGACTATCTTCTTCGCTCAATCTATATATGGACTCAAGAGCTGATTAATCTCTCCTGGAAACACCCTCACAGGCACACCCAGAAAGAATGTGGGACCAGCTTTCTGGGCATCTGTTAGTCCAGCCAAGTTGATACACAGAATTCACCAGCACTCTTATTCTAATAGGTAAAGCCCAAATCTCAGCCAGATGCAGAACAGAAGTTTATATCTCACTTGTGCAGACCTAAAGATCGGCGGGTGGCTCTTAGGGTAGCCGTCCAGAGGCCCAGGTGCTTTCCACCTTGTGGCTCTGCCAGGTGTGCTAGTAGAAGGAGGAAGTGCAAGGAGCATTGTTCCTAAGAGGTTTGATGAGACAGGCCTGGAAGTGGCACATTTCCGTTTTGCTTACATGCTGCTGTCTAGACCTCAGTTCCCCGGCCATCCCTCATGGTCTGCTCGTGGGGAGCAGGGAAGAGGTGGAGCTTGCCCACGGCTCTGCTGTGTCTGCCACATAAGTTCCATGTGCATTCCTGGGACTGCTCTCTTTTAGATCACTTTACCTGGGTCCTGGCTTTTCCAGTCCTCCAGTACCATTTCCTGGTGGCTCATCTGTGATGTGTGGCTCTTGCAGTTCAAGTGATGAATCCATTGAACTGCATGGAGAGCATTTGTGCAGGGGAGTGCTTTGGCATGTCCACAGTATCCATACTGAGTCTCAGGCAGGAGTCCCCTTGTGAGGGTACCTCCAGAAAGACAGCAGGAAGTAATGGTCAAGAGTATGTGTGTTGAAGCCGAGCTGGGGAAGCAAAAGTTGACAGGACTGCAGATGTGATCCTTCTTTCTCTAGGGATCCTTCTTTCTCCCTGGGGAGAGTAGCCTGAACCCATTGTATCTCCCTCATTCAAGTGCTGGCGTGACTGCTTCCAAACTCACTATTCTTCGTTCCTCAGTTTTCCCCTCTATAACATGAGGATGATAATAACACTCACCTCACTGGGTTGCTGGCAGGATTAAATAAGTTGACTCATGGAAAGGTCTTAGGCCAGTTTTTGGCCCTTACTATGCACTCAACTGTTCGCGACTGTTACTGTTGTTATTTTGATCTGGTCGAGTTTTATATTGTGTTGCACAAGCAACTAGAAGACTGCAGGGCTGCTTCCCACTTCCAGCAAAAGAGTATAACTCATGACCACACTGTTTTATTAAGAAGCAGAGTCATGGGAATTTGTGAATGTGGAATGTAATGAGAACCTGGGGCTTGTTTAAACAAAGCGTATTTTGTTTGCTTTAAAAAAAAAATCTGCTGAAATTTTCAGCTGAGATTCAACATGGCTCTTATGAATGCCCCAAATGCAACTCTCTTTGTTGGACGTAGAATACTGTGAGCGTTTAATTATGACCAGCTTCTCGTGTTGCTTAAAGGGAGACTTCCATTTTGACCAAGTGGATCTGTGGTTACAACTTTCCCCTAATCCTTCTTTTACTTGCTCAGGGTCTTGCTCCTCCTTGTGGTTGGTGATCTCATTTGGATGAAGAAGGAGAATGTATTTTATCTTAGTGTTAAGGGAATTTTAGAGGAGAACTAGAGAGAAGCTATTATGAAAGACTTCAGAGTTTTGATGGATGATAAAAGAAAAACAGTCAAACTGAGTAAATTTCCTTAATGTCTCTTTTCATTCTTAATGAAAATTTCTTCCTTAATTCCCTTAATATTTTCCTTAGCCCTTAAGGAAAATTAACCCAAATTTGCTTTAAAAAAAAAAAAGTTGAAAACTGAACACACACAGAAACCCTCCCGCCAACGGATTCTGAGAAAATGCATAGTTGGGGCTCCTCTGGCCATGTGTGTGCAGAGATAAGACTCTCTGAGGGGTGCACTGAAGGCAGTTCTTGAGTGAACATTTGGTTACATCAGCCTAACTGGCAAGCTAGTGCTTTTAGCCTGCTTTCTGTGGTTAAAACAGCTGGTGGTCAACCCATGTCCCTCTTAGAAACCACATCCCTGAGACTGTTTAGAATGTGGGTAACCATGCTTTTTAATGCATTGTTGTGCTCTCTAAAGTACCTGGCAGAGTGTGTGATGTGCTAAAATCCACTGCAAAGTTGGTCAGGGGACAGGAGTGTTTGCTGGGTAGGAATGCCTCTCCTTATTGATTAGGGCATTCTTCTTTGATTCCCCAACTTTTTTGGCTGAGTTCGTATGGGATCCTTTAGACTTTTGATTCACTGTTGATTCGTATTTCCTGGAAATGCCAAACTCATCAGATCTGCTCTTTAACCCCTCAGGTTTAGAGTGACAAAAGTGGAACACAAATCAAATCAGAAGGAACGGAGAAGTTTGATGTCAGTTAGCGGGACCGACAGTGTCAACGGTGATGTGCCTGCGACACCTGTGAAGAGAGAACAAAGTGACACAGAGTAGCAGGTGAGTTGTAGTTTGGTGACGTGGGGGGTGGGGGAGTATGGTGGGGAGAAGGTGCTGAGAGCCTCCCAGGGTGTGGGGGATGTAGGAATGACTGGCCAGGGGAGTGAGAGCTGCTGGAGCTGTAGGGGACTGCATGTGTTTATTCTTCTGTCCAAGAGGCCACAAACTTGTGTGCCTCCAGGTGCCTGGCCTGCATGATAATGAGGGAGAGGGTTATTTAAGACACCATGCGGAATGGTAGGGATCGTGGCAAACCTACCCATAGGACTTGCGTTACCACAAGGCAAAAGGCTCTTAAGTGTTGCTAGATCTTATGCAAAAAACAGTGGAAATCTAGACTCTGGAAATGTGAAATCACCACAGGTTCATAAATGTTGGCAGCTTATTAAATGTCCTTTAAAAAACCATGCAGGCCAAGGGAAATATAATCTTGTAGTCATTTCTAGGTAAACTGTGATTTGCAAAAGGCTGGAGCAAGCAAACCAATGCGTTTTCCTTTAATTGAGTTGGAAACCAGTTTTCTTTGATGTGCCACCATTCTAAAATCGTCCCAGTAGGAATGTTACTCTTCCAACCAAATATTTTTAAGTGATTTAAAAACCCAAAACGAATGCTCTTTTGGCTGGGCAGTTTTCATTTTGGGAGATAGTGCTTGCCAAAGGAAAAAGGCTCATGATAATTTGATACTGGCTTAGCTTTCATCTTACTCTCTTCTTTCTGTTCTGGCTTGAGTAGCATTCACCCCTTTCATGTTTCTTATTACGGATAAGAGGGTGAGTGTAAGGACTTGGGAGTGATTATGCTACGAAAGCTCCAGTGGCCCCGTCAGAACCTGAATGTGAAGGCAGAAGAGGTCACCCTTGCAGAAGGAAGGAAGGGTAGGATGTGAGGAGGTGGACTGCTGGGTTCAAGAAGGTACAGGAAAGAGGCAAGATTGAAGCTGAAAAAAAAAAAAAAGAAAAAAAAATGAAAAAAAATGAAAAAAAATGAAAAAAAAAAAAAAAAAAAAAAAAAGAAGCTGAGCCCTGGGGTCAAGGGGAGTATGGCTGGTATGGCACAGTTGAGTAGAGAAGTGGCTTTCAAGGAAGCTTCTCTGATAATCTGCCCAGGCTCGGGCCGGGGGGGTGGGGTGGTTGAAGGTGATCTGGAAATAATCTGGAAGAGTTGTGCTCCTGAATTCTGGATCCTGATAACTTCCAGTGTTAGTTCTTGGATCTCACATTTGGGAAGATCTGGCCCCTTCCCCTGAGTTTAGGAGCTTTCTTTAAAGAAGAGAACCAGTAGAAAAGTCTGTCTTCAACTTTTCAGCCAGGTACTGGTGCCTTGGGAAGAGAGCCAAGAGAGACTTAGAAAGAGGATGATGAAGGGAATAATAAAAGCCACTGATGCCAATTCAGTATTCAAGTCTTCTGGGCATCGTAGGGATATAAGTCTTGCATGTGACCATTGTGTAAACATCTCTTGATTGGATGGATATTATCCCAGTTTTACAGAAGAGACAATAAATGAATGGAAAGGGTAAGTTACATGTTAAGGGTCATTTAGCTGGAAAGAGGAGCTGATTTGAACCTGGGTCTCTGACTACAAGACCAACTGTTCTCTTCTACCATCCTAGGATGTTCATTCATGAAGACCCACGTATGGAGGGCATTTCCATCAGTGATCTGGAACCTTGGGGTCTAATATGGTAGCCACCAGTCACCTGTGGCTACTTGAATCTAAATTAATTAAAATTAAAAATTTAGTTCTGCATTTGCACTAGTACCATTTCATGTGCTCAGTAGCCAGAGTTGGCTAGGGTCTTGCCATATCGGACAGCGCAGATCCAGAACATTTCCATCATGGCAGAAAAATTTTCACTGAGCAGAGTAAATGTTAGGTATTCTAGTTCGAATCCTGATGACTTTGGTAAATAAAGAGAAGCAATCTGATTGAAGTCATAAGGACTCTAATCCTGAGAAGAGAAGCATCCGGCTCTCCAAGTGGAAGGTGAAGAAGGTCTAGCCCACTGAGCTGCAGAGAAAGCTATTGGTTGTGAAGAGAGTCTGCCTCTGAGTCATCTGCCTGGCTGCGTGTCGGGAGTTGGAGCTGACCACGTGTAAGAAGATACTGCTCTCCCTCAGGCAGGAAGCACGGGGTGATCTGTCAAGCCCGCCTCACAGGTTCTGGCGTCTACTGCCCAGAGTGAGAGGACTTGAGATTTGAGAAGGTTAAAAGAAGTAGGATTGCTCTGCTGGTTTCCTTGGTCCAAATTCTTCTGTATCTGGCTCTAAGAATTTGATTGACCCATCTGAAGTCCTGACCACATCTGATTTACAATTTGATATTATTTGCAAAGTGCACAGTCATCCACCAAGATTTTGTAAAAGAACGTTGTACTTGATCGGAAGACGTGGGCTCACATCCTAGCTTCACCACTTGGAGATTGTGCTTGACCGAGTTAAGCCGTCTTAAACCTGTTTCCTTGAATATGACATAAGGATATTAAATTCATTGATTTAAGGCAAGTGCCAGCACAGTGTGTGGCACGTAGTTGGCTCTCAGTAGAGGGTAACCGTATTGTGCTGTGCCCTCCAAAATCAACAATGAGTTCATGAATGACCTTAGGAAGGGGATGTGTTTTCTGAGCCCTCAATTGTAATGAATTTTGAAAGTAAAAATAAAAATTTTTATTATGGAAACTTTCAAACAAACTCAAAAGTGGAGAGAATTATGTCATGAATGCTCATGGGCCATAGGATAATTTAATTATAATACCTGCTGTGTTTACTGTGTACCCAGCATGCTTTGAAAGACACATTCCGTGTACCGACTGATTTAATCCTCATAACAGCAATAGGTGGGTGCTAGTTAAGTGCCCCATTTTGCAAATGGAGGTGTTAAACACAGAGAGTTTGAGCGATATGGGTGCTCAGGGTGACCTGCCAGAGGAAGGGTGGAGTTCAGAGCCTCCTCCAGGCAGCCTGACTGCTGGAATCACAGGCTCGACCACTGATCTGGGTCTGGGGAAAGCAGATCCCATGGTCAGAGCCTGCTGGGGTTGAGACCTGCTGAGGGGCCATGTCTGATGACCCCAACAGAGAATGGACTCTGCAAAAGAAGAGAAAGGAATATTCATTGTCATTTAAAAAACTTATTCCTGGAGTTCTTTCTACATGTCTTACCATTTCTCATCCCCTCAAAGGAGTATGTTTGGGCTATTTAACATGCCTTGATTTTCCAACTAGAGAAATCCTGACATTTTTCTGTCTGGGCCCTAAATCTCTGGTTCTGGACTAAATTGGAAGATTTGCCCTAGAATATAGCTAATAAAGTAAGACAGGAGTGTTATGCATCTTTCATACAGTCTAAGATAGTTTTTAGAGTTATATTTCTTTCTGGAAAATTATTTTGTTTAAATTTGGATTTTTAGTGTAGAATTGATTTAAATATTCACATGCAAAATCATATCTAATCATTGGCTTGGTTTCTTTTTTTTTCAATTAGAAATTGATACTAAAAACTAGCCTTAGGATGCCTCTCTCTCTCTCTTTCTCTCTCTTTCTCTCTCTCTCTCTCTCTCTCTCCTCTTTTTAAAAAACAACAAAGTCTGTTGTTTGGCGTTTCTTCTGCCCTTTATTCTCCCCCCCCCCCCCCCCGTTTCGTTAGCCTGTGCTCTTTTTTGTAGTTAGATCTAACTTGCTCTCTGCCTGATTTATTTTGGCAAATGCAGTTAAAATGGTCTCTTTTTTTTTTTCACAGAAAATGTGTTTTGATTTCTTCTTAGAAGAATAAGCTTTTGTTCTTTGAAGTTAAATAAATCAAATCGCTTTCAGGCTCCAAATGCCACTGCCTTGTCTTCATGATCACTGGTCTTTCATTTTTTAAAAATGAAGCTGTCGTAAGCATTTGATATCATACGTTTCTCAAGTATGTGCTCCTTTTTGCATCTTCTGGTAGGCTCTCCTCGAAATATCAATTTGGGAAGTGTACACAACAATATTTTTTCATCAAAACAAAAATTCATAATATTAGACATGGCTTTTTATTTTATGCTATTGTATTACTGAAGCAATTCTGTTAATTATTTTAGTAATTTATTATGGTGATGAAAAGGAGGTTTTAAACTGTTTAGGCTTAATTTTAACTGTGCCACTAAGGATCAGTGGTTTTGGGCAAATTGCTTCACCCTTCCACACCCCCGGAGGGTCTTTATCTTTACAACAGGGTTGTTTTTGGTCCCGAGTGACATAACATAGATATATTGTTCTTAAATCTGTCCTTGGCACAGAGTTAGTATTTACTAAGTATGTGCTACTATCAATAACTTTCATCAATCCCATTCTTGGTGGTCTTAGTTATGTTTTAGCCTGTTCCTCAAATATCAGTTTGAGATTCTGTGAATCCCTTTTTACTTCTTAAGAATATTAGAGTTTTGGATTCTCATGACATCTTAACAATCAATATTTGGCAAGTCCCTTAGGAATTTGGACCATTCTCTTGCCTGTGCTAAGAGGCCTTAGACATAACTATCCCCCTCCTCCCGGAGGTGGAATCAGAATTAGTAACAGGGCAGTTGGATAGTTTTGCCGCTGTTCTTTGTATTATACAGATCAGAGGGCCGGTTAAATTAAGAGGTAGCGTGGGCTGAGTTTTCTGTGCTAAACTGCCTTGCTGGAGCTCAGTTCTGGGATAAAAGCCTTCTTTTTTGCCAAGACTCTTTCATGGATCATGCTCCCTGCCTCCTGAGCATTGTGGCCAGTCACAAGGTCACAAGGTCAGCCTCCCCGACCGTTGGCACCATCCTCTCCTCCTCCTTCCTTTTCACCTTCATGATAGGGTTGTATTGGAGGGTCCCTGTGGGGGCTCCCCAGAGATTGGGCTGTATTATTTGCACTACTTTGCATTGTGGTTCTTCTGGTAACTCTCCAGGGAGGGAGAGGATGGTGAGAAACTTAACTGCTTGTTAGCTAATATTTTTCTCCCTAGGTTGTGTTTTTTTGCAGGGCAAAATATACATTTTTGAGAAAGCAAGGTATGTCAGGCTTGATGGAAACCCCTTCATTTGATTCACTGGTCTTAAAGAGCCGTGGCAGAGAAATTCATAAGAAGAAACTGTACCTCAAATAGGCAGACATTGGGACACTTGCCTTGATTTGCAGTTGCTGAGTACATTTCTGCAGAGGAGAAGGAGTATTTGGGTTGATGCCTGTGTTCTTATGTGGAAGATCATTCCCGCTGAGCCCATCTTAATTTTGGAAATGGAGGGAAGCTACCACCTGCGCAGGCACTGGCCGGATGTGGAGAAAAGCTGAGTGAGGGACCGAAATTTCAGTGCAGCCTTATGAGTACTAATCTCTCCACTCTCCCCATGACAAATGAAGAACTAGGCTCAGAGGGATTACTTTTTCCCAGTTCCAAGGGCTGGCAGTGACAGGGCTTGGATGGGCAGCAGTCTATATTTGGAATTAACATGCTCAGGGGCTTTTGGAGTTTGAGGGAGCTTTGCTTTCTCCAAGTAAAGCAAGTCCTCCTTCGATCTCTTAGCCCGGTGGTTCAAAGTAGCTATCATGACAGCGTTATCAGCCTTCACTAGGCACGGCTCCTTTGGTCTCCTACAGGGACCCCCTGATGTCTTTGGGCTGCCATGCATCAGGTTCTGTTCTGTGAGCAATTCTGGTTTCTTACAGGTAGACTAAGATCATAGACTTTGAGATCTCAGAGGAGCTGTGATTGCTATTCAGGTCAATTCAGGTACAGTTATGTCTTTATAAAGTATTTATTGATCCCCTACTGTGTGTGAGGTGCTGTGCCAGGCCTGAGGGACATAGAAGTGTAGAAGATGGACATATAAGGGCCACACTTTCTCGAAGCTTCATTCTAGTTTTTTATGTAGATTTTTCTCCCCATGCCTCCTCATCCCCTCCTTTTGGAGTAAGAAGGCTATGTGTGTTGTTCAAGGTTATGCGGATGGTAGATTCCAGAGCCTGTACCCTCTGACCCTTCATTCCCCTCACTCTCTCTGGTGAGTTGGTTATGACAAGTGTTTGAACTTGAATTATTATTATTATTTTTTTAAATTTTTATTTATTTGTTCATGAGAGACAGACAGAGAGAGAGAGAGAGGGAGAGGCAGAGACACAGGCAGAGGGAGAAGCAGGCTCCACACAAGATGCCTGATGTGGGACTCGATCCTGTGACTCCGGGATCACGCCCTGAGCTTGAAGGCAGATAGATGTTCAACTGCTGAGCCACCCAGGTGTCTCGAATTATTATTATTATTTTTTTAGGATTTGCAAAATAAGACATGCACACAATAAAATATGCAAGCAGCAATAAAGCCTACAGAGTGAAAAATAGGCCTTTAAAAAAAGCAAAATCTTCACCCTATTTACAGCCCTTCTCTCTCACCACCATCTCGAAATCTCCTTCCCAGGAGGGATCCATGGGTCCTGGTGTCCTCTGTGTCTTTTCAGGATTATTCTGTGCACAGACATGCTTACATAACACACATATGTATGTACAGCTTCCTTTTTTGCCCTTCCTCTAGTGAGAGCGTAGATGCTTATCTACACTTTGCTTTTTATTGAAGTTGATGAGTAATAGTATCCATGGACTCTTGAGTTTTTACTATTCCCCACGGATTGAGCCATGAGGAGTGAAAACGCTGGACACATTTTTAAAAAGTTGCGTGCCCTCTTTGTCATTGGGAATACCTCCAAAACAAACATGCAAATTATCTGAGAGTTTTTGGTGGCCCTAAAAACATACTTTGCTGTCATCAACTATGATGTTTTTTCCAAGTTCTTGCTCCCCAGCCCTGCTGTGGGTACAGAAGAGACAAACATATCTGTCAGTCTTCTCAGGAGTCAGATAGTGTAGGGGCCTGGAGGGTTTTGGTTTGGTTTGGTTTCAGTTGCCGCTGAGGCAAGCCGTCTTTCCCCTGCATGCATCTCCCCAGGCAGCACCTGGTCCAGGGCCCCTGCTATTTTTGATCAGAAGTTGACCCACTGACTCCTGCGTCAACTGAGCTCTTCTTCTTCTGGATCCTGTTAGCCCGTGGATGGGACTTAAGAAAGAGAGGCTGTGACCTCTGTCCTTTACACCATAGCAACTGCAGCATTGGCGGCTCCCCGAGACCCTGGAGGGCCTCCCGACAGGCCTGTGGGGGCTTGGCAGAGGCAGAAGATGAAAGGCTTTTAGAGACATTATTGCCCAGAACTAGAAAGAAAAGGGAATCAATGGTTACCACCACGATTTTTACTTTTCTTAAGTTGTAACCTGAGGCTTTGAATCTACTGACATTAAACAGCTAAGTGAATCATAGGGCCTGTTTTCTATAAGTAGCGGGACATAGGATGCTGAAGTAACTCCACTGTGTAGGTTCTAAATCATACTCCCTGCCCTCCAGTCCTGGTCTGACACTTGTTCTCTGTGTCACCCTTCACATCGTAGCCTCTGATGCCTCAGCTTCTCCATCTGTGAAGTGAGGATAATGGTAATAATATCACCTACCTCATAGGGATATCGCTCCTTGGTGCTTAGTAAGTGCTGAATAGGCAAATGCCAGATAATATTACTATATCAGTTAAGCCGTATTTAAACACTTAGCAAATAGGGGCACCTGGGTGGCTCAGTCGGTTAAGTGTCTGCCTTCAGCTCAGGTTATGATCCCGGGGTCCTGGGATTGAGCCGCACTTTGGGCTCCCTGCTCAGTGGGGGAGTTTGTTTCTCCCTTTCCCTCTCCCATCCCCCAACATACCCATATCCTGAGCCACCCAGGTGTCTCGAATTATTATTATTATTATTTTTAGGATTTGCAAAATAAGACATGCACCTCCGCCCCACTCATGCTCTCTCGCTTGCACTCTCTCTCAAATAAAGAAATAAAATCTTAAAAAAAATGAACAAATAAAAGTATGAAAAGGTAATGGTTTGTGATTTATTTTTTATATTCATAGGTATTGTAGTATTATTCATTTGATCCTCAGGTAGAGGCTTACTGACAGTTAGCTGAACTTCTAGCTCATAGGCCAGTAGAGACAATTAGAAAGAGGTGGTTCTATTCAAAGTCCTAGATCTCCAACCTATAGCTTAGTGTAGACATTGAATTGTAGATGTATTGAGACTAATGGGGAGCTGCTGAATTGCATTTAAATAATTCCAAGGGGACCCTTGTTTTTTCCAGATACAGAATAACTTTTGGTGTCAAGTACATTAACTTGGAATAAACTTCACTGCATCCTACCATCCCAAGGGCTGGTAGATCACAAGTGTCCAGTTATTGTCACTTGAGAAACCCATTACTGCTAAATATTTTTTTATTTTTAATTTTTTTCATTACTTCTAAATACTAAACATATTTAAATTGTTGTTGAGTATAATAACTTAGTAAAGAGCTACCTTTAGACTTTTCAGTAAGATCCAAATCTAATGTCAGAAGTTTCAAAGCTCTATGCTACTTAAAAAAGCTATTTCCATTTTGAATGTAAAATACCTGAAACATTTTTATTTTTCCTGAATTGATATACATTAGAGTTGCTCACTATTGATAATAAAAAGCTAAAAGTGTGATTATTAAACCCCCTTCCAAACTAGGAGTTGTAATGTGGCAATGTGTGATACTGTGATTTATAATAAGAAATGTATAGTTTGTCCCCATTTCTTGTAGAGAGCTAATAAAACTCTTGTAATTTCTTAAGGGATAAGAACCATAAAGGTCTTTTGTTTTATGTTAATGAAGTGACTTTTGGAAAGCCCCTAGTTAACTAAAGGATGAGGTGGTTTGCCAGGGAGCCAACCATGTGTATAGAGGGTTGGAACTCTACCCCGCACCTCCAGAGAAGGGAGAGGGATTGGAGTTTGTATTAATCACCAGTAGCCAGTGATTTAATGCTTATATGATGAAATTTCCATAAAAACTCGAAAGGAGAAGGTTCAGAGAACTTCCAGGTTTGTGAACCAGAACACTTCCACATGCCATTGTGTCCGGGACCCAAACTCTACAGAAGCTCCTTTGTTCAGAACCTCGCTCTATGTATCTCTTCATCTGGCTGTTGATTTATATCCTTTAATATCCTTTACAATAAACTGGTAACTTAGTGAATAAACTGGTTTTCTGAATCCTGTGAGCCAGTTTTGAATCCACGGAGAGGGTCATGGGAACCTCTGACTTACAGCCAGTTGGTCAGAAATACAGGTAACCGTCTGGACTTGTGATCGGCATGTGAAGTGGAAGGCAGCCCACTTGTGGGATCTGATGCTATCATTAGTTAGGTAGAGTTAGAGTTGAGTTGAATTGTAGGACACCCATCAGTTGTCCAAGCATTGGTGGCATGGGAGAAACCCTACCTACACCTACACCCTGGAATTGGGTGCAGAACCCTCACAAGACGCAGTGGTCAAGAAACATGGAAAATGCCCAAACTTAGTAGCAATCAAATAAATAGAAACTAAAATAATGAGATCACTTTTTGCTTTTCAGTTGGCAAATATGAATGCTAATACTAGCCTGATGGTGTAACTTTCATTTAAAATGAGACTCTTCTGAGAGTAGAAGGGACACTGTAAATAATTATTCCTACTTATTTATAGAACAAACATATGTAAACCGAGGCCTCCCAGGCCAGCTGGTTTACACGGTCTCCCTGGATAGCACCCAGTGTTGAAGAGGGTGGAAGGAGATGGGTGTTACCACACACCTGAGTAGGGACGCCACATTGGTATAGTAGAACTACATGGACAGAGGCTGAGCATCTACTCTGTATCATTAGATGAGAAGGCAAGTTGTAAAATATCCTAGTTTTGTTTAAGAAATGACATGCGACGTATCTCGTTTTGGATTGGAGATCACTTAAGCTTTCCTGTATAAGCTCCAAGCTCTTTGAGATTTTAGACTGTCTTCTCACTTTTTGTCATGCCTCCAGGTGGCCATTTGTACACAGTACATAGTACATACACTGTCGTGCCTCCAGGTGACCAGCTCTCAGTGATTCTGTAACAGGAGAGATGCTAGCTCACTCACCTGGTCAGTAAAATAGGCCTCTGCAGATGAGGTGAACTCTAGTTCCAAACTATTATGAAGGAAATTAGGAAGTGATTCAGTCATTCAACAATTATGTAGGTCAGGTTATGTTAAGATTTTTTAAATTACTATTTCAGTCTAATACTACAGAATTTTGCAGTTCAGATTGAGTTGCTGAGCTTTTTATTAATATTTGAATCCTTAAATGTTTCTGTCATGTCTGTTTCCTCCACTTCTTTCGTATAGTTTTTGACCTCAGCTAACTTTGTAGTGTTGTGTTTGCCGGCTTTGCCCTTTCAGAAATGAATTTAATTATTGTGGTTGTTATCAGTTGACAAACAGTACTGAGTTTTATCTCCTGGCTTAAAACCTTGTATGTGCATGAAGGCACCTTGCGAGAAACCAGAGTCCTGGGCTCCAGTCCCATCAGTCCTGATTTAGTAGGTTAGGGGGTGATCCGGAGATTGGCAGCGTTGAGTTGCTTCTAAAGAAGGTGTGACCCATCATCCTGAGAAACATTGACTTAAAGAGACTCACTGATTAGCTAGATTAGCATGAGTCTATCGGTTAGCCTAGATTTGCTTTTTAGTAAACATGGAATCTTTATTAAAATAGAAAGGCATTAACATTATAAAACTTAACACATGATTTAGACCAGAGCAAGGTTTAAAGGACTACGAACACCAAGTACCTCCTGATAGCTTCCCATTAATCCACACCCGCCAAGATGCCACCCTCTGCAGGCATTACTGTCCCCACATGTTCAGCAACTAGAATCTGTGGACACATGACCACGGATTGTTCCATGAGAGCCTGGTAGTTGATAATCCTCTAATTAAGGAGTTTGAGTCTTGAAGGATCACAGATTACTGGTGAAAGATCAGTACGTGTTGTTCTAGGTCTTTGAGTATGAATATTACTGTCCTAATCTTAGCTCTGTTTCTAGGAGCAACTTTCCCCATCTCTTTCCTTTAAGTGTGTTCTACAAAATTCTTAATCCAGCTATATGATTCTGTAGCCTTGTATCTGTCTGTTCCGTGTCATGCCATTTCATTCAAGGTACACTTTTGACCTTCTTAGGGCCTGAGCCCCTTTTAGGATATAGGTTTTTAACATCATTTCACTGCTCCTGTCTAGCCGCAGGGACTATTTCCTAGGGAGTGGCCCTGCCAGGGTTTCTATTTCTGCATTTCTCTTCTGTTGCCCCCCACACAGGTGGGGAGCAGGAAAGTGAAGGAACAGAAGATCTCAGCAACACTGTGGATGTCTCCGCGGGGATTGGTGTGTCAGGGCTTTTTGGGGATGAGTGGGTCAGTTTCCAGGTCTGCCTGCCTACCCTAGAATTGCTGCTTCACCATTTTTAAGTGTGAGGCCTTGAGTAAGTTATTGACCCTGGAAGCCTCAGTTTCTTCCTATGGAAAATGGGACCTGTCCTTGACTCATGGAGTCATTGGAAAGATTGAGTTCATGATTCTAGAGTGTTAGCGTGGCAGTGCCTGGCACATAGAAAGCCCTTGTAAATGTCACCTACTGTTATTATTAATCAGAGAGTGTTTTCCTTCCTTGACACTCTGTCCTTGGAGGTCTTACTTAGAGTTCAATGTCTATTAAGGTGCTCAGGTTTCTAGTTTTTTAAAGCATGTTTCTACTTTTTAAAGGGACCGGATAGTTTTTTTTTTTTTTTTCTAGAGGATCCTTTTTAACAAGGCACATATATGTCCTAATCAAAGGCACACACTGTATTGTGGCGTTTGTGGAACCCTAATATAATAATGGAATTATGGCTTTACCTTTATAATTAGAATGACCTCTTCCTTCACCTTTTCTGAGGTTCTTAATTTTTCTCCAGAAGTCTTGCGTTACTAGGGAAATGGTCACGCTGGGGATTTCTGAATCATCTTTACTTATTTTTAAATATTTTATTTATTGATGAGAGACACACAGAGAGGCAGAGACATAGGCAGAGGCAATGGCTCAACCACTGAGCCACCCAGGCACCCCCTGAGTCATCTTTTAAACGTAAGGAAGTTTTGCTTAATTTCATCCAGTTTGAGCATCCACCTGTAAGACTGTCATCTCACCAATTTTCCCAGAGAGAGAGAGGTCCTGTGTGATGGAAACTGAGAATAACATGTGGGTGGAGGGTTTTCTCCTGGTCTGTCCACTGCTGCCGGCCCACTCTGGCATTTATGCCAGCCTACACATGGTTTCTGATTGCTCTAAGACCTTAAGGAAGGCACTTTTTAATATTAACATACTTTGTTAAAGAAATGCCATTTAAAAGTATGTGTTTATCAATATGGATCTATTTACACCTGTAGGATGCAATGAGGAGAAATTTAGCAGTTTGGAAATGCACCTGTGACCCAGCTCAAGACGTAAGGTCACAGCTGGAGATTTACAAGCCGCAGAGTATGTGGTGTCTTCTTTACCCTAGATTGTCATTGTGATAAAAGAGAGATTTACTTGGAAATGGATAACAGCTGTCCTGGTGAAGTGCTGCCTGTTGATAAGCGCATGTTTTTGAAGAGGGAGAGAGCCCTGCACGTCAGTGCTGGGTAGCTTTAGTAGGGTTTTTAGAAAGGTTCACTTTCTGTTATCTGTTTAGTGTTAGTAATGAGGACTCTAAGCAGAATTTGTATTTTTTTCACTTCCTCTCAAACTGCTTATGGTACAGTTTTAATCAGCCACAGGAGGCAGCTGTTGAAGCCAGCATGATTGTTTAGGGCAGCTGGATGCTGGTATGGATCCTCCGAGCTAGCCCTTGGGAGTGTCCTGACTGCTGGCCCGGGTTAAGCATTGTATGCATATCATCGTTTGTAAAACCACCAACACCCCTTTGGGGAAATGCTCCAGAGTGGGCCAAGGTTCAACAGCTAGTCACAGGGGTCTGGTTTAGAATCCAGGCCGCTCGTTCCAGATCCTTCCTTAGCCCAGCCCTCAGTCTTTGTGCTTTAAAGTCAGTTCAATCTGTGCAGAGAACTCTTAATGGAAGCTCTCCTCAGTTGGACCAAAACCTCTGGCTGTGATAGGATGTTACGTTCTAGGCCTGACATTCCTCGCCCTTGACTTTCTTGTTTTCCTTGATGCAAAAAAATCTAGGTCTAAGGGAGCAGATGATAAAAGGAGGAGATATAAAAATAGTTGAACACCTGTTTTGTAGATAATGGCCTAGTTTGAAGTTTGGCTTTGAAAACTCACCCCTGTTTTTTACTGTTTTGTCTTTCGGGACCATTTTTCTGTTTCTCCACCTCTGGCTTCTTTCCCTTTACCCTGTTTGTACTCATCAACTCTCAAGTGAAAGTATTTCCAGACTTGCTTTTGTTTAGCTCTACAGCACAAAGCTGCATTTTGGCCATGCCAAGCTGAAGCAAGGCAGAGCAGAGAATTATTACTTCAATTCGTAATTAAAAACTCCCATCCATTCTGTTTTAGGGGACGATGTTTTGTTTCCTTTTTAGCAAAGGGGATAAGGATCCTTTACTCAAACCTTTTAGTTTGGGCAATCTCTCTCTCTTTCTCTTCTTCGCTGCCTCTCTCTCATAACTGTGATGAATATTTTAAACTGTAGAATGACAGGAAAGGGTAATATCTCAGACTCTAGATCTTGAAGTAGCTGTAGGGGCACGTGGGTGGC
Source organism: Canis lupus dingo (assembly GCF_003254725.2). Taxonomy (NCBI): domain Eukaryota; kingdom Metazoa; phylum Chordata; class Mammalia; order Carnivora; family Canidae; genus Canis; species Canis lupus. The sequence continues at coordinate 74,683,687 of NC_064245.1, forward strand.
TCAGTGGTTGAGCATCTGCCTTTGGCTCAGGGCATGATCCTGGGGTTGTGGGATCGTGTCCCACATTAGGCTCCTTTCAGGGAGCCTGCTCATCCCTTTGCCTGTGTTTCTGTCTCTCTCTCTGTGTGTCTCATGAATAAAAAAAATATTTTTAAAAATTGAAGTAGCTATAAAATAAGTACAAAGTAATATGTAAATCAAGATCTCTTTATTGGCATTTTGCTCTTTGTATTCCTGGAAGTTGGTTTCATACAGTTTTGCTTAGCATTTGTGGGCAGATGGGGCAATTCTTTGTCCCTTAACCTGGCATAGGGTGGCCTGTGTGATGTGTATGCCTCCATAGGCACAGGCAGCGCTAGAATTTCCGTCCTGTCCTATCCCAGTCTTCCAAACAGGACTGTAAACAGGCACACAGCTGTCTGTCACTCAGATGAGACGTTTGTAAGAACAGCAACAACAATCGCAAACAGCTTTGGAACATAAAAAGCTGTCTTCCAAGTTTCCTGGGGACTTCGTTTGAAATGAAAGTGTGAATACTCTAGAACCAGCTGTTTGAACCAAAACACACAACACAGCCCTCGAGTCACAATTGGCATCTGAGATGGGCATCTCGTCATTGAGCTTCTGTTGGTTCCAAGATCCTAGCCAAGATGCCTCATGTGCACCGTGGACATCTAGAGTTGACTCTGTCTTGTGTGGCTTGGGAGAGCCACCTTTTCTGACACAAAGAAGTTTCATTGTGACTGAGCACGCTCACCCCAATGCTCATTACTTGGGAGAACATGGCCAAGGAGTTAAACACATTCCCAAGAAGTGATACATGACTCAGAGGAGAACGCTCAACCGGTCGGTCACTCTAGAAGCTTGTGTTGAAACAGACCGATGCCCTCAGTCTACTGTGGCTCTCAAATTCTTTCTTGGTTTTCTATCAAAACCTTGATAATGAGGTCTTTCTGAAATTGTGGTACTTAACATTTCTTTAGACCGAATTCTAGAAGAAATATATAATGGGGGAAGGAACTCAGTGGGGTCGGGTGAGATGGAGGTGAGGATGGATTACAATTCCTCTGTGTTTTTAAATATCCACATGGGTTAATACGTGATACGATGTTTACCTTCTGGAAAGCTCACCTTTTTGTTTTCTCTTGCAGGGGTGACCTTATTTCAAGAGTTCTAAGACACTGAAGACTTAGAAGAAGTTGCCTGGGGAATTTTTTAAAATTTTTATACAGTTTCTGTTGTGGAGTCTGCAGACATGGGGATAAAAGCTAAAAGGGAATATCTGTGCTATGCTACATACAGAATTCAGTTTGCTTGGAAACAAGGTTTGGGTTAAAAAGTCCAAGGGAAAATTTACTACGTTTCCAGTGAAGGAAAGAGCTTATTTTAAAATTTTCCCAACCACCATACTTCCCAGTCCCCTATTTCTGGCCTTGGTACACCTTGCCAGTTTTTCTCGCATGATCGCTGTGTGCAGGGGAACTATTTGTGTGCAGTCCGAGCTGCTGCTTGGGGATGTTTATGCATGAATGTGTGTGAGTGTGCGCATACACACACATACTTGCACATCTGTGCACGGCTTCTGTTCTCCCAACCCATAGATCTCATTTTGCAACTAGTTGCAAGAAGATCCTCTTGCAGTTTAACTGTTAAAAAAGATAAAGATGAAGCTTCAATGGTCAAAGGTCCTTGCAGATAATCTGGTCTAGCCCTGAGAAATTGGGGTTCCTATCCTTCCCGGAAGGGCATGGAGTCAGATGGAACCAGAAGCCAGACTTCGGATTCTTGGACCAAGAAGTCACCACCACCGTGCCACTCCTAGGTCACTTATAAAATATCGAGAGTATTTTTTTCTTAAACTTGCGCTAAGCAAGTCTTATTTAATCTATTGAATAAAGGGGGATAATAGTTTAAAATGACTTAAAAAAAAAAACCCGGCAAAACTAAAAAAAAAAATGCTTGTTTTGACAACCCAAGGCCAAAACAAAACAAAGATACCCAACTTCTGATGAAGAATGGACCAATACCTTCCCCTGGCATGTTTTGCTCGGACACTTCCTATTTTGCGTCTTGTAACCCATGCTCGTTATTTAAAAGATTCTTGATGGTTACATTTCCCCTGTAGCCTTGAAAACCCTACTTTTATGTGTTTTTAAAAGCTATGTAGTGTACGAAACCCCTGCAAGAACCAGAGGCAGAGATAGTAGCACATTTCTGACAGGTGTGGGCCGGGGACTGGGAGCGCCCAGTTACAGGCAGGTCTCCAAGACCTGCCCCCATGTCAGTGTTGGTGTGATGCCCGGGGCACTTCTTTGATCTAGGAGAGAAAGAGCATCTTTCTCATTTCACCCCCAAAGAAGATTTCCATATGTAAAGTACTGACTGTAAACTTACGCATTCCATTCTGTTTATAGCATCAAACTAAAAATGTCCAACCTTTTAAATGAATGGTGAGTTTAATTTCATGTGAATTTTTTCTGACAACCGGTAAGAGCTCCACGTGTGTACATACATCTATACAGTGGACTAGGGGAAGCTGGTATGGAAAGAAATCCCACTGAAGTCCAGAAAGGGGCAACATAGGAATTTCGGGGGTGTGTGTATTACTGTAAATAACTATATGTGCAGTCTAGATCAATAGTTTTAGTTTTTTTAAGAACATCATTTTTTTGGCTTGAAAACTATGATGCCCTCAAAGGGTGAGGCTAAAATGTAAGATATTCTTCAGCTTTAATTATTTTTTAATTTTATTCAGGTCAGAGCACTTTTTTATAGCAATACAACAGGCAAGAGAATACTCAACCATATTTAAAATTGTGTTTATACCAAGAGTACCTTTTAAATATTTTCTAATACTTGAGCAGTTTTTGTCCGGCTGGCTTCCAAATATGCCAAAAGTTAAGCATTCAATGTTTTGACACATAAGCTTTTTACTGATAAGAATTCTTAAGTGTTCCCAAAGCAACTGATGTTTACAGGGCTTGTGTTCTTCTTCCTTCTCTGGAAGGATCTGGGGATCCACCATGAACTTACTATACAAAACACTAATGATGGGCTAACTTCTGGTTTAATGAGTGAGTTGGCTACCACCTTGATGTAAAAATTTGTAAAGGAAACTTTTTCACCATTTTGAGTGTCAGATGTATTTTTAACTGTCTGGTTTGTACTTTTACGACTTTTGTACTACCAAAGCAGAGTTAAAAATAAAAATGTTAAACATAAACGGTGTTGTTTTTGAACGAAAATGCGATTGTGGTAGTTACGATTCATACTGGGCCTGATTTTAACGTGTCTGATTTCTTAGGTCTCAGTTGACCAGTGATGATCTGGCCAGCTGTCCCCCACTGGATGTCAGTTCCCTGCTTCTCCCCTCCCCAGCCCCGTCCCCGGCAAGGAACACCACTCCCCACCCCCTGATAGTTATTTTTAAAATTTGGACATCATTCTGAATGTATACAGACCAATGATCAAAGCTAAGATGGGAACACAGGTACGATATGACTAAGCATGCACAGCTTTGTTCGGATCCCACCAGTCATTCCAGTAACGTCCGAGGATCACCCATTGCAGTTAGTTGTCTGGTCGCTGATCGGTGATGGGCATCTCATCTTTTTCTTGGGATCCGTGATCCCATGATTTCCACTGTGCCCTTCTGAAATTTTGTAGAATTCCCTTCCACGTCGGTCTGCCCGCTAGTTCTCGTGATGAGACTGAGGACTAGTGTCATGGAAAGGACCCACGGGGGCGATGCGCCCTCCCCATTGCGTCACAGCAGGGGAACGTGACGATGTCCGTGCATATTACTAGTGATGTCAACCTTGATCGTCTGGTGGAGGCCGTGGCCACCAGCCTTCACTTTGGTCTTTCCTTTTGCAGTTAACATTTGAGAGGAGATCCTTTGAGATTGGGCAAATATCCTATTTCCTCTTAAGCTTTCTACCTATTGATTTTACCATCCATATCAGTTTCTGGGGCCTCGTGTAGCAAATCCCCACCAACGGAGTGGCCTAAAACCATCGAAATTTATTTCACCGTTTAGGAGGCCAGCAGGCTGCAACTGAGGTGTCTGCAGGCTGGTTCTGAAGTCCCTGAGGGAGAATCTGTTCTGTGCCTCTCTCCCAGCTGCTGCTGGTTGCTGGCCATCCTGGCTCCCTTGCTTTGTGGCCACTTCACTCCCATCTGTGCCTTTCCTGCGCGTGTGCCTTGGTCTGCTCTTCCCATGAGGATACCAGTCATTGAATTCAGGGCCCACCACATTCCAGCCGGCTTCATTTTAACTGGGTTGAATTCGCACAGACCGTAATTTCAAATAAGATCCTATTTGCAGAAACCAGGAGTCAGGGCTTCAGTACCTCTTTTTAGGGAACACGATTCAACCCGTGGCACCATCCACTGGTGGATCTTACCTGCAACAGTTATGACTGGGGTGCGGCTCTTTCAGGTTGGTACCTGTGTCTTTTTGATGGGGCTCCGTGTTCTCTTTCTCCCCCTTCCTTCTCTTTCTCCCTCCTCCTTCCTTTCTCCATCCCTTCCTTTCTCTTTTACCCCTTGGCTCATTCTCACTTCGTGGAACCACAAGATGTTCCAGGCTCACCTTGTCACCTTGTATCTTCCTTGCCTTAGCCCTGACACTGACCACTAACCAAGGAGCCCTGGTTCCTTTTTACTGTAGAATTGGGTTCATGATGGTAGGTGTGCTCATGGAAGCAGGACCTCACTGCTTCTAGGTTTCTACGTGTATACACACACACACACACACACACACACACACACTACCAGCCCATGTATACACACACATAGGTTCCTTTATCTTTAGAACAAGCATGACGTGGGATTGGTTCTCTGACTGGAGTCCAGCTCTACAGAGCTCATGCCAAACGTCCTGCTTTCCTCATTTATAACTTTTGTCTCCTACAAGGAGAAAACTTGGTTCCTACTGCCTAAAATATTTTTACGTTCAATTTACATTTCAATTTACGTTTTAGTTCAATTCTAACATACATATAAAGTCGTTTGAATATATAGCCCTGGGAGAAGCCAGTTTACCATCTAGAGCACAGCGTGTGTATACAGTTGGTTTAGTTTTCTTTAGCCTTACGGTAGGCAGTCTGTGCGCTGGTGACTTAGATCAGCTCCTTGGTTCCCCACCCCTCAGTGTGGTTATGTGATTCAGTTTTAACACAGAGTCATTTGTCATCATCTATACGCCATCCTTCCTTTATGTTCTGGTTAGAATTTAAAAAATTAAAGATTTTATTTATATGAGAGAGAGGGAGAGTGAGAGATCATGAGCAGGGGGAAGGGCAAGGGGGAAGCACACTCCCTGGTGAGCAGAGAGCCCAATGCAGGACTCCATCCCAGGACCCTAGGGTCATGCACCAGAGCCCAAGGCAGATGCCTAACCGACTGAGCCACCCAGGTGCCTGAATTTTTAAAAATTTATATGCAGCAAAGTTCACTCTGGTGCCTCACTGGATTTTGATTTGTCTTCTTTTAAAGATTTTATTTATTTATTCAGAGAGACATACAGAGAGAGGCAGAGCCATAGACAGAGGGAGAAGCAGGCTCCCCTCAGAGAGCCCGATATGGGACTCGATCCCTGAACTCCAGGATCAGGCCCTGAGCTGAAAGCAGAGCTCAACCTCTGAGCCATATAGGCATCCCCTGGATTTTGATTTTGAATTTGTGTGGGATTTTGTGGTTGTTGCCTTGAAAATAAGATGGTTGATAGTGGCTTATGTTAAGGAAATGGAAAAGCTGACTTGATGATTTCGGTTCAAGAAAACCAAGAAATCCAGAATGTATGCGGTAGGGAGAATGTTAGACATTCCCCCCAAATTCCTCATTTTATTTATTTTTATTTTATTTTTTAAAACATTTTATTTATTTATTCATATACACACACAGAGAGAGGCAGAGACACAGGCAGAGGGAGAAGCAGGCTCCATGCAGGGAGCCCGATGTGGGACTCGATCCCGGGTCCCCAGGATCACACCCCAGGCTGCAGGCGGCGCCAAACCGCTGCGCCACCGGGGCTGCCCAAATTCCTCATTTTATAGTCAGAAGGTGTCACTTGGGGTTGCGGGGTTTGTTCTTAGTTGGTCAGCTTTTGTTTTTTTAAAAAAATTATTTGAGAGAAGGAGGTGGGGGGAGAGAGAGAGGGAGTGAGTGTGCTTGGTGAGGGAGAGGCAGCAAAGAGGGAAAGAGAATCTGAAGTAGAAGCCGTGCTGAGCGTGGAGCCAGATGCAGGGCTTGAAACTATGACCCTGAGATCATGGCCAGAGCCAAAATCAAGAGTCCAATGCTTAACCGACTGAGCCACCCAGGCCCCCCTTCCTATTGGTCAGCCTTTTGATCCTCTGGCACCAGTGTGATGCAGAATGGGTGAGGCGGAGGCGCTCAGCTTTCATGTCTAGCTCAGCTCTTAGGGGAGCAACGGGCAGCTGGGAGCGTAGGGCCCGCGGCCATTCTGTTCCACGTGGAGACAGACGCCAACCTTGCAACGCCAACTTGAACAATGAGTTCAGCTCTCTCCCCGGACCAACAGGTCCCGAGTGACTTTGCCAACTGTCCGAGGCCTTGCTTGCTCCTGCACTTCCTTCTCAAATCATTTTTGATATCTTAGGCATCTTCCATCCTAATCTGGTGTAACAGAAAGGTGAGGAACCCTTCCTTTTCTCCCGCTGAGGACAGCAGAATGTTAAAGGCTACAAAGTAGGGGTCCCATGAGTCCGTCCTGGTCACTGAGGGCTTGGCTGTGGTCAAGGGGGACTGTTCTGCACCTGACGTCCTTGCCAGTTTCTGGATCCTCTGACCCTTTTGTCTGTGGAATAGGTTGTTTCTACCTAGGGCTTCCCGTGCACATTCCTCAACTTCCCAGGCCCGGTCTTTAGGTCTGGTCTTCGATCTTCCCTGGGGGCCCCTAACTGTCACTCCAGAGACCTGAAAGGACACCTGAGACTTCTCTGCCTCTTGCGTTCTGCGGCAGCTGGGCCACCGGGATCAGCAGAGGTTGCACCTGCTGCTTTTTTGCGGTCACAGAGCTGGCACTCGCCCCCTCTGCTGGTCAAACGGGGGACCTACGAGGAGCATGGCTTTTTTTGTTTTGTTTTTAAAGATATATTTTATTTATTTATTTATTTATTTATGTATGTATTTATTTATTATTTATTTATTTACTTATTTACTTATTTACTTATTTATGATAGACACACACACAGAGAGAGAGAGAGGGCAGAGACACAGGCAGAGAGAGGAGCAGGCCCCATGCAGGGATCCCGACGTGGGGCTCGATCCCGGGACTCCAGGATCACGCCCTGGGCTGAAGGCAGATGCCAAACCGCTGAGCCACCCAGGGATCCCCGGGAGCATGGCTTCTAAGGCCATTTGTTGGTCTGTCCTTTCAGGGCCTGGCGCACAGAAGGCATTCGTGGTTATTTGCTCAATGAATAAATAAACAAAGTCTACCTCTAAACATGTAAGGCCATCATTAACTCTTTGATGGGAATAAAAATTCAAGTTTGGTTTTTTCCTAACTCCTTTTCTGGCTGCCCGATTCGTCTTCCTTTTCTTTCTCCTTGGAAACCGGTTTTGTCCCCGGGAGCTTGTGTTACTGCAAGGGTTAGCTTGAGTGCTGGTGGGAACGGCTGGGTCCCAGGGTGGAGGACACCCCACGCCCTGCGTCCTGCCATGGAAGTGGTGTGCCTGGAAGCAGGGTGGTCATGGAGGAGTAGCCGGGCTTCGCTGTTGAGTTCGAACCCTGGCCCCGCCACTGCCTGCTGTGCCATAGCGGGGAAGCCACCTGACCTTTCTGAGCCGCAGTGTCCTCGTCTATAAAATGACCTATCTCACAGGGCTGCTCCAGGGGCAGGGAAAGCACGCAAGGTCAGGGCGCCTGCTGTGGTCTGCGCGTCTAGTGAACCGAGGCACTGCCGTTGTTAGGGGCCATCCGTGGTGACCTGCCAAAGGGTCTGTGGGCATCTGTCCCACCACAGCTGATCGACGTGGCCCGTGAAGGGGCCGGGCACGCAGCTTTGTCCGAGAGTGGCGCTCAGCCAGGAGTGTCTTGCTCTGAGGGCGAACCACAGTCAGCGTCCAAAGCCTCCCAGAAGAGCCACAGGGTGGGGAAGGGTCTGGGTTTGCGGGGGAGGACGCACGGGGTAGGAGAAGGAGCTGAGGCAGCACGTGCAGGGGCCTCACCTCTCCCTCCTGGGAGTGACGCCTCCTGCTTTGGAGAATTCCTCACGGCCTCCTTGGAGCCTTGGCATGTGGGCCCGGATCCCCTGACCTCAGCCGGACTTGACCCAAGTGGACCCAGGACACCTACCTGTGACCTGGCCAAATGGAGCCCCCTTGGGATGTTTGCCAACTGGCCCTGGAGTACATGGCTCCTTTTCTTGGGGGCTAAGGCAGTGGGCCCAGGGGCCGGCGGAGGCCATGGTCCCTGCCGGGTGGAAACTGAGGAAAGGAAGAGACATTGGTGCCACATTCGCACGCACAGAGGGGAGAGGGGCCGTTCTGTTGCCTTCAAGCCCCAGGCTCTGTTGCCCCCCAGGACCCGCTGGCCTTCTGAGCTCCGCGAACATTCCAAGGACGGTTCTCTTTTGTGTCTCACCTAGCTTGGGCTGAGTTTCTATCGCAACAGCAATGACAACAAAGCCCCATGACTAATGCACTTATTCACCGAAAACTGGCCATGGGAGGAGTTCTAGAGCCACGCGAGCAGTGAGGCCCTGGCGTCCAGCCCCGCAGCGTCCGAGCCAGGCGGCCTGGCCCACTGCGTGGTGGCCTCCTCCTGAGAGATCTTGCGAACCTTTGTTGCTTTAGGGTAACCTCCCAGAAGAGCACATATTTGGGCTTTGGGTGCCTCTGGCCATCTGTGACCTTACATTCTTGGGACTTCAGTCTTCTCGCTTGAGAGTGAAGAGAATGTGTCGCTTAGGGTGGCGGTGAGGATTACCTGGAGGTGGGGGTGTCATGCACGCAGCCCGGGGCCGGTACAGCCAGCGGGGGGCTTCAGACGTGCCAAGTGCAGATCCTCTTCAGTGAAATAAGTGCTAGAAGGAGGAAAGTGGTCTTTTGAGAGTTGGTTCTTGATGTTTCTGCCATAATCGCTTTGCTTAGCATTTGAAGATGAACTTGGGGTGGAGGAGTGGGTGGGATTGGGGGGGAGGAGGAGGACCCAGGTAGAAGAGGGAGCTATAATAGCTACTAGTCCCAACAGTCCCTGGGCACCAGGTTGGATACTTAGGTTAAATACCAGTCTCTCGGCCGTTATTGGATGGCCACAGATCTACAAGGGGCTTTTTCTTTCTGTGTTTATTCCAGCTGCCATTTAACCTTATCACCCTCATGGTAAGACATGAATGTAGTAGAGTCATCTCTGTGAGTTTCAAAAGAATTTGATTTCGGGGTGCCTGCGTGGCTCAGTCCATTAAGCATCCGGCTCTTGGTTTGGGCTCAGGTTGGGTTCTCAGGGTGGTGGGATGGGCCCTACGTGGGGCACCACCCTCGGCAGGGAGTCTGCTTAACTCCTCTCTCTCTCCCTCTGCCCCTCCCTCTGCTTGCATGAGTACCTACATACCCAACTCTCTCTAAAAAATTAATCTTAAAAAAAAAAAAAAAACTTGAGGAATCTAGCTAAGAAATTATAGGTTAAAATGTCCTTAGAATCGAGGTGCCTGAGTGGCACAGTGGGTTAAAAGTCCTGATTTTAGGTCATGGGCACATGGGTCATGGAATCGAGTCCTGAGTGGGATTCTTTGCTCAGTACAGAGTCTGCTTGGGTTTCTCTCTCTCCCTCTCCTTCTGCTCCCCTCTGTTGTGCTCTCTTTCTCTCTCTCAAATAAATATATCTTTAAAAAAATGTTCTTGGAATCATAACATTATACCCAACCCACAAAATTTATGGGTTTCCTTATTATGGATACCTTAATGTTGACCAAATCAAACAAAAACCAACCCAAACAAATCCTCTGAAATAACAAACCAACGCTGCTAAACCTCCCAAGTTTTCTGTCTTGCATTAAATGCATTTTATTTTATAAACACTTCCTTGGGGCAATGAAACATAAAAGAAATAGACCAATTTTAATGCCATAACTATTCACGTCAAACACGGTACGACTTAAATTTGTAACTGAGCATAAATTACTGTGTCCTAATAACGATGAAAATAATGAAAATAAAGAATAATCATAAGAGTAAAAAATAGACTGTTTGAAGCACCCCCAAGATGCATTTTTGAGATGATTGTTAATAAGGTAGGTAGAAAAGGATTTACTTAGTTGAGATATTATTTAAAATTATTAGAAGTGGTTGGGGCAGCTCGCTGGCTCAGGTGGTAGAGCGTGCAACTCTTGATGTTGGCGTTGTAAGTTTGAGCTCCACTTCAGGTGTAAAGATTACCTAAAAAAAAAAAAAAAAAAAAAAAAAAAAAAAAGGAAGTGGTTCAGGAACTTTAGTGGTCATAGCAATCGAAGTGTTGAGTGTTACTCATAAAGAAAAGGTGGTCCAGTGTGAGATATTCTTTGGGTAGTAAAATCACATTTAACATTTAGTATTCATCTAGTGCTGGTAGGTGCAAGGCACTTTTTCTCATGTAAGCCTCATCAGGGCCCAGAGGGAGGCATAGCCATGGCTTCCGCTGTCCTGGACCCAATCTGGGGAAAGGAATCTCTGCATATATTGTAATGGCTGTTCCTGTGGCAAGCATCATGTATGGTCATGGGGCCACCTCATTCTTTGTAGGATGAGAAATTTATAGTCCTGTGATCATTTAAAAACACAAGTATCATTGATAATAGTCTGAGAGACTTTATAGATAAAAGCCGAGACTAATTTTTCAATATTTTGTTAAAATCTTCGGAACCCGAAGATAACCTTTCTTTCTCAATTGACAATACATATAATTTTACTTTTCTGAAATTGAATTGTCTTTCTCGCCACCATCTTGTTTTAAAGTTTCCTCACCTTTCAGATCTCAGATTCACTTTATTGCTGTGATTGATGTGTTGCTTGAAATAATGGAGACCCAAGGCTTTCTTTTCTCAGAAATTTCACATTTTGATTCAGCCATTTTTCTGTTTGATGGGAACATGGCTGTTTCCATAGGGAGGCTGTATTATGTTGTCCTTACAAGGACCAGTTTGTTGTTCAATCTGTATGACCGTGGATGAATTATATAGCTTTTTTAAAATTGATTTTTAAAAGATTTTATTTATTTACTCATGAGAGACACGGAGAGAGGCAGAGACACAGACAGAGGGAGAAGCAGGCCCCATGCAGGGAGCCCGACGTGGGACTTGATCCCAGGACTCCAGGATCACGCCCTGGGCTGAAGGCAGACGCTCAACCGCTGAGCCACCCAGGCGTCCCGAATTATATAGCTTTTTGAGCCTCCATTTCCCCATCTCTGAAACAGGGATAATCCTATCTCCAACTCATGGGATCATGGTGGACTTAAATGAGATGATGCATATGCACAACTTAGGTTGTATGAATGCATAACAAATTGTCATTCTAAAAAATGTTAAGCTGTATTTGTACCTATAAAAAACCTAAACCCATAATTGGATGGCTCCCATAATTATTACTGGAGAAGATTTCTATATCAATAGTTGCATTATTTAGCAAATTATTTTTTTAAAGATTTTTATGCATTTATACATGAGAGACACAGAAAGAGAGGCAGACACAGGTGGAGGGAGAAGCAGGCTCCATGCAGGGAGCCTGATGTGGACTTGATCCCGGGTCTCCAGGATCACACCCTGGGCTGAAGGCGGTGCTAAATGGCTGAGCCACCTGGGCTGCCCCAATCTGGCAAATTATTTTGAAGTGGTGTCTTTGCTGATACATTTTTCTGGTTAGGAATTTTTTCTCTATAAAATTTTAAATGCCATAGCAGTTCTTGATTTATCTGCTGGCTAATGGCTGATATCATGAAAATCTGGGGGCCTATGATCTTATGGCTTTGTAAATGGGTAATTTGAAATTTCTGATTCCTTTCTAAACATCAATATTTAAAACAGGGAAAGCACATTTGTTAATGGGAAGACACTATTAACCCTCCTTGGCCTGTGAATTTTTTTTTTTTTTTTTATATGAGTACCAAGGTTTACATGCACCATTCTCCATAGCTTTTTACCTATTTTGGAGAATGGAAAAGGATGAGTAGGATCTGGAAATGAAATTATTTTTGTGATTTTTTTTTTAAAGTTGGTAACTACTATCAAGAGAAAATGTTATGGTTTTGCTTTCAAAATAGCAAGATCCCAACCAAATAAATATTCTGATTGGTCTGTCCCCCAACTGTCTTGCTTATACTGGTTCAGAACGTGCAGTTTTGATAAGGGAGATGAGTAAAATTCTTTGTCTACCTTCTGATCTCTAGGTCATATTTTACTCTAGCTTTATATTAGCTACTCCAAAATGCTTAAAAGCAGAAAATACACGTGTTTCCTAAAAATCAGGCTCAAAGGGTGAGGCTGAATGGTAGCAGATGAGTGGTATGGGAGTGTGTTTTCACATTTGCTTGTGTACGGCTAAGTGTGTGCTCACATGTATGTGTATGCCATATGTGTTGTCAAAAACATTACCTCAGGGGCACCTGGGTGGCTCAGTAGGTTAAGGTCTGCCTTTGGCTCAGGTCATGATCCAGGGTCCTGGGACTGAGTCCCACACTGGGCTCTCTGCTCAGGGTAGAGTCTGCTTGTCCCTCTGCTCCTCCTCCCTGCTCGTGTTCTCTCTCACGCCCTTTCTTTCACTCAAATAAATAAAATCTTAAAAAAATTAAAAAAATTTAACTTCAGTTTTGTCTATTTACAAACTGCTTTTATAGATAGTTCATCTGAGCTTCTTCTAAATCAGTGGTTTCCAAAGTTAGGTTTCACATAACAAGGGGCATGGGAAGAAAATATTAAAACTTTGATATGTAATTGTTAACCCATCTTACTATTGCTTTGTCAGGTATATGACACATAGTACAAGAGGACGGTACGTTGAATTCTAAGTGTACTTCTATTAGGGGTAAAAGCACAAACTTTTTTTATCGGTAACTGCTGCAAGATCAGGAAGCTGTGGCAATTCTTAGTATATAGTTTTAGGGTATCTCCACGTGTGGCTGGAGAATTACCCACATCAACTATGCAGATGCCAGGTCCCCACTCAAGACCTGCGGAATCTGAATCTCTAGGAGGTGAGGCCCATAAATCTGCTGTTTGGAAACAAGCACACTGAGATTTGAGAACATCTGCTTTCAACCTGGGAGGTAGGAATGATCCCCATTTTATGGGGCGGGGGGCAGCGAGGGTCAGCAAAGTTAAGAAGTTTAAACTCAAGGGTCACCTGGGTGGCTCAGTGGTTGAGCGTCTGCCTTCAGCTCAGGCTGTGGTCCCAGGTCCTGGGATCGAGTCCCGCATCAGGCTCCCTGCATGGAGCCTCCTTCTCCCTCTGCCTGTGTCTCTGCCTGTCTCTCTCTCTCTGTCTCTCATGGATAAATAAATAGAATATTTAAAAAAGAAATTTAAAATCAAGGTCACACAGTGAGCTAGAGGCACAGACTGATTCAAGCCCCACTTACTAGGATTGCAGAGGGCTTGGCACGTGCCACGTGGTCACCACCTCAGAGACCTGGAGGTCATGACACATGGCTGCAGGCAGTCACTGAAGAGCCAACCCTGAGGGACAAATGAGTCTTGTTATACAAACATGCAGCCTTTTTCCTTTCTCCCTTGGGATTTTAAAGATTGAGTTCAAAATGAGTGAAAAATGTGGTCAGCCACGTTTCCCATTGCGGGCAGGGGTTTCAAACCCCTGAAGTTTATGTCTTATTTGGGGATTAAGGTCCTCAGAGTAACGTAGCCTCAGTCTAGAGACCAAACCTTCACCACATGCTACTTCACCACCTTGCCACAGGCCACTATAAAGCCCCGCTGTTCAGAGCAGGGCAGTCTGAGAGGGAAAAGCATGAATAATAAATGCAATTTCTTTCCTCTCAAATTCACATAGACTTGTGCTTCTGTGGCCCTGCATTCATACTACCATGTTCTCCCAATAAGCACCCCAAATCTCAGCGGCAGGAGGTCTCCTAAACTATCTGGAGGGGAGCTGTGACTCATCTGCTCATTGAGTTCTCATCTTCCGTCATATGCTGTCCTTGATCTAGGCAAAGGCACTGGTCTGTTAACAGTTGGTTTTGTTGCTAGTAGTCAACTCCAGCCGACTGATTTCATGTGGCAGGTAAGAATCATCTGTAACCAGCATATTTTTATTTATTTATTTATTTATTTATTTATTTATTTATTTATTTATTCATGAGAGACAGAGAGGCAGAGGGAGAAGCAGACTTCCCATAGGGGTCCTGATGTGGGACTCGATCCCAGGACCCCAGGATCATGCCCTCTGCCCAAGGCAGACACTCAACTAGAGCCACCCAGGCATCCCTCTAACCTGCATATTTAATAGGTGTCTCTGAAGTGTTGTTTCATCAAGTGGCCGGTGGTCACTTGAAGGTTAGGCTGCTCACAGATGTCTCCTATAACCTCTTGCGTTGGAGGAACTTACCAATTTAGTAAAGAAATGTCCAACTTATTTTCCCATACGTTAACAGTGAAAGCATCTACCATGAGAAACAAATGTCAGCTTGTCTCTGTTTAATTATCGCCAGTTCCAAAATAGAGGGTTTCCAAAATAGCCGAGGTTTACTCTGAAGTTAAAAATAAACAAGCAGAAGGCAAGAATTTCCACGTTTTCATCCTAAGGTCCCCATCCCAGACTGGAGGCCTCATTCCTGTGCCCCGTGGGACACAAAATAAAGGAAGTCAGGTCTTTGGTCACGTTCTCGGATTCTGAGCCTTCTTCACTGTTTGGAGGGTCCTCCTGCTTGGAGACACTGATGGAAGACTTAGGAAGAGAGTCTGATGCTTTGGGTCACAGGGAGAAGGAGAAAGGGAGAAAGAGTGACTGGCCAGCAGTTACTAAGCATGGACAAATGGGTGTGTGCTAAGTGGCCTCAAACTCTCTTCGTGCCTTTAAAATTCTGCTTTGACAGCTCTAACAATTGGCTATTACTTGCCTTGGAAACCAGGGAAAAACTATTTTCTTTCCTATTTATATGGTAGTTCATATGGTAGTTATATGTATTTATATGGTAGTTCAACTTCCCCCAGCAAAAAAAAAAAAAATGTATATACACACGTTGCACACACACAATATATAGAAATAATCTTAAATTAAAATCAAGATTTAAAGTGGTAAATAGCCACAATACAATTTGCTTCGATCATGAAAGATCAGGATGTCCCCTCCTGATCACAGCGGGTGCCTTACATCCAGACTGCATCCGTGCTTTCAAGTCGTCCAGAATATTAGAAAAGTTGACTATTGCCAATCATCACTTTCCTGATATCGGGTGGCAGCAGGCTGCAGAAAGTCACTACACAGAGTAGGATGCTTAGCCAGTTGCTAGACAACCTGGTGGACAGGGCTAAAATCTGGAATTTCTTTTCAACCTGAAGATTCTGATTATCCTCTGACATCCTTTGGTAGAACCTGGATATGGGGGTAGACAAAAGGAGCCACGATAGCTTAAAAAAATAAAAATAAAAAAACACTAAACAAAAAAGACTTGAAAATCTTGGTCATCAGCTAACCTTTCTGAAGCAGTTTTTTGCAGAAAAAGAATCTTTAAAATTCAGGGGAATTGTTAATCATGGTGAAGTATCTGCAATAGTCTCAAAATGTGAAGTTACGTACATATGCCAGGCGCAGAAGTGTGTTTCCACGCAAGACAAAGAGACCTGTCTGCACGAATTCCTCACCTTACCCCTTTCCTGTCTGAATTTTCTTCTCTCATCCTTCTGTTGTAGAGACAGCAGCAGGAAGTCAGGACTGGACCAAAGGCTGAATTCCCATCTGTGTTTTATCAAATGTAAATACAACCTTTCAACCTCTTGCAAACTGGCTGTATCCTGGGCTTTTGGGTTCTGAGGGCCTGGGGTGGGAGAGACTGCAAGCTGACCACCTCAACACTCAATGTCTATTCTCCTTCTCAGTAAGCAAATACTGAATTTATTTTGAAAATTTAGACCAAAAAAAAAAAAAATCCTGACAGACAGAAAGATAAGTCTCCTTAGCCTTTCTTGCATCTCAGGGTGACCAAGTGACTAGATGCTGACCCAGGAGGTATAAGTGGAAGGATCAAATTATACTTTCAGGAGGTCCTTAATGGGGAGGGAATGAGATTCCTTTATTCATTTTCCTGCGTGGAAAGCAAATGTAATGATTGGATGGAACACTATCGCCCTGGACTGCTAACTCTGGATTTTCTTCTACATAAGAGGTAAATAGATCTCTATTTTTATAAGCCATTTATCACATGCAGCTGAACCTAATCCCCAGCAGCTACACTTTGGGAAACTGTAGAAGGAATCGCTCTCAAATATGAAGCATGCGGTGTGCTAAGTACGGTAGCAAATACACCCACAATGCAATGAACGATGACAACAGTTTACATGTTATGGGCTCTGCGTGACCTTAGAAGTAGAGATGGCGTGTCACCAGACACACTCAGGGTCATGTATGTCTCTTAAGCATTTGTGAGGGCGCCTTCCTCAAAGATGCCGGAAAGCTCAGAAATCACATTTCATTTCAATGATCACCAAAGTGCAGTGATGCCATTATTGACACTTGACAGTATGAGAGTTTTCCGTTGTGAGGACATGCAACCATTTTTAAAGGATTTGTTTTCAACTGGTAAGACTTATCATTTTATTGAGCGCCTACGGGGTGCGAGGCACCGTGATAAATACTTGCGTGACCTCATTTCATCTGTCCCAATACATACTATTATTGTCCCTTCACGGAGGGGCAAATAGAAGGGATGCAGTACTTGCCCGAGGTCATGTGGCAGAGCTGGAAATCGAACCAGGGTCAGGCAGATTTCAGAGCCTGTGTTATGAAATGTCATCCTATGGCATCTTCCACGTTCATATTTCTCTAGATAGACTTGACCATCCTCTAAAATTTCCACGGAGTCTTGTGGGAACGGCAGTTCTTGTTTTTTTTAGAAGTTAGAAGGCTGGAATCCAGGGAGGGCTGTTGTTCATCCTTAGGTAAGATGGGCCCACGTGGTCATGGTGTCCCGAGTTTGAAGGGCAGGGACAGACAGCCAAGGCCCTTCTCAGCAAACCTCCCCTGTACCTTAGTAGCACAGCTCTTGAAATGGAGAAAGAAACCTCAGGGCTTACCTGACGCTCCGTCTGGGAAACGAGAACCACCTTTGAGTCAGCACAGACAGACACATGTGTTGTTATATTTTAATCAGAATCAGACATTAAGTGGCATAAAACATCCATCTCTTCGCTCTTCCCAACCTCATGAGCTTAAGACTCAAATACAATGCAATTCTCCGTTTTAAGAATCATTCTGACCGGCTCCCCAGTCCCAAAGGAGGTTACAAAGTGATGGCGTAGAAAAAGTTAAGGTCGAGGTGTCTTAGTGTCGCGGCTGACGACTGACCATTTGTCAACCGCGGGCTCCTGTCCCATCCTGAGAGCTGCTGAGCTTAGCTCGACGCCGACCAAGTGGTTGGTCAGTCGTCAGTTCCCTGGGCGACCGTCCCTGCAGGTGAGCCAAGCTCTGGGACACACACTAGGCACTTTCAGTGGGGGGTGGTTACCTTTCCCGGGTTGGGTACACAACCGTCGGGCCCTGCAAAGCGAGACAAAGGATGCGCACCCAGGGCGCTCCGTGGCTCCGCACCCCTGGGGTTAGGCGCTGGGGTTTCGGGGCATCTGAGCCTCTGGGACAGGTGTGCGGGGAGCCGCCGGCTGGGCGGCCGCTGCCTGCGCCCTGGGCCCGTGTCCCGGGCGCGCGAGGGGCACCCCGGGGTGCGCGGCCGTCGGGGGGCGCGGGGGCCCTAGTCGGCCTCGTCCACGTCCTCTCCCGCCGTGGCCGCCTCGAGGGCCGCCAGCGCCTCGGCCACCGCCGCGTCCTCGGGCGCGTCCTCCCAGCCGCCTCCGGACCCCGCGGCCGGGGCCCCCGGAGCCGCCCCCGGAGCCGCCCCCGGAGCGGCGCCCGCATCCCGCAGGTAGAGCCTGAGGACGTCCGTGGCCACGGGCTCGTCCGCCGCGTCCCAGCCGGTCTCGGGGGCCGAGGGCGTGCGGAGGCCGCGCCCCCCGGCCGGTGGGTGCCCCCGCCCCGCGCTCCCGGGGCGCACCGCGCAGCCCTGCGGGGCCGGGTAGTCCGGGGGCGGCAGCCGCGGCGCGGGCTCGGGCTCCTCCGCCGCAGGCCCCTCGGCCCTGGGGTCCGCGTCGCCCGCGACCTGGGGCTCCGGCGAGGCCCGCGACGCGCTGCGCTGTTTCCGGGGCCCGCGCTGCGGGGCCGGGGCCGGGGCCGGGGCCGGGGCCGGGGCCGAGGCGGGGCCGACGCCGTTGAGGGCGCTGCCCGCCCCCGGGGCCTCGCCCCGCAGCGCCTCCTTGTGCACCGGCGCGTCGCCGCTCTGCTTGCCTTGCGCCTTGGCCTTGCCGGGGGCCCCGTCGTCCGCCTTGCAGCTGTTCACCTCGTTGACGTAGCCGGGGGAGGCCACTTGCACCGGATCAAAGAGATAGCTGGGGGTGACAGGAGGGAGGGCCAGGTTAACCTCTCCCTGACTCCATGCACTGAAGCCCTTGCGAACGACTGGCTGCCATCGCCAAGCCTTCCCACTCCGGCCCTGCTCCCTTCTACGGCTCCCGTCCATTTCTGCGATCATTCCGTGGAGCCTCTGTGCGTGGCTAAACCAACTGTAGTTGGTGTAAACGGGTTTTGAACCAAATGTGCAACAACAAGGGCCAAAGTGGCCAAGCGCTGATAGCCTCTCCCCTTAATGGAGCATTATGCAGTCGTTGGAACGACAAATACCAAGTCTGGACTAACAGGAACGATACTTATTATTATTATTATTATTATTGTTATTATTATTATCATCTTTAGGAACCATACTTATAATTCATGTTTATTCTAATGTTTTTTGAATAATGCCTACCATCACATTGCATTTACAACGGCATAAAACTTACACACACGCACACATGAATGAATGGATGTAGGTATATAGCTATAAATGTAGAACTAGAAATATTAAAAAGTGTTATTTGTGAAGGAAGCAGATTAGTTAATTCCCCCCCTCCCCCTTTATTCTGCATAGAATTCTATTGAGGTGATCCAAATTATTCTGAAATAGAATCTGGACAAAATTAAAAACACATATGTGACTGGGGTGAATTCTTTTCAGGGACGCCGTGTCAGGCACCATCTCTGAAACCCAAGCTTCTCTTTGCACTGGAGCTCCCTGGGGAATTGTAAATTCAACCTAAACCAAATTCAGGCTCAGAGTGTGATGTTGTTTCCAGCACGCTCTGAGCGGTGGGCAAAACCGGGTTTAAAAATCCAGGCCACATGTCCTCTTACATGATATCAAAGCAGTTCCTAACTCATAATTTCTTGGCAAGGCTGGTCATGCCCCAAGCTGGATAAATGCACTAAATCCTCGCAGGGTCTTTACAAGGGCCTCCACGGTAACCACAGATCCCTCCGCTCAGAGGTCATGGTTGCAACTTTACCTTTGTATCATTTTACAGCATCTGCACCCCATCTGGATTATTTTTTGTTACCGTCTGGAAAAGAAAGTTAAAAAGGAGAGAACATAGTGAATAGGAATTACGTTTGCTTTTTCCTTTCTAGATATTCCAAGTGCGTTGAGTCACAGTGTTTGGCAAAAGGATACCACGTGCGTCAGGGAGGCCACGGTTCCTGGGGACATCTTCATTGACCCAGCATCGCCCATTCAGAGTTCTCAAGCATCTACTGACACTGGCCGCTGTGCCAGGCCCTTCCGCCCATCCTGGGGGTTCCACGTGGCACCTCCACTTGGCAAAGGAGGAAATGCAGGCTGAAGAATGCCAGGGAGAGAAAGGCGAGATCGAGAAACATCCAGGCCACTTTCTATCTCACTGCCTTGTGCGGGGGGCCTGGGGAACCGACTCTGGCGCCGCCACTGTGCCGCAGCGGGGAGGTGACGGGGAAGAGCGGATTCCTTACCCTTACCAGTCCTTAGCTCCTCAAGCATTTAGGGACCTCTGGGTAAGGTGGCTGCCCTGCGTGTTCCACTACAGACACCCAGGAGGTTACAGCTGCGGTCATCATCCAAGCTTACGGGGACTAAGCTGCACCTGCTCTGCCTCTCCCGCGACTGGGCCAGCCCTGGCCTCAGTCCAAGGGCTCCACTCTCTCGCAGCCCGAGGAGGTGCCCCGGGGGGCCTCCTGGCAGCAGGTGGGCTCGGCTCTGGGCCACTTTTATCTCCCACCTGTGCCTTTCCAGGCTTTGAGTTTCCAGATGCTTGCCCCCTGACTAAAATCTTCCCTCCGTGTAGAACCCACCGAGTTGTTCTGATCTCCCCATGAAGATCCTAAAAATGGGCGTAGAAGAGTCTCTAAATCAGTTCCCTTGTCTGGTTTCTACAACTTTTAAAAAAGCCAAGCCAATAACAGAATCTACAGCCCCGGTCTCTGGAAGATGGGAACCCGAGGAAGAGGCAGAGGGCATTTGTCGTTGGCTGTGTGGCTGCCCCCGCGGCCCCTCGTCTGTCTTCTTCCACCTGAATTCCCAGGGCACTGCTTCACGGCCACTTCATGAGGCTTTACCCACATGGAAAATGACCAGCGCTCTCTTCTTTCTTTTAAAGTTTACTTATTTTTTTCTTTAGTCATCCCTACATCCAATGTGGGGCTTGAACTCACAACCACAAGATCAAGAGTTGAGCGCTCTTCTGAGTGAGTCAGCCAGGCACCCCAATGATGGGCAGGTTATGGGACCTAGGTAATCCACAAAGAACCTGGAAAACAGCCCCCAAAAGATATCCCCATCCTAATCTCTGGAACTTGTCACTGTTCCTTCTTATGACAATCAATCAATCAATGTCTTTGTAGGTGTGATCATAGGTTGGAAATGGGGAGATTTTACTTGGATTATATGGTTTGGGGCCCAGCTGTATGACTCTGGGCCTCAGCTATTTTTCCACCTGTAAACGGGGATAGTGCTATGTCTATCAGATGCCATCATCCGGGATTATGCGAGTTAACATCCACAAGAAGCATATACTTTAGGGCTCAGACCTGTTTGGACACAGCATGTTAAAAAAACAAAAAAAGAGGATGGAGGCCTTGCACCTAAGAAAGATACAAGTTAGTTGCCACAACACACACATGAACAAAAGCCTTCACAATACCAAGTAATCGTTGTTTTCTGGCATAAGGGCCAAATGGTGTATTTCTATCAACTGTGGCACCAAGTGAAAGATATAAGCCCCAAGTGCCACAGAAGTTCCTCAGAGGGAGAGATCATTGGGAACTTAGCCAGTGGTTTGTGTGTCCAACCATTTCCTTCTTCAAAGCACTCTCAATTAAATGACCCCGTTTCCAGAGCCCGGGATTTTGTTCCCAGCCTCTGCTCCCATTTATGCCTATTTTCTGCTAATAATTCACAAATCAGCTGGACAAACAGGATAGATAAATACTGCATGCTCCTCCTCACCCCCATCAGCCCCTGTCTTCCCCTCCCCTCCTCCCCTCCTCCTGCTCTAAAACCATGCCCCTTGGCCTGCTTGCGGTACTTTTATTTATCTTGGACTCTATTTAAAAACACAGTCGGGAGGATTGGTGGCAAAGGCAAAAAAAAAAAAAAAAAAGTCAAAGAAAAGGAAAAACCTGGCTTTGAGGTTTTTGAGAGAGGGCAGATTGTGGGTCGTCACCACATAATTGAAGCCACCCTGAAATATGACCCATTGTAAAATATCTGGTGGGTCAGTCTTAGGATGGGGAGTCCAAGAGGTGTGGGAGGGGAAGGTTTGCAGGAAGGAAGAGAGAGGAAAGAAGGGGGGAGGTGAGGAAGGGGCCTGCAGCCCCACTTTGGGTTCCCAGGTCCCAGAGGTGGACCATTGTCGACCGACAGTGGGGAACCCTGGCTGGGCTGCAGGCCCCCACCCTCTCCTGCCCTGGCCAGGGGCCCCCAAATGCAGTGACTGCTGAGATTTCACAGGCCAGCTGGAGAGCCACCACTTCCCCGTTTCCTACAGAATTTACAAGTCACCTGTGGCTTTCAGCTCCCCACCTCCTCCCCCAGGAAAAGCAGAGGATCCATAGTTTTCTTCAAAGCCATGAGATGTGAAGGATGTTTCAGGCTCCTGTTTCTGGCTTGGCTCCCCCCCCCACCCCTTCCCCCCCACCGCGTTGCCTGGGTTTCCTCCAGGTGGGGTCCCCTACCTGAGGGCCATGCTCCGGGCCTCTCCTCCTGGGCAGAGGCCCTGCCTTCTCGCAAAGCCCTGGGTTTTCCCTCCCCGGCGGTGGCATTCCTTCCCTCACTGAGGCAACTCCTGGGTCCCGGGCTGTGTGACCATGACAAAAAGGGTGGGGACTAATGTATTTACACTAGAGGCCTGCTGCCCGCATCCACAGTTTCCTTCCTTATATGAAGAGCCCTCATGGCACATCCAATCTCTCTCCACATGTCACTGCCACGTCCACGTCTTGCTCTGAGCCGCTGAGCTCTCCCATTTCCAGGAGGGGAAGGGACTCTTCTGTGGCCGGTGTGACACAGGGGAATGGGGGGCCGGTGGGGGAAGGCGGAAGGCTTGCTCGTTTGAAATTGAGACTTGGCTTCAACATGGGCTGTCCACCTGCTATCTCTCTGTGCCCCCGACCGCCCCCCCAACTTTGACAAGGGCTAGCTTGAAGGCCAGCTCTCAGTTGTCAGGTGCCTTTTATTACGTAGCAGAATCAAAATCTGCTTTCTCTTTGGAGTCTGAAAAAGCAACAGAGAAGCAAAGGGCAAATCCTTTGCAACCACCGGCTGGTTTACACAGGGGAAAAGCAAACACCATTAGGATGGTAGGTCCATCCACCCCCGGCGCCCGCCCACTTCTGCGTTGGGGGGTGGCCCTGCCCTGAGATCAGTGTTGAAGTTAAACAGTCCTGTGTTTGAGGATGGACACGCTGACGCTCTGTCAGTTACTAGTCTAGTCTTCTTGCTAGAAAGTCCTGTTCCACAAGGGGGGGTCGTGGTGGCAGTGAGGGGAGGCCAGAAGATCACAGGAGTTTTCAAACCAGGCAGAGACACTGAATATTCATCAGGAAGTCCAGAGGTAATAGAAAAAATCTCCATCCGGTTGCCAAGGGCTGCCTTTGAATAGTGACAGTCTGAGAGAGTGACAGGGGCAGGTCAAAGGACACAGGAACCAGATGGCAAAGGTTCTACTGGCCAAGTTTGGAACAACTGGAGCATCAAAATAAATACGACTGGCATAAAGGATTGTAACCTGCTGCATAAAACGAGGACCTATGAATCTATGCTGATCGAAATTTAAATGTCTACCTTATAAGCAGAAAGCCAGTTAACACACACACACACACACACACACACAAGGGATAATGGGACTAGAAAAATCACCATCATAACAGTAACTGATTCCAGCAAAAGGCATCAGTGGATGCTGAGACTAATGGGCAAGAGTCTGGGAAGAACAGGATGGTTAGTCTGCAAGCATCTCCCCGCCACATGAGTAAGGGTAAAACTGGATCTGGGCAGTGGAGAAATAGGCACACAGCACCTGCATCCGATAACACTGCCTGCAATCATCGAGACTAACCAGCTTCAGGTGCCCCGGATGGGTTATGCTGAGAATTCAGCATCACGTTTCTGGTCTTCCTGGCAAAAGAACGTAAGCTGGGTGGGAGTGTGAAGTGACATCTGTCACCCCACATGGAGGGATGTTCTGCAAAACAGCTGGCCTGTACTCTTGAAAAAAAGTGCTAGTCGGAAAAATAAAGACAGACTGAGGAGCTGTTCCAGAATTGAAGAAGACAGGATGTACGATGGCCAGATGACACGCATAAGTTTTTGGCTAAAAGGTCATCATCGATACAACTGCTGAAGTCTGAGTAAGGCCTATTGATTAGGTAACATTATCAAGTCAGTGTTAATTTCCTGATTTTGATCAATGCACTGGGGTATGTAAGAGAACAGCCTTGTTTTTAGGAAATACCCAGGGACGTATTAAGGAGGAAGGGGCATGGTATCTGTGATTCATGAAAATGATTCAGCAAAAAAAAAAATTGCATGAGTGAGCATATCAAGAAAGAGAAGGATAAAGCAAATGTGGTAAACGGTAACTTCTGGGAGCTGTGCGTGGAGCATATATGAAGATTCTTCGTACCTTTCTGAGAACTACTTTTCATTAACCTGATGTAATGTCAAATGAAAAATTAAAAGAAAAAAAACAGGAAATTAAAAAAAAAGCGCCAATCTAACATCAGTTCTTGTTCTCTTTATCCCTAGAGTAGGACCTAACACCTATGGGAAGTCACGGATATTAAGATATCTTCCCCCCCACCCCCAAAAAAAAGATATTCCTATAAAGAAGCACAGGGAAAAAGGCTTTGGAAAAGAGCTCACCAAAAGCCCACCAATTTTTTTTTTCTGGATTTAGTTATTCTGAGTACGTCCTGAAGACCTTTCCTCAAGAGCCAGTCCTAGGCACTGGGACTCTGAAGGCAAAGAAGGTACAGCTGGTTCCTGTCCTCAGCTGCCTCCTCTCCTAGGGGGACTTCCAGGCTAGTGCTTCGGTATCCTCAGCTGTCTGCCTCCCCTTCCACTCCCAAGCTCCTCGCAGGCAGCGCCCAACACCGGGCAGCGTCCAGCAGGGCCCTTTGTGCTTGGTATTCAAACAAAGGAATGACTGGTGAGTGATGGCTGTGAGTGAATAAAGGATGCGCAGGAGATTTTCTAAGTTATCCCAACAGAGGGCCTGCCTCTCCTCGTGATCACACTACCCAGTGGTCCAAGTCAAGGAGCCAAGAGCAGCTGCTGGGAGAGATGGGTGGGACTCCGTTCTTCCCTCCCGGCTTGGGAAACAGCAAAACCTCCCTTGGGCAGTTCCCAGGGTCAAGGGTGTTCTGCTTCCAGGGTTCTAGTCCATGAGCTGTCTGTAGAGGCAGCTGCTGGGAAGTGGTCTGAGTTTATCGAAGCTGGAATGTTTGAGAGACAGAGAGAGAGAGAGACCAAATGAAACCCTTAAAATTTCAGCTCCGTTTTTGAAAAAACCAACTTGCCAGTGTTTGCAAAGCAGCGGGGATTCCACGTTTCACCTGGGCAGCAGGTGAAGTTGATGAATATTTAGTGAATCATGTCTGGGTACTGAGCTCCTGGGCTCGGGAGGAATGAATGAACGTAATTGCCAGGTGCTGAAGAAATTGCCAGGCGCTTTATAGGATAAGTAAGGGATGGCCTGCCCAACTTCAGTGGCTGTGCTGAATTCACAACGGGAAAGGGACAAGATAAATGCCTAGACTACTCAATCCATTTCCTCCTTTTGGACAGCCCTTGAAAACTCCTGGTGTGTTTCCTTTTCTCCTGAAGAGGCTGAGCTTGGGTGATTTTGGACAACCTGCAAGACTATGAGGGTCTTTATTATTGGCGCCATCACCTAGTATTTTATGCATTCTCAACAGCTGGTGGGTGGGGTGCCTGGGTGGCTCAGTCAGTTTAAGCATCTGGCTCTTGGTTTCGGCTCAGGTCATGATCTCAGGGTCATGAGATCAAGCCCCACATCAGGCTCTGCTCTCAGCTGGAGTCTGCTTGAGATTCTTTCTCTCTTCCTCTCCACCACCCAACCCCGCTTGCTCTCTCTCAAATAAATAAATAAATAAATACATACATACATACATACAATCTTCGATAGTTGATGTGCTACGATATACGTGTCACCCAGAGCTGGGTCTGATGGGATATTTATGTGCAGAGATGTGTTTGTAGGATTTTTCCCTCAGAAAGGGGTTCTCGGTCAGATATGTTTGGGAACAGCAGAGATTAAAGACGAACACATTTGTGGTTACGAAAAAGAACTATTTCATCTTGTTTATCTCAGTGTTTCCCAAAGTTATTTGACCACAGAGCTTTTTTTTTTCCCCTATAAAAGACTTATTAACAACCAACAAAAACTTGTGTTTTGTGAAACATTTTGGGAAGAATGACTGTTGAAGTGACAATCCTAGCTATCAGGGTGTGTTCTGTGACACTGAAAGTGTCATATGGTGTCTGGGGGAACCCGGGCAGAGAGAGTCCCATGGTAGCAACAGCTCCATTGCCTGCCCCACAGATGTGGAAAACTCTGATCTCTTGATGCCTCAGTTTCTTTATCTGCAAAAGGAGTCTTTGATGTCAAAGCTCTCATCCAAATCTGATGACATAAGAGGTGAATTGGTGAAGAAAAGGGGACTTCCTTCATGACCCCCTTTTCAACTTGGTTTACACCTGGTTAACTCTTTGAATACTGAGGCAAGGCGGCCACCTATAGGACGCTGGCACAGGCCAGGTTTCTCTCAATGGTTTGTGAACTACTTGATGGCTACACCACTGAGGTGTATTTGGGTCTCAACTCCACACTTGCCCCAGCCCGAGATCCCTACTGAATGCACAAAGCTTCTCCTCCTCGTCCTCTCATCAGGCCTTGGGTTCTCCAGCTCTTTCCCTCATGTGTGCGGCTCTTTCGTGGCGGTCTCCTCAGCCTCTCTCCAGAGAGTACTGGGGAGAGAGAGTAACAGCAAAGCCCCTGGGAGGGGTGAGGACTCGGGTCCTGGGGACCCCGTGAGGCTGGAGGAGGTGCGCTGCTGGATTCCCTTGTCCACTGGAGTGGGTGATGGGGAGGCGTGGGCTACCGGCCAGGAGGTCAAGTTCTCAGGAGCCAAGGAATCGGTCTCTGGGGATGAAATGGCAGGGCTGAAATAGGTGCTTCTCGATGAAAGGCTGCCCTGGGCTCACTCAAATCATAATATTTAAAAGGGCTGCCTCCCTGGCCTCTCCCCAGGCTGCCCTTGCTGGTATGTTCACCCGAGGAGGGTGTCTACGCTGGTCTTGGGGTGCTTCCATTGCAGGAACCTGCAGAACAAGCCAGGTCCTGGTCCCAACACTTTACTGCGGCTGGGGTCACAGGATCCTTGGTGTCTGGGTTAAATGTGGAAAGACAAGACTTTTACAACAGTTAGAATGTCACTCCATTTTTCTCTTCTTGTGGACCATATGCTGGCATGTTGTAATCTTATGGTCTTCTTGTGGACCATATGCTGGCATGTTATAATCTTTCTGAAGGATCTTAAAAACATTTCCATGGCCCCTTCTTCTATTCAAAAATCATTTTTTCTTTGCTGACGTGGCCTTCAGTCTGCTGTCCCTAAGCCAGATGTTTCGTGAATGGTCACAGTCATTACACAGTGTCTCCACTGATTCTTTGGCTCTTCAGTGAATCCCTGGTGTGCACCAGGCACTATACCAGGTTCTGGGGAAACAGAAGAATCCAGGTGCTCCCTGAGAGAACTTACAGTCTTGAATGTGTGTGGTGGTGGTGGTGGTGGTGGTGGTGGTGGTGGTGGTGGTGTATATGTGTGGGGTGGGATGGGATTTATATAAACATTTGGGAAGATTCATCACACCACAATGGCATTTCAGCATAGTCAAGGGAGTAGTCTAGGGCCAGCATTGTGGGTTTCAATATTCCCTCCACCACCTTTTTTTTTTTTTTTTTCGTGATTGAACACAGTAAGTCCTTCATTTATGAAGAGGCTATGCAGGATTCAGGAGTGTGTCATTTCAGTTTCATGTACAATAGTAAAAACTAAAAACTCAGCTTATAGGGAAAGAGATTTCCGGATCCTTTGGGGCGAAGTGACATTTTGAAGCGAACTCACCCCAGTACCATACTAGATGAACACAGTGAAGTGTGAAAATGTGATAAATATTACTGTGATTAATAGCTCAGTTTATTAGCTGTTTTAATAAAGTACAGCTTTATAGTGAAAATAATGTACTAGAAATAGCTTTGTGACCTCTACACAAATTTCTTAACTTCTTCGAGCTTCAGCTGGCTAATCTGCAGAATGGGAAGGATAACTGTTCCAGCTTGTCAGGATCATTTTGAAAATTAAATGAGATAGAAGTTTGTAGAGTATTTACTATGGTGTCTGGCCTACTGCCGGTACTTATTAATACTTAATAAGCAGTTAACATTTGAGTGTTTCCTATGCATCGAGGACTGGTTTGGGAACTTTTTCGTACTCATTCATTTTGACTTTACAACAATCCTGTAAAGTGAGTACCACTATTTTGTAGACAAGTAAATGGATGTAAGTTAGAAAGGGGCACAGTGGAGCTATTATTAATGCTGTTGTTCTAATTTTCATTATTATTAACATTTCCTGGCGTCTGTCTTGGTAGGTTCTGTTGATTTCTGAGTCCACTGAATTACACAACAAACAGCAGTAGTTTTTGCAAAAGGGAGCCGCCGGATCCTCTGAATTTGGGCTTTGATGGAGTTTTACAGGCGTGCTTGCTCTATGACCACCAGATGGCAGTACACGGCGGTTAGTTAATTGAACACTAACCAGAATATTTTGTGTTAGAAAAAGGCATATAGAAGTTCCAAGTCTGTTAGTAGCTTGGGGCCAGCCCTCTAGATAGCTCACCAGTACCCCCATCCTCCTGTTCCCTTGGTGGGAACTGTTTTAGGGAAAAAGTTTGAGTAGCTCTGCCTTTATTCTCTGGAATGTAAATTCCTAAGAGTAGGCTTCTGGTTGGGGCAGGTGCAATGTAATGAATTACTGAATAAAGGCTGGGGTGTGTGGGCGGATCCTAGGGGACACAGGAGCAGGGGGCACGGGGTCCACCTGGGTCTGGGTGGGGCCTGATAGCTTGAGTTTCTAACAAGCCCCAGCTAGTGCTGATGGAGCTTCCTGGGGACCACACTTTGACAACTGCTGCTTTACTGCTGTGAGGGTAGCAAGGCAGTCCAGGCATCTGAATTTTGGTTGGAAACTATTATCTGTCATCACTGATCCAATCCCGTCCCTAATTGGAGCAGTTTTCCAATCTTTAGAAAGATAGAGTCTAAGTTAGAAACTTAGAAGTTTCTAAAAACTGTTTTTCAGAATTTGCATTTCTTTTTTTATTTTTTAAAAAAGATTTTATTTATTCATGAGAGACACAGAGAGAGAGAGAGGCAGAGACTCTCAGAGGCAGAGGGAGAAGTAGGATCCATGCAGGGAGCCCAATGCGGGACTCGATCCTGGGACCCTGGGATCATGCCCTGAGCCAAAGGCAGATGCTCAATCACTGAGCCACCCAGGCATCCCCAGAATTTGCTTTTAAACACTTTGTAAATTATATTTGTTGTTTTTATAATCCTTCTCTATGAGGGTTGTAACAGTTGGAAAAGTTAAAATAACCTAATGTCTAGAAATATGGGATCAATTTGAAGAACTTAATATTTACTAACTGGGAAATAACTGGAACAAATCCATGACCCCGGGTTGATCCGCTGCCTGTCTGCTCTGAGATCTGCGCCTGCCCCCTCTTGCTGGCTCAGTTTCCCAGGGCAACGCAAGGCTGAGGAGCCCCTGCCCTCTGGATGTGGGTGAGCCCCACCAATGGGAGGTGCTGGTGGAAGACCAGGGAAAAGATGGAAGAAGCCAGGGTATTTTCCCCTTTCTCTCTCTCTTTCTCTCTACTTGGGCAGTATCTGATCCATCCTGGCCGACCTCCTTCACAGCCCTTGAGGCAAACAGCTCTGAGCTCCATGGTTCCAGCTACTGCCCCAGCATCCGGTTCTGCATCTCTCCCTAAGGTGGAAATGTCTTCCTGCCTTGACCATATCAGTGTTGCCTCACCAGCTGGTTTCCTAGCTCTGCCAATATCTGCATAAGCCACTGACTCTAATCTCCCACTGTCTGAAAGGAGGGCTTCCTGTCTTTGACCAGACCTAGCCTAATAGCAACAGTATCCTGGTCAAAGGCTTTCTAGCTAACCTACTAAAGAATATATAGCAACAGTATTGGACTCTGCAAAAACTGGTATTCTCGGGCACCTGGGTGGCTCAGTGGTTGAGCATCTACCTTTGGCTCAGGTCATGATCCCAGGGTCCTGAGATCCAGTCCCATATCAGGCTCCCTGTGGGGAGCCTGCTTCTCCCTCTGCCTCTCTCTCTCTCTCTCTCTGTGTGTGTGTCTCTCACGAATCAATAAATAAAATCTTAAAAAAAAAAACCCTGATATTCTCTAATGCACATGTTGTTGCTTGTTGCATGTCTGACACAGGGTGGGCACTGGGGACGTCAATGGTGGTTGGGGAAGGGACTTAAGCTCCTCCATCATCTCCATCAAGTTCTCTTTCCTTTCTCACCACAAATCAGTCTGTCTCCTGTACAATGTAATGTCCTTACAAGTCTCCTATCTTCCCCTCCAAGCTCTTAAACGCTGCCTATATCTATTTACAGGTATTCTTTTTATTTTATTTTATTTACAGGTATTCTAAAACTGCCACTGCAGATGCTATAGGGCCATAAAGACCTTCATACTGTATTTAGTAATCTCATGAAAATACTCAACATCATTGATGAGTGTGGGTGACGGCGGTTAATAAATAAGCTTATAGATGCTTCTTATGGCTGGGAAAATAAGGAAGTTGTTCCCTATTATTAGTATAGGCATGGGGCATATTGATCCTTTTCCCCATTGTTACTATGGTGTCAGGAGGCTTGTTTTTAATATGACCCTAAAAGCTTCAGTGAGGCTCCACATCAACAGCTTAATACAAATATCTAAAACTCCTAGCGTTGGTAATCCAGATATCCCCATGTGCTTATCAACATGCTTTTGAGATATATGTTGAAGAAGTCATGCAGATTTTCCCAGACAGCTCTGAGGAGAAAGTGACTGAGACCATATATACATCTCAACTGATCTTCATCAGTCACGTGGAATTAGATGTTTCCCCCCAATTCTGCTACTTGAGTAGAATCTTGTTTGCTGATGAGCCAAGAGAAGGTGCCATTGAAAACCAAACCAAGCATGCTGTTCATGGATAATCGCCATGGCACCAAGACTCAGACCCAACTGAAGATGCCGGGGTGGGTGGGGAGTGGTAAACCATGATCTTCTGAATGGCTTTCACTTTCCAAGAATTTGAACAAGTGCATTCTGGAGCATCCTCACACAATAGAGATATAGTTCATTTGAGAATATTTTAAAGACCTGAAGATGGTATGTTTTTATTTAACACGTGCAGTTCTCCTTTTCGTGTGTGATTAGTGGGCCCCCTTCTTCATACTCTTGACCAACTTGGTAACAGTATCATCTGACAAAACCCAACTCAGTTTGTTGGCTGATAGAGTGACTTTGGTTCAAGCCATATAGGAAGCTTGGCATCACCCACCCGTTAGCAGGTATCTGCTTAGAAACATAAGAAACATCCTTGGCATTAGCACATGACCACTTTCATTTTTCTGGCCACGTTACCAGAAGGATGGGTCAAAGAACATGTACAAAATCACATAGGGGGTCTAGGAGAAGAGGAGGAGGAACTTGAAAATCCAGTGCATCGAAGACGGTCCAGTGTTGTAATTATGGGAATGGGCTCTGGAGTCAAACTCTGGATTGGCCTCTTCAAAGCCGGTGATCTCCAGTGAGCCAGTGAGCCATTTACCTTCTGTTTTGCCAATCACCAGATGGGGAGCATAGTAACACGCAATCCTGCGGGGTTCCCAGTGAGATCACATGATTTAAACATGTGATAGGCCTGGCAGAGTGAATCTGGCAAGTAGGAGGGTCTTAAAAGTTGACTGCTCTCAAGTTCATGGTCATTGTCCCTGAGAATATTCTTGAACCATGGGTGCTATTTGTTTTTAGACACTGAATAGAAATAATTGATGTTCTGACCGAATCCTCCCTGGAACCGCATAGGAATCAGGGTGCATCTCCAACACACAGTACGCCTCCTGTTTGGTAAATAGCTTTCTTTATCTGGGAGTGGAGAGAAGTCTGGAAGAAACCTGAAGTATTTAGAAAAAGCTAAGTTCTGGAATGATGAGGAAGCCCCAAAGGAGGTGATGTGAATTGAAGTTTATACCACAGGGCCTTAAAAGGCTACAAATAATGATAGCTTTAAAAGTAAGAAGAGCTCAGAGCTAGAGGCTTGGAGTCAACGAGTTCTGGGTAAGTCCCAGTATCCTAGAGTGCCCAAACCATAGAGAATCTTCGAGAACATTCCACTCCATAACTTCATTTTATAAACGTGCTCAGGACTCGAGGCTGGAAGCATGAACTGCTCAGGGAACAACAACAACAAAAAAAACCCAGATGGTCTCACACTTCAGATGACCACTACATATGCAGAATCGGATCCCCAGTGTTTCTCTGAAGTATAGGAAAAACAGTTTGTGCACTTGAAAAGACTGAACATGATTCTAAGGCTTTAGTTACTCCTCATCACACAACTGGGGGCAACACACTCTGCTAGTTATCAGGACACAAAGAGACAGAAGAAAGGGCTCGCCACCCACTCATGCAACATACATTCTCTGAGCACATGTTACGTGCCAAGGACTGAATTCGATTCTAGGGATCCAGCAAGAGTTTACAGTCTAGCAAGGGAAAAATGTATAAACAACTACGAGCTGATGACTAGTCTAGTGTTAACATGATTGCAATGCGTCACCTACACTGGAGGCGGGTTGGGGGATGGGGCAACTGGGTGATGGGCATTATGGAGGGCAAGTGATGTAATGAGCACTGGGTGTTATATAAGGCTGATGAATCAATGACCTCTACCTCTGAAACTAATAATATACTATATGCTAATTAATTGAATTTAAATTTAAAAAAGAAAAAAAAAAAGATGCGTCACCCAGTGTTACATAAGGAGCTCCTGAGTAATCTTGGGAAGATTAAGAAGGCTTGTGGGCAAAGGTGAGCAGATAATAGTGCTGGTGGAGTTCTGAACCACATTCCAGGGGGAATGCAACATGAAGGCAGAAATGCTACCTCTTACACGGTCTCTCTTAGCGCCACCCTTCTTTTCTCCATGTCCACTGCCACTGCCCCGTCCCACGACATCATCCTCCCATCACCTGCATCCACCTGATACCTTTGCCACATGGAAGTCATGTGATCTTTTCAGGACACAAATCTGAATCATAGCACTCTCCCTGCCTATAAAACTTTTCAAAGGTGCCCAATGCCCTCAGGATATTTAATAACATATAATAATGATGATGATGATGATGATGATAAAAGTATCAAACTCACACAAAGCTTCCTAGGTACCTGGTGTTAATCTACTTGCTTTATGAGTCTAATTGATCCCTGTTATTTGTGGATTCCATCTTTGTTTTAATTCATCTAACTTGCTAAAATGTATTTGCAATCCCCAAATAAATACTCACTGTGCTTCTGCAGCCACAGTGGCAGTGGGCCGAGTGGCAAAAAATTTGAGTCATCTGATGTGTGTGTTTCTAGCTAAGCTCACACAAGGCAACGTTCCGCCATCTTGTTTCAGTTCCTCATACTGTAAATCTTTCAGTGTGAAGACTTGGTTGGGTCATGCTCATCTCACATGTCCTACAATTGTATCCTGAAACAACACAAGTAAAAAGGAAACAACGAAATTCTACTCAAACCTGAACGAAGCCTGAAAGACAGACTTTGGGGATTGCTTGGTTTACTGGTTTTAATGTTTCTGGTAATAAAAACTGTAGTGAAAGACCAAGTAATAGAAGATGAAATGGAAAATGGGAAGAATAGACTTTTTCCCCAAGACATAAAGAAGAGAAGAAAATTGCTTACCTGTTGTGGAGATTGTCCATTAGGTCTCTCTCGAAGTTTAACTTCTCTTCCTGCAACAACAAAAAAGTTGCAAGATGAATCTGCAAGTTGCCTCCTGTTCACAGCCAAGTTGCCTCTTGAAACTGACAGCAGACAGCATGTCCCGAGGGGGTGCTAGGCACTGATGTAGGGGAATGGAGTTCCAGGCCCAGGAAGACCAGTGCCTTAAAACTTGCCAGGCCCAAGTCTGCAGCCTAGGTGCTGACAATCAGCAATAAACTAACAATCCACCCAAACTTCAGTGTTTTCCTCTGTAAAGTAAGGTTGTAGTGAGATTTAAATGGCACAACATGCAAGCAGTCTATCATGTGCTGTGCATGCTGGACTCATTCAATTACCAAAAGCCACTGTTGTTATTTACTACTGTTGATAAACATCACACGACAACACAACTCTTCTCTGATGGGTGACGTTTCAACTAAATAGAAAAAAATTCAAGGAATTTGCTTCCTGGAGGCATATCAGTCAGAGTTTCAATGAATACATGTACAATATTTTAATAAAATACATAATTTAGAAAATAGCTTTGCTCTGTGAAAATAATGATGCATGAGATTTGAGGAAGTAAAGCTAACGTTCAGATTTTT
Source organism: Canis lupus dingo (assembly GCF_003254725.2). Lineage (NCBI taxonomy): Eukaryota > Metazoa > Chordata > Mammalia > Carnivora > Canidae > Canis > Canis lupus. The sequence goes on from NC_064245.1 coordinate 74,718,012, forward strand.
ACCAACTACTCTGTGATTATTAGAATCTGAAATCTGAGAAAAACAGTGGCAGATAGAAACATAATGATGGTCAGATGTGGTGGGAGGGCCTTTCGGGTAGAGGAAACATGACAAAGAAGAGACAGGAAGGGATGGAGTATTATTTAGTGAACAAATAACTAAATTCCTACTGTGTGCCAGGCACCAGGAAACTGCAGTGAATGGGAGACCATGCTGTGTGCCTTATGAAATAATAGTCCTATGTGCAAAAGAGGGAATATTCCAGATTGCTTGGTGTTTAAAGCACTTGGAACTTGCCATGTGGTTGGTAGACTTGCCATGTGCCAAGTACCTCGTAGGAAACTCACTGGATGTGGTAATTTGGAGTTACAGATAAGAACCTATTTAAGAGTAGGGAATGAGGGAGCACGTACGTGGCTCAGTCGGTTAAGCATCTGCCTTCAGCTCAGGTCATGATTCCAGGGTCCTGGGATCAAGCCCCACATCAGGCTCCCTGCTCAGCCAGAGTCTGTTTCTTCCTCTCCCTTTGCCCCTCCCCTACTCGCACACATGCACACGTGCACATGTGTGTGCACACTTTTTCAAACAAATAAAGAAAAATCTAAAAAAAAAAGTGAGGAATCCAACTTGAAGAGGGAGCATTTAAACTGAGTAAACTGAGATGCACAAAATGAGGTGGAGCCAGCCATGCGCTCAGTAAGCCATCCCTTTAACAAGCCATCCCTTTGTTAAGAAGCCTCAAGTGATGGGCCACCTGGGGGGCTCAGTGGCATGATCCCACATCTGGGGATCGAGTCCTGCATCAGGCTCCCTGCAAGGAGCCTGCTTCTCCCTCTGCCTATGTCTCTGCCTCTCTCTGTGTCTCTCATGAATAAATAAAACCTTAAAAGAAAAAAGAAAAGAAGCTGTAAGTGGTTCTGCATTGCCTACCAAGTCTTTAACATTCTCAGCTCAGCATCCAGGGCCTTCTACAATATGACACCAGTGGCTCTGCCAGATTATCTCTGGAACTTCTCTAGCTAATCCTATTTCCAGTCCATCTGGATTTTTTGCTCTTTTCTAAACACGCTTATATTTTCCTATTTCTGTGCCTTTGTACATATTATTTTTCCCAGTCAGTATGCCTCTGTGCCCATTGATATTTTGCAAAATTATTTTTTTAAAAAAAGATTTCATTCATTTATTCATGAGAGACACAGAGAGAGAGAGAGAGAAAGGCAAAGACACAGGCAGAAGAAGAAGCAGGCTCTATGCAGGGAGCCCGATGTGGGATTCGATCCCAGGACCCCAGGATCATGCCCTGGGCTGAAGGCAGGCGCTAAACCGCTGAGCCACCCGGGGATCCCCTATTTTGCAAAATTCTGATCCTTCAAGCCTATTGCTCATATCACCTCCCCCACAAAGTTTTTTTTTTTTTTTTAAATCCATTAAACATAATCACTCCATTCTTTTCTATAGAATCCTTAACTTCTTGTATGGTTCTGATGACTTTTTGCCTTGCATTAAAGTGATTCACTTATATAATGTTCCCTCTGTTAGACAGTAAACTTTTAGTAGGGAGGGGTCATGGCTTCATCATTTTATCCACATGTGGTGTCCTCTGACACAGTGACATGCATATAGATGGTACATGGCATATCTTTTAGAAATGTGTTATAAATATCATTGAAAATGTTAAGGTGCTTAATACCAATGTATTATAAAACAATAATGTACATATTTAGCCAAATCTAAGATGCATAAGTATTCATTTGCCTTTTAATACTTTTTAAAAAAGATTGATTTATTTATTTGAGAGAGAGCAAGCGGGGGACAGGGAAGGAGAGAGAATCCTGAGGCAGACTTCCCTACTGAGCAAGGAACCCAATGTGGGGCTCCATCCCAGGACCATGAGACCATGACTTGAGCCAAAATCAAGAGTTAGCTGCTTTACTGACTGAGCCACCCAGGAGCCCTTGCCTTTTAACACTTCTAAAACTGAAATGCGTCTTACAATCACTGGAACATCATAGTTAAGTTGGTAACATTATTTTCTAGTTTTGTGATGTATATAAGTACATGTTATAACCTCTGACATCTAATATTCAATGAAATACGGTATTTTAATCCTATACTATTGTTTGTTATCTCAGGAGCATGTTATGCATACACTTTACTAAATATATCCTATGTTAAATGAGTGTCTGTCTTGGACCCAATTATATGAATGTTATATGAGTGTAAGACATGGCCCATTTACCAAAAATTTCTAAGATGAAAACTAACACTATCCAGAGATGCAGTAAGGATTTTACCACCTGTAAGCACTATATAAAGACTATGTATCAAAACAAAAATAATAACCACAAATAAGACACTTCAAAGAAATTCTATCTTTCCCCCAGGAAAGACTTTTTGAAATAAATTCTTTCAAAAGAAAGTTTTTGTGCACCTGCTTTGCTGGCGCCTTAGGTACATGATTAATTTATTTGTTGGGCAAGATAGCATTGGCATTACATTGGGTTGTACATGGTGAGGACCCAGTGATTAGTAAAGCCAATCAGTTCTAGCCAATCATGGAAGTTTAGGAGAAGTAGCAGTCCCAGTGTAGATGAGATGCCAGGAAGGCTTTATGGAAAAATAGGGACATGAGAGGTGTTAGACATTAGCAGAGACAGTTTCAGTAAAAGGAAAAGGCTACAGAAGAATATGACTTGTACAAAAGACAATGGAGAGGCCCATGCTGTGGAATGGCATGTGCGATGGAAATGGCATGTGCGATGATGTTACTGGGGCTCTTGAAAGTAGGCACAGAGGACCACATGTGACGTGATGGGTGATGGGAGTAGGTTCTCAAGCAGCAAATGGCAGGATGGTAGCAATATATCAGAAAGCCCCACCTGCTAGCAGCAAACAGGGGAAATAACAAGAGTCGTGTACAGAGAGACTTGCTAAGAGTTGATCCTTAGAATTAAGTGATGAGATGAAGAAGCCTGGTGTGTGGTGGTATCAAAGAGAAATCCAAAGGAAAGAGCAAATTTGGAAAACATTTTTTTTCAAGCTTTCCTTGGTTTTTGAGTTAAGCATTGATTTCTACCATCCCTGGTTTCTCTTAGCACTTTGGCTTATACACTTATTATATATAGTGCCTTGGGAAAGTTGTGTTGCCCCACTACCTGTTTTCTTATGCGTAAAATAACAATTATGGTAGTACATTTTTCAGAGAGTAGTTGGGGTTAAGTGAACACAGTAGAATATTGAGCACAGTGGTTTGTGCAAACTATAATCTTAACGTTAGCTCTGATTTGTCATTCATTGTCACTGTCACTATCACCCTCATTACCACCACTACTACCACCACCATCGTCATCATCTACCAGTCACTTTCTGTTTTTCTACCCAACACTCACTGGAAGTTCTTTGAGTCTAATGATCACATCTCATCTTTGCTTCTGCAAAAAAGAATACAAAGTAGGACTTTCACAAATATGTACTGGGTTTTGTGAAAAGTAAACAGCCAGATCTCCATGAAATAAGAAAGTAGTGTGACAAAAGAAGGAATTCTTGAAATTATCCCTATACTTGGAGGCTGACAAGTGGGGAAAATGGTGGTTTCACAAATAGGGCAAGTGGAAGGAGAACCACGTGCAGTATTTGAGAGAGCCTGAGTTCGGCATTTACCGTCCTGTGTTGAAGTGACGGGTGGGGAGATGGTAAGAGAAAGGTGCAGACTGAACAAATGCAGCCAGCCACCTTCCATTACAAAATAAGAAGAGGCATCCATATGCTTACAGAGAGAGCAAGAGTCAATAAAAACAGAAGGCCCATGGATGTGAAGTCAGCAAGTCAGCAGTGTAGAAAGCCAAGAACCAGCCCAATTTAGCAGAATCCTTAATGGCTTTAGGACACTAGGGACAAAGAGGGGAGGGCTAGAATCAGGATGATTTGGAAGGTGTTTAAGAAGCAGGTTCCTAAATCTCTTTCTGCACACTCAGCTTTTGGGGTAGTTTCCACTCTCTATCTCATCTGAAGAAGGTAAGTTAAGTTTCTGGAAAGGGTAAAAGCAGGGTTTCTGTACTAGGAACCTAGTAGAGAACATATAGCAGAGGGTGGGGGATCTGAATGCAAAACAGGATTAAGTGAATGTGTGCACATGGAGTGCTGAGAGCCTCAGCCTGCTTCTCTCCTTGGCTCTGGGAATGCTGGCACTCACCCTTTAGTTGTCCTCCAGACATCTGAGGCAAGTCTCTAACAGGAAAGAGAGTTTGAAAGCAACCAACCAACCAATGAACCAACAAAAAAGTACTTAACACAAAAAGTAGAGTGAAGAAAACTAAGTTGGAAATTAAAACAAGACAACGGGAGCCCCTGGGTGGCTCAGTCAGTTTAATTATCCAACTCTTGATTTCCGCTCAAGTCACGATTTCAGGGTGGTGAGATCAAGCCCCTCATCAGGCTCTGCACTCACTGGCAAATCTGCTCCAGATTCTCTCTCTCCCTCTGCCCCTCTTCTCTGTTCTCTCTCTTTCTCTCTCTCTCTCACTCTCTCTCAAATAAATAAATAAATCCTAAAAAAATAAAACCCAAGACAACAAAAATGAATATTTCATTGGAAAGTCTGGAAGAAAAAGATGAGGAAATCTTATATAAAATAGCAAAAGAGACAAGACATAGAAAACCAAACAGGAAAAAAAAAAACAACAAAGAAAATCAAATAGACAAGATTAAAAAAAAATTAGAGGACCAGTCCAAGAGGTCCAACGTCTAAATAACAGGAGTTCCAAAAAGAAAGAACAAATAAAAGAGGGGAGGAATTCATCAACAAAGTGATTTGAGAAAACTTTACATAACTGAAAGACATGAGTTTCTAGATGAAAGCACTCAGCAAGTGTCCAACATAATAAAAACAGACTCAACACCAAGACATACCATTGTGATATTTCAGAACTGGGATCCTACATAGACATCTAGAAAGAGAAAACCAGATAATATCCAAAGAGGGATCAGAATGGTTTTGGATTCCTTAAGCACACACTCATCATCATCATCATCATCATCATCATCATTCTAAATCAGGACAAACGACCCATTAAGTGAGAGAGTAGGATAGAGACACTTTCAGATATGAAAGTTCTCAAAAAATTTACTATGCACATTTCTTCCCCTCCTGGGAAGGAAGCTATTGGAAAATGTCACAAACAAATGAAGGACTAAACCAAGAGGGGAAGGCAAGGATATAGGAAACAGGATATTAAACACAGCAGAGAGACAAAAGTGTCCCCAGGATGATAGTGGCTGAGATCCCAGAATGCCAGCAGTGGCCACAGCTCGTTCAGGCTGGACAAGGCAAGAAGGCCCGAGGCAGTTTTCTTTTAAGAGATGAAATCGATAGAATCATTTAAGGATCCTAAGGAGAAAGATACATACAATCAGAAAAGAATTTGGGGTTGAATCAGTGTAAGTATGCAGAATATTGAACAAAAAATGAAACAATGAGCCATTTGGGACCCCAGAGAAAAAGCCGTGTGGGAAGGGAATTATAATTCTCCACCTGGATTGGCTGTGAACAGCATTTACAGAGTTATAATAGACACTAGATATTCACCAAACTAAAACTGGAGATGCTCAGTGGGGATTGGGAACATTTCTTATGTGTGGTGGAACAGGGGTGTGAGCTGAATGAATTTCCATAGTGGAAGATGATGTCTACAACTGAAAAAAACATCAAGAAACGGTAATAGAAATATTTAGAGAAAGAGAGGCAAATAACCCAAATAATTAGCCTAAAAATGTGATTTTCCCAAAAAAAGGGGGTGTTTTCCTTGGAGGAAAGAAAAATGAAAAATGTGCAAACAAGGGAGCAGTCTGGGCTTCATCTGAAGATGTGAGAATCAATCTAGTCATAAGGGCAAAATCTCGAGAAAGGGTAAGCCAGACGATAGCAAGCACTGACAATGACGTTTTTGAAAAAGTCAAGTTATGGGGCCACTTAGGTGAGCATCTGACTTTGGCTCAGGGCGTGATCCCGGGGTCCTGGGATCGAATCCCTGTCGGGCTCCCTGCATGAAGCCTGCTTCTCCCTCTGCCTGGGTCTCTGCCTCTCTCTCTGTGTCTCTCATGAATAAATAAATAAAATCTTAAAAAAAAAAAAGAAAATGCCAAGTCACATCCATTTACTTAACCTACATTAATTATTCAGCATCTAGTACTGCGGGGCTGGCCATGTGCTAGTAGATGATCACAGCCGACTGCATAGAGCATAAAACTTATGACCTAGCGAGGTGGACAAATCATAAATAATTATGATCCAGTGATATAATAGGGCTTATTAAGCAAAGTCTTATGAAACTGTGGGGACCAGCAATCAACCTTTCAGAATATTCTAGAGCTGTGTGTCCAATATGGTAACTACTGGCCACATGTGGCTAATTAAGTTACTTAAAATTAACTACATCAAAAGTTCAACCTCAGTTACACCAGCCAGCCATGTTTCAAGTGCTCAAAAGCCACATGTGGCTAGTGGTTACCATACTGGGCAATGTAGACATAAAACGTGTTCCTCACGCCAGAAAGTCCTATTGGATGGTGCTGGTCTAGAGGTTCTTAAATGGTGCTTTTTACAGTGTTTTCAAGTACATTAAAGCCCTGAAGGGATCACATTCCAGGGGTCTATTAGTAAATAGAGCTTTGCAGAGCTTGATAATTAACCAGCTAAGTTATCTGAACATAGAAAGGAATTTTTACTCTGGTAGAAGTTTAGTTTTCCACTGGAGCCACTCAGGGAGCCAGGAAAGGGTATTTCTTACATCTCCTGATACTGTTTGACCACGCACAGGGGTTGGGAGCAAATGCTGCTGCTGACCAGACTCTGTTGAGTCTCTGGGAGAACGATTTTGCCTAGTGGAAGGAGGGAAAAGTTCTGGAGAATGCAGAGACTCCTGAGTTTGAATTTTGACACCACTACTTGGTAGCTCCGTGGCCCTGAGCAAATCTCTCAACCTCTCTGGGCCTTTGTTTTTACAGATGTGAGGAGCACAGAAAAGCACGGATCAGGATAGGCAGGTGGCTGAAGCACACAAATGGCAGCTGCCATCCTCCTCCCTGCTCTTAATCTCCAGCAGGCCAGAAGCAGGCTGGGGAAGGGGGGAGGGGGTCCACGCTGGGAGGGCTGGCTCTCCTCATTTCATCACATCACTACCCTGTTTTCTGGTTTTGGTTAAAGGATCTGTCATTGGCCAGGAATGGGAGTACCTCTAACAGGAAGAGGAATTTCTGTTCCAAGCAGGGCAAAGAGAAGAAGGAGCGCAGGGCGCTGGCATTTCCCGGAAGCCCAGGACAGGCCAGACCCAGTGGCAGGTACTGTATGTCCTCCTGTAAATCCTCCCAGGGCCTGGAAGAGGGACGATGTGAGGAAGGTGGCTGGAGGGGGAGATCTGTGGGTGCTGGAAGGACAGCATGGTGGGCCATAACCCCACCAGGGATGGGCCATGCAGTTCCATGCATGTCGTGCGAAGGGCCCAACTCGATGGCAGCAGCGTGTTGGACTCACTGGTGGGCCCAGAGCAGAGGGAGTGAGGAGAGGCAGCCGAGGTGAGCTGGGCCAGCCCCGTCTCTCATCCGCAGACGGGTTGTTTTGCTCAGAGTTTATCCTACGTGGTGGACAGTCCATCTCTGTTATCTTCTTTAACTTCCAGGAGAAGAAAAACAAAGCTTCCTTCCAAGTGGAGTGAAATTCTAAATATGATAAGCCCGAGTTGGCACCAGGGCGGGTTGCAAGAATGAACTTTTCCTTGTAATTTGTAAGTGCATTCAGGCTTGTTGGTGGTGGTGGTGGTGGGGTTCTTTTAAGGGTTTCCCCCACCCCCACCCCCAGGCAGGGCCAATATCTGAACAGAAAGAAAAGATCTCCAGCTGGGCTCCTTTCTTCGAACAAGCTTTGCAAGCTTTGCAACATCTTCCTTGGATACGATTCAGCTGGGGGCCTTCCCTGTACTCCAGAGGAATTCGGGCGTCCTCACACAGGGGCCCCTTTGTTGTCTGAGGTTATGAGAAGTGAACCAGGGCTTTGCACGAGGAAATATCTTTTCATTGTGTGAAGCGGTGATCAAAGAGGAATGTCATTTAAACCAAAAAAAAAAAAAAAAAAAAAAGCCAACAACCCCCCCCCCAAAAAAACCCCCAACACAAAACTACCCCTCCAAAAAACCAACAAAACAAAACAAAACAAAACAAAAATCCCACACCAAAACCATGATTTATATCTAGAATCTCTACAGAAAAAAGAGGGCTGAGTTACTTCACTTAAGCACAATCATTTGCAGTATATAGTGTAAAATGAACTCATCTATTGGTGGATTTTAAAGTTTGGTCCTTGGTACAAATTCTAAGTACTCTTTTTAAGTATAGAAACTTCTTTCTTTTTTTTTTCTTTTGCATCTGTTCTGCTCACAAGTATCTCCAATCTTTTCCAAATGGTTAAAGAAGTTTTCCATTAAAAAAATGACATGTGGGATCCCTGGGTGGCGCAGCGGTTTGGCGCCTGCCTTTGGCCCAGGGCGCGATCCTGGAGACCCGGGATCGAATCCCACGTCGGGCTCCCGGTGCATGGAGCCTGCTTCTCCCTCTGCCTGTGTCTCTGCGCCTCTCTCTCTCTCTGTGACTATCATAAATAAATAAAAAAATTAAAAAAAATGACATGTGCTTTTGTATGTATATGTCTTCATACAATGTACATATATATAAACAGATACAATGATACACGTGCCTATAAGCACACAAAGTTTGGGAGGAGAGTGCAAAAAACGTCAGCCGTAATCATAGCAACCTAACCCTGTGCTACGTGCTCATCTTCTCTCCCAGGATTTGTTTTCGGTTACGTCCATCGAGCTGCTGATTTTACACAATACGTAAATAACTTCACGCCCTGCTATTTTTGCACTGAAGATTTTGTTTCTGGCCTTTCCCATGACAGTACATAAGGTCCATAATGATCTTTTGAAATGGTGCAAATCATTCCAAGAGTGACCCTCAGCCAGTTGATTAACCATTCTCCTCCAACACTTAGCATTTCTGGAACCTTCCATCTTTGGTAAAGTCACTCTACTTATAGTTTTCAAGTTTCAAGTCTACAGCACTGACTATCAACATCACAAAATCATAATCTGGGAGATGATTTGGATTTTTCTTGCCTTTCCTTCTACAAATTTTCTTCTGATACGATGTAAAGATGGTCCCCTAGGACCCAGCAGTGAGAGGCCAGCCAGGAAGCTGTGTCTCCATCATGGACCAGGAAATGCTGGCCCCAAGAGGCATCACTACTATTCAGATTCAGAAGTCCAGGAAAGGAGCAAGGAGAATCAGCTCAGCAACGACCTGTGCCAGGTACAAATCCTCCTTTGCCCGACAGTTCAAGACACTGCACACATCAGACCCCAGGGATCAGACCCAGAGATTAACTCCAACAGTTAATCTGTTCTCTGTCTGCACACAAGCTCTTCCCGGAGGAGGCAGGAAGGTTTGGCTCTCTTAGCCCCAGAATGGCTCACAGTCATCCTGTAAGTCTGTAGGTAGGCACCCCGATGCCCTTTGGAGATTGTTTTCTATTTATAAAGTCCTATTCCGTCTCAATTTTCTCACATTTGTGGTAATAAGAGATTTGTCTCAGATGTGCAAACTGCCTGGCCCATGTTCACTTACCAGGGGCAGGTGAGGGAAGTAGGAGAGGATGGAGGGAGGCAGATCCCCGGGGGCCAAGTCACCGAGGCTGCAGTGTTGTGGTCAGCTTATGTGTGAAATGTGTGAATGGGAGCTCAGGGCAGTGGTCACCACAAGACTCTTCCTTGGGCCCTGGCACGCAGTGTTGGAAATCAAATGATTTTTCCAAACCCAGACTTGGGGCTCTGGATGGCTCTGGTGCATGAAAGTGTGTGTGTGCGCGTGTGCACACAGTGGTACTGATGCTGACACGTGAGCGTCCTTTATGTGCTTGATACTATATACTCACTACCTCATTTTCTCCCTGGCAACTCTGTGAAATAGGTATTACTAGCTCCATTGTGGGACGAGCAAACTTAACTCACCAAGTTTCACAGCTAGCAAATGATGAGGCAAGGATCTCAGAGTTTAAGCTTTTTTCATTGACACCATGGAGTCTTTAACATGATGGGATGTATGCAGCCAAGCCTACTACTGTGGGCGTGGGCAGGGAAGATGGGTATATGGGATACAGGAGGCCCATTTACTTGGGCCTCCCATTCATGCGGGGCCTCAAACGTAGACTCTTGACAAGTATCTCCCAAGTACACGCCCAGAACTACACTGACAGGATTGATAGAAGACAATATTCATCACATAGCTTTGAACTTCAGCCTTATTTTTCCATAATAGATCACTTCTAGTGCCCTATGAACCAGTAGTTTATCTTAAGAATAGGAAAACTTTATCACCTTTAAGCATGTGTGCAATACGGCACATTTCTATATGTAAACATTTAAAATATTAATTTTTACAATCCTTTTTTGTCATTATTTTAGTACTTTAATAACTGAGAGCTTCCAAAACAACAAAAAAGTATTTGAGGCCTCTTTCAATGTCTGAGAGACCTAGATCAGATGCCATAGTTCAAGAAAAACCCGGTTGTATGCTCACCATTAAGTATAATGCAAAAGTAGATATTAGGGACAGATTTCTGAGCAATTACTTTAAGGGAAATTCTAGGGGGTGGGGGGCACCTCTCACCTCTGGTAGAGACTGCAGTATTCGTGATTCCTTAAGTATTTGAATCTTAAAAACCTTAAGAGCTGATATCTTATAAATTATGTACTTTAAATGGGCACGGGTAGGCAGCCAATCACCAGTAGCCATTATTATGATGCTACCGGGCCTCCAGCTTCTGGGCCTTTTCTTTCTCATCTAGGTCAGCAAGAGTCCTGCTGTCCAGAGTCTGACTCTCTGCCCCAAAGCTGGCCTGTCACACCATGAGTCACTGAGACTACATGCATTCATAGGAGGAACTTGAACGTGTTAAATCCCTTAAATTTCTTCCATTCTAAAGTGACATTTGTAAAGCATTTTGAAACTCTGGTTAAGCCTATTAGTTTTAGCAGACAGAGAGAAAGAAAGTGTGCAAATAAATGGCTATCAAAAAAAAAAAAATAAATGGCTGTTAAGTGGCTGTAAATAAAGATTAAAGTCAAAATCACAGCATTTGTGGGGTGAGAAGTCCCCAAGAACATACTAATCTAACCCACATATGTTACAGATTGGGAGCTGTAGCCCTGAGAAACTAAGTGGACACCAGTGTTAGTTTTGCTAAACCAAGCTGCTGCCCTTATACAGAGATCTGGAGCAGGGACAGGCCACTTTTTGCTGGTCAATAAAATTTTACTGGAATGCAGCTATGCCTATTCATTTACGAGTTGTCTGTGGCTGCCTCTGTGCTACCCAGCAGACAGCTGGTATTTGCAACAGACGTTGTTTTTACCTGCAAAGCCTAACATATTTACTATCTGGCCCTCCACAGAAAAAGCACTGACTGCAGCTCTCCTGGATAAACAAAGTCCGTGAGGCAGAACCAAAGGATGCCAGCAACCATGTGAGTGAACTTGGAAGTGGATCTTTGGAGGCCTGCCAACAGGCACCTAAGTGAAACGGATTCTCCAGCTCCACTCCGGCCCGGAGATAGATGACCGCAGTCCTGGCCGACAGCTTGCCTACAACCTCATGACAGACCTTGAGCCAGAAGTGCCCCATTAAGTGGTGCCTAGGTCCTGACCCACAGACACTGTGAGGTAACAAATATTTCTTGTTTGAAGGTGCTAATTTTGGGATCATTTGTTATGCAGCAGTAGATAACTAATACACCTGCATCTTTTTTTAGTTGGGCTCCTCCTTTCAAGGTGAGTGAAATTCTCTCTCCAAGGTCAAAGTCTCATTGTGATCTGCTGTGTGGGGACTTTTGGATCCTCTGTCCCCAACTCCAAATGGAGCCATGTCAATGCACTGTGCCAACTGCTCACGCCAAGTCTATCCCGTAGCCGTGTGGTCAGTTATGCAGATGTCTGTCTGCCTGGCTGGTGCTGTGTCTTATTCAGTTTTGTAATCACAGGAACTGATTTAGTGCTTAGGAATTACAAGAGAATGATAATAATCCATATTTTCTGAGCGCTTACTATGAGTCAAGCACTTTATGTACATTATCTCATTCTACCCTTATAACAACCCTCAGGAGGTAGTACTATTTTAAAGCCCATTTAATAAGGGAAAAAGCAAAAGTTAAAGAGGTTAAGGAACTTGCCTGTTCTGACTGGCAAGTGATAGCCAGGATTTGAGCTCTAACAGACCCTGAAGCTGTGACACTCTCCTGCCTACGACCCAGAGTTCCAGGATATGTGGCTCCAGTCTTGGCCCTGCCATGTCTAACCGTGGTCCCAGCAGAGTCACTCATGGAGAGGAAACCAATTTCCTCATCCATAAAGTGGTGATGACAATGATGATGATGATGACGATGATGCTCTTTTCCTATCTCTCAGGGCTATTGTGAGGAAAAGCACATGCCCCAAAATAGTGATTTTTCAGTTTACAGTAAATGTGGAATCAAAACAAAGTGATTTACTGATCTTTGGACCAAACATCCCTTAGCTGTGGCAGACCTAAAAGATCAGGAAGGCAAGCAGAGGTGCTCAGAGGTGCACAGAGAGTAAGAGAGTATTTAAGGGCAGAGCCCGAGGGAAGGGATAAAGGACACTGAAATCCATTTCCTGTCCCTTGTCCCTTTCCTGTTCTTCCCTGTTTTGCTCTTGGCATCACTGTGGCTCTGCACCTTATCTGCAGAAATCCTTGTAAACGATGGTGGTAGAGGTATCAGGTCAATGAGAAGAAAGCCTCAATTATTTAAAAAACATCTCATACTTTCACACTGTGGGAATTTTTACTAAGACTGCATATGAGCTTTCTCTTTCCTGGAAAGCCCTCTTTATATTGCCAGACTCTAACTTCTCACTCCATCTCAGCCTCTTCCAGCAAGGAAAGCGTCCTGGATCCCTCCAGGCTGGATTAGATAGATGCTCTGGTTTTTAACTCCCACTGTAGGCTCTGCACCTCTCATAGAAGACTCTGAATTTTTCACAGTTGAATCCTTGGTGTGTGGAAGAGTGCCTGACACACAACAGGCATTCCATCAATTTTAAGTGAATAAAGGAATGGATTTTCACTGGCTTCTCAGCTGTTCCATGTAAGAATGCAAATTCCATAAGGTAGGAGGTACACAATATTTGTTAAGTGACTGACCCTAAAAACCTGGACTCACACTATTAGATTTAGGACAGTATGGTCAGATGAAAGAAAGTAGAGCTCAAAGAAGGGCTTCAAGGTTAAGAAGACCCCTGACTCTGGTCAAGGTGCCAACTGTGGCCACACAACAAAGGATGCGGGGAATCTTTCTGGACATAGGCTCTTGTGACTTAAATTCTTCATGATGTCGTATCACCAGTGGGATTCATTCATCCTCTAGGACAAGTATTACCTATCTATTCTGAGCAGACTCCAGCCAATGACCTTGGATTTAAATTGTATATTTTGGGCAGCCCAGGTGGCTCAGCAGTCTAGCACCGCCTTCAGCCTAGGGCCTGATCCTGGAGACCCAGGATCGAGTCCCACGTCAGGCTCCCTGCATGGAGCTGCTTCTCCCTCTGCCTGTGTCTCTGCCTCTCTCTCTCTCTCTCTCTCTGTCTCTCATGAATAAATGAATAATTAAAAAGTTGTATGTTTCTTGGAACAGTGATTTTCAAAAGTTAAAAAAATAAAAATTGTTACTTCTGCATAGACTGCTTATCTTGCTTCCTTCAACGTCACCAAAACACACCCACACACACACCCACACACCCCCACACACACACCTACATTGCTTCCCCCAACCACAGTCCCAAGAGAGAACTTTGTCAGAGTTTCTTTTCAGCATCATTTCTGATGCATTAGGTAAAACAGACATCCCAAGAAAAGAAAGAACCTGATATATTGTTAATGAAACCAGAAGAAAAAAATCCTGCCTAATAATCACCAGGAAAATGTGCACTGTAAGTACTTCCCACCATTACTTGGCAATCTACCTGCTTTTCTAAGGGAACCAAGGACTCTGCAGACAGGCTCTATCTCCATTAAGACGACTGTCCGAACCTAAGTCAAATTTATATTGACCAGTTATTTTAATCCCTTCTACTTCAGCATTCCTAATCCTATGTAAGAAAATTTCCACAAAATACTGGATGAGTCCCTAGTTTTGTTTTGTTTTTTTTTTCCTTCCCTTCTTCCTAGCTACCTGCCTTCCTTCATTTATTTTCATTAACAAACATTAGATGTTCGTAATAGTAAGGTGAAAAGGATAGTAGTTCTCAAAATTTTGTGTATTACAGTTTGCTCAAAGAAAATGAAGTTTGGTCAAAGAAAATTTGCTTATTTATAAGCTAAAATCAACAGGACAGCCTCACCAGCTATCGTGTGGAATGTAATACAGACACAGTCTATGGAAATGGTCCCAAACCAATCAAAGTAGATTTAGGTAACCGAGAATATAAAAATATGTGTGACAATCCACAGATTTCTAGAGTATTTCTAGAGAGTGGTACAGGGCAGAAGTAAAGCAAAACCAGACACTGATAAGCTCTTAGCCTACTTTTATTCACTCAACTATGTAAATATGAGACCGGCTTAAATTCTCATTTTTTTCCATCCTTAATGTTTCCTTAGCTTGATACACTAACCTGCAATGGATATTAGCTTACTGTCTTGGGGGGTAAAAATCCTGCTGCTTAAGCCAGAGAGAGCTGGAAATGGATCCTATAATCTTCATTAGCAAAAGAAAAAAAAAAAGAAAAAGAAAGAAAGGTACATGTACAGCAACAAAATGCATGACATTTCAGGAGACACTTATCCACAACCTGCTTTTGCATAAAGAATTCCTGACAGTATTCCCTTTTGCTGGTAGATTAATGCAGAAAATTCAATACCAGGGGGAGGGGGCATGCTTGTTAGCTTCTCTTTTTTAACAGCAGTATAAAAGCTGTGTAACTATTTCAGTTACGTCCAAAATGGTGGCAGTGTTCTGGGGGAAGGCATCAATTTTGCTCTGCAGTGCTGGCAGGTGCAAAGTTTGCAGACCAGTCATGCCCCCCAAGCGCTGGTATGCTGGCCAGTATTTAACAACTGGTTCTATAGAAAAACATGTTTATCATAAAAAAAATGTGTGGAACACAGTTGGTAAATAATAGTAAAACAATACCTTCTATTATAAATTCCCTGTAGGCAATTGGTTTTCTTTTTTTTTTTTTTTTTTTTTTTAGAGGCAATTGGTTTTCACAGAATGCATTAGCTGAGTTTTGCCAGACTCTTCTATCAGTGGTTAACCTATGGTTACAACTGACACCTACAGTTCTAACATGAATGAATTTAAGCTGACAAAGTTAGACAAAAGTGAAACAATGATCCCATGTGTTGGAGCATCACTCGTTTGTGAATGACACAAGCAAATTCTTTTCTGAGTCGGGTAGCAGTGTTTGAATACCGGAAGAGAAATTTCTTCAGGGTTCTTTTGTGTTGTTCCCATGTACCAGCTACAGACTCAGCAGAGTTCCACGTTTCATTTAACATTTTCTTTATCATGTTCCTAAGTGTGGTCAAGCAACAAAACATTTCATTGAGCCCTGACTTACAGTTTTTGCTAATTTGCACGGTGTAGATGCTCCCGTGGCTGATTTCGGGACACAATGTTAAGTCAGTGAACGGGAAGCTGGAAGGAGATACACAGCTGTACACCATTTTACAGTATTTCTACCACACAGACACAATAGATGGCCCAGTAAATATCCTCAACAGCACAGAAAACAGTAAAATAATTTGGAAGTGATGAGTTTTGAGTACTAGTTAATTTGTTGTCAATACAAGTTAATTATACTCTAATACAATTTTTAAAATTAATTAATTAGAGAGCAGAGAGTGGGAGAGAACACGAGTGGGGGTGGGGCAGGGGGAGAGGGAGAGGGAGAAGCAGATTTCCTGCTGAGCAGGGAGCCTGATGTGGGGGTGGGGCGTGGGGGGAGGGCTCAGTCCCAGGACCCTGGGATCATGACCTAAGCCGGCAGAGGCCCAACCGACTGAGCCGCCCAGGTGCCCCTACTTTAATACACTTTTTATTATTTTATTTTATTTTATTTTATTTATTTTATTATTTCATTTTATTAATACACTTTAATATTTAAAATCCTCTCACAAAATTTCTGAGATTCTAAAATTCTGCAGCCAGAATGGCTAGCTATGGCTAGCTCTGGCATAAGGCTTCAGGGTTCTGAGCCTGAAGGGCAAATGCATTTCTCAGACCATTTTCCCTCAGCCACACACCAATAACCTCCAATTAACAGTCACCCTAAGACCTGACTTCCCTTGCTGTGAGTTAATCAGTCTCAAGAGGTGGATGGCTGGCCCCAAGTTCCCAGGAGAATATTAACACTTAGTGAGGGAGAAAATGGCTCCAGGAAGGTGATGTGTCTTTGAGACCAGACTCAGTTTCCCCACCTGTGGGATGGGGACAGTGTTGTGCCTAGGTTTGTAGGGATTAGACATATTGTACGCAAAGCTCCTGGATAATGCCTCAATGCCAGCAGATGGGGAATGACATGCTGATCATTAAACTGAGGGCACAATCACTGTAAAACAGTCCTTTTCTGGACACACCTGGGTCTGTCAGGCCAGCTGCTTCCTTTCCCAAGGAGGAGCAATTTTCAAACGTGATTCAGCGAAAAGGGAGTTGGAGACCAAGCTAGTCATGGTCAGATTTCTTGAGTCCATGGAAGATTGTTACCTGGCTCCCTAGGATCATGACTTCCATTTCTTTTCCAGAAATACAAAAAAAGGGAAGGCAAATTTGTAACCAGAGAGTTTCAGCAAGGACCCCAAAGGGTAACTTCTGACAGTGAGTATTTTATGTCAGAATCACGGGCTAGGAGTTCGGAAGCCTCATTTGCCTCCTGTGAAGTCAATAGAGACAGCATTGGTTTGGGAGCATCCTGTTTAACCACAAGATCTTTTGAAGAGTTTTTGATATTCTGAAAAATGTGCTGCCCTACAACACTCCAGGTGCCCTGGAACATTTATCATTACTTTTGAGATTTCAGGCCTCTTTAGGTTCTTTCTTTACCTCTTTTCGGTTTTTCCCCCCTTAAAGTAGACATTTAAAAGGCAAAGTGAAACAACACAAATATCAAATGGCTCACATTATTTTTTAAATATATGGATTTGGGGTAATAATACCTATCTTACAGGTTGGTTGTATTCAGTGAACTAAAGTATTTAGTGCATGGAATGTATGTGTAGTGCACTTGGGTGGTAGAGGGGGGTGGGATACACCTAATGGTCACATGGAGCACACTGCATTCTTTCCCCTTTTCAAAATCAATTTAAGGTTAACTGGGGCAGAGAGGGGGGCAGTGTTGGGGGGGGCAGGGCACAGACGAAACCCCTTCTTCCTGTCTTCTACATGGTTGAGTAAGCAGGTTGAATTGGTTCCATTTTTCCCCCTCTCTAGAAGATGGTATTTTATTCCAAGAACAAAAAGAACAGCCCCACTTGTGATAGTTATTAACCAGATCAAATTTCAAGGAAGTCAGAGATTCTAAAAATCTCACTTGTCCTGTTATTTATGTACATTTACAAACCCTATTCTTTATTCTGGATTTCAGGGACATGTAGGATTCATTGACGAGCCACAAGCAATTTCGGCAAATACTAAGTGCTTCGAGCACAGAAGGTATAATAGAGTGACCAGGAGTCAGTGTCGCCTTCAGATAAAAGATTTACAGTATCAATAATATATGATCATATTGTTGGGGAGGACATACACAGGAAGGAATACATAGGAATCTCAAAGCTAGAAATACTAAAAGAGAAACTAAATAGATGACTCCAAAGTACCTAGGATCTGTAACAAGTACATTTATGTGGCACGTTATTGAAGACAATGTGATTATGTGTTTCTGGGGAAATCACAGAATCTAGCCTGGAAAACACTTTAAGGTATAAGGACTTCAGATAACATATTGGTAAGTCTAGCAGTACCCAAACTCAGATTCTCTGTGAGCTGCTAAATTATCCCATTTCGTAAAAACTCAAGCTAGGTCCCTGGGTAGAAAATATTCTAAATGGAAAAAAAAGTTTTTCCAAATATGATAAACCAAATATGTCAGATTTAAAATCTTAAACCGTGAGCACTGAACCAGATTACCCACACTGAATGTTTGAAATTAATGAGTGTAAGTGTGTGCGTGTGTGTGCGTGTGTGTGTGTGTGTGTGTGTGTGTGTATTTACATGTGCAAACTTTAAGCTGGAGCAAAGCAGGAAGTTTTTCTCTCCTGGTGGAGTTGTTCACATAATATACACTAGGGCTCAAACTGTTCATGAGATCGGTCCCTTTTAACTATGGTATATTTTTGAATTTGAGTACCTACTGCTGTCTGGTTTTATGTGAATTTGGAGGGAATACAGAGTACATTTATGGGATCAGTGTTTCTAATTCAAACTCTTCCTTCCCCAAACTAAGGGCAGCTCTCCTTCCTAGGAGAATGCTTTAGTAAATCAATATGGGCTTCTTTCTCTCTCTGAGCAATTGCAAAAAGCTGTGTTTCTTTGTTTTTTTTTTTTTTTTTTCTTCTGAAGCATTTTCTTACCTCACCAGGCATTTGACCTCATCAGACCTATATTGGGGCTGTTCTGCTGATTCTTTTCCTTCCTTTGTGCCAGAGGTGCCCCAAAAGCTTACATCCCAAGGCTACAATCCTAGCAGGTCCTAGGGACTTTACACAGTTGTGCAATGGTTAAAACCCAAGCAGAAAATCCAGCCCTGAGCCCTCTTGGCTGGGGTGTGGCTTCAGGTTGGCGGTGGGGCTGATGGCTATTGCTTAACCAAACCAAACACTCAGCCCTAACTGTTGCCAGGTGCGGTGATTACATATTAAATAGAAGGCCCTCTATGCCTTCCCTTGCTGAGGACACGAGTGAAAACATGAAATCCCTTTAGTCAAAGCTCTTGGAGTCAAATACTATAGTGCTTATCAACTATTAGCATTCAGGCAGTACCTGGAATAAAAACAAACCAGAGTACTAACTTCCATCTCCTCGGAGTTGATGATCGACATGATTAAATCTGGTGGAAGAGGACAAACTCAATTAAAAAAATTCTGAAGTGAAGCCAAATATTACCATTTATATTTAAATATGATGATTCATATGCTATGCTTATTGCCTGATGAAGCTTAATATGTCTTGGAACCAAAGCTGCGAAATGACATAAAAAGAAAACCATACAAAATGTGTATAACATTTCCATTATTCATTGCAATCTTAAATTGCACCGAATCCTTTCAAGTGAGCCAGGCAGCATTTTAATGTCATTTTAGTCCGCTGAGGCACTTTAGAATTTCCAAGCAAATACAGAATTCTCAGGCCCAGATATTTTATATCACCATAGATTTTAATAATTAAAGTATCCTATACCTGCATGTACCTATATGAATCTCACACCATCATAGCCATTGTAGGAAAATAAAAAAGTATATGTATTGTACGACCCACTCCTCAGAATTTTATAATGTGATTGAGAAGTCAAATCCAACACATGAAGCAATGTGACGGTAACTACATCAAATACGGTCCTGGACACCAATGTGTTAATAGGTGTTAGTCCTCAACTCAGCTCTGCCTGCATCCACTCTCTGGCTAAGAATTTGCAGGTCTCTTTTGCTCTGAGGTCTATAGTTTACTTGATTATAAACAGTATCAAATAAATGTTTAGTTTATTAAACCCTAGGGGTAGTAAAAATTTTATACTCCAAGGGTGATCAACTAGTATCTAATTAGGAAGGCCAAACCAAATGCAACGCCAGCTATCTGCTGATTAAGATACGAATTAGTGAATAAGCGGGTTTTCATTCGTGGTTTATTTCATCAGGAAAGTAAATGTTAGAAATAGACACTACCTGTGGGGTTTGAGGTTGCAGGTGTATGAACAGGGAGTGTGAATCTAGGGAAGTTTGCAGTCGACACCCAACCCTGGGCACGTTGCCTGAAGCCGGATTCATGGTCCTGTGACTCGCCATTGGGTTACCTGATTTCTGGTGCCTGGTGCTGACTCCAACAGTAACGGGATACTATGTCTGGAATATTGTCAGGTCTGACTCAAGAATTTTTCTCTCCAGGGCGGTGATAGGAGAACCTAAAAAGTCAGAGGACTGGCCTTTCAAGTTTACAAAATGGATTGATGTATTGTTTTGTGTCTGCTTGCTAGTATTGCTAGTAAATGGGTTTAAAAATACACACGTGTGGGGAATCTGGTCTGAGACTTGCTTTCATTAAATCTTGGCAGGGAGGCTGTTGGAGAGTGGCTGATTCTCACCCACCTTAAGCCTTCCTGTGGCTGCTGTTAACTATATTTGATCTAACTTAGTTTGATTTTTAGATGCTGGGAAGACCTATTTTTTTTTAAAAAAGATTTTATTTATTTATTCATGGGAGATACACAGAGAGAGAAAGCAGAGACACAGGCAGAGGGAGAAGCAGGCTCCGTGCAGGGAGCCGGATCTGGGACTCGATTCTGGGTCTCCAGGATCAAGCCCTGGGCTGAAGGCGGCGCTAAACTGCTAGGCCACCTGGGCTGCCTGGGGAAGACCTATTTTATTTTATTTTATTTTATTTTATTTTATTTTATTTTATTTTATTTTATTTATTTATTTATTTATTTATTTATTTATTTATTTATTTATTTTTGGAAGACCTATTTTATTTTATTTTATTTTATTTTATTTTTTTTGTTTTTTTTTGTTTTTTTTTTTGGAAGACCTGTTTTAAAGTTCAGTGCAACTCTGGTCTCTACTAACCGGTCATGTGGCTGACCAGACATCCGCTAGGTTCGATCTTACTCCCATTAAATGAGAATAAGAACACTTACCTCCCAGGGTTACTATCAAAATTAAAAACAACTGTGTACATACCCCAGTTAGCTACTCACCGTTAGTTCCTCCCTCTCTATTACTGTCCCGTTGCTATTCTTTTCCTGTCCTAGAGGAAGCATATGAATGTTTGCAGAATTGAAATGAATAACCTCTTCTACTGTCTAATTTTAGTGTCTTTGGACTGAAAGAATTTTGGAATTGTTAACTGGGCACCTACAACTCCTCCATCTTAAGTCTGGATGCCTTGAATCATCAGAGAGGCTGGTGTCCTCTGGCCTCTACCATCTCGACTGTTTTCTAGTTCCAAGCATCCCTCTTTACCCTTCTGGAATCAAATTCTGTTCCTTCACATTTCTTGGACTCTCCAAGACTGACTACTGCTTTGGCCTCTCTCAACATCACCTCAGCTGCCTTGGATACACTTAGGAAGAGGGTACCTAGTTAATCTTCATTTCATAAAAGAACCGTGTCTTCACTAAGCAGAAGGTGAGAAAATACAGCAGGATGGTTAGTAAGGTGGGGGCCAGCCTCCCTACTGGCCTCCCCATGGTCCTTGCCTCCCGGTTCGCATCCCTCCCTCTTCCCCCACTGAACCAGGGCTGGCCTGTGTGGTCAAAGGAATATGGCAGGAATGGCGGCGGGTAAGTCAAGGCTAGGTTAGGAAGGGCATGATGGCTTCTGGAATCCTCTCTAGTGCTGCTCACTCTGAAGGGAGAGCCGGCTACTTTGCTGTGAGGACAGGAGCAGCAGAGGTGTCCCCTCGGGAGGTGGATGCTCCAGTCCCAGCCAAACCTCAGTGACTAAAGCCATGGCTGACAAGTGGCTGCAACCTTATGGGATATCCTGAACCAGAAAGGCCTACCCAGGGCCACGCTCCAATTCCTGACCCACAGAGACTGTCAGAGATGATGTTTGCTGTTGTTTCAAAGCATTACTTTGGGGAACCTTTACTATGCAGCAAATAACTAAACCATTAAGAATGTACTTCCTATTCTCAAATGGCCTCATGATGGTGATAATCCAATGCAGGTGAGGTATTTTAAAGAAGAAACCTACCTTGTACTTGACTAGTTACCCTTTTTGCCACTTACTCTTTTTGAAATATAGATGCTAATTTATTTTCTAAAAATTTATTTTATTTTTTTTGTAAATGCTATTTTAGCTGTGAGAGAAGTTCTATGGGCTAAATATTTGTGTCCCAAGGTCACAGGTTGAAGTCCTAATAATCCCTGCTGCTGCTGAGGTATCTGGAGGTGGGGGGCCTTTAAAGGTTTAGATAAAGTCCTGAGAGTGAAGCCATAGGACAGGATTAGTGCCCTTATTAAAGGAAGAGACCAAGATCGTTCTCTTGCTCTCTCTTGCACATGAACCAAAGAAAGGCCCTGCGAGTGCAGATCCCAGAAGAGGACCCTCACTAGAAACATGACCAAGTTGAGATCCTGATCTTGAACTTCCAGCTTCTAGAATGATGAAAAAGAAATATCTGTTAAGCCATCCAGTCTATGGTAATTTGTTATAGAAGCCCCAACTAAGGCAGGGATGCTATGTCTATGTGCATATAACACACAAGTATGTAATTTCTTTTTGCTTGTGCAGGAGAACGTAGCATATAATTCTCTTTTTGGTCTTTGCATGGAATGTCTGTGCCCCTCCCACACCCCGGCCACATGGAATGTCTGTGCCCCTCCCACACCCCGGCCACAAATTCATATACTGAAACCTAAACCCCAATGTGATAGTATTTGGAGGTGGGGCCTCTGGGAGGTGATCAGGTTATAAAGATAGAGCCCTTTCGAGTAGGATTAGTGCTTTTATAAAATAGGTCCTAGAACGCTCTCTCACCCCTTCGGCCACATGAGGACACAGGGAAAAGATGGCCATCTGTGAGCCAGGAAATAGACCCGCACCAGACACCAATCTCCTGGTGCCTTGATCTTAGACTT
Source organism: Canis lupus dingo (assembly GCF_003254725.2). Taxonomy (NCBI): domain Eukaryota; kingdom Metazoa; phylum Chordata; class Mammalia; order Carnivora; family Canidae; genus Canis; species Canis lupus. Next base: position 74,740,925 of record NC_064245.1, read on the forward strand.
CTCAGCCTCTTGAACTTTGAAAAATGAATGTGTGCTGTTTATGAGCCATCCAGTCTGTGGTATTCTCTTACAGCAGCCCAAAAAGACTAAGACCAGTCTGATGTGAAGACTGGTAAACTCCAATAACTCTGCAAAGAATGGACTGTTCTTTGTGCCTGTTAGGCACACAAGGGTAAAGGTGTGTCAGTGAAGTCAGTGACAGTGATTGTTTTATTACACTAATATATTGTCATTGCAAACAAATTAGAAAATACGGATGAAGCAAAAGTGTAATAAATACCATTCAAAGATAGTAACCACTAACTGTGGTTATCTCTAGCCTTCTTATCTACTTAAAATTACATCATGGATATTTTTTCATATCAGAACATATATACAAGCACTTTATAATTTTTAATAGCTAGATTATGATTCTTAGAATTGGAAGCAATTTTTTACATTAGCCTATTAAAAGTCTATGCCAATTTATCATTTTGTAGACAAGTAAGTACCCATTTCCCACAAAGAACACTGGATATCACAGTTCCTTAAAATCTGTTATGAATTTCTAGAAAGCCAAAATTTAATGATCTGTTAGATATGTCAACCAATATTTGCTTTGAATGTGGAGAAAAGATT